>NC_090443.1:596972136-597602187 GCF_031143425.1 Pleurodeles waltl
GAGGAAGTACATGCCAACGCAGCCTACACATGTCCTTTCTAACAGCACAGCAATGCTCAAAAAGATGTGTACCAACTTAAATGCTCTAAGTATCATTGTTCTGCCATTAGTCACATAAAAAATGCTGCAAGTCCTCCACATGTGACAGGCCAACTAATGACTATCTTCTGGATGACAATCAAGGGCCACAAGATCTGTGATTTGTAAATGGAATTGCCAGGAGGGTATGCAGTTGCTATTTGAGTTGGTAGCCTAGGTTGGAACAAATGAATTTCAGAATTAAATGTCCACACTACACTTGGATCCTCACACCTAGGTACACATATTTCATAACCCTAAGCCTGTGCCTCGGGGGGATGGACAAGCAACACATGCTTTCAAACATCAAGGACAGCCAGGAAGCTTTGGACAGCTGTTCATGGGTTTAGTCAGTCCACCACAGGTAAGGATGGTGTCCAACTAGAATGGACACAAACATTGTACAATCCCATCCACATTTATGTTCCTAATTGCGGACAATTGTCAACATCATTTGATACCACCAATACCTGTCCTACAACAAGCACATAGATGCAAGCACCCATCTGGGCATGAGCTGCATGCACACCTATGACATTGTACTCAAGTGCCACATAAACATAGCACAACATGTGGAGATAGATGCTGCTAGGAAGTCAAACATACAGTCTAACATGTTCATTAGTGAACAGGGAGGCTCAAGTCTGTGGGTAATACTTCGGCATTCCTACTCTGTGTGATTCAGGGTATGACTTGCTGACTAAATCATGAAAATGGCTTTCTCCAAATTTTTCATACCAGAAATGTAACAACAAATGTCACCCTATTCACATGGCCATGCCTACAGGGCTGCATTACAATCCGAAAATATGACTCTACGCCACTGATTGTCCAACTCAAATATGGAAAAACAAGTCAAACTCCAGTTAAGTCACATATCAGATCATGTGCCAGCACATCATACCTTACTATGTGTCCAACACACAGGAGCCAATCACACAACAGCTGCAAACACAACACAGAACTGAAATATCAACACTTATTGGTTATGTCTGGGTCCGCAAATCGAACCACTTCTCCAATTGTGTAAGAGGCAGGTCCACCTGTAAAGCATGGAAGAGTGAAATGTGCTCAATGTCTGTGCACTGTACAACACTTTAAAGTAAAAGTACTGCGTGTGAGACATTATATCTGAAAGTCCAGCCCCTCAGGCATGATGACACTGTGGAAGAGACACCACTGCAAACATGTATAGACCCTTTCACTCCAGTGAGTGATACACACACATATGCACACATGCAGTGTCCCTAACTATCATGTCGTGACAAACATGATTCCTCAGTTGGTTGCAAACTCATTTATAGAGTGTACTCTATTTCATCATTTGTTGTTATGAGAGACATGCAAAGCCACATTCCTAGTGCACTGCAATACCATTCACTCAGGTATTGTGGTTTGTACATCAAGGGACAATCAGTTACTGTGTGATGCTCATGTGGGTTGGGTTAAGTTCATGAATTCTTATGCTTTCTATGGTCCCTTACATGTGGGCCTGTGTCGTGTGTAGTTTACATATGCTACATTTATAGTGTACCCTGAGCCACATGTGTCCCCTATGGCACCATAATGGCAGGGATCCTGTGTGTTACTTGATGACAATCTGACGCTAAACATGGATTAGCCATGTATCGAAAATAATACAACAAAGAAATATATGCTGACAGTGAATATTTTGGCCATCCATGACAGAATGCATGGGCACAGGTGTAGTCATTGCACCTGAAATGTGTCACTCATTGTCCTGTGTACCCATATTGGGTATTGGAATTCACAGTTAGCCACATTCATCATCTTACATTAGCCAAGTTGGGAGATCAGCGGGTATACAGCAAACTGACACTGTCCCATTATTGAAACATAGTTTAGCAAATGTCCTACTGTATCAATCATGATGATGTAGGTTTCAATTTGTATGCACCTTGGCAGCAGTCACAGGAATACTGGTCTTCTGATCTTAGTATACACCCATGTCTGTCATAGCCTTCATACTGGGAAGTTAGCTGTTGTACATATGCTGCACTAGATCAGCAGGGGTGTACCAAACATAAAGTAGCAAAGTATTTGGGGACTTTATATGTATGATGGAATTGGTCAGGGGTCCCTTGCAGAACATCATGCAAGTAATACATTGTGACCATGCATTCACCAACTTCAGGTATCCCATAATGACCCAATAACTTATGAGAAGTGCATGGCTATAAAGTAACACAGATGGCAAATGCATCAGCTCTGTACCAGCTATTGTACTCAAGGCAATTTAAAACACACAGGAACGATGAACAGCGGGCCAGGGATATTTTTTATTCCTCAATATGTAGCATTTGCTTCATGTTTTATGCTACAGCAATGGAAAGTAGCACCAAACATTTAGATACGAACCCATGTGCATTACTTTGGCATCCATTCCTAAGTTAATTGCGGCACAAACCAAGTCAAACTATCAGCCTAAGATATTACCTGAGGTTAGGAAGAACTTTCTACGTATGGCCCGGAATACAGTTCAGACATGTATTCCAAATAATTGGGGACCACATTAATTTCTTGCTTTAGCTTGAGAAATACATCTCTTTTCTGGTACGCTCACAGACCATGGATAAATCATATGTTTGAGCCGCATTTCCATCATCTATTGACGTGAAAGAAGCACTAATTTACAAGATCAGGTTGTGTTTTGTAAGTTTGTGCAGCTGTTGCATCAACAAATGATGGTAATGCGTAGCAAGTATTGTATAACTCAGGGCCACTGTATGTTTAACCTGCATTCCACATGTCCAAAAACATTGCCTGCCGCATATCAACAAATCTTCTACTGTCACTACAGAGCATTTAAATGTGCACATTACTCTGAATTGTACTGACCAACAGGGCCACCAATCACAACTCCCAGGTGGTCCAGCAGGTCTTGATCTCTGGCAACAAGGTCAGCCCAGCAGTGCTTGAATTGATGGTCGTTGCGCGGTGTGTTGAAAATTCTCCGCAGATGGTACATCCTCGCCTCCATGTGATACCCCTGTATCACCCGGCCACCTGCCTCAATCATCAGGGGGAGGAAGTGTCACACCAGCCAAATGAATGCCCCCAGCTCCCCCTTACCCATTCTCCCCAGACGTGGCCTACCCAACATGACCAAAATAATAGTAATAGTAAAGGGTACAGAGGAAAATAAAGGGAAAGGATGGAGGAAAATGAAAGTAAAGTAACCCACAAACAGCCCAACTATCCCCAAACTAACAATACCCACTGCACACTCCCAACAGTACAAAGACAAAATTAGACACTAAGGGGGTTATTACAACTTTGGAGGAGGTGGTAATCCGTCCCAAATGTGACAGATATGCCACCAGCCGTATTACGAGTTCCATAGGATATAATTGACTCGTAATACGGCTGGTGGTATATCCGTCACTTTACCATCACTTTTGGGACGGATTAACACCTCCTCCAAAGTTGTAATAACCCCCTAAATATGACAAATACACACTTACAATGAACAACTGAGACAATTACAAATAAAACAGATGACAAATAGGATGGCACAAAGGAGACAAAAGCACAATTTGGACAGACAAAACTCAGCACAGCCACACAGTCTAGAAAAATCACAGACTGCAGAGTGAAAGTGAAAGTACACCCACTGTACCATTTCTATAAACAGGATACCCTACTACATCACTACCTGCCTCAAAAGCGGTGCCTTTTTATTATGATGTGTCAACATTTTATGACTCTTACGGTCTGTGCATCAAATGTTTTTGACACAAATGCTTAAAAATTCCCCTGCATTCATAGTTCCAAATATTTTTCATTGGTAACCAATTTCATGGGGTACAGTGTAGGAATTATAGCTCTGGGCCAATGGATGGATAATGGCTGTGAGCGTCATTTTTCAACGCCTAGGCAGCGGTTTTTGATGCATATGCGTCTTTTTTGACGCGTTTGCGTTAAAATATATGTCTTTTACTGTGTTTGTTTAATTTCTCTCATTTTTAAAGTACATGAAAGCTGTAACTGTACAGATATAGGCTGTTTGTACCTGCATTGTGGGCCATATTTATACTCTGGTTGCGCCGAATTTGCGTCGTTTTTTTCGACGCAAATTCGACGCAGAACTAACGCCAACTAACGCCATATTTATACTCTGGCGTTAGACGCTTCGGGCGCCAAAGTGCCCGGAGTGTGCGTAATTTTTTAGCGTGAACCCCTTCCTTGCGTTAATGATATGCAAGGGAGGCGTTCCCGTCTTAAAAAATGACTCCCAGGCCTTTACGTGGTATTTATACTCCCGGGCAAAAGAGACGCCCGGGAGTGGGCGTGGCCAAAAACGGCGCATTTGCGCCGCTTTTTAACGCCTGGGTCAGGGATGGCGTTAAGGGACAAGTGGGCTCAAAATGAGCCCGGAGTGCCCTCCCCTGCCCCCAGGGACCCCCCCTGCCACCCTTGCCCACCCCAGGAGGACACCCAAGGACGGAGGGACCCATCCCATGGACATTAAGGTAAGTTCAGGTAAGTATTTTATTTTTTATTTTTTGTGGCATAGGGGGGCCTGATTTGTGCCCCCCTACATGCCACTATGCCCAATGACCATGCCCAGGGGACATAAGTCCCCTGGGCATGGCCATTGGGCAAGGGGGCATGACTCCTATCTTTACAATGATAGGAGTCATGTTGATGGGGGATGGGCGTCGAAAAAAAATGGCGCAAGTCGGGTTACGACGATTTTTTAGCGTCAACCTGACTTGCGCCATTTTAAGACGCCCTAACGTCATTTTTTCCCAACGCCGGAGCTGCCTGGTCTACGTGGTTTTTTTCCACGCACACCAGGCAGCGCCGGTCTGATTGCGCCGTCTAACGCCATTCCATAAATACGGCGCCCGCATGGCGCTTCAGAATGGCGTTAGACGGCGCAAAATTTTTTGACGCTAAACTGCGTTAGCGCAGTTTAGCGTCAAAAAGTATAAATATGGGCCTGTATGTTCCAGTGTTTGGGCATATGTGGCAGACCATACTACTGCGTACCATAATACTCATGTTCTTGTACCGGATGAGCACTCTTCACTGACGCAATAGATACCCAAACTTTTTAAATAAAAATTAATATTACCCAGTTTGAGCAGGTTGTGCGTCAATAAAGGATAGCAAGGCTACGCAACTTAATACATGAACTCATTGCCTGTGTGTTAATGTCTGTTAATTGGCTATTTCAATTTTTGTTGGGCCTCTGTGTGAACGTCACAAGACGTGCTTTCATTAACGTGCTTGTATGCATGTGTTGTAAATGTGGATAACCATCAGAAACTATTCAGTGTAGAAATGAGTCAGTATATGTGTTTGTCATACATGTAGCATCTAATGCTGTGTGAACTGCACTGACTTTTGGGACAATACATCTCCCATGACAAACTATACACAGGATAGATAGAGGACGGTTGATAATGGCAATGAGTAAGTCATCACATGTACAGGAATGTTGGATACCACATCCTGGTCACTTGTTTGTATACTACCCATGAGTCAGTTATTTGAAAATGCTATGTAGGTACAGGGATTGTGACAAAGAGTCAGAAAAACAATCCAAAAACGTAAATGTCACTCCACAATTTAAGTCATATATATGACCCATGTTTCTCGTGTGGCAGCATAGGACCAGCAGACCAAGCTGCATGTGTTCACATTTTTCAGTGGTTAATTGCACAAAGGTGTCCAGTTCAAGTGTGTGGCCATGTGTACCCTGTGTCATTATTGTCCTCCATGTTGTCACTGTTACGTGCATGTCTACTCATGAGTCTGTGGATCCATTCCCTGCATTAACAGAGTATACTTCAAAGCAGAACTGAACAAAAGCCAAAGGGGAATCGACAACACACATAGGGATAGTCCAGCTATGGCACTGCAGACGTTTTATGAGGCTGACAACAGGGTAACCTTTGTGTGCTCACAAATGTAATGGATCAGTAAATAGAACCTGACAGCTTTCATCACAACATTTGTACTCAGGGTGGCGTCTAAAATTCCCACTGCAACAGGGAACATCAGTGCCTCTGTGCTGATTAATTTCACAGCTAATCAACACGCAAGCACCACCATTGGGTTGCAGCCAATGTGAATCTGTGTGTTGTCTGTCAGGGCACAAACATGTTTTGTCCTTTCATGCACATTAGCAAACGTTGTTTGTTGTGCTGGACGCACCATACCCAATCCATGCATACAGCCATAGTACACTGTCACTGTTTGTCACTCATGCATACATGAAACCCAGGCAAGGGATAGGGCCAGGATCAGGCCATTTGAGTACATGTCCCAGACCTTGATACCATATGTAAACTGATTAAACTATACAATATGTTTGTGGATTCATTGTGGACCTACCAGACACAATACCCCAGGAGGAAAGTGAGGGCATGGAAAGCAACTATGAGAGAAATGTAGCCACAGGGAACCTCTATGGTAACACAAAGATAGGAATCAATCAGGCTAACAGGATGCACACTCTCTCAGGAACTAACATGAACAAGGCAAATGCACAGTGGGCAAACTCAGACTGAGAAAAGCTGGAACAACACTGTGGAAAATGAAAACTGGATTTGTGCTGTGGGCTGCAATGTTACACAATAACCCAAGGGCTGTGTTACACAAGTGGTTTATACGGCAATGCACAACAAGGAAATTCAGAAAATGGCAGCTTCTAAGCAGTTCCAGGCAGCAGCAGTGCAGGTTCAAATGGCTGGTCTGCATGTAAGTGCTAACAGGTGTGTGCAACTTTAGTCTCTCACAAGTCCTGTAGGTGTGAATCCAATTCAAAGGGCCAACAGTACCTTTCACATGGGAAGCAATGGACAGCTGATTACAGGTCTACCGACTACCAGGCAGTGCATTTTCAGACCTGAAGTCCATGCAGACAGATGAACTAGGACTATGGCATGCCATACTAAAGAGGGAAGCATGCTGGAGTCAGAATGTGAGTCTGGGTGTGTGTAGATGAAGGATTATCAGGGTACAAATAATCCAGTTACAGGGCCACCTAGAGAAGGGTGGGGAGAGACTGAATACATGCCTGTGGCAGAACTTATAACCTGGGATGGCATGCACAGGGCATGTCTTGTGAGCAATGCTTGTCATATCTGGGGCACTCATGCTATCCATTTGCAGCTTCTATGGACTTCTTGTCACACATGCTCCTTGCAGAAATAGCTGATGTCACACTTACTGCTGTCAAAGGTGTGGTCATAAATTCCTGTTAACAATGCAATTGCACATCCACTGCCTCATGTATGAAGCAGGTTTTTTACTTGTGATAGATGGTGTCTTAGTTGTGTGCGATATGCTGCGATGAACCATGTTGCCAACATAGATGTGTGCCATAGGTGTGATACTCTGATATTGCCCTTCAAATTTAAAATGAATATATATGTCATTTACACTGTGTGTGAAGTTGGGTGTACATTCATACACCCTTCAAATGTGTTGTGGCTTTTTCAGTATCCTAATCTGTATTACTGCACTGCTCCATGAGCCTAAACTTTGATTGTGATTCCTACGGATCATGTGATGCATAAATAAATAACCAGACCATGATTTAGTGATTAAATTAGTTGTTTAATGACAGATGATAAGAAAGTGGTGATGGTGACTATGTACAAAACTTCTTTTAACCAATGTGTTGTCTCCGATGCAATCCTGCTGCAGTGTTTGGATGGTCCCCCTCATGTTGATGGACAGCATCCTCCTCTTCCTCCTCTTCAGGCATTTGTGGGTCTTGTTCATAGAGGGGAATGTTCCTCCTAACAAATATATTGTGCAGGATGGCACAGGTCAAAATGATCTTGCAGACCATTTCTGGTGAATATAAGAGGCTGTCTCCAATGATGTCGAGGCACCTGAATCTAGACTTCAGGATGCCAAATGTCCTCTCTCCTATGGTGCGTATCCTCCGATGTGCCTCATTATATGCCCCTGGGTACTTTATCACTGCTAATCAGTGCTACAGTGCA
The DNA here is from genome assembly GCF_031143425.1 of Pleurodeles waltl. Lineage (NCBI taxonomy): Eukaryota > Metazoa > Chordata > Amphibia > Caudata > Salamandridae > Pleurodeles > Pleurodeles waltl. The sequence continues at coordinate 596,980,203 of NC_090443.1, forward strand.
TGTGCTCTTCCTTCTAAACTTGGTATGATTGCCTTGCACCTGACTGGCTTATTTAATTTACCTGTAATTCCCTTGTAAAGTGGTATACCATATACCCAGTGCCGGTAAATAAATGCTACTAGTGGGCCTGCAGCATAGATTGTACCACCCACAGAAGTAGCCTTACAAACATGTCTCTGGCCTGCCGCTGCAGGCCCTGCATGGGCCGTTTACTGCCACACTGACTTCACAAGTCAAACTAATTGCCAAGGCATAAATTGCTACACCTAAGTCACCCCTAAGGTAGGCCGTAGATAGCCCTATGGTGCAGTGTATGTAAAAGGTAGGACATATGCCCTTATGTACTACACGACCTAGTAGTGGAAAACAGCCTTTTCAGTTTCTCATTACTGTGAGTGCCGCTCCTCTCATTAGATTGCAATGGAAATGCCCTGACATACGTCTAAGTAGTATCTTCTGGTCTATGAGGAATAGCATGGGCATATTTAGTATGTTTGAAATGGTAGTGAGAAATCCTGCTTATTGGTGTAGGTGGATTTTTTATTACCATGGTAGAAATGTCACAATTAGAAAGTGGATATTTCTCTGTGCTTATAACTCTAGTGATTTTGCAGCCTGACTCCAATCCATGGCTGATAGTCTTCCTGAGCTGGGGAGAGGGAGTGCCGTTCTCACCTTGCATGTGAATGGGCTGTGTCCTGTCTTGATACAATGGACTGATTACCCCCTACTTAAGTCTAGAGACAGGGCTGGGTTGAAAGAGTGTTATGATTGACTTGAAATGGATCCTTTGAAGTTACCCCCTGAACAAATGTATTTTTGAGTGCAGGTAGAGGGCTCTTGCCTCCTGATAAGGAGATCACTTTTGGAACTGGGACTGAACCTATGCCAGAGGGACTGCTAGACTGCACAAAATACTTATCTGGACTGCTCTCCCTGTGTTGCCCTGTTGCCTGGTGTATACTGGGTGGCCCAAAGGACTCATCTAAATTGCGTTTCTGCTTATTGCCCTGCTGCCGGCCTGTTCCCTGACTTGGTCCCAGTTGAGACACTTAGGGACACTGCATGGACTGGACAGTGGATGCTGCTGGAAGGACTCACCAGGAACTTCATTGGGACTGCCCTGCTGGTGTGCTGACCTATGACCTGTTAGGTCCTTAGAAGGACTGCCACTGCTTCCTTCTGGCCCCCTGTGCTAATCTCCTTTCCTGGCCCTGCAGCCCTGTGCCGCCACAACTGTCTCCAAGGGTTGGGAAGTATACCTCCTTCCCCCCTGCTTTTATGTTCTTGAGTGCCATTTCCCCTTAGGGGGCAGAGCAGGGCACAAGTGGCGTGCTCCTGGCTTCACTGTCCCAGAGTGTGAAGCATGCTTTACTTTGACAACAACTCGTTTCAGAGTGCTTCATTTTGTTTCGTCTGCTCCAAGCACAGGGAACCGCCCCTGAGTCACCAAAGTAGTGCCCCCCCCTCCAATGCAGAAGAGGTCGAGAGGAGCCCTTTGCTGTAGCACGGATGAGCATGCTTCCTGAAGTGCCTCCAGGGCAAAAGCAGGCACTTACTTTTGAGGAATCCCCATCGTGATCTGGGCAGGAACGGAGGAGGAGCCGGACCACTGCTCACAAACATTGGAGAAGCCCCCCAAAAGCTGGTCAGGAGCCCCAGGAGTATGGTGTCCATTCATTAGGGCCTGGAGTGTTCTGGATGTGCTTCCTGGGACATGAATAGGGCGGTGAACCACCAGTGCAGAGCAGCCACACCACATGGTCAAGGGCGGCTGCACCAGAGCATTGACTATGAGGGGAGACTGGGAGAGGTCTCCCCGGCTGCAAAAGGAGGGGTGTGCTGCCTTCCTTGCCTTGTTGCCTTCCCCCTTCTCCCTGACCGGAGGCTGTGTTTGCCGATGGTAAGCCCTTCTTTGTATCTTTGTGTCAGCAGTATGATGTGGCTGTCAGGACGGGAAGGAAACCTGTGACAAATCTCCTGTGCCTGCCCAACATTCCTGGAAACTACTTCAAACCTTATAGAAGAAGTGCCAAGACACTGCAGCCTTCCTGTAGGGGGTGATTTTTGGTGATATCTGCCGTCCTTTTGATACAGTTGATTCTCTCACACTAGGACCTGATAGTAGTTACATGTCATGCTAACCAGGTTGGGGGAACACACATATTCCTAGGGTTGATTGGGTGTGCATTACAGAATGTATTTACGACATATGTAATAAGGGAATGTTTCATTCTATGTGCATTCATGGTGACAACAATGGCCTGACAACTGCTTGTTTAGCAGAGTACTATTAACCTAGTTGATGATCTGACAACTGCTAGTTTAGCAGAGTACTAGTAACCTATATGATGATTTGACAACTGCTTTTGTAGCTGAGTACTACTGATTTATGTCATTTTTTGTCTAATGATGTTTTGTGTAGTACAGTATATTTTGATATAACTTGTTGTGGAGTTTTGTTTGTGGTGTATTTATTGTGTCACTAGTGTTGTGTGTGTGTTTTGCAAACTCTTTGCACATTGCCTCTGGGATACGTCTGACTGTTCATGCCAAGCTAAATAAAATGGGTGAGCAGGGACTGTCTTTGATGTGTAGCTCTCTTGCCCTGACAAGAGAGGCGGTCCCTGCCTGGCTAAGGTGCCTACCCTAGCCAACCAGGAACCCCATTTCCAACAGTACCCCTTCATGAAAGCTTTTCTGTGGAATAATTCTATTCTTATGTCATAGTTTGTTTGTGGGGTCATTTATTTCATATACTCTAATTGTTTTCCAAAAAAATCCTTCTTTTTTACTGAAAAGTGTATGATATTTTGCTACAGGTGGAATCACCAGAAAGAGGAGATGTCTTCATCATGTTTGTAAGTATTTGGTATGTGTCCCAGAGGCTGATCTGGATGTACATTAAGGCCCTCACTACACCCCTGGCGGTAAATCACGCTTACCGCCGTGCCGATGGCCGCCAAGATACCGTGCCCGCGGTGTTAATCTGCCACAGGTATTATGACCCACACAGAGAATACTGCCACAATACAGACACCCACACAAGTCTGCCACACCACATTTTTGTGATAAACTGGCGGTACCAAAACCCACACCATCACGCCAACAGGAATACGCCCACAGTATCACAACCCACGGTCTTTTAACCGCGGTAAACCATTGGCTGTACACACCGCCCGCTCAAAATACACACATATTTACAAAACAACACCACATTGGACAATTCAAAATACACACACCTGACACACATACACACACCCACACCCTCACACCACTATAAAACACACACCCACACTACCCACAACACCTTACAACCAAACAAAAGAGACCAAGCACAGAGAGACAGCTATTCAGATCACAGGTGCAGCAGACGTCCATTGCAAGGAAGATGGAGCTATGGCGGAGAATCGTCGACAGGGTCAACGCTGTGGGACAGCATCCAAGAACCAGGGATGACATCAGGAAGAGGTGGAACGACCAACAGGGGAAGGTGCGTTCCGTGGTTTCAATGCACCAGATTGCTGTACAGAGGACTGGCGGTGGACCCCCACCTCCTTCCCCACATCTAACAACATGGGAGGAGCAAGTCTTGGCGATCATGCATCCTGAGGGCCTGGCAGGAGTAGCAGGAGGACTGGACTCTGATAAGTCAAACTTTTTACTACTTTATCTGCCCCTACCTGCATGGCATCACATACCCCCACCTGTACCCTCACTCTCGTCACTCCATCACCTCACATCTACCCCACCATCACAACCCACACATCCCAATACCAAGCCGTGCATGCAACCACAAAGCATGGACACCCATCATCACAGCATGGCCGGTAGAGAGACTCACCCAGCCCACACAATCAGCAATCACACAAGGCCAATGCGACAGGGAAACCACAATTAGATAAGGGAAACACACCCATTGCACAAGATGGCACACACAGATACAATAACAATGCATTTGCATCCCAAGAGGACCCTACACAACGTCACCGTAGAGGAGGTGCCAGCTACATCCAGTCCCCCTACAGAAGAGGCCCACAGTGATGACAGCAGCTCTGCATGCCTGGATTACGGTGACCAACCTGGCTCATCAGGGACTTCTGGACAGTCGGTTCCCCTGCCACAGTCCTAACCCACCACAGAGCCTCCCCCCTCAGGAAACACCACTACAGCACACACCCAGCGGGCCCATGCCACTGTCCCCAGGACACGTCAATCAGCAGTTTGTCCACCACTACAGGGACCACAGGCAACCCCACAAACCCAGGACGATCAAGGACCTGGGGTCAGTGGCAGTGGGCACACGGTTCAGGGGACAGAGACACAGGACAACAGGGAAGCTGGGAGGACTGCTCTGTGACAGGAAGAGGACAGGCCCAGGGAACCGACCCTCCACGAGGCGCTCTCAAACATCATGGGAGCATACCACCATTCCCAGGAGACCATGGGCACGGTAGTGGCCAAGTTACAGGAGACCCAGTGGCTGCAGGAGAGACAGTACCTGGGGATCTGGGAGGACCTCCCAAAAATCGACACCATCCTGTTCACCATAGCAGGGGCGCTGGCTGACATGGGCAAGACCATGAGGGAGGCAGTGGCACAACAAAGGGCCCCTGACACTAGCCAAACCGATGAACAGCCTCCCACCTCCGCCGGCGCTAGTGGACATGAGGCCCTGCCACAGGACCAACAGGCCACCAGCACCCCACCCCCTGCAGAAGGAGAACCACCCCACAAACGGTCCCTGCAATCCAGGCAGAAGACAGAGAACATTGCCAAGACCCCCGCCAGGAAATAAGACTCTCCTAATTGTTACCCTTCTGTCCCACTCTGTCACATTGTCCACCTTGAACTTCCATTGCTCCCCTTCCTAAGCCCAATTGGACAATGCACCTGTGATACCAAGAGACTAGACTCTACCATGGACCTTCCTCCACCATCAGCCCAGCCCCTTGCACGTACCCCCATACTATTTAGCACAAAAAATAAACACCATTGAACTATAAACCATACTGGAGTCAGTGTAATAATTGAAAAGATGTATTGTTCCTACATTCCCAAAGCATTGCAACGTCTATATTCATTGAATTATACCAATGTATGACAGTTGGTGGGCAGCAGTACACATAGCAGAAGAAAGAATGGGGTACACAGATCTGAAAAAAGGAAACCCAAAGGGAACAGTCAGTGGCCATACACAGAGGGTAAGAGGCTGCCATGTACAATGTCCTAAAGTATACTGAAATGTGAAGAGGAGTTACAGTCTCTTACCTGTGTGTCACTGGAAGTACTGCTGTATAATGTTTGTTCTGTTGTCCACATCTTCTTCATCTGCCTCTTCTTCCTCACTGTCCACAGGCTCCACCGCTGCCACAAGACCATCACCAGGCTCCTCCTCCAGCAGAAAAGGCACCTGGCGTCTCAATGCCAAGTTGTGCAACATACAGCATGCCACGATGATCTGGCACACCTTCTTGGGTGAGTAGTACAGGGATCCACCTGTCAGATGGAGGCACCGGAACCTGGCCTTCAGGAGGCCGAAGGTCCTCTCAATAATCCTCCTTGTTTGCCCATGTGCTTCATTATAACGATACTCTGCCCTTGTCCTGGGATTCCTCACTGAGGTCAGTAGCCATGAGAGGTTGGGGTAACCAGAGTCACCTGTAAATATCGAGGAACAATTGTGAGACACACACTAACCCTTAGGTTCAGCCCCATACCCAGACACCTACATATACTGTGTGGGGACCTTGGGCTCACCTATTAGCCACAACCAGTGCCTCTGGAGTTGGCCCATCACATAAGGAATGCTGCTATTGCTCATGATATAGGCGTCATGCACAGAGCCAGTATACTTGGCATTCACATGGGAGATGTACTTGTCCACCAAACACACCATTTGCACATTCATCGAATGATAGCTTTTTCTATTCTTGTAGACCTGTTCGTTTCTGCAGAGGGGGGACAAATGCCACATGTGTACTATCAATGGCACCAATGATGTTGGGGATATGTCCCAGGGCATGGAAGTCAGCTTTCACTGTGGCCAAATCCCCCACCTGGGGGAAAACGATGTGGCTGTGCATGTGTTTCAGCAGGGCGGACAACACTCTGGTCAACACGTTGGAGAACATTGGCTGAGACATCCCTGATGCCATGGCCACTGTAGTTTGGAAGGAGCCACATGCCAGGAAATGGAGCACTGACAGAACCTGCACTAGAGGGGGTATTCCTGTGGGCTGGCGGATAGCTGACATCAGGTCTGGTTCCAATTGGGCACACAGTTCTTGGATTGTGGCACGATCAAGTCTGTGTGTGATAATAATGTGTCTGTCCTCCATTGTCGACAGGTCCACCAGGGGTCTGTACACCGGAGGATGTCGCCATCTCATATGCTGCCTCAGCGGTTGTAGCCTATGGAGGAGAATGGTGAGCAAAAGTTAATTTACCACATAGACAGCACAACTGTGCTTGAATTAATGTCACAGAAGCAGTGTGTGAAATCGAGAGTCAATATATGTGCCAAAATGTGCTGTGAAGCAGTGAGGTGCCATGCCATGTGCCCCCCTGACATGGCGTCTGCCTGACCTGTGAGGAGGGACAAGGGGAAATTAGGTAACTGTGCTGGCATTGTGCAGCGTCGCGGTAGGTGGTCGAAGACCGCCACGCAATTTAGCATAGGTTATCATTGGGCCCTATGGGTTCCAGGAGCCAATGGCGATGTACGCCGGCGGTGACGGTATGCACCGCCGCGGACATCACCGCCATTTTCTACCTATTCACTCACTTGCTACCTGACCATCAACAGGAGAGGACCTACACTGCAAGTGCTGCTGTGACCTGAGTCTGGAAGCAACAATGGCTAGAGTGTCTGGGGAAAGGGCCCCTACCTTCACTGTGAAGGAGCTGGAGAAACTGGTGTATGGGGTCCTCTCCCAGTACACGTTACTCTACGGTCCTCCAGACAAACAGGTGAGTACACTGTGAGTATGATGCGTGGGCAATGCCTGTTTGGAGTGGTGTGGATGTAAGCCACATGTTGGAGGGTGCTAAGGCGTCTTGCCTGAATGTTGCATGAGAGGTGGTCAGTATATGTGGGTAAGGGCATAGATGGGAACTGGTGGGCAATGAGTATGATGGTCCGGATGGCTGAGTAATTACATTTTCCACTGTCATTTCCTTCTAGGTCAGCGCCCACCAGAAGAAGGGTATTTGTCATGCCATCACCAAGGAGGAGTAGACCCGGGGGGTCTATCACAGGCGGAGCACCCACTACCGCAAGAGATGGGAGGCCCTGCTCCACTGGACCAAGAAGACGGCGGAGGACCAGCTGGGGCTGGCCTCCCAACGTGGAGGGGTGCCCGTCGCACCATGACCCCCCTGATGTTCCGCATCCTGGCAGTGGCCTATCTGGAGTTGGATGGGCGCTTGAGGGCATCACAGCAGCCACAAAAGGGTGAGTACAGTTTCAGAAAGCTGACTTTCCACGCTGTAGGAACTAGCTGTGGGGGGGATGTGGGCTATGGGTGCCCCTAGGCCAGGGCGATCATGCCAGGGTAGGTCTGTTGTTTGCAGGCTCTGAAGCACCCCTACCCCAATGGTACAAGTGACCAACTACTACTGGGCAGGGTCCTGTGGGTGTCAGGCGTGCCAACCCCATGGGCTGGTGACTACCTTAGTGAGTGGTTGGGCATTGGCCTAGTGCATAGGGAAGCTCAGTGTGTTGTGCACCCCAACGGTAATGGTGTTGCTGGCATTGACCATGTGTATCCTCTGTCTATCCCCCCTTCTTGTTTTGTCACCCTGTCCTTGTGTGCATTAGTATCATCTGGCGGAGGAGCAGAGGCACCGGCGACGGAGGGAGCTGCATCCCACATGGCTCATGAGGGTGAATCCATGGAGGGTGAAGCCACCAGTGGGACGGAGGGCGAGGGAAGCTCCATGACAGGGACAGGAGGGAATACCAATGACAGCGACTCCTCCTCTGATGGAAGCTCCCTGGCAGTGGCAGACACCTCTGTGCCCACCCCAACAACAGGTACAGCCACCACCCCCCTACCAGCACAACCCTCCCAGCACCGCTCAGCATGTTAACCGTGCCCGCTCACCCAGGAGGGTGGGCATCACCTTTGCCCCAGGCACCTCAGGCCCTTCCTCAGTCAGCCCTGCTGCCCTCAGTGAGGAGGCTATTGACCTCCTGAGATCCCTCACTTTTGGGCAGTCAACCATTCTGAATGCCATCCAGGGTGTCAAGAGGCATTTGCAACAAACAAATGCATACCTGGAGGGTATTCATTCTGGCGTGGCGGCCCAACAGAGAGCATTTCAGGCTCTGGCCTCAGCACTGATGGCAACTATTGTCCCTGTGTCCAGCCTCCCCCCTCCAACTTCCACTACCCAGACCCACTCCCCTCTACCTCACCCTATCCCAAGCACACCTTCAGACCAGCATGCACACACATCAACACACAAAAATGGCTCAGGAAAACATAAGCACCACACATCATCACACAGGCACTCACACAAGCACCATCTCCATGCACACCTACCAACATCCACTGCCTCCACTGTGTCCCCCTCCTCCTCTTCCTCCACTTCCCCCCCAGTATCATCTGCATTCACACCTGCATGCACTACATCATCAGCCACTGCCTCCATCACCAGCAGGCCCATCACAACACACCCCTCACGAGCAATCACCACCCCCACAACCATTCACACGAGTCAGTGAGCACTCCTCCCAAAGTACACAAACGCACACTCACTCAACAGCCATCCACCTCACAACAGCATCCAGCCCATGCACCTTCACCCAAACTCAGCAGATGTACACCTCCTACAACCACTACCTCTTCCTCCACTCCCACACCCCCTCCATTTTCACATCCCAGTGTGTCCCAAAAACTTTTCCTACCTAACGTTGACCTCTTCCCTGTACCCCCCGTCCTTCCCCGAGGGTCAGGATGTCTAGATCCCAGGCCAGCACCTCAGCCACCAAATCGGCATCTGCTGTGGTCCCTGCAAGTCCAGCAGGATCGAAGGGGGCACATGTCAGGGCTGCCAGTGTGCCACCTACAGATGGTAAGGACCACCCAATTCCGCCACGAAGGGGCCGCCATGCAGCAGGGAAAAGTCGCATCACCCTCCCAGCAAGGCCTCATCCAAACACAAAGAGGACAGTGCCAAGGTCCAGCAGTGACTACCAAGGTAGGGAAGGGCCACAAAAGCAAGGGCAAGTCACCTCAGAGCACGAAGCCTCCTGGTAATGGGCTGGCGACCACCATTTCCCCAGACAAGCCAGCAACCTGTACCACGGTCAGAACCGCTGCACCCACCACCACCTGCAACGCCACCTGCACCGCCACCTGCCCCTCCATCTGCACAACCCCCTGCACCGCCGCTGCCACAACATCAGTCGCCAGCATCCTCCACAGTGATCAGCCGTCCGAGGCTGTCAGAGACGGTCTGGTGTCTCACTTCACTACTACAGATACCTGCACCACAGGCAGCACCAGCAGCATCTCCACTGCAGCCACCGCCGCAGCCACCACCGCAGCCACCGCCACCTGTACCGCCATCTGCACCGCCATGTGCCCAGCCAGTGCCACTACATCGGACATCAGCAGCATCCACAGTGGGCAGCCGTCCGAGGCTGCAGGTGACATCCTGGACCCTGCACACACCACATGAGGCACCACCATCAGCACTGGCACTACCAGCAGTTTGCAGCCTAAGTCGCAGCAGGATGAAGTGTGGCTCTGCCTCCATGGAGTATCATGCTACCTGTTCCCTGCACATCTCGTAGCTCAGACACCCAGGTGAGGGTATGGGAAATGCCACACCCCATGTGCAGCATCACTGGGCACAAGGCCCCCTCCAGAACCAGTGGAGATGCATCCACTCAACCCTTCCTTGGCAGGATGAAGCACACTGGGCACAAAGCCCCCTCCAGAACAAGTGAAGAAAGGCATCCACTCAACCTATCCTTGGCAGGATGAAGCACACTGGGCACAAAGCCCCATCCAGAACCAGTGGAAGAAGCCACCCACTTGAGAGACTGTGGCTTTGCATTCCCCAGGAGCAAGCAGTGGGCAAACCACCCACTAGAGAGACTGTGGCTTTGCACTCCCCAGGAGCAAGCAGTGGGCAAACCACCCACTAGAGAGACTGTGGCTTTGCACTCCCTAGGAGCAAGCAGTGGGCAAACCACCGACTTGAGAGACTGCAGCTTTGCACTCCCCAGGACCAAGCAGTGGGCAAACCACTGACTTGAGAGACTGTGGCTTTGCACTCCCCAGGACCAGGCAGTGGCATGGAGCCCCCTCGAGGAGCAGTGGCGTATTACTATCTTCCTGCTGAGGTGCCCCCCCCTCTCGTTCCCCCTGAGGTGCCTGTGTTTTTTTTACCTGATGCCCCTGCAGTGTTCTCTCCGTTTTGAGGCAGGTTTCATGTGTGGGCTTAGCCCATGCTTTTTGGGACTACTGGTCCATGGACATTTACAAGGGACAGTGTACGGCCTTCTGTACATAATGTAAATATTTGTATATACTGATTTATTTTTATTCGATTGCTATATCTGAATGTTCCAAAATATCACTGGTTAAACTCATTTCCTTTTGTCCTTGTGTTCTTCCAGGGGGTGACAGGGTGTATCTGTCATGTTGTTAGATATGTTAGTGTGTATGGTGTTGTGGGTGAGGGTGGGAGGTGGGGGCGTTGCGTGCCACCTGTGTGTGTAAGTCTCTTTTACCTCCATCCCTCCCCTGTTTGCTAGGTGCAGAACTCTCCATCGTCATCGCTGCCGCCTTCTTTCTACTTTCTGGTATATTAGTAGGTACACCAACATGGGGTGGACCTGCAGTTTGGGCTCCATGGCGCCCTGGTTCTTCGTGGAGTGTCGGAATGTGTGTTTCCCCTTCAGTGTAGTGTTTCCGCCGTACTTTTGATGTCATTGGTACCACCCCGGAAAAGCTGTCAGATTGGCCTCTCATAATAGTGTGGGCGGTACATTGTCTTCTGCCTGTCTGTTGGCGGTGACCGTGGCAGTGTTGCTACCGCCCTGGCAGTCGGGGTGTTAAAGTGGCTGTCTATGTTGGCGGTTTCCGCCGTGGTCATGGACCACATTTTTTTACTGCCGGCCTGTTGGTGGTATTATCGCCACTTTAACACCGACCACCAGGGTTGTAATGAGGGCCTCTGTCACTACAAAGGGCTGGACTGCCACAAGGGACTGCCAGTAGACCAGATGCTGGACTGGCCTCCTACACCATGACTACTGTGCTGCCAGGAGGAACTACACTCTGCTTCTGTTTTGACGTGCTGGCCTGCTGCACTGGTGCTGCCAAGTGGGACTGCCACTGAACTGCTGTTTTGCTGAGGTGGCCTTCTTGCACTCTGACAGTGTACCAGGAGTGACTTCCCTGGTGATGTGTGTCCTGTGTGTTGGCATGTTGTCCTTCTCTCCCCAGGTACAGACGGCGATTTAAATCAACAAAAGTTCTGTCACACTAAACCAAAAAGAATCACCCCTGCTCCCCATGACTGCTGCCTCCGAAAAATAAACTCTGGAAGCACTGTTGTGATGCATCCAGGACTCATCGCCACACCCAGCTTCCACTGCCACCCGGGCCGCTGAGAGCCATCTGCCTGAAATCATCACCAGTGCCGTAGCTCTACTTAAGGAAATGACTACTGCACCATGTGACCCCTGCCTCTTGGGCCGCTGGGTGTCATCAACTGGAAATCACCACCAGAGCTGCAGCACTGACCCTTGCACTAAGGCAGCAGGACGCTGTACGCCCTTATGCACAAAGGTGCTGAGGCGCTATCTGAGTGCCTCCCTCAAAGCCCATGACCTGCCTTTGTGCAGTCCACTCTCGCCTCTACACACCTCTGAGTCCAGCAGCTACTCTTACTTGATTCTGGCCCGCCTGGCAACAGGTTGAGAGCCCCACCAATGTCCCCATGCATAGATGAGGCACGGCACTTCCAACTACGACCATGTCCTCACCGGACCCCTTACGGGACTGCTGCTTGCACCCCGGCACAACCAGAGGACCCGCAGCTGCACCCAGTGAGTCACCTGGGGGCTGGGCCGCATTCCACCTAGTTCCACCCACCAAACTTGCCTGACCTTACTGCTTCAAACAGCCGTGCTACCTAGGGCATCACAAGGCCCCAAAAGTTACCAGGACATCCTGTGTTCCACTTCCCTCAAGGGGGGAACTTAAGAGAGAGCCACAAGTATCTAGGCTTGCCACTGAAGGGATCAGGCTTGCACTACATCCTTTCAAACATGATTGAAGTACTGACCATGCCGAAGCAAGGAGCCATTTCTAAACCTTCTGCAAGAGGCACCCCCTACTTCTTCCCCATGCACTGTGGCACCGTATTCCCTGTAGTGGGGGTACCCTCAGTTTCTCTCGTGGAACACCGCTCACCATCTCCCTGCCTTTGACAACCTCACTATACCAGGACAGACAGGATCCATAGGGAGAATTACCAGGGACTCCTCCAACATCTCTGTTCCCTCTTGGGGAGGTGGATAGGGGTATAACAACTACCAGACCCCTGTATTTATTAGCATAACTACCGTGATAAGAGATTGTCATTTTTATGCCATATTTAAAACAGATAGTAGTTCTCTATTTTTTTATATAACATTCAGTGGAGTCCTCTTTTGAGTGCTGTCCATTACTGAGCTCATGTGACTGAGCGCGGCGCAAATACTTCACACATTGACTTCTAAGTTAAGCCTCCCTGCTCTCTGCCAAAGCTACCATGTGGTGAGCACAGGTTGTTTTGGGCTGTGTATCTAGCTCCCCTGACTAGACTTGGGGTCCCTACTTGGACCAGGCACAAACCCTGTGTTAGACCTGGCAGCCTTATTGTGGTCATCCCTCAACTTTTTCTGCCTCCATTTTTCTGACCCGGTTTTTGCTGCTTTTAGTAATAAAGTGCCTATGCTCTCTCCACTACACATGGTAACATTGGTGCCTACCCAATTGGCATATTTAATTTACCTGTAAGTCCCTAGTGAAGTACAAAACATGTGCAGAGGGCCTGTAAATTCAATGCTACTAGTGACTCTGCAGCACTAATTAGTAGTCCCTTAACCATGGCTCAGGCCTGCCATTGCAAGGCATGTGTGTGCTGTTTCACTGCCACTTCGACTTAGCATTTAAAGCTACTTGCTAAGCCTTGAACCCCTCTTTTTCTACATATAAGTCACCCCTAAGGTAGGCCCTAGGTAACCCATAGGGCAGGGTGTGATGTAGGTAAAAGACGGGACATGTACTTGTGTGTTTTACATGTCCCTGTAGTGAGAAACTCATAAATTAATTTTCCACCACTGTGAGGCCTGTTCCTGTCATAGACTAGCATTAGAATTGCCCTCATATACTTTGGAATGGTAGATTCTGATCTGGAAGGTGCACCCCTGTCGTGTTTAGTATGTCCAGAATGGTATTAAACAATTCTGCTTACTGGTGATGTTGGATTTAATATTACTATTTTAGAATTGCCACTTTTAGAAAGTGGGAATTTCTATGCACTTACTGCCATCTGTGCCTTACAGCCTGCCTCCAATCCATGCCTGGCCTGCGCTGGTTCACAGCTCCCCTTGTGCATTCCACCCAGAGAACCATAAACACAAGACACTCTGTCACATCTGCATTCATCTGCATACCGAATGGGTCTCCCTGGGCAGGAAGGGTGGAGGGTCTCTCTATTACTTTTCATAGGCCAGTGGCCTGCCCTCATACAAAAGACTGATAACCCCCCACAGGAATCCTGGCAGACAGGACTGGGCTGAAAGGGGAACTTGTGCACGTCAAAACCACTCTTTGAAGTTTTCAACAATTCATAGGCATTTTGGGGTATATAAACTGGGTATCTGACCCAACCAAATCACACACTTCTTGATCTACACCTGAACTCTGTCAGAGGAACTGCCTGGCTGCCCAAAGAACTCAACTGGACTGCTTTGCTGAGAAGGACTGCTGCCTTGCTTGTTGTCCTGGTGCCTCCTGTCTTGTGCTTGTTCTGGAAGGACTCTACCTTTCCCAAAAGTGCTCTCCAAGGGCTTTAATTAATTTTGACTCTGGTTCTGAAGTCTCAGGGACAGCAAAGACATAGGCCCATATTTATACTCTGCTTGCGCTGGATTTGAGTAATTTGTTTACGCAAATTCGGCGCAAAACTAAGACCATGTTCATACTTTGATGCTAGACCCCGCTAACGTCAAAATATCTCAGTGTGCATCATTTTCTGTATGCCTGAAACTGCTTTGCATTAATGACATGCAAAGTAGGCGTTCCCGTCTAAAAAATGACCTAAACACTTGTGCGTCATATATATCCAACCACGCCAAAATCGGGCATTGCTGGGAGGTGGAGTCGGAAAATGGCGCACATCCCGATTTGTGTAAAAAATGAATGCCTGGGTCAGGACATGCGTTATAATGGGGCAAACCCACCAGCACTAAAGGAAAACCCACAGAAGCTCCAAAAGGAATATTTGGAGGTGCTATTCATCCAGTGTGCATGAAGATGCAGAGCACAGGAGCAACAGCAGCAGCTTCCACCACACCAACAGGGACGCCAAAGGCAAAGCAGAAGGCAGGAGAGGATATTCCGGACCAGGACAACCCTTCAGGGCCTCAGGGAACATGACATCATCCAGAGGCACAGACTAAACTGGCAAGCCATACAGAAGCTGCTGCACCACATTGACCCACAGTTGCCACCCAGCTTGCAGACACCCCACATCTTTCCACCAAAGACCAAGTTGCTAGCTGTCCTGCACATGTTGGCAAGTGGCTCTTTTCAACCCACTGGTGCCCTGGTTGCCAGGATCTCACAGCCCTCATTCTCTGCCTTCCTACCCAAGGTACTGGATGCCATTATCTCCCTCACACCCTGCCACATCAGCTTCCCCAACACACAGCAGAAGAGACCAAACAGGGCTTCTATCAAATCAATGGCTTCCCACACGTGCTTAGTGCCATTGACTGCACACATGTACGGATTGTGCCACCTGCTGCAACTGAGCACCTCTACCACAACAGAAAGCACACACGCTCCATCAATGTGCAGGCCATTGTGGCTCACCGGGGATTGATCACCAACATCGTGACAAAGTATCCTGGCAGTGTACATGATTCAGTCATCTTTCGCCACAACACCATCAATCAACACTTCCAGGATGGACGATATGGAAATGACCTACTTGTTGGTAAGTACAGAAACCTAGTTATATTCACACTGCACAGCAACCCTGTAGGACACACAACACATATACCACTATATTGACATGTGCCCAGGAAGACACTGAGGTTGTGACACTGCTAGTCATGTTTGTTATCCTGACTCAATGGGATACACACCTATGGACAAATGACAGATGCAAATAACAACAGATGCCAAGCCAGAGCCACAAGGGACCAATTTAAAACCACACAGTGACAATGACATGGCCTTAACTGGCAGTACAACTTGGAAGATGAATCTTCCCATATCACACCTATAACACTCAATCACACACCCTTCCAAGCAATACGTACTTTGTAAGGGGTGTGAAATGTGTTTTGCTGCAGGTCAAACACCATGAGACATATAGCATGATGATGCTGACTCTAATGAAGGTGACATGGAATCATTGAGGCAGTACCAACATCTCACATCACTCCTGGGGTGACATTGCCCGCTACCAATAAGGACGTGGACTGTGCTAAGAACACATATTGATGGGACAATATTGCAAAGTGCACACTGCTACACATACGGATTGAGACAATTACTCATATACAGAACAGATGAACAAGCACATGGACCATCTGACACTTAAACCTGCTCCCCCACAACCAAGTTAGCCAGCTTACCTGGAGCAGGTTCAGTAGTGTAGGTACACGTTTGCAGATGAGCCAACTCAGTGAGGGCACAAAAATAGGTTTGCATAGAACTTGTCTCACATGTGATATTTGTGCATTGTCAATTGTGAACACTTCAGTGCTACCAACTTATGGAGATGTGTTGTACATTGTCACCTAGCCAAATCAAATGGCCTCACTGTTGTTCTTCACATGCTATTACATATTTTGAATTGGATAGGATGTGCAGGCCAAATAGTGCAACCGTGTTACCACGACAGTGGAATCAATTGTGTGTGTGTAAGTATCATGTCACCACCAGTGATGGCACATGGACACTTCTTTCACATTACATAATGAATGGGAGATACACAATGAGCTGCAAGTTTACAAATATACCGCGGATATCAGGTCAATCAGCCAAACACCAGTTTTGATAATTAAACAACCCAATGCTGAAGAACATCCTAGAAGCCTAGGATTCCACACAATAACACAAACATAGATGAGTCACAGACAACACAAGATAACAACTGTCATGCAAAGTGATAATCAAGGTGCAACCGACATCCAAATATTTTCACTCATTTTCTCTTTCAGCTGATCAGGGTTATGGGATCCAGCCATGGATCATGACCCCATTTGCCAACCCAAGCACAGCATCAGAGTGTGCCTATAATGAGGCACATCGGAGGACACGCACCATAGTAGAGAGGACTTTTGGCATCCTGAAGTCCAGATTCCGGTGCCTCAACATCACCAGAGGCAGCCTCCTATATTCACCTGAAATGGTCTGCAAGATCATTTTGACCTGTGCCATCCTGCACAACATTTGTATGAAGAGGAACATTCCCCTCTATGAACCAGACCCACAAATGCCTGAAGTGGCGGAAGAGGAGGATGCTGTTCGTGAACATGAGGGAGACCATCCAAACACTGCAGCAGGATTGCGTCGGAGACAACACATTGTACAAAACTTCTTCTAACTATAGTCACCATCAGCACTTTGTTAGGCATATGTCATTAAACACCTACCTTCATCACTCAATCATGCTCTGAGTAATTTTTATGCATCACATGATCCCTAGGAATCACAATCAGAGTTTAGCCTCATGAAGCATTGCAGAAATACAGATTAGGATACTGAAAAAGCCACATCACATTTGATGGGTATCAATGTACAGCCAACATCACACACAGTGTAAATGACATATGCCCTGTCTATTTCACATGTGAAGGGCAATATCAGAGGACCACAGCTATGACACACATCCATGTTGCCAACATGGTTCACTGCAGCACATGACACCCAACTAAGACACCATCAATCATAAGGTAAAAAAGAGTTTCATACATGAGGCAGTAGATGTGCTATTGCATTGGTAACAGGAATGTATGACCAGACCCTTGACAGCAGTAAGTGTGACATCAGCTATCTTTGCAAGGAGCATGTGTGACAAGGAGTCCATCTAAGCTGAAAATGGGTAGCACGAGTGCCCCAGGTATGACAAGCATTGATCACAAGACATGCCCTGTGCAGTCCATCCCAGGTAATAAGTCCTGCCACTGCCATATTTTTAGTCTCTGCCCACCCTTCTCTAGGGGGCCCTGTAAATGGACTATCTGTACCCTGATAACCTTCTTCTACACACACCCAGACTCCCATTCTGACTCATGTGTGCTTCCCTCTTCAGTATGGCATGCCATAGTCATAGTTCATCAGTCTGCATGGACTTCAGGTCCGATAATGCACTGCCTGGTAGTCGGTAGGACCTGTAATCAGCTGTCCATTGCTTCCCATGTGAAAGGTACTGTTGGCCCTTTGAATTGGATTCACGCCTACAGGACTTGTGAGAGACTAAAGCTGCACACACCTGTGAGCACTTCCATGCAGACCAGCCATTTGAACCTGCCCTGCCATTGCTGCTGCCTGGTACTGCTTAGAAGCTGCCATTTTCCAAATTTCCTTGTTGTGCATTGGTGTACAAATCACTTGTGTAACAGAGCCCTTGGGGGATTGTGTAACGTTGTAGACCACAGCACAAATACAGTTTTTTGTTCCCACAGTGTTGTACCAGCTTTTCCCAATCAGAGTCTGCTCACTGTGTATTTGACTTGTTCATATTTGTTCCTGACAGAGCCTGCATCCTGTTAGCCTGACTGGTTCTTGTCTTTGCCATAACCATAGAGGTTCCCTATGGCTACATTTGTCTCATAGATGCTTTCCACACCCTCTCTTTCCTCATGGGGTATTGTGTCTGGTAGGTCTAAGGTGAATCCTCAAAAATATAGTATAGTTTAATCAGTTTCCTTTTAGTATTCTGTTCTGGGACATGTATTCATATAGCCTAATCTAGCCCCCATCCCTTGTCTGGTTTTGCATATATTCATTAGTGCCAAACAGTGACAGTGTGCTATGGCTGTATGCATGGATTCTGGCACAATAAACAAGGGTTGCCAATGTGTATGTAAGGACAAAACTTGTTTCTGCCCTGACGGTCCACACACAGATTCACTTCTGCCGCCAACTTTTGATGGAGTTTGCGTGATGACTAGCTGTGACATTAATCAGCACAGAGGCACTGATGTTCCCTGTTGCAGTGGGAATTTTAGAGGCCACCCTGTGTACAAATATGATGAAAGCTGCCTGTTTCCTATTACTGATCCAAAAAGTTTTTAAGCACACCAAGGTTGCCCTGTCGTCTGCTTATTAAAGTTCTGCAGTGCCATAGCTGGACTATCCCCATGTGTGTCGTTAGTTGTTCTTTGGCTTTAGGTCAAATCTGCTTTGAAGGATATTCTGTTAATGCAGGGAATGGCTCCACAGACTCATGACTAGACCTGCACGTAACTGTGACAATACTGTCAATACTGACACAGGGTACAAATGGCCACACACTTGAACTGGGCACATTTGTGCACTGACCACTGGAAATATGTAAACACATGCAGCATGGTCTGCTGGTCCTCCACAGCCGCAGGAGAAACATAGGACATTTACATGACGCAAACTGTGATGTATCATAACTTTTTTGGATTGGAGTTGGGACTCCGTGTCACAAACACTGTACCTACCTAGCATGTTCTAATGCCTGACTCATGGGTAGTATACACACAAGTGACCATGAAGTGGTATCCAAAATTCCAGTACATGTGATGGCTTACCATAGTAGCATTGCCATTATCAACCGTCCTCTATCTATCCTGTGTATAGTTTGTCATGGGAGATGTTTTGTCCCCAAAGTCAGGGAAGTTCACACAGCAACAGACGCTACGGGTATGACAAACACATATACTGACTTATGTACCTCAATGAATGGCATCTGATGGTTATCCACAATTACAACACATGCGTACAAGCACATTTTACAAAACACGCCTTGTGACGTTCACACAGAGGCACAACAACAATTGAAACAGCCAATTCACAGACATAAACACACAGGCCATGAGTGCATTTTTTAAGTTGCGTAGCCTTGCTATTCTCTATTGACACACCAACTGCTCAAACTAGGGAATACCAATTTTAATTCTAAATGTTTGGGATGCTGTTGCATCAGTTAACAGTGCTAATCCGGCACAACAACATGAGTATTATGGTCCGCAGTAGTGTGGTCTGCCACATGTGCCCAAACACTAGAACACACACAGCAGGCCCTAACAGCCTATCTTTGTATAGTTATAGCTTTCATGTATGCTAAAAATGAGAAAAATGACACAAAGACAGATATTTTGTCGCAAACGCGTAAAAAAAGATGCATTTGCATCAAAATATGCTGCATATGCGTTAAAAAATGATGCTCACAGCCAATATACATCGATTGGACCCTAGCGGTAATTCCAACACTGCACCCCACGAAATGGGTTGTCCATTAAAAATATATTGATCTTTGAATGCGGGGTAATTTCCAAGCATATGCGTCAATAAATATTGATGCAAAGCCCGTAAGCGTCATAAAATTTCACGCATCATAATAAAAACGCACCACATTTGAGACAGGAAGTGATGTCATAGAATATCCTGTGTACAGCAATGGTACAGTGGGTGTACTTTCACTTTCACTTTGCAGTCTGTGATTCTTCTAGACAGTGTGGCTGTGCTGAGAGTTGTGTCTGTCCAAATTGTGCTTTTGTCTCCTGTGTGCCATTCCAATTGTCATCTGTTGTTTTTGTAATTGTCTCAGTAATTCAGTGTAAGTGTGTTTTTGCCATTTTTTTTGTCTAATTTTGTCTTTGTACTGTTGGGAGTGCGTAGTGAGTATTGTTAGTTGGGGTATTGTTGGGCTGTTTGTGGGTTCTTTAAGTTTCATTTTCATACCTCCTTTCCCTGTATTTCCCTCTTTTCCCTTTCCTATCCCTATAATTATTGTGATTGTAAGCAGGCCACGTCTGGGGAAAATGGGTGAGGAGGAGCTGGGGGCTTTCATTTGGCTGTGTGCCACTTCCTCCCCCTGATGTTAGAGGCTGGTGGCAGGGTGATACAGGGGTATCACACCAAGGCAAGGAGGCTCAGGTGGTCCAAGGTTCTGTTACACCTAAAGAGAGTATTCAACAGCCAGCGCAACGACCAACAACTTAAACATCTCTGGGCTGACCTTGTGGCCAAGGAGCAAGACCTGCTGGACCACCTGGGTGTGGTGATTGGTGGCCCTGTTGGTGAGTACAAATCAGACTGATGTGTACAGTAAAATGCTCTCTAGTGACAGTAGCAGATTTGGTGACATGCTGCATGCAATTTTTGTGGACATGTGGAATGCAAGTTTAACATACAGTGGCCCTGATTTATACAATATTTGCTACGCATTACCGTCATTTGTTGACGCAAAAGCTGCACAAACTTACAAAAACACAACTTGATCTTGTAAATTAGTGCTGCTGTGACGTCAATAGATGATGGTAATGTGGCACAAACATATGTTTTATTCATGGTCTGCGAGTGTACCAAGAATGAGATGCATTTCACATGCTACAGCAAGGAATGAATGTAGTCTCCAATTATTTTGAATGCATGTCTGAACTGTATTCATGGCCATACGTACAAAGATCTTCCTAACTTCTGGTAATATATTAGGCTGATATTTTAACTTGGTTTGTGCAGCATTTAAATTAATTATGGATGCCAAAGTAATGCACACTGGATAATCTCTATATGTCTGGTGCTACTTTCCATAGCTTTAGCGTAAAAATATGAAGCAAATGCTACACATAAAAAAATATATGTTTCTGGCCCTATGATCATTGTTCCTGTGTGTTTTAATTTGCCTTGGGCACAATTGCTGGTACAGAGCTGATGCATTTGCCATCTGTGTCACTTTATAGCCAAACAATTTTCATAAGTTAATGGGTCATCGTGGGATCCCTGAACTTTGTCAATGCATGGTGTAGGAGGCTGGCCTGGCTTATAGTTGTCCCCTTCCTTTACAGGTCCTCAGGTCCAGGAATCCGTCTTCAGTGCTTTGTAGTCAGTTGTTGCCTTTGCAGAATCCGCTATCTCGACTTTACTGTCTTTCTGCGGTAGTAGGGTAACTTTACTCCTACCTTTCAGGGTCTTGGGCACCCTTAGTGTTTTCTTACACACCCAGCGACCCTCTACACACTACACTAGGCCTGGGGTCCCTTCGTGGTTCGCATTCCACTTTTGGAGTATATGGTTTTTGTTGCCCCTAGGCCTATTTTCTCCTATTGCATTCTATTGTGTTCTACAGTATTTGCACTATTTTTCTAAGTGTTTACTTACCTGATATTGGTTTGTGTGTATATTTTGTGTATTTTACTTACCTCCTAAGGGAGTATATCCTCTGAGATACTTTTGGCATATTGTCATAAAAATAAAGTACCTTTATTTTTAGTAACTCTGAGTATTGTGTTTTCTTATGATATTGTGCTATATGATATAAGTGGTATAGTAGGAGCTTTGCATGTCTCCTAGTTCAGCCTAAGCTGCTTTGCCATAGCTACCTTCTATCAGCCTAAGCTGCTAGAAACACCTCTATTCTACTAATAAGGGATAACTGGACCTGGCACAGGGTGTAAGTACCACAAGGTACCCACTATAAGCCAGGCCAGCCTCCAACAGTGATGCAGATGTTTGGTGCCTGCGTTAGCAAGGCAAAGATTCCTTCGACCCACAGGAGATTTCTTCTTGGCTTCCAGTGCAGGGTGAAGGCAGACAGCCCTCAGAGCATGCACCACCAGGAAACAGTTGAGAAAGCCGGCAGGATTAGGCGCTACAATGTTGCTGGTAGTCGTCTTGTTACTTTGTTGTGGTTTTGCAGGCGTCCTGGAGCAGTCAGCGGTCGATCCTTGGCAGAAATCAAAGAGAGAGATGCAGAGGAACTCTGGTGAGCTCTTGCATTCATTATCTGACGAGAAACCCACAGGAGAGACCCTAAATAGCCCTCCGAGGAGGATTGGCTGCCTAACCATATAAGAGCCTATCAGGACGGGTCTCTGACGTCACCTGCTGGTACTGGCCATTCAGAGGTCTCCATTGTGCTCTCACACCTCTGCATTCAAGATGGCAAAGGTCTGGGACACACTGGAGGAGCTCTGGGCACCACTCCTAGGGTGGTGATGGACAGGAGAGTTGCCACTCCAATTTCCTTTGTCCAGTTTCACACAGAGCAGGGGCTGGGGGCTCCCTGAACCGGTGTAGACTGGCTTATGCAAGGAGGGCACCATCTGTGCCCTTCAAAGCATTTCCAGAGGCTGGGGGAGGCTACTCCTCCCCAGCCCTTAACACCTATTTCCAAAGGGAGAGGGTGTAACACCCTTTCTCAGAGGAAATCCTTTGTTCTGCCTTCCTGGGACTGGACTGCCCAGACCTCAGGAGGGCAGACACCTGTCTGAGGGTTGGCAGCAGCAGTAGCTGCAGAGAAAACCCCAGAGAGCTAGTTTGGCAGTACCCGGGGTCCATGTTGGAGCCCCGGGGATGCATGGAATTTGCACCCCAATACCAGATTTGGCTTGAGGGGACAATTCCATTATCTTAGACATGTTACATGGTCATGTTCAGAGTTACCATTGTGAAGCTCCATATAGGTATTGACCTATGTGTAGTTCATGCGTGTAATGGTGTCCCCACACTCACAAAGTCTGGGGAATTTGCCCTGAACAATGTGGGGGCACCTTGGCTAGTGCCAGGGTGCCCTCACACTTAGTAACTTTGCACCTAACCTTCACGAAGTGAAGGTTAGACATATAGGTGACTTATAAGTTAATTAAGTGCAGTGTAAAATGGCTGTGAAATAACGTTATTTCACTCAGGGAGCAGTGGCAGTCCTGTGTAAGAATTGTCTGAGCTCCCTATGGGTGGCAAAAGAAATGCTGCAGCCCATAGGGATCTCCTGGAACTCAATACCCTGGGTACCTAGGTACCATATACTAGGGAATTGTAAGGGTGTTCCAGTGTGCCAATCAGAATTGGTGAAAATAGTCACTATAGCAACACAAAAGGATGATGGACGGAGTTCTGAACAATGCAAACACTCACCCCCAGTCACAGATCTGGGTTTAATCCATCGTTCTTTTGCTGCATTTTTCAGCACTCGGTCCATCCTCCTTTTGTGTTGCGAAAATAGTCACTAGCCTGCAGTGACAATTTTAAAAGCAGAGAGAGCATAAACACTGAGGTTCTGGTTAGCAGAGCCTTAGTGATACAGTTAGGCACCACACAGGGAACACATATAGGCCACAAACTGCGAGCACTGGGGTCGTGGCTAGCAGGATCCCAGTGACACAGGCAAAAACAAACTGACACACAAGTAAACATGGGGGTAACATGCCAGGCAAGATGGTACTTTCCTACACAACTCCCCCCCCCCCAACCGAGGGACAATACGGCTAATCTTGCCCAGATGAGTCTTCATTGTCTAAGTGGAAATATCTGGAGTGTCCATCTGCATTGGAGTGGGTACTCCCAGGTCTATGTTCCACTGTATAGTCCATTCCCTGTAGGGAGATGGACCACCTCAACAATTTAGGGTTTTCACCTTTAATTTGTTTTAGCCAAAGTAGAGGTTTGTGGCCTGTCTGAACAATAAAGTGAGTACCAAACAGTTGTGGTCTCAACTTGTTCAGTGCCCAGACCACAGCAAAGGCCTCTCTCTCTATGGCAGACCAACGCTTTTCTCTAGGGGTCAACCTTCTGCTGATAAAAGCAACAGGTTGATCCTGGCCCTTAGTATTAAGCTGTCATAGCACTGCCCCAAACCCCAATTCAGAAGCATCAGTATGGACTGTGTACTTTTTGGAGTAGCAAGGGCTTTCTAGGACAGGTGCAGAGCACATGGCCTGTTTGAGCTCATCAAAAGCTTTTTGACAGCTAGCTGTCCACAATACCTTTTTAGGCATCTTCTTACTAGTGAGGTCAGTAAGAGGAGCTGCAATGGAGCCATATGTCTTAATGAACCTCCTATAGTACCCTGTGAGGCCTAAAAAGGCTCTCACCTGGGTTTGAGTTGTAGGGGAAGGCCATTCCATAATGGTCTGGATCTTCCCCTGCAGTGGTGTAATCTGTTCCCCACCTACCAGGTGGCCCAGATAAACCACTTTCCCCTGCCCTATCTGGCACTTTGAAGCCTTGATAGTGAGGCCTTCCTTTTGCAGGGCCTCCAAACCTTTCCACAGGTAGACCGTGTGATCATCCCAGGTGGAGCTAAAGACAGCTACATCATCTAGATATGCTGCACTAAAAGCATCCAACCCTTGCAGGACTGTGTTCACCAACCTTTGAAAAGTGGCCAGTGCATTCTTAAGACTGTGACTGCTGCCATTCCCACAGTGCATACAAATTGAGACCTACATCATCAAGATTGCCACAGTATGACATTTGCTAAACCATGTTTCAATTAGGGGATAGTGTCCATTTGTTGTATAACCACTGATCACCCACCTTAGCAAATGTAAGATGATGAATGTGGCTAACTGTGATCTACAATACCTGATATAGGTACACAGTACCCTGATTAACACATTTCAGGTACAATGACTACACCTTTGCCCATGCATTCTGTCACGAATGATCAAATTAGACACTGTCAGCATATATTTCTTTGTTGTATTGATTTAGATAAGTGGCCAATCCATGTTTAGCGTGACATTGTCTTACAGGTGGACCAGCCCTCTACACAATTGGAGAAGTGGCACGATTTGCAGACCTAGACATATCCAGAAAGTGTTGATATGTTAGTTCTGTGTTGTGTTTTCAACTGTTGTGTGATTGACTCCTGTGTGTTGGACACATTGCAAGGTATGATGTGCTGGCACATTATCTGATATGTGACTTGCCTGGAGTTTGACTATTTTGTTCCATGTTTGAGTTGGACAATCAGTGGTGATATTTGTTGCTACATTTATGCCAATGATAAATTTGGAGGTGGTCATGTTCATGATTTACTCAGCAAGTCATACCCTGATTCACACAGACCAGTGGTGCCGAAGTATTACCCACAGACTTGAGCCTCCCTGTTAACTAATGAACATGTACGACTGTATTTTTCACTTCCTAGCAGCATCTAGCTCCACATGTTGTGCTTCTTTTATGTGGCACTTGAGTAGAATGTCATAGGTGTGCATGCAGCTCAAGCCCAGATGGGTGCTTGCATCTATGGACTTGTTTTTAGAAAGGTATTAGTGAGATCAAATGATGTTGACAATTGTCCGCAACTAGGAACATAAATGTGGATGTGATTGTCCAATGTTTGAGTCAATCCTAGTTGGCAGCCCTCCTTACCTGTGGTGGACTGACTAAACCCATGGACAGCTGTCCAAAGCTTCCTGGCTGTCCTTGATGTTTGAAAATATGAGTTGCATGCCCATCACCCCCTGAGGAACAGTGTTAGGGTTATAAAATATGTGTACCTAGGTGTGAGGATCCCAGTGTAGAAGACAAACATGTAATTCCAAAATTGATTTGTTCCAACCTATGATACCCCATTCATGATTGGCAACTGCATACCGTCCAGTCAATTCCATTTACAAATCACAGATCTTGTGGGCCTTGATTGTCATTAGTTGGCCTGTCACATGTGGAGTACTTGCAGCATTTGTTATGTGACTAATGGCTTAACAATGATGCACAGATCATTTAAGTAGGTACAGACCTTTTTGAGCATTGCTGTGCTGTTAGATAGGAGATATGTAGGCTGCATTGGCATGTCATTCCTCAGGGACATTCTTCGATCTGTACTGTGATTTGGATTGTTTAAGCTAATTTTGTGGAAGTGTTAGAATATAATCTGCAGATGTATCTCACAATAATGTCACTAATGTTTGGCTTTCTCTATTTTTACAGCTGCCAACATGAATGCCCATCAGATCAGGGAATTCCAGAGGCGGGCTATGCGTTACCACCATATACTAGATGTGAAGTCTGGGTTCTGCAATATGGCGTGGCGTTATCGCCATGAGAGAGCCACAGGGGTCTGGAGGACATTTGCCCAAGAGGGGCCATCCTTGCCCACAATAGCCACCACCACCAGCACAACCGCACCAACCACACTCGCACAAAGGATGACAGCCAGTGTTGCAGATTCCTCTACCTCATCAGCTCCAGGCACACAGACAGCAGCTGCTGCACCTCCCCCTTCAAGCACAGCACCGGCACCAGCACTACCATCCACTAGTGGCACACAGACAACCCCTGCTGCAGTGATAGACAATGCAGAAGTCTAAGCAATGAGATGTGACATACAACGGATGTTGCGCAGGATGGACAGGCTGCAGCAGGAGGTGTCAAGCAATAGCAGAAGACTGCAGGGAATAAAGATGATCCTGCGGAGGGCAAATTTGTGACTTTGGGACCCTCAGCCATGATTCCCTCCCCTCCCTCCTCTTTCCTGGTTCTTATGTTTAGTGGATTTAGGGGGCTTAGTATTAGGTTAGAATAGGCTGTTAGGTTAGTTAGTATAAGTGGGTTGGGGGTGGAGGGGGTTATAATATTACATGTGTTTTTTGGGGTTGGTGGGTGGTTGGGGGATTATGTTGGGGTTTATGTGTATAAAAAAAAAATAAGAAAACCCTCCAAAAAAAAAAAAAAAAAAACATTTATATATATTTGTTTAGGTTAAGATAGTATGTGTTTAGGTTAGTATATGTTGTCCTACATGTGTCCCGTCATATAAGGGGGGTGAGGGGTTGATGTTTAGAGTGTTTAGTTAAATGTGATAAGTAAGTTTAGATTAGGGTAGGTAGGGCCAGTTGTGGTTAATGTATAGTTAGGATAAGTTAGGTTAGTTAAGGTGTTTCTCCTCATTTTATTATCCCTTTTTATTGTTAAATAAATATTTAGGTACTCCTTTACAGTATCTGTCATATGCTTGGGGATCAGGGCCTTGGCATGGGTGAACAGTGTCAATTTAGTATTTGCAGTTGGGTACCATCCTGCAACCGAATCCCATTA
This sequence comes from Pleurodeles waltl, assembly GCF_031143425.1. Classification (NCBI taxonomy): domain Eukaryota; kingdom Metazoa; phylum Chordata; class Amphibia; order Caudata; family Salamandridae; genus Pleurodeles; species Pleurodeles waltl. The sequence continues at coordinate 597,007,472 of NC_090443.1, forward strand.
TTGACATGGTTATTCACAAATCCTAATGTGTAGTCACATTGGCAGCTACACCACAGCTACTTCTCAATGCATCTGCCATCCATTGCACCCACCACTCAAGGTTACTATGGTTCCCAATGTGTTGTGAAGTTTGGATGTGTGTTTTCAATCTGTCATCGTTTGAGACCTGATTTGGAATCTTGGGCACTGTGGTACGTCTGCCTGCAGCCTGATGTTCATGTGAAACCTGAAAAGCTGAATGATGGTATAATCTTATGGAGTATTGTATACATAACTCACACCTATCATTTCTTACATTGTACTCCCAGGTTACAGATTTGTCCATACTCTCGTACACATCCATTCCTGCTGTCTGGTGTGTGTGTGTGTGATGAAAGTTTATAATCAGATGTCACATACATAAGGATTGTCTTGAAGGGAATGTTGGACACATTGATTTTCAGCTTATGCATACCTTAAAACTGACTTTTTCAGTCCAACACAGCATTATACTGTTATTTTTCAATTTACTTCAGAAATAAGGCTCAGGAAGCGGAGATGATGATACAATCCAGACTCCAGTGGGTTGAAAGGGCAACACACACTTCAGCGTTTGAAGACGTGGAGTTAGAAATCCCGGTAGCTGCCAACTGTGGGGCTATTAAGGGCAGTACTGCAGCAAGGAGGAGCAGCTGGTTCTTAAGTATAGCAGCTACATCACTGTGGTAGGCAGCCAGGTCGGCCCTGAGGGGGTCATGATTGCATTTGTGCATGCAGGGAAAGGTTTGGGAGATGAGGTGTTGTGGCAACTCCCTTACTGCGGTGGTGAATTCCTTTACACTTTGTTGTAGTCCTTGCAGGATGGATTTTAGCACTTGCATGGCTGCTGCCTGCTCTGCAGATGACATCATGCACGAACGCATCGCCTCAAGGCTGGCTGCCATATTTTGCATCCACACCTGCACCTCCATGGCCAGTTCCTGCTATACTCCAACTACAGTCCTCTCAAAGGTGGTACCAGTGTCCTCAGAGTCCTCAGCTGGGTTGGAGCTGTCAGGTCGTACTATTGGGGTGGTGGGTGGGTCCTCTGTGATGGCTGCTACTTCTGTGCTCCTCCTTGTGACTGAAGGTGGGGTCTGGAGGGTTCCAAGGACATCTTGGAGGGTCTGCTGGCTAATGTTTGTCAGCTTGTCATCCATTATGGGTGTGTTTGATCCATGGGCACATAACTGCCATTGGCTACTTGACCTGCACACAGAGCAGAGGTGGTAGTGGCAACTGTTGTCAATGGTAAATACCACTTGCGGATATGGTCTGAGACTGGAAATTGAGCCCTACTTCATGTGGCGACAACACCAGCTGTCGTGTGACAGCAGGCCAGTTTTACGTTGTACCCTACCCTCCTGTACTGGCTTTGCCTTTCCAACATCCTTGGCATAGCAGAGTACCCCGATGCAAAGGTTGTTGGAGTAGTGTTGTGCTGTGCAACTGGTTTCCCCTGCACAGCACATGCACCCGTGCTGTGCCCCTTTGCCCTTTCCACTACATAATTATCATGGCTGACATGCATTGTGTAGTAGGTATGCCCCCGCTTGCAGTTAACAATTAGGCATTTTTGTTCCCCATGCCACTTAAAAAAAGACAAGGGTACACAGTTCCAAACAATGGGTTCTGTACAGATTCTAAAGAAACCGATGGATCCAAAGAATCAATTTGATTTAGAACAAGAGCCCTCACTCAACAAATGGTGACATGCTTCATCATCCGGCTTTTGCTCCTCGTCAGGCCGGCACTGCAATGCCTGATGGGCCCCTCGTGGGGGCTCTTTGACGGAGCTCTTTTAAATATTGAAATGACGGTTAGTGAATGGCGGAAAATGGGATTGGTATATAGGTGTGTGAGGATAAAAATGGCTAGAGGTCTACAAAGATTATTTTAATTAAACATCGACCTCTGTCATGATTAAAAACCAAGTGCGGGTAATAATTAGAAATGATGTCTAATCCACCCTCAAAAGAAACAAAAATTAAGAAAGGATCAGCAGTCCCAAAATTTAGGGAAAGCAAAAAGTAAGCACAGAAATCACCATGCTACTACTATAATGGTCAACATGTTTCTCGCAAAAGGTGTCAATTAAGATCGGTGCGATTTGTCCGCCTTCAAGGAGCTGGGGGTAGGTGCCGAACCGCCTGGTGGTCCTATAGCACAGGTTCATTAAACCAGCCTGGACTACTGATGCTCGCTGTTTTCCCGATGCGGCCCATCCTTTAATATAAGGGGGGTTCCTGTGATAAGCATATATTCCTATTGGGTTATGTCATGTGGATTAGGTACGTTTTGGTCCTGACGAATCGCACCGATCTTAATCATGGCTCAAACCGGACTTGCGCCATTTTTTGACGCACAACCCCCATTGAAATGACTCCTGTCTTAGCAAAGACAGGAGTCATGCCCCCTTGCCCAATGGCCATGCCCAGGGGACTTCTGTCATGGTCATTGGGCACTGTGGCATGTAGGGGGGGCCCAAGTTAGGCCCCCCTATGCCACTTTACACAAATAAAAAAATTATACTTACCCCAACTTACCTGTACTTACCTGGGATGGGTCCCCCATCCATGGGTGTCCTCCAGGGGTGGGCAAGGGTGGCAGGGTGTGTCCCTGGGGGCAGGGAAGGGCACCTCTGAACTGCTTCCATGGTCAGAGACCATGGAAGTGGGCCCACATGTCCCTTAGCGCCTGCCCTCACCCAGGCTTTAAAAAACGGCACACATCAGGCTGTGCGCCATTTATTAAGGCCCGCCACCTCCTGTGCGTCAAAATGACGCAGGAGTATAAGTAAGGCACACAGGCCTTAAAGTCAATTTTTGGATGGGAACACCTACCTTGCATGTCATTAACGCAAGGCGGTTTCCCGCATCCAGAAACTGATGCACACAGAGGAATTTTGACATTCGTGGGTTCGGGCATCATTGTATAAATATGGGGCAAGGTTTGCGCTGAATGTGCGTCAAAAATGTTTACGCACCTTCGGCGCAGACAGAGTATAAGTATGCCCCTTAGTCTTTAAAAATTCATAACTTTGCTTGTGTATGTTGGATTTTCATCATTCCAACCTTATTTTATTCTGATAATTAATGTCTATTTTCTAAACCTGTGTGGTGTATTTTTGTTGTGTTTTCACTGTGTTACTTATGAGTTATTGCACAAACACTTTACACATTGCCTTCTAAGATAAGCCCGCCTGCTCTGTGCCAAGATACCAGTGGGTGAGCACAGGATAATTTGGGTTGTGTGGTGGCTTACCCTGACTAGGATTGTGGTTCCTACTTGGACAAGGGTGTATACGTCTGCCAACTAGAGACTCAAGTTCGAACACCCTGCAACTAGAGACCCTAATTTCTAACACCCACATAAACATTTCAGTTAAGATAGGTAGGTTGTATTGAATCAGCCCTTTGAAGGAATGCAGTTAATAGCCTCTTTGCTTTCAGGCTGTGTGAGGGTATTGACTTGTATTTAAGGCCCTAACAATCACTGAACAGATGTGAAACATCAGGCACCAGCAGGTTGGGGCTTCTACAAGCAACCAAGTTACAGCGTTGTCTGCCTGTTAGACCTGACAGCCTTAGGGTGGTCACCCCTAACTTTTTGCATGCCTCCCTCCTTTTTTGGACACTGTCTTTGCTGGTTTTTAGACTCTTCACACTTTACCACTGCTAACCAGTGCTAAAGTGCATATGCTCTCTCCCATTAAACATGGTAACATTGGATTATACCCAATTGGACCATTTAATTTACTTAAAATTCCCTAGTAGAGTGCACCATATGTGCCCAGGGCCTGTAGATTCAATGCTACTAGTGGGCCTGCAGCACTGATTGTGCCACCCACATAAGTAGCCCTTGACCTTGTCTCAGGCCTGTCATTGTAAGGCCTGTGTGTGCAGTTTCACTGCCAATTCAACTTGGCATTTACAAGTACTTGCTAAGCCTAAAACTCCCCTTTTCTACATATAAGACACCCCTAAGGTATGCCCTTGGTAACCCAAAGGGCAGGGTGCTGTGTAGACAAAAGGCAGGACATGTACCTGTGTAGTTTACATGTCCTCATAGTGTAAAACTACTAAATTCATTTTTACACTGCTGTGAGGCCTGCTACTTTCATAGGCTAGCATTGGGCTGCCCTCATACATTATTTGAGTGGTAGCTGCTGATCTGAAAGGAGTAGGAAGGTAATATTTAGTATGGCCAGAATGGTGATATAAAATCATGCTGACTGATGAAGTTGGATTTAATATTACTATTTTAGAAATGCCACTTTTAGAAAGTGAGCATTTCTCTGCACTTAAATCTTTCTGTGCCTTACAATCCATGTCTGGCTGGGTTTAGTTGACAGCTCCTTGTGCATTCACTCAGACTCACCACAAACACAGGATACTCAGCCTCACTTGCATACATCTGCATTTTGAATGGGTCTTCCTGGGCTGGGAGGGTGGAGGGCCTGCTCTAACACAAAAGACTGCTACACCCCATATTGGGACCCTGGCACTCACTCTTTGAAGTCTCCCCCATTTCAAAGGCACATTTGAGAATATAAACAGGGCCTCTGCCCATTCCAACTCAGACACTTCCTGGAGAAGAGACTTGTAACCAAAACCTGCATCCTGCCAAGAAGAACTGCCTGGCTGCCCAAAGGACTCACCTGACTGATTTCTGTGAAGGACTGCTGCCTTGCTGTTGCCCTGCTGCCTTGCTGCTCTCTGGGTGTGGTGAAGAAGTGCTCTCCAAGGGCTTGTATAGAGCTTGCCTCCTGTTCCCTGAAGTCTCAGGAACAAAAAGACTTCGGCCCATATTTATACTTTTTTAGCGATGCATTTGCGCCGCTTTTTGACGCGAAATAGGCGCAAACTTACAAAATACAATTATTTTGTAAGTTTGCGCCGATTTTGCGTCAAAAAGCGGCACAAATGTGTTGCTAAAAAAGTATAAATATGTGCCTTCATCTCTTCAAGAAGGACTCCTTGTGCTGCGAAATCCGATGCACAGCCTGCCAGAAACGATGGCCAGCCTCTACCACGGTGAAAATTTCACTGCATGCCGAACCGGAACGACGCAGCCCGACTTTGCAATAAGAAGATCGATGCAGCGCAGCGTAGTGACTGGAAATTCGAAGCACTGCCCACTGGATCGACGCATGGCCGAGCTTGAACGATGCAGCCCAACTTCCAGAGAGGAATCGATGCAGCGCCTGCCATGCATTGGAAAATTTGACACAACGCACACCGGATCGACGCAGCTCCTGTGACTTTGTCCTGCCAGCTCAGGAAATCCACGCATCATCCCTGGGGCATCTGAAAACACTGCAAACCGAAGAAGATCCACGACCGAGTGCTGGAAATCGACGTGGAAACTTAACAACGCATCGCTGTGTGCAGCCTGAGAAATTGACACACGCCCCTTTGTTTTCACGCTTCTCCTCCTCTGCAGCCCTTTGTGGAGATTTTTCAAGCAGACCAGGTACTTTGAGCTTAAAAGAGACTTTGTTTCCTTTAAAAAGACTTAAGACACTTTATATCACTTTTCAGTGATATCTCTACATTTACCTATTGCATCTTTGATCGTTTTGATCTGCATTTAACCAGATAAATAATATATATTTTTCTAAACACTGGGTGGTGTATTTTTGTGGTGCTATTTAGTGTATTGTATGATTTAATGCACAAATACTTTACACATTGCCTTCTAAGTTAAGACTGACTGCTCAGTGCCAAGCTACCAGAGGGTGGGCACAGGATAATTTGAATTGTGTGTGACTTACCCTGACTAGAGTGAGGAACCTTGCTTGGACAGGGGGTAACCTGACTGCCAACCAAAGACCCCATTTTTAACACTGCCCACCAGAGCTTGAACTGGTTTTATGAGGGGCCCTGGAATGTCACTTTCAGGATTTAATAATTATTTGCCCTGTTCCTTTTTTGAGAAAATAATAAAGCTCAAATGGGTATTAAGCAGGGAAGCTCAAAAAGAGCTGTGCACGCTTCTCATACAGAATACTAGTCCAGAGAGAAGCAGTCAGGTCATAACAAAGATATCGCAACAGGATATTAATATTACAGGGACTTAAGTACTACATATTTTTTCCCTAGGATTACATATCAGGCGTGTATAAATGTCATGCAGAGGCACACTTTCAAGCATAGAAATGTCACACAAACGGACAATTTAACAACTCGATGGCACAAGGCTCACTTATCTTCATTCATCACTAATCTGCCTAGGGTCTTGTGGGGAAAACTATTACAATATTGGCATGTTCAACAAAGGCCTTTTAATTCTGAAGAATATGTTCCAACCTACAATAGAGACAACTGCTATTAGGACAAACAATATGTTTTGGCCAACATTTCAGGGTGTTCCCTAACAAAGGAACGTAAGCCTTTTCCAGCTTGTTAGAGTAGAAGTAAGCAAAGTGAAGTATACTGAGATGAGAGGCGCTATGGAGCACCAGCTCGGCTCACAGTGCAGACCCAAGACGGGTGAGAAAGGGGTGCATGGTGGCCTCCTCTGTACCGATAAGGAATGGCTGGTGCTTCTTCAGGTAGAAGGTCTCCTGCAGGAGGGCATGTAGGAGGCTCTCCTGGTTTGTAGTGGGTACCTTGGGTACTTACACCTTATACCAGGTCTAGTTATCCCTTATTAGTGAAGTAGTAGTGATCTAGCAGCTTAGGCTGATAGAGGTAGCAATAGCAGAGCAGCTTAGGCTGAACTAGGAGACATGCAAAGCTCATGCAATACCACTTATAGTTACACAGTACTTGTACACAGGTAAAGAAAATACTCAGTGTTCCCAAAAATAACGGTATTTATTTGGGTGACACAGTACCAAAAATATCTTAGAGACAATACTCCTTCTGGAGGTAAGTATTATACACAATATAAACACTAGACACCAAAATTAGACAAGTAAATAGTAATAGAACAATGCAAACAATAAGAATAGCTATAGATTGCAGTGGGAGAAAATAGGTCTGGGGCAACACAAACCATATACTAAGAAAGTGGAATGTGAATCACGAATTCCCCCCTAGACAAGTGTAGTGTGTGCAGAATTGCTGGGAGAGTAAGAATACAGTAAAAGTAAGTAAATCACCCCACCCCAGAGACCAGAAAAGCAGGAGTAAAGTACTGCAAGTTTCCTTAGGACACACTACTCCTCATGATTGGGATTTTGCAGTAACCAACCAAGTCTGCAAACAACAACTGCTGGATTCCTGAACCTGAAGACCTGCAAAAGAAGGGGACCAAGTCCAGAGGTTGAAAGAAGTTCCAGGAAGGACAGGAGCTCCTGCCAAGCCAGAAGAGGGTGCAAAAGAAAAGTCCCTGGTTAGTTGAAGACTGCAGGAATGCACCCTAAGAAGATGCCAGGGGGTTCCTGCATGATGCAATAGATGTCCCATGACGTGAAGATGGATGCAGATGTGATTTTGTGTTGAAAGTCGCCAGCAAGCCTTAGTTACAACAAAAGTGCGTATTGCGTCAAAATGGCATTGGCTGGACCCAAGAGGGACCTGGGGGCCTCAACTCTGTGTGAGGAGGAAGAGGGGCCTCTCAGCACTTTAGAGAGCCCTCAAGATACCATGCAACACCCACGGGAGTCCCAAGACATGCGGACAAAGGAGGTGCAAAACTCAGTTGGTGCAGCACAACAAAGGAAGGTCCCACACCGCTGGAGAAAAACTCAACCAGTTGAGCGTCACAGGATCGAGTGCTGGGGACCTGGGCTAGGCTGTGCATGAAGGAATTTTACAAATAGTGCACAGAGGCCTAAGGAAGTGAAGAAGACGCAGTACACAGGGGTACCGTCACTCTCAGGGAAGGCAGGGTCTTACCTCCTCCAAATTGCATCAACAGGACCTCAGGACTGTCTATGTCGATGGGGTCCAACCTCTGTGTCCTTGGGAGCACGCTCGTTGCTGTAAGAGGAGTCCAAACGTACCAGTCGTCGTCTTAGAAGGTGCCTGCTGGAGCAGGGGAGTGACTCCGTCACCCCACGGGAGATTTCTTCAGTCCTTCTGGTGCAGGGTGAAGACAGGGAGTTCTCAGAGTGTGCACACCATGGAAACTGTTACAGTTGCTGGCTGGAGCTGAAGTTGCAGAGGAAAAGTATCCCTTGTGGATACTTTGTTGCTGTTACTGTGGTTCCTGGAGCAGGCTGCGGTTGATCCCAGGTCAGAGGATGCTGAAGTAGTTGCAGAGGATTTCTGAAGGAAACTTGCAAGCAGAATCTGAAGAGAACCCACAGGAGAGACCCTAAATAGCCCTGAGAGGGGGATTGGCTACCTTACCAGGTATGGACCTATCAGGAGGGGTCTCTGACATCACCTGCTGGCACTGGCCACTAGGAGCCCTCCAGAGTGCCCCCACACCTTGCAAAGCAAGATGGCTGAAGTCTGGGACACACTGGAGGAGCTCTGGGCACCACCCCTTGGGTGGTGATGGACAGGGAAGTGGTCACTCCCCTTTCCTTTGTCCAGTTTCTCACCAGAGCAGGGGACAAGGGGATCCTGAACCGGTGTAGACTGGCTTATGCAAGGAGGGCACCATGTGTGCCCTTCAAAGCATTTCCAGGGGGTGGGGGAGGCTATCCCTCCCCAGCCTGTAACACCTTTTTCCAAAGGGAGAGATTGTAACACCCTGCTCTCAGAGGAAATACTTTAATCTGTCTTCCTGGGACTGAGCTGTTCAGACCCCAGGAGGGCAGAACCCTGTCTGTGAGGTGACAGCAGCTGTAGCTGCAGTGCAAGACTCAGAGAGCTGGTTTGGCAGTACTGGGGGTCCATGTAGAGCCCCCAGGATGCATGGAATTGTCTCCCCAATACCATATTTGGAATTGGGGGGCAATTCCATGATCTTAGACATGTTACATTGCCATATTCTGAGTTACCATTGTGAAGCTACATATAGGTATTGACCTATATGTAGTGTACACGTGTAATGGCATCCCTGCTCTCACAAAGTCCCAGGAAATGGCCCTGAACTATGTGGGGGCACATTTGCTAATACAAGGGTGCCATCAGACTTAGTAACTTTACACCTAACCTTCAGCAAGTGAAGGTTAGACATATAGGAGACTTATAAATTACTTAAGTGCAGTAAAAATGGCTGTGGAATAATGTGTGCGTTATTTCTCGCAGGCTGAAATGGCAGGCCTGTGCAAGGTTTTGTCTGAGCTCCCTAGGGGTGGCAAAAGAAATGTTGCAGCCCACACGGATCTCCTGGAACCCCAATGCCCTGGGTACCTCGGTACTATATACTAGGGACTTATAAGGGGGGTGCAGTGTGCCAATTGAAATTGGTAAATGAAGTCACTAGCCTACAGTGACAAATTTAAAAGCAGAGAGAGCATGAGCACTGAGGTTCTGGTTAGCAGAGCCTCAGTGACACAGTCAAGCACTACTGACAACACATACATTAGGCCACAAACTATGAGCACTGGGGTCCTGGCTAGCAGGATCCCAGTGAGACAGGCAAAACACACTGACATATAGGTTTTTATCTATGAGCACTGGGGTCCTGGCTAGCAGGATCCCAGTGACACAATAAAAACACACTGACATACACCCACAAACAGGCCAGAAGTTGGGGTAACATGCTAGAAAGAGGCTACTTTCTCACAGGGCATCACAGGCGAGTGACTGTAGCTCATTCAGATTCCGCCACTGGAGCTGAGGGGGGCTTTGGGGTCTCAGCAACCTCAGCGTGAAGAGCTAAATGAATGAAATTCATTCCTGTTGCCCACCTCCAGGTAGTCGAAGTTAGGATCTCGCACTTCGAAGCAGCAGCAATTTTGCAAAGATCAGGACGCCTGGACTGCCATACTCGACCACTAGACCACATTTTGAAAATACTTGTCCATGGCTAGTGGCAATTTTAGGTGTATGGATTTGACATTTTTCCCCCAGTGGGCACAGAGGAAGCCAGTTTACCTTTTTTAACCATTTGGTTACCAAGCCCATCGTTTTAGTTTGTGCTTAAATGTTCAGACATTTCTTTTTCAGAAAAGACTCTTTCACATCCATAGTGACTCCACTGCATAGGCAGAAATGTGAACACTGAGGTGGCTCGGGGCTATTGAAGCTGATTTTGCTTTTCCAAAATAAACACAGTACAAGAGGCTGTGTTTTTTCAGCTGAAATGTTCGTAGATATCAGGGAATGCCAATCAATACTAGCAACAGACAGTGGGAGAAGAATGGGTTTGGGTATTAGGAAATATCGTGGGATGAGTTGTGCGAGTGTTAAGCAACATGCTTGGGCCGTAAGACACAATATAGCCTTAGAACCCGCCGTAGCGGGTTCTGCCGGCCATTAAAGGCCTGCGTTAAAGGCCCGAGACGAAGGCGAGGGCCTTTAACAAGGGAGAGGGCCTTTAATGGCCGGTAGAGCCCGCTATGGAGGGTTCTAAGGCTATTAGAACATTCTGCCACTCAGGGGCAGAATGTTCTATTAAATAAAACAAATTCCTCACGAAGCCGAGGGGATTAAAATCCCGTCGGGCTCCATGAGGCTTTGTTCACAGCTGTTGCTGTGAACAAAGAGAACATTGGAATGTTGGCCCCGGGCTTTTACCGGCCAGTAAAAGCCCGGAGCACTCCATTGTCTGCAATGGAGATCTGAACATTCCAATGTTCTAATATGCGATATACGAGGAGGGTGTGCAGACAACTGACATTGGAGAAGGGTGGAAAGATAATGGAAAGCAAGGTGGGGGGATGAAGAGGGAAAGGTAATTAAAATATAATAGTACCTGCAAAAATCTGTGAAGTCGGTGGTCAGTGTAAAGACACTGGCCACTGGAAGAAGTATTTGGTCCAGGATCCACTGCACAAAGACAGAGGTGAGAAGGAGGCATTGACCAGCAAGGAGCCATGTGGGAGCCACCAATAGTAAGTAGAGCAACGTGGATCCACGTGGGAGCTAGCAAATAATAAGCAATATGACACAGGAGCCACGTTGGAGCCAATCAATGGTGACTAAAGGTAAGTAATGAGCGGGCTCTAGGCCCCTTTTAAGATTTTTTTCTAAATGAAATAGATTTTGCAAGCAAAATAGCACCACACTCCCTGGGAATAAGCTCCCAAGGTGTGAGGGGTCATTGTGTTTTCAAAAACAAACTCCAGCGTTAGGGGGTTGTTTTTAAAAAATCAAAAACTTTTGAAAAATATGATGACCGGCCATCATGTTTTATGGCATCATCTTTTAAACATTTCTTACATTGACAGGAACCGTCATTACAGTGTTTCCTGACAATCTATAGAGAATTAATTTGGACATGGGACAGCTCTATAATTTAGCAGATGAAATAAAGGTAGGGTGGAGGACATAAAGTTCTCTGTCACCTTACCAGCCTTTACTCTGTCAAATTTTACATCAGGATCTATGTGTCAAATCTGTGACACATTGAAGTAATTATTTCAGAATGTGATGTATAAAACATCACTTGTCTATGGTTTAACATCATAATGTTACTCCTTGTACAGTGACAATATTGGCCAGTTGTACAGGCCACGTGACAAACTAATTTCTTCTAACACACTCATGGATGCGTGAGGGTACTGGTGGTGGGAATCAGTTCATGTTTAAAAACTACTATTTTTGAATGGTGTTAATACATTGCTGTAAGGCCACCTTTAAAGTGCCGCTCGGATAGTGATATTGTTCAGAGGAAGCAAACTTGAAAGCATGAGTTTATTCTCTTTGAGCAACATGTACATTGCCCCGATGCGCAAGACGTTTTTTCCGAGTTTATGGAGTTCAGTTAACATTTGCCCTGTGCATTTCTGCATGCATTGGGACCCAGACAGGAATAATGAGTCAGAGTAATCTCACCCTCAATAAGGCCATTCAGCCTTCACAGTGACCCAGCAGTCGTGTGATAGAACACTTGATCGGGGGTTACAGTTGGCAAAATCAGGGGAAGCTCGGCCAAGGTGACTCAGTGCGCCAAATACAGCAGGGAATTGCCAATTTGGTGGGGCGGGAGACCGCTAATTTACAGTGTTCAACCTCATGCACCAAACTCTGAATTGTGGCCACGATCTAAGGAAATGAAGTGAAACAAAAGCATCTAAGCATCAACATATTTTTAATTGTAAAGAGTCTTAGCAATAGTTCTACTTGAGAGTTGCCGTGCCAAATATTTTGATGACTCGGCACACACACACCAGCACGCACTCACACACACGCAAATATATTCATGCCTGCATACTGCATTGTTGATGGCCCCACCATTCTTTTCTTTGACGGTGTTTGTGTGATCTTCTAAAAAAATATCTGGCGAGACTTCTAGCTGTTAGTTGGCTAAAGTGCACGACTATTCCACAGTACCAATAGGAACAAACGGCTTAATATAGTTATTACTCGTAGCATTTACTTTCATATAACCTTTTATTTTTCTCTCCGTTTCCAACATCCTTAACGTAAAGCTTAATTCCTTTTGGGTTTCATGGAATATTGTAAAAGGTACGAGCTGCTCACGACATGTCTTTTCTTTAGAGACACATGAGGTCTCCTTCGCGGTACAAAGGGGAGCAGAATAATGGGGATGGCTCCTGTGCAAAACATATGCGGCCTGTGAGTTCACAGAACACTCAAATAGCTAATGCAGAACAATTCACCCGTCACAAATGTGCATCATTAGAACCATCTACAAACAAAATAACACAGAGAGCTTCCCATACCTTATAAATTGTGAGCGTGCGAGCCGCATCACCCTCTCTATACATATTCATCAGACCTTTGTGAAGCAGCTTGGCAATCATACACCGCGCCATCATTTTACCATTTCAACCCTCAACGCTCATCTTCGCTTCCAGTATTAGAGTCATTTGGTTTTTACCTTTAATCTACACCGCTGCTGGAATATTTATGATGAATTGATGCTGCTTGCAAGGACGTGTATTGCTTTTTCATTTATGATAAGCAAATATACAGCTCCCAGGGTAAGGCACTGTATCTAAAGCATCTCTACGTTGCCTTTGAATAAATAAAAAAAATACAGAGCCCCATCTTCAGCCGGAAGGGAGAGAGGCAATTGATGCTTGCAGACCAAGTACTTCGTGGAGACTTCAAATGGAACTCAGAAATAAATAGTGCACGATATTTCCAGTTTTCATGTTTTAAAGCACGCGAGAGAGAGCCAGGACAAAAGATGTCAGTTGGAAAACACATTTAGAGAAAAGAAGCGCATGCCAGATACTGAGAAGCAGACTTCTTGTTTACATGCATGTCTAGTCAGAGTGGAAATAAATTCAGGTTAGACAGCATCAGATACGTCCTTCGCAGTCAGCGGTGGCACACGACTAGGAACTGTATTACTCAAATCAAATAATAATAAAGCCTAATTAATTACAGAGTTTTGTAAAAGTCACATTTCATTACAGTTTGTCAGGGAGATGGAGGCATGCAGTGGAAATGCTAATTCTAATTATTACTCCAAGTGGGAGGTTCGGTGGCATAAGTTCAACAGATAATGGGAGAATGTGTGAATGCGCGCGGCACAGCAGCAGTAAGCCTTATCGTTTGAATAAAGCCATTTCTCTCGCAGACTCGCCGGGTGCTGTTCGGCGTTCTGGATGAGCCTAACACAATCAGTCGGCTCTCTGGAGTCTATCCATTTCCTGCTGACACAGGGCAACCTGCATTAATGCCATTTATTAGAATGAAACATTCATGCAAAAAAACTCTTCTTTTTTGGAGACGACGAAGTGCGCAAAAGTAACAACATTATTAAAACCATTTTGCTTCGAATTAACTGTCCCATTAAGCGGGTGCTGCAAAGATGCCCAGGAAAATCTTTTCAATTAGATATCATGCTCACAAAAACGATTTATGGAGGTAAGGATTGGGGCAGGGGTCAAAGCTGATATCTACTTTTGAAAAGATGATGGCAGATAAAAGAAAAATGCGTCTTCCCCTCATCTGTGTGAACAATAATGCATAATTCGACAATTGCCTCTGTATCTTCGATTTAATTAGTTACTATTCCTTATAAACCTCTACAACCCACTGTTTTTGTAGGTAAAGAATACATGCATCGTTGGACCACAGTCTGATCTTGCTTGCCCCCCTTAAAAAACACAATTTACTCAAAGGCTCGAATAATGAGCTAACCGGTATTCAGGTAATAAATCTTGCGTCCGGTCAATACCGATGCTGTAGGTGTGGTATTCCTCAGAATAAGGAACAACCACCGAATAAAAGTTGTTTGCTCAACGAATTCGGCAGATTTTCTTTCATTCTGAATTATTGTCTCTCACTGAATTTACCCAGGTTTTTCACCTGGCAAATGTGTCCCTGTTAAAAGATTTGCGAATTTTCCTACAAAATAGTAATCTTGAATTGGCCTCAAGCTTCTGTTTGTGTCCGACACATAGGGCCAGATCTACAAGAAAGTGGCACATCAGTCCTAATGCGCCACTTTTTCTTGGGCTGCCCTTAGTCCCACTAACGGCATCACTGTAGCGCTGTACTTACAATACAGCGCACCATGGCGCATCTTAACACAATAGCTATTATTGTGCTTTGCTGGATTAGTGCCATTAATTATGAGGCCAGTCCAGCAAAGCATTAGTGAGGCCCATTGGTTATCATGGGCCCATCAATTTAATGCCTGCAATGTGCAAGTATTAAAAATGACGGAAAAAATAGCGCAGTGAAATCTTGTAGATTTCACTGTGTAATTTTTTTGTGGCCTCCTTGAGGGGAACGCCCCACTTGCATACATTGTGCCTGGTGCGGGCATAATGTGGCGCAAGGGGTTACATTACACCACTTTTGTAAATATGGCGCATCAGAAATGCCTAATGCAACATTAACTTAAAAGAAATGAAGCTAATGAGGGGCAAGGAGGCGCAAGGGCCTTGTAAATCTGGCCCATAGTTTTCAATAAACTCATGCTGAGGGACTGAATGAGGAGAACGTACATTGAGATCTGTACCTGTTGTTATAGATCTGCACAAACTGCACATTTCATATATGTCAGAAAAATGCAGGAATTAATTAGGCATTTTAATTACGGTTTTTTTCTTTCAATTGTCACTCACATAGAACGTGCATAATGAATGAGGAAGAAATGCATTACCTTTGGCTAAGGTACCACAGCCAGCCCGAGATTCTTCAGTGACCCTAGTGACATTTGTGAGTACGATTATTTGTGCCTTTGGGAATTGTTTCACATTTTTTGTGTTCAGCATTTAATTTTAAATAATGGTGGCCCATAAAATACAACCTCTAGGACTGATATATCTCTGTAAAGAACTGCTTCCATACGGCATAACAAATGCTTCTTGGTCGGGTTAAGGTTGAGGGATGTTCTTATTAGGTCGAGCCACAGACAGCATTAGATGTACACCACACCTCATGACAGTCACACAAAAAATATTACATAGAGGGGTTTGAATCACTTCACTTTAGCCATTGGTTTGTTTTAGTCAGCCGAAATCCACTGTTGCTTATATAAAACGCCATTCACATTTAGGTCAGCCCAGGTCAGTTATTCTTTTTCATCATAATGCTAAAAGTAGGACTGTGAGAAATTTAATCATTTCTTCTCCCAAAAGTTTTACAACAAATATACTTTTTGTAGCCAAAGGTTGTCAGTATTTAGCATTACTTTTTTACCCAGGTATGTACCTCATGTAAAAAGGATTCGCAGCAGGCTGGTTTGAACATAAAATATTTGTTATTTTTAGCGTTTTCTCTCTGAGAGTGAACCAGTCTTCTGCCTGTCCCTCTAAAGAATTTTTTACACGCGGTGCATGTTCTAGTAGATAATGTTACGCAATCACGTAATGCGAAATTGCAGTATGTTTAATGAGTGCTTCCATTGCGATGTTATTATGTAGACGTGTGATTTAGGCTTTTGCATTTATTTTGCCGTCAAATACAAGACGTGTCTACCGCGCCTCTCAGGTGACCAACTCTCATCTCTCGTATTACAAATAAGTGCATTTCATCGAGGTCATATGTTCTACTGAAAGTATGCAGTGTCAGCCAAAAATGGCACTTTCAACTTTCTCTTTAATGGTATTCGGACAAAATATTGAGTAAAAAATATTGAGGCACACAAATATCTAGTTTTTAGTATCGTTCTACACAAATATCATAAGGGAGGAATATCGTTGGCAAAAATATCAATTTTTTAAGGTAAGTAATATCGATGTTAAAAATATCTATGTTGGTAATATTGTATATACAAATATTGTTGCAAATAATATATATATATTTTTTCGAAAATCTTTTATTATTATTTTCAATGTACTATAACATTATGATTTACATCAACATTAGGATAACAAACTTGTGCAATTATTGGTTAATTATATGCGCACATCAAAGAACGGTAGGTGGCAAATCAGCTGATAACCAGTCCCTCAAGTAGAATGTTTAGCCTCAGTGTGCCCGAACTCACGCAGTTTAGGATTAACAGACATATCAATTCCAAAGAGAGGTCCATATAATACAGTCTTGAAGCTTACACACAACCCGAAGGAGGTCAAATATCTTCATATCTCTTCAAAACGTACCTGAGGATCAATGTGTGCGTACAAGGTTTTGCTGGTAGGTATATTTTTAAAGCATATCACAGATAACAATAAAAACATGAACAATCGTTGGAGTACTATTTATACAGTCAATAGGTTGTATCTTAAGCATGCCACCATGGGTGCGGGAATCTCCCTGCGCCATCCATTCATACCAGTATAGGATGGGGTTACATACAAGCCACAGACATCTGCCACCCTAGCAACATCTAGCCCCCTTCCCATAACCAAAACCGGACTGGCCTCTCATATACCAGCCTCCCTTCCCTCACGCTCCCATTCCGAGACCAGATGCGCGCCCACCCCAGCAGTTAGATTGATTCCTCCGCATCTGAGCCTTGTCTCATGCCCCACAAACTGGACACCATCTCCTCCCAGCTGTCTGACAACGGATATTTGCGTAGCCCCAGTGCATCTTCTCGCCTCAACGTCACTCCCTCCGCGGCTGCCCACACCTCAGATGAATATTTCCAGGCTCGCTCAAC
The DNA here is from genome assembly GCF_031143425.1 of Pleurodeles waltl. Lineage (NCBI taxonomy): Eukaryota > Metazoa > Chordata > Amphibia > Caudata > Salamandridae > Pleurodeles > Pleurodeles waltl. The sequence continues at coordinate 597,024,536 of NC_090443.1, forward strand.
TGGTGGATCAGCTTACTTCCACCTGCAGGTTATCAGCCGCTTAGCCGTTATCAGGCCCAGATCCAGGAATCGCGCCTCAGCTCTATGCCGCCTGCCCCTAGGAAAGAGGCCCAGCACACAGGTCTCCCATTTAAGTGGAACCGGACATGACGTACATTCCGATAGGCAGCCTACCACCACCCTCCAAAAGCAATGCAAGGACGGGCAGGACCGTAGCATGTGTATCATATCGGCATCCATGGAAGAAAAGGGATGCAGGCCGCATCTTGACGAGCAAAATATCTGTTCACTCGAGCTGGAGTGAGATAGGCCCTGTGGATAATATAGAACTGGATCAAGTGAAATCTAGAGTTGCGAGGCACATTAATGTGTCCAGGGAGAGCTGACTTCCACTGCGCGTCCGTGATTGAAGCAGATGCATCACTGCCCAATGCCGCTCCCAGTGCATCGCACTCCAGAGCTGTATGTATGCGCAACTCGTCAGTAAACCATCTAATCAGGTGCCGCCCTTGCCTCATCACCTGTATGTACTGTACCAACAAATGCGTGGAAGGGGCTACTGACATGTCACCCCACCTAGATGTTAAAGACCTCAACAGTGAATTGTATAACAGGAACTGTCCTGCAGGCAACCCCGACTCCTGGACCAGTGTAGGAAACAGAATCAACCTGCCATCATCATAGAGGTCACCCAGCGTACATAAGTCCACCGCATGCCACGCATGTAGCTCGGGACCCAACTTCATCCTAGGACCACGAGGGGTACCCAGCAGTGCTAGAGGTGGAGCAAATGGGACCACCCTCCCAGTAAGACGCAGGGACCTGGGATAACAGCTATAAGCCACTTTGAGAAATATTTGTCTCGGCGATACCACACGCGCAAGTGGGTGGAATAGATGTGACACATGCATGAGGGACCAAGGGCCTTCCGCGGTCGCCGTGTCTGTGAGATGAAGACCCGCCAACCACTTGGACACCAAGCTGGGGCTGAGAGGCCAGATAGTAGTGCTCTAGGTTAGGGATCGCCAGGCAGCCTCTCTCTAACGGCAAATACAGTTTTTTCAGAGCGACCCTACATCGATCCCCATTCCAAATGAATTCACGCAGCGTAGACTCCAGATTCCTAAAAAAGCTGGGGGGAGATATAGTGTTGGAGGTTAGAAAAGTAATATAATAGGCGCGGTAAGACTATCATTTTCAGCAACGCTATCCTGCCTACCACCGACAGTGGCAGCGTCTGCCAAAAAGCCATCTGGGAATTGATCAAAGTTACTGCTCTTTTAAGATTTCCATCAACTAGGTCTCCCTCGTGGTGATCAATACGGATGCCTAGGTACCTGAATGCATGTGGCTACCATGGGACCGTGCTCCCAGCAAGACAAAGCTCTGGATTCGAAAGCGTAGAATCAAAAGGGAAGAGGCATGATTTGGACCAATTGACCTTGAGGCCAGATAGCGAGGCAAACTGCTGCAGCAGGGTTCCAACCTCTGAAAGGATTCACGTAATATCCCTAAAATACAACAAAAGGTCATTGGCGGACAGCGATACCACGTGCAGGCCGTCCCCCAGGGTAATACCCCAATCAGAGCTCCTATCGCACAAAACCGCCACCAGTGGCTCCATGGCAAGGGAAAACAACAGCAGGGAAAGGGGGCAACCTTGCCCGGTACCTCTGCACACCTTGACTGACTCGGATATAATGCCCCCTTTCTTGACCCGGACCTGAGGATTAGTATATAGCAGCTTAACCATCTGAGTAAAGTGGGGCCCAATGCCAAACCGCCGCAAAAACCCTGAAAAGACAGGGCCACTCTAAGGAATCGAAGGCCTTCTCCAGGTCGAGGACAAGGCATCCCGCTCATGGCCAGCCCTGTCTCACATAGTGCATGATGCGAAACAGTCCCCTGATGTTATGTAACGTATACCTCGCCGGCACAAACCCGTTTTGATCCGGGTGCACCAGGCCCGGCGTTATAGGCGCAAGCCACAGTGCTAGCGTTTTGGCCAGTATTTTATAGTCCAATTCCATCTCCACCGGATCCTTGCCAGGTTTGGGAAGAGATACAAGCAGTGCCTCTCCCTGAGATGGCGTCAAACATCCCCTCCGCACTGCCTCCTCATAAACATGGAGTAGCTTGGGTGCAAGAAGTGAAGTAAATGCCTTGTAAAAGTCAGCCGGCAGACCATCCGGGCCCAGCGTCTTACCAGACGCCAATTCACGAATACTGGCCTTTATCTCAGTGAGATCTAGAGGCTCCTCCAGCGCAGGCCCCTGATCCGCTGTCAGATGTGGGAGTTCTACATTAGCAAGGACATGGTCTTGCTCAATCGAGCGACGCAAATTCAACTGAGTCCCCATACAGTGACCTCAAATAAAAACCTTAAAAGCATCCCACTCCAGCAGGCCCATAGTGGCAGTACCATCATTATGCTAAAAAAATTCAGGGATCGCCACGTCCAGCGATGCTTTAAAAGCAGTGTCCTCCAAGAGCTCAGGCTTGAGCTTCCAGGTAGGAACATCTGAGGGGGAGAGATCCCAACCTAATCGTACAATCTGTGGGTTGTGGTCCGAGTGCGTGCGCCCTCAGTAATCTGCACCTACGACCGCGGAGGTCAGGTTCTGTCTAGTCTTACATGGAGTGAGTGCAGAGCAGAATAAAGCGAGTAAACTCTGTCTGCAGCATTCCACTGCCTCCAAATATCTATCAGGTGCCATTGTTGCGTCCAATTTACCAACCCGTGCACTGCTGCCACAGCAGGGGACGTAGGCAATGGGGCTAAGGAACGATCCAAGTCAATATCAAGCACACTGTTAAAATCCCCTCCCAGTAACCAGGGGTAGTCGCTCCAACCCGCTAAGTGGTGGGACAGATTGTGCAGGGAAGAAGTCTGATCCACATTTGGTGACAATATAGAGCCCAACACTATGGCCCGCCCGCAAGCCGTCCACGGACCAGGGCAAATCTCCCCTGTGAATCTATAATCCTCTCCTCCCCTACAAAAGTGACACCTGCTCTAATCCAAATCAGGGCACCCCTGGCATAAGTGGAGTGCCCTGTTGCATATAGCTGCCCCCTCCAATGCCGCTGCAAGCGAGGGAGCTCTGAGAGCGCCAGATGGGTCTCCTGCAAAAAAGTGAGTTGGGCGGAATGCCTCTTGAGATATGAGTATATGCAGTACCAGCGCCTAGGCGTGTGTATGGCAGGCACATTCCAAGTGACCACATTATATGGATTCATGGCGGCATCAGTTTAGTGCACCCACCCACCGCGCATCCCGCCCTTAAGGGTGGCAATTCGCACGCAGCAGCAGACTCCCAGCACCTGGTCAGACGTCCTGCATATAGCCTCCAACAGAACCAGAACAAAACCAATACCATTAGAGCAGATAAACAACCGATCTCCGCCCAAACCCGGCAACTTGAACATGCAACAACATAATCACACATGCCAATTCTCCGTTAGCAGGAGAGTGGGGTAGGCCAACTCACGCAATGAACCGAGCACTCACTAGACCAGTCAATCTGGCTATAGTGAATAACAGAGGGGGAGCCCAGCGACTAACTGCAGTTTTTAAACAACAATCGGAAACAGCCACAGCGCCAGCAGCAGCTTGCACGATCTACCCAGGGGAGTTTCCCAAGCCTGGCAGCCGGGCCAACTGGCGGCACATATCAAAGAACATATCGTCTCTGTTGTCCGGGCATCTCACGGATTCCAACCAGGAGGTTGCAGCATTTCAGAGTCCTCCACGTAGGCCTCTGCAGGGCCTAGAAAAGTGCATCCGCAGTGGCAGGTGTCACAGATGGGCAGTCCTGGAAGCCCAACTCCGAGAGACAATCCGGTGTGGGAGGCCAGTCACTGGGAGGCTGTGAAATTTCAGTTTCTGATTCCAACGCCGCCGGAGAGGCACTGATGGCTACAGCCGACTGAATCACCTCACGCTGCTCCTGTATGAGCTGTTCCAAGTCAGGAGCATGTGCCGCTACCTCCGTGGTCACACCAACTCCCTTACGGCCACGCCTCGTCTGACTGTGCCTGCTCTTCGATGCGGGCGGGTTCCTCTCCATTCCCCGGCCCGAGACGCGGGCCATCGACTCCAGCCCCTCCCGAGCCGCTTCTGGCGTGGTGAAGAAATTAGATTTATTCTCAGCCACGATGTGGAGTTTGGCGGGGAATAGTAGAGAGTATTCCAGGCTCAGAGCACGGAGTCTGCGTTTCACGGTCAAGTAGGGAGCCCGGTCCTTTTTCACCGCCAGAGTGTAGTCCGGAAACAATATTATTTGTGCATCGTCCACTCGAGGTGGCGGGGAGGATCTCACAGTCTTGAGTATGATGTTGCGATCAGCACAGTGGAGCAGGCGAATTATAAAAGGACGAGGGCCACTTCCTGGAGGCCTGGGCCACGTGGGGATTCGATGAGCTTGCTCCACAGAGAAAAAGAGGGTTAGTGTACCAGCCGGCACCAGTCCTCGAAGCCAGCTCTCAGAGTAGGCCACTGCATCCCGGCCCGCCGCTCCTTCCGGTAATCCAACCACATGTATATTATTTCTTCTGGTGCGGCTCTCCGCATCTTCCACTCGACGCTCCAGCTCCGCCACTTGTGTTAAAACATCCCCCATCATAGACTCCAAGCGAGACGTCACCGGTGTCAACTCATCCACTCGTGCCTCTATCAGACTCTTTTTATCTGCCAGATTGCGGTGGTCAGTGTGCAGCAAGACAAGGTCACTGGCTACCTTGTCGATCCTAGCTTCCAAGGATGTATGAGCCCGCTCCAGCGAGTCACCTATGCGTTCCACCGCCTCCAGTACAGCATCTGACTTCTGGCTCCTGTGCCGCAGTGTCTTGCGACCTCCCAGCGCCAGTGCCAGAGCGAAGGCGGCCCGTCCCCGCCATGATCAGGGCTAACGTAAGCTCCAGCCAGCTACACTCTGATCACCAGCCAACACACCACCAGCTCCGTCAGCCCAGAGCTCCCTGGCGCACCCTGTTTGCGTGGGAAGACCCGGCCAGGAGACCGCCGCAGTCAAGATGGCAAGCACGTGGCAGATCGGGCCCTCCAAAGCAGCTTCGAGCTCCTCACAGTCCGCACTACACTAGTCGAAGTCCCCAGCACCGGGCACCAGGAGGGATCCACTCTTCGTCCCCAACATCGTAGCTGGCAGTAACTTCTCCACTCTGCCGCTTCCGATATCAATCAGATCAACACCTCACCAGGACTTCAAACAGGGCTGGGCCCGCTTGCCTGCGCCTCCGATACAGCACTGCGCAGCAGCATGAGCAGCCCAGCCCACGGCCGCTCCACTGCCCTCCTCCTGCCCCACACCTCCAGGCCAGTGTGCACTAACCTGAGGCCAGTGTGGCCTTAGCCAATCAACCCAGTCAGGGGCAGGCAAGCAGTCAAACCACACGGCCAGCAGGCCCGGCTCTTCCCCTCCACGCGTAAGCGCTCCTTACTGGAGGCTGGTGCCTCCCGCCCCGCGCCTTCAGGGTCCTCACCCTCCTCTTCACCCCGATGGGGTACCGCCTCTCCAGGAGACCTCCCCCAGGCCGATCTCTGTTTCCGGGCCTCACCGTGCCCCACCCGCGCAACTCGGCTAGTCCGCGCCCGCCTCCCACTCGAGCCGGCGGGCCACGGATCCACGTGGGCTCGGCCCAATTTCATTCTGCGCAGCTCTGGGGAGCCGGCACTGAGCTCCTCCGCTGTCCTGGGCCCCACCGCTGTCCAGCACCTTGATAAATCGGGCACCGCCGGCCTCCAAACCCCTGTGTGGCGTCGGATAAGCCGGGCGAGACGCGGAGCTCTCTTAGCTCGCGTCCGCCAAGAACGCCGGCTTGGCCACGCCCCCGTATATAATATTGTTTTTTAATTATATCTATGCATCTTTGCATATGTTTTAATTGTATTTTGTATTAATTGTTTCTATAATTATCGTTAATGTTTTTTGTAATTGTATTGTAATAGTATTTATATACCGCTTACTACACCTGACGAGGCGTCGAAGCGCTTTTCGGCGAGTAGCACGCTACTCCGGAACCCAACAAGAATTAGTGGTAGATTAGTATAGGGAAATATGAGCACAGTTTTAGTATTATTATGAGTTCATTTGAGCCGTGGATATGAGACTTTGTTAGTTAGATTGACTGGAGTATTGGAGTGGTGGAAGAGGAAACAATCCAGAAGTGTTAATTGGGAGTTTATGGTAATAGGAGTTAGGCTTGGGATGAGTAAAGGGAGGATAGAGGAGGGAAGAGTCTGTGATAGGGGTTAGGGGGATCATAGTAGCAGGGTGAGATAAAAGAGGGTGAATATAGTAGGGTTGTTTGGGAGATCATGGTAGTAATGTGAGGTTTGGGTGAGTTAGATGTGGAAGCGGAGGGAAAAGCTTAGGCAGAGTTATTTAGGAGATGAAAGTAGTAGAATGGATTTGGGATGTGTCAGAGTGAGAATGGAGGATAGATTGATAGAGACATGACGTATGGTGATGGGTAGATAAGTGTGATATAAGCTGAGAGCAGGGATTCGTAAGTATCTAGTATAACAACTTATCTAGGAGTTATGCAATGATCTATGAACATGTTAAGCTTAGAATAACATACACACACATATATATATATATATATATATATATATATACACACACACACACACTCACACATACATACACACATGAATACACACACATATGCACACATATATGTACATCCATATACATATTTAAACCATGAGTAAATACACTTAAACAGGTTTAAAGAGTTTGTGTGTAGTTTATTGTTATGACATAGTAGTGATACATATTTTCTAAAGAACTATATATAACTAGAATATACACATAATCAGAAAAAAATATTTATCAACATAGGCATATGCAGTCCATAGTTGTTTGAATATGGTGGTTATGAAGGAAAGAGCCAACTCTTGAGTAGGTTTCTGAAGACAAGATAGTTATCTGTGGATCTTATAGTTGCGGGTAATGAATTCCATAGTTTGGCTGCTTGAACGGAGAAGGATGTACCACCTATAGCCTTTTTCTTGTATGATGGTGTTCTAAGGCAGGGTGCCAATCTTGAGCGGAGGTTTCTTTGTTGAATGCATTTGGTTATTTTGTTTCTGATAAAAAGCGGTCCTGTTCCATGTATAGCTTTGTGGGTGATACAAAGCAGTGTGAAAGGGCATTTTCTGGCAACACGTAACCATTGTAGTGCTCTCAAGGCAGGGGAGATGTGGGCTTGTGGGTTTACATGTAATAGTAGCCTGGCTGCGGAGTTCTGAATACGTTGTATTTTTTAATATAGCTTGTAAATTCTCAGTTGCCTTTTAATTTAATTTAATTATTAATTGTAATTTTTAGTGTTGTAGTGAGCTGTGGGGTTTGTAGGGATAGAGGGTGGAAAGTAAATTAATTATAATTAATTAATAATTACATTTAATAATCATTATGGCCCTCATTCGGACCTTGGCGGGCGGCGGAGGCCGCCCGCCAAAGTCCCGCCGTCAAAATACCGTACCGCGGTCAGAAGACCGCGGAGGGTATTATGAGTTTTTCCCTGGGCTGGTGGGCGGTCTCCAAAAGACCGCCCGCCAGCCCAGGGAAAAACTCCCTTCCCACGAGGATGCCGGCTCGTAATAGAGCCGGCGGAGTGGGAAGGTGCGACGGGTGCTGTTGCACCCGTTGCGTATTTCACTGTCTGCAAGGCAGACAGTGAAATACATTTTGGGGCCCTCTTACGGGGGCCCCTGCAGTGCCCATGCCGTTGGCATGGGCACTGCAGGGGCCCCCAAGGGCCCCGCGACACCCCCTCCCGCCATCTGGTTCCCGGCGGGAGAACCGCCAGGAACTGGATGGCGGGAGGGGGAGTCGGAATCCCCAAGCCGGCGCAGCAAGCTGCGCCGGCTTGGGGGATTCCTTGGGGGCAGCGGGAAACCGGCGGGAGACCGCCGGTTTCCCTTCTCTGACCGCGGCTAAGCCGCCGCGGTCAGAATGCCCCACGGGGCACCGCCGGCCTGTCGGCGGTGCCACCGCGTCCCGCGGCCAGGGTCGTAATGACCACCTATGTGTTTAATTGATAATTAACTATGTAAATTGTGTAATTGATGTATTTTTTAAGTTATATTTTAGGTGCTGGTTGTGGAGTTTGCAAAAGTAAGGGGTGGGAAGTTAATGCATTATAATTAACAATTACTTTTAATTATTATTAATGATTAAATTGATTAATTAATTATGTAATTTGTGTAATTAAAATATTTTTCAAGTTATGTTTTAGATGCAAGTTGTGGGGTTTGTAGGTGTAAAAGGTGGGAAGCTAATTAATTATAATCATCATTAATTAGTTTATAATTATTAATAATTATGTCATTGATAATTGTATAAATAGTGTAATGAATTTATTTTTTAGCTATATTTAGGCGCATGTCTTGGGATTTGTAGAGGTAAAGGGTGGGAAATTAATTACTGATAATTAGTAATTAATTTTTCATTAGTAATAATTTCTAAAGAATAATTAATTGTGTGAATTGTGTAATTAAGATATTTTTTAAAGTTATATTTCAGGTGTATGTGTTTGATTTGTAAGGGTAAATGGTGGGAATTTAGTTAAAAATGAATTATTGATAATTAATTATTAATTTATTATTAATTATTTCATTTGTAATTATATTAATTGTGAAATTATTATATTCATGAAGGTATATTTTAGGTTTGTGTTGCTTAGTTTGTAGAAAAAATAGAATGGGAAGGTATTTAAGTAATCCTGAATTAAATATTATTTATTCATTCATTACAAATTGTTTTGTTAATACCTAATATGTTAATTGAGTACTTTTATATTTTCATTGCATTATATTAATAATATTTGTTTTAATTGATAATAATTATAAAAAATTATAACAATCAGGTAATTTGCTTTGTTTTTGTTAGAATTTAGACATATAATTTTAAATTTAGACACTTATATTTTTGGGTATTTAATAGAGTTGTGAAAATATGTTATTTGTTTGAAGTGAATTACTCTCTCTTTCTCTACCCTTGCACCGAATGGAGTGGGACTAGTACATTTTAGCCCTCCTGTGTCCAACACTTTCCCTAATGTTGCACAGAGTGGAGTGGGAATAGTACATTTTACCCATCCTGAGTCCAACGCTTTTCTTACTGTTGCACATACTGGAGTAGCAATAGTACCTTTTACCTCTCCTGAGTTCAAAGCTTTCCATCCTGTTGCACACACCACATCATATGGCAAGCCACTGCTCTGCAGTCTTGAAAACCACAGCTCATACTGCTTTCCTACAATGAAGAACACAGTAAAGTATGCCAAACAGTATACTAGAGGCTTGGTTCTTACCCCATAAGGCAACACTCTCATATAAACCAATCTACATAATCATAACAGAAAACTTGCCCATCAATGAAGAAACACTTCCCCATGAACTAGCTAGTTATTTTGGCTTTGACAATGCTAGCTTCATTTAAATGCTAATGTGCAATCACTGGGTACAGAAGCCAGATAGAGCTGTGAGGTTACCCACCATGTAATGCGCTGCACAAATGAGGTGCTCATGTATTCTAGATGATATAGCAAATTCTGAATGTGGTTACACTCACTTAACTTGCCTTTCTGAGACTGTGTTCTAGGACAACAGATCTTCAGAATGTGGAGGACTGAGGGCCTGATTTAGAGTTTGGCAGATGGGGTCACTCTGACACAAATGTGATTGATATACCGTCCACAGTATTATGATCCCATTGTTTCCTATTGGTATCGTAATATGGGATACAGGATATTCTTCATGTTTGTGACAGAGTAACCTGTCCAACAAACTCTGAATCAGGCCCTAAATCTTTCCACACCATCAGGAGCTGTTGGTCTAATTCTTGACTAGCTCACAGTGCCTCACCCAACCCCCTAAACCTCCTGGGTTAAACCTGAACATGACACTCTGACTCCTCAGGGAAATGATGGAAACAGATCTCACCCTTTCGTTGTATGAATCATGCCTGCTCAGGTGAAAGCACAAGAGATACAAAACAGGTTTTCAAGACATTTATTGAAACAATCAGTCTTGTACATAGAGATTCGCCGGGCGTATGTTACGTTTCTGACGTATTTTTTACTTATTTGGGGCACTTTTTGGTCTCCACATGCTGTTCTAACGTGTAAATAAGTCACATGTTCTGATCCATTTGCTAACTGGTGGTATGTGTGATGTCACTCTTATATACGTTTGGATTTTGCCATGTCTGTTCCACACTTACATCTACTTTTTTTCTCGTAATTAACATGTTCCAGTATACATGTACATCTCCTAAACCCGGTACTGTCTGTATTTTTACAGCCTTGATAAAGTCACAGGTGTGACGAAACACGTGTTGGCTGTACCAGTTTCTGACTGTACTTTAGATTCACGATTAACAATCCGAATAAAGGACCTACTAGAACACAAAGAAGGACTTTGGATTATTCTCTTACTGCTTTACTATATTTGAACATTTGCTCATACTGTATTTGAGCTATACGCTATTTGAGTGCTGTGGTCTTTATTTGTTCATTTCATGTTATATAGAGATTTGGCTGCTCTAATTAGGCAGATGAAACAAAGAAAAGCCACCAGCATGATGAACATGGAAAAGACAATGAATAATCCAACTATCGTAAGTGAGTTCTAGAGTTTCTAGAGGTTCATACTTAACCCTAAAACCACACTGAGAGCATAGAAGTAATACTCTTTTGCCTGCCCCAATCTAAGAGATTAGCCTTAGCCCCATATCTGGAAATAGTATCAGGAGTCAGCCTACTGTGTAGATGGCCCTTATCTCGGGAAGCTGGAAGATCTGCGCCAGCAAAGCTGAATGTTGGATACAGCATTCATCCTAAGATGGTCGCAACTGAAATGCCCCTATGCCCCTTCTGGGTCAGTGCATCACTTATATAGTAAACCTACACTGCTAGAAACACAGTTCAGATGCAATTCTATGTCTGGATGTTAGAAGCTGTGTCCTGAACTGCCAACACAAAAACCAGGATATTATGTACAGTTTCTTCGCCTTGAACAGAATGTTCTGAATACATGTTGAGAAAAGGCTAACTAAATAAGGAGGTTGTACAGCATAGTCATAGAAGAATATCATGCAAGGAAAGTGTGTAAAATGTAATTGCCAAAAGCGATCCAGCTAAAACCTGTAAATGAAAAAGGAAGCTAAAACGGGGGAACCAACTCGGAATCAAGGGGTCCTTATGACAGTGCTCCAACTTTTTCCAAGGTGAAACCTTTCTTTATGGTGCATATTGATATAAGCTTCATTAATAAATCACCTTTTCTGTGTCAAGAATATGGATTGTGAGGACTGATTTACAAAGAGACACTTTGCAATTAATTGTGTACTTTATATTTGCAAAATGTTTATTATTTAGTGTAGCATATGTTCTAATAGGTTGCATTGCACAATCTTCATATTCATGGGGCCACAGGATGACCTTTTTAATAAATAATAATTAGGGAAGTCACTCATTGCAACCTCCTATCATTGGCTACAAATGCAGGGATGGTGGCCCGCAAGAAAAACCAGACTACCATCCCTCCATTTCAATTCACAAATGGAATACCTTTTGAAAAAAAATAAAAAAATAAAACCATCCTGTGTCCCTTAAAAGAACTGATGCTGCTTTAGAAAATGTTTTCTCATTTGTGAAACATCAGTGGGAGCAGGTAGTGGTCCTTTGCCCCACTGCCTATTCTCCTCAAGACAGCTATTACAATTCACAAAGACGAAGATGCAAATCAGTTAACACCTTCTTTGAGCTGTCAGTAACTGATCAGAACTATTGATAGATCTAGTATTGAATCACAATTAGTAAATAACACCCGTTTCAGGCCCTTTCTCCTAATTGCAATTCGATGTGTCACTCAATCCATTTTCCAAGTCTAAAATCCATTCCCAACTTACAAAATGGGTTTTATACGAACAGAAAAAGCACTTTGCTATCCCAAGTTCTGGCATTTTTAAGTGCTGTAACTGTAAAATGGTTTCGTACCCTAGACTCATAATTCTTATTGATATTAATACCTATGTGAGTGCCCTAGTTATTGCGATTCAATTATAAAAAGCATTTCACCCCTGATTAATGATTAAAATATGAATGCAAAATTTGTAACTGATATTTTTGCTGACATAATTTTTTCACATAATATCTGTCACTATTGGTCCAGTGGGAAACACAATATTCTGAGCTTTGCAGGTTGGAATGGCAGAAATCATTTGTGTTTCTTTACTATCCCCCAATCCAAAGAGCTTAACTAAGAAAGGTAGATATTACCTCACACAATAAATACTGCACTTTGAGATACTGGTATTTATGAGGCGTGGTGTTACCTTCTCAAACAATGGAGCACTAAGAATGAGGCCCACTGTTGGGCCAGCAAGAGCCATATAACCCTTTCTAGATCGTCCCTCCTCTAACTCACCTCAAAACTCATTTTACTACTGTGATCTCCAAAACAACACTTCCTAGATTCTTTGCTCCTGTATCCCTAATTTGACTCATCCCAAACCTCACTTTCTCCACTGATCTCCTGAAGAACCCTTTCTAGACTCCAACCTCCTGTATCCTTCCTTTGAATCATCCCAAGTCTCATCTAACTAATATGCAGTCCCAAATAACACTATGTAGATCCTTCCCTCCTCCATCCCTATTTTATCCTATTCAATGAAACAAACACACTCACATGTCCACCACTCAAATTAACAAGTTTTATTTCCCCATACTAATCTACCACTAATACTTAGAGGTTCCGGATAAGCATGCTACTTGCTGAAAAGTGCTTCAATGCCTTGTCAGTGGTAGTAAGTGCTATATAAATAAAATGTACAATTGCAGTTACAATTCTCAGATTACCACTTTGCTTACTAGACATTAATCTACATATTGTTCCTGGGGCGCAGGTAGCAACAATGTAGACATTTTGGCTTTTAGAAGAATACTGTTTGCACTAGTTTTTTTTATTTAATGCATTGTCATGTGCTATTAAAGAGCTATTTAAAGCCTGATTACTTTCTAGGGGCCACTTAAACACCTAACAGCTTTGCAGTACTCTATGTGTCCACAAACATCTGCAACCAGAGTTCGGGCAGGGTGGCGATCAGACCCCCTACATTGCAAATTGCATAGGTCTTCTCTGCAAAATTACTGAAGTAATATTTAAATGTACAATGTAATATAACCTAGATATAAATAAATTTACTTTGTATACACTATTGCTAAACTGTAATATTAATTACAAGCAAACATCGCTATTTCACTCACTCAATTTGTGTATGGTTTTTGGCATGTACTACTTCATTGTTGTGTGCATTCAACAGATATAGCACACATAAAAATCTATGAGAAAGGTCCTGGACTTTGTATAGTTGTAATTGGTCAAACATTACTTTTGGTGCCATCTTCACTTGTGAAATATATCAACAGATAACAAGTTAACGACCCATTTTCTCAGGTAAAGACGTGGAATCAAAACGCCTACACTAATTAGCAGAGGCCCTTTGCTTTTTCAATTGAATCCATTATTTAATAAAGTCTTCCTTGTTTAATTCTGGAACCCAGCAAAATATAACCACCCGGCTTCAATGTAATTTTACCTGTATTTGGTTTTATTGAAGGTCTCCATCGTTGTGAGCATTCCATTAACATGGAGCCATTGGTCATGTTTTGGGTTCAACTTGTTTTTCACATTTAGGCCCATATTTATACTTTTTGATGCAAAACTGCACGTTTGCGTCAACATTTTTAACGCCGGCTAACACCATTTATTTGCGCCGCTCGGGCGTCAAACTTATACTTTGACGCACGGCGGCGCAAACCACTGGTGAGAGTCATTTATTTTTACTCAAACCAATGCGTCACGTCATAAAGAAAAACGACGTTAACGTGGCAAAAATGACTTTGATCCAGTTTATGACATCGCAAACCATTTTTTGATGCAATTTCGTCAAAAAGCAGCGCAAACACAGCAAAATGTGCAAAGGAGAGACAAAATGGATCCCAGAAGCTTTGAGAGACCCCAGGAAGATGACAACCGACCAGGAACCAGCCACAAGGACCCACACAAGACCCAGGAGAGGGAGAAGAAGAAAAGGAAGTGTCAGTTCAGTGCAGAGGAGCAGGAAATACTGGTGAAAGAGGTGACGGAACACTAGCACCAACTTTTTGTCACCTCTAATTTGCCAATTAGTAGGAGAGAGGCAATTTGGCAACAAACTGTTGACAAGATAAACAGTGTGGCAGAAGTACGGAGAACAGTCATCGAGTGCAAGAAACGCTGGCATGACTGCAAGTGCAGGACCAAGGAAAAGATGGCCAGGAACAGGAAGGCAGCACTGCAGACTGGAGGTGGGAGTCCAGCACCGCAGAAGGCCCTGGACCACATGGAGGAGATAGTGGCAGCCGTCATCCCTGAGGAGATCGTCAAAGGGATTCAAGGACTAGACAGCGCAGACTACCAGGAAATAACACAGATGCAGGGTAAGTGGCATGGGGAACTAAAATGCCTAATTGTAAACTGTAAGCGGGGGGGGGACATACCTACTACACAATGCATGGAAGTCATGATATTCAGGGAGTGGAATGGGCAAAGGGGCATGGCACGGGGGTATGTGCTGTGCACGGCAAACCTTGGCCACAGTACTACACTACACCAACAACCTTGACATTGGGGTATGCTGTCATGCCAAGGATGATGGAAAGGTAAAGCCAGTCCAGGAGAGTAGGGTACAACGTAAAACTGGCCTGCTTTCACACGACAGCTGGTATTCTCCCTACATGAACTAGGGCTCAATTAACAGTCTCAGGCCATATCCACAAGTGGAATTTAACATTGACAACAGTTGCCACTACCACCTCTGCTGTGTGTGCAGGTCAAATAGCTAATGGCAGTCACGTGCCCATGGACAAACACACCCAAATTAGAAGGTTCAGGATGACAATGTTATCAATCTCCTGTCATCAATAAAAATGTGCTAAACCTGTCAAATGTGAATGTCCATAGTCGCTACAAACATCAGCCATTGTCATAAACATTATGAGGTACACAGCAGTAATGTCATACCCATGCTGCATATGTCAGGGTCCACCCTGTGCCTGGGTCACAATAGTTGCAATAACACGATGCAACATCCCAACAGTTATACTGCTCAGACAACAGCATTGAGGGGGAGAACATATGTTACCAGCTAGTGAAATACACCCGCACAGTCAGACGAGGAAATGGAACACTGCTAGGACCATCAGTGCAATCCAATGTAGCACACATTCCCCAACATCAACATTACACACTACCAATGCTGACATCTGTAGTGTGCCATGCCAATGCTATACATAGTATATGCTAGGTCTCAGCAACATATAGCTGGATGTGAAATATCAGAGACTGGGGCAGTTCCACATTGTTAAGTGTGGTGCAAGTGCCATCAGAACACCCACAGCCAGTGCAAGGCCACAACATGAGAACGGAAGTAGACAGAGGGTTGAGTAGGACAATAAGGTGGCAACATACAATTTGGGCAGAACCTACAACTAGAGGATGTGACACAGACAATTCCCCAAACTGCCCACACTACATGTGACATGCAGGTGCGGCATAGGCCTGGGAGAATGCTAATATTAAAGGCAGGACCAACGAACAGGAACCAATATCACAATGTGCAACTAATATGAAGTCAGGCACGTCACATTACAAATGCCACAACACAGACACACTTATTGTACTACATTTCATTGCAGAGGACGATGGCCCTCCTGAGGATATGCCTGTCCTAGGACTTCCCTGATGACATGGATGACGAGCTGACAAACATCAGCCAGCAGCCCCTCCAAGATGTCCTTGGAACCCTCCAGACCCCACCTTCAGTTGCAAGGAGGAGCACAGATACAGCAGTCATCACAGAGGAACCACCCACCACCCCAATAGTACGACCTGCCAGCTCCAACCCAGCTGAGAACTCTGACGACACTGGCACCAGCTTTGAGAGGACTGTAATTGGAGTACAGCGGGAGCTGGCCAAGGAGGTGCGGGTGGGGATGCAAAATATGGCAGCTAGCCTGGAGGGGGTGCGTTCGTGTATGATGCCAACTGCAGAACAGGCAGCAGCCATGCAAGGGCGAACATCAATCTTGCAAGAACTTCAACAAAGTGTGAAGGAAATCAGCAAAGCAGTAAGAGAGTTGACACAACACCTCCAACAACAAACCTTTCAACATGTGCACGAATGCAATATTGACCCCCTCAGGACCGACCTGGCTGCCTACCACAGTGATGTAGCTGCTATCCTTAAGAACCAGCAGCTCCTCCTTGCTGCAGTGCTGCCTTTAATAGCCCCATAGTTGGCAGCTACTGGGATTTCTGACTCCACGTCTTCAAACACTGAAGTGTGTGTTGCCCCTTCAAACCCACCACCACCAAGGGCAGGGGAGACAACACACACATGAGAAGATGAAGACGTGGAACAGATCACCTTCACTCATAAGAGTACCCGGTAGCACTAGTCCCTGCCACATGGGTACTTATAACCAAGGTCTTGTGCTTTGTAACATGCCAGTCTTGCAATAGCTGCTCACAAGCACTGTTCTCCAGCCCACTGTTTAACTTGTCACTATGCCCTGTGATTGACTCTCACTACCTCATTGGCAATTCATGGCCCTCTGCACTGTATGACACTTCACCCCAGCATGTCCAATGACATGTCCTTTTGCACTTGTGTAGGATCACAATAGAAAGGTGTCACACTAATGGACTCACAATCCTGGACTATGTAAAATAGTACTACAGCACTTTAAAATAAATAGCACTTACACGACCACTTTGTCTCTGTGTAATGTGACACATCAACCGGGAGGGAGATTAGTGATGTTTGCCTCATGTCAATGCCCATAGAATGTCAATACTACAGGCCTGAAAGAATGTGGGCTGATAACTATGCACTGTGGTCTGGATTGTACCAAAATCTACCCTTCCTGAGGGTTAATTCTGAGGTAAATAGAAACTATACAATATAATGCTGTGTTGGACAGAATAATTCTTCTTCAAGGGATGTCTAAGCAGAAAAATATAGTCTTCTAATTTTTCTTCCAGGCAATCTTTGCGTATGTGACATTTGACTAAAAGTTTTCCTCACACACGCCATACAGCAGGAATGGATGTGTATGAGTGTACGTAAAAATAAGTAACCTGGCTGTACAATGTAACAAATGATAGGTGTGAGTTATGTATACTATACTGCATGAGATTATACCATCACTCACCTTAGCAGGGTTCACATGAACATCAGGCTGCAGGCAGACGTAACACAGTGTCCTCAATACCAAATCTGGTCTCAAAGTATGGCAGATTGAAAACATACATCCAAACTTAACAACACATTGGGAACCATAGTAACCTTGAGTGGTGGGTGCAAGGGAAAGCAGATTCCTAGCGAAGTAGCTTTGGTGTAGCTTCCAATGTGACAGCTCAATAGGGATTTGGATGCAGGATGGAACACAAATGCAAATACTAAATTGACATTGTTCACCCATGCCAATGCCCTGATCCCCAAGCATATGACACATACTATAAAGGAGTACCTACGTATTTATTAAACTGTACAAATAGGATGCTAAAACTAGGGGAAACACCTTAACTAACCTAACCTATCCTAACGACACATTACCCACAACTGCCCCTAACTACCCTAAGCTAAACTTACTTATCACATTTAACTAAACACTCTAAACATCAGCCCCCCAGGCCCCTTATATAACAGGACACATGGAGGACAACATATACTAACCTAAACACATACTATCTTATACTAAACAAATATATATATATATATATATTTCTTATAAACATATATATATATATTTTTTAAACATTTAATACACACAAACCCCAACATCCTCCCCCACCCACCAACCACAAAAAAACATGTAAAAATCTCATACTCTCCACCCCCAACCCACTAATACTAACTAAACTAACAGCCTATTCCAACCTAACACTAAGCCCCCAAACCCACTAATTAAAAGAACCACGGAAGAGGAGGGAGGGGAGGGAATCATGGGTGAGGGTATCAAATTCACAAGTTCTTCCTCCGCAGGGTCTTCTTAATAGCACATACTCTCTTATTTATCTGTGACACCTCCTGCTGCAGCCTGAGCAGTCTGCGCAACATCTGTTGCATGTCATGTTGCATAGCATGAAAATCACCAGTGTCAATGACTGTAGCAGGGGTGGTCTGAGTGTCAGTTGTCGAGGGTTGTCCAGTTGGTGGTGCCATGCTTGGAGGAGGCGGTGCAGGGATTGCTGTCAGTGGTCGAGGAGCTGAGGAAGTTGATGGGCCTGCAGTGGTGGCTGTCATCCTTGGAGCCACCTGGGTTGTAGTGGTGGTGCTAGTGGTGGTGGCTGTTGTGAACACAGAAGGGCCCTCTTGGGCAAATGCCCTCCACACCCCTGAGGCTCTTTCATTGTGATAAAGCCGTGCCATGTGGCGGAACCCAGACTCCATATCCAGAATGTGGCGGTAACGCATTGCCCGCCGCTGAAATTCACGGATCTGGCTGGCATCCATATTGGCTGCTGTTAAAAGAGATAAAGCCAAACATTAGGTACTTTATTGAGTGATATAGCTACTGATGAGAATCAGACAATACATCTAATGTAGCTGAAACAGGCCATATCACCATACAGATCATAGATTCTCCCTGAGGAAGTACATGCCAACGCAGCCTACACATGTCCTATCTAACAGCACAGCAATGCTCTAAAAATGTGTACCAACTTAAATGATCTAAGCATCATTGTTCAGCCATTATTCACATAAAAAATGCTGCAAGTCCTCCATGTGACAGGCCAAATAATGACTATCTTCTGGATGACAATCAAGGGCCACAATATGTGTGATTTGTAGATGGAATTGCCAGGATGGTATGCAGTTGCTAATCAAGAGTGGGTATCCTAGGTTGGGACAAATGATTTACAGATTTACATGTCTGTGTACTACACTTGGATCATCACACCTAGGTACACGTATTTCATAACCCTAAACCTGTGCCTCAAGGGGGATGGACAAGCAACACATACTTTCAAACATCAAGGACAGCCAGGAAGTTTTGGACAGCTGTACATGGGTTTAGTCAGTCCACCACAGGTAAGGAGGGTGTCCAACTAGGATAGACACAAACCTTCAACAATCCCATCCACATTTATGTTTGTAATTGCAGACATTTGTCAACATCATTTGATACCACCAATACCTGTCCTACTACAAGCAGATAGATGCAAGCACACATCTGGGCATGAGCTGTCTGCACACCTATAACATTGTACTCAAGTGCCACATACACGTAGCACAGCATGTGGAGCTAAATGCTGCTAGGAAGTCAAACATACAGTGGAACATGTTCGTTAGTGAACAGGGAGGCTCAAGTCTGTGGGAAATACTTTGGCATCCCTATTCTGTGAGATTCAGGGTATGATTTTCTGACAAAATGATGAAAATGGCCCTCTGCAAATAAAATTTTACAAGAAATTTTACAACAAAGGTCACCTTATTCACATGACCATGCCTACAGGGCTGCACTACAATCCCAAAATATGACTCTACACTACTGATTGTCCAACTCAAATATGGAAAAAGTGAAACTCCAGTCAAGTTACATATCAGATCATGTGCCAGTACATCATGCCCTGCTATGTGTCCAACACACAGGAGTCAATCACACAACAGCTGCAAACACAACATAGAACTGAAATATCAACACTTACTGGATATGTCTGGGTCCGCAAATCGAGCCACTTCGCCGATTGTATAAATGGCAGGTCCACCTGTAAAGCATGGAAGGGTGAAATGTGCTCAGTGTCTGTGCACTGTACAACACTTTCAAATAAAATTACTGTGTGTGACTTTATATCTGAAAGTCCAACCCCTCAGGCATGATGATACTCCAACATACATAGCACAGCAAACGTGTATAGACCCTGTGACTCCAGTGAGTGATGCACACACATCTGCACACATATGGGGGCCCTAACCATCATGTGGTGATAAAAATGATCCCTCAATTGGGTGCAGACTCATTTATGGAGTGTACTCCTTTCATCATTTGCTATAATGAGAGACATGCAAAGCCACATTCCTGGAGCACTGCAATACCAGTCACTCAGGTATTGTGGCTTGTGCATCAAGGGACAATCAGTTACTATGTGATGGTTGTGTGAGTTGATTGAAGGTCATGATTTATTATGCTTTCTATGGTCCCTTACATGTAGGGCCTGTGTTGTGTGTAGGTTACATATGCTACATTGACAGTGTACCCTGAGCCACATTTGCCCCCTATGACACCATAATGGCAGAGATTCTGGGCGTTACTTGATGACATTCTGACGCAAAACATGGTTTGGCCATTTATCAAAATTTAATACAACAAATAAATATATACTGACAGTTTATATTGTGGTCATCCATGACAGAATGCATGGGCACAGGTGTATGCATTGCACCTGAAATGTGTCGCTCATTGCCCTGTGTACCCATATTTGGTTTTGGAATTCACAGTTAACTACATTCATCATCTTACATTTGCCAAGTTGGGAGATGAGCGGTAATACAGCAAAATGACACTGTCCCATTATTGAAACATGTTTTAGCAAATGTTCTACTGTGTCAATCATGATGATGTAGGTTTAAATTTGTATGTACCTTCGGAATGGCAGCAGTCACAGGAATGCTGGACTTCTGATCTTAGCATACACCCATGTCTGTGATAGCCTTTATACTGGGAAGTTAGCTATTGTACATATGCTGCACTAGATCAGCAGGGGTGTACCAAATGTAAACTAGCAAAGTATTAGGGAACTTTATATGTATGATGGAATTGGTCAGGGGTCCCTTGCACAACATCATGCAAGTAATACATTGTGACCATGCATTCCCCAACGTCAGGTATCCCATGATGACCCAATAACTTATGAGAAGTGCATGGCTATAGAATAACACAGATGGGAAATCATCAGCTCTGTTGAACAGGGACAGGGTTAGTTGTTATCCCTCAATTTGCATCATTTGCTTCATGTTTTACGCTACAGCTATGGAAAGTAGCACCAAACATTTAGATATGAACCCGTGTGCATTACTTTGCCATCCAATCCTAATTTAATTGCGGCACAACCAAGTGAAACTATTAGCCTAAGATATTACCTGAGGTTAGAAAGAAATTAGTACGTATGGGCCAGAATACAGTTCGGACATGTATTCAAAATAATTGGGGAACACATTAATTCTTTGCTTTAGCTTGTGAAAAACATCTCTTTCCTGGTACACTTACAGATCATGGATAAAACATTAGTTTGAGCCACATTACCATCATCTATTGACGTGAAGGCAGCACTAATTTACAAGATCAAGTTGTGTTTTGTAAGTCAGTGCAGCTGTTTCGTCAACAAATGACAGTAATGTGTAGCAATTATTGTATAACTCAGGGCCACAATATGTTTAACTTGCATTCAACATGTCCAAAATCATTGCCTGCAGCATATCAACAAATCTACTGTCACTACAGAGCATTTAAATGTGCACATTACTCTGAATTGTACTCACCAACAGGGCCACCAATCACAATACCCAGGTGGTCCAGCAGGTCTTGCTCTCTGGCAACAAGGTCAGCCCAGCGGTGATTCAGTTGGTGGTCGTTGGGTGGTGTGTTGAAGATGTGACGCAGATGGTACAACACCTTGGACCACCTGAGCGTCCTCGCCTCCGTGTGGTACTCCTGTATCACCCTGCCACCATCTTCAATCATTCACGGGGAGGAAATGACACAACAGTCAAATGAATGCCCCCAGCTCCTCCTCACCCATTCTCCCCAGATGTGGCCTAACCAACATGACAGAAATAATAGGGAAAACAAGGGTACAGAGGAAAATAAAAGGAAAGGAGGGAGGGAAATGAAAGAAAAGTAACCCTCAAACAGCCCAACTATTCCCAAACTAACAATACCCAAAACAGACTCCCAACAGTACAAAGACAAAATTAGACACCAAATATGACAAATAAACACTTACAATGAACAACTGAGACAATTACAAATAAAACAGATGATAAATAGGATGGCACACAGGAGACAAAAGCACAATTGAGACAGATAAAACTCTATGCACAGCCACACAGTCTAGAAAAATCACAGACTGCAAAGTGAAAGTGAAAGTACACCCACTGTACCATGTAAACAGAATATCCTATTACATCACTTGCTGCCTCAAATGCAGTGCATTTTTATTACGATGAGTCAAAATTTAATGACGCTTACATTCTGTGTCTCAATTTTGTTTGACGCAAATGCTTAAAAATTACCCTGCATCCATAGTTCAAAATATTTAGCATTGGTAACCAATTTCATGGGGTACAGTGTAGGAATTACCGCTCAGGGCCAATGGATGTATAATGGCTGCGAGCGTCATTTTTCTACGCAAATGCAGCGATTATTTACGCATATGCGTCTTTTTTTATGCTTTTGCATCAAAATGTATTTCTTTTACTGGGTTTGAGTCATTTCTCACATTTTCAAAGTAAATGACAGATGTGACTGTACAGAGATAGGCTGTTTGCACGTGCATTGTGTATTCCAGTGTTTGGGCACATGAGGCAGATCACACTACTGCGGACCATGATACACCAGTTGTTGTACAGGATGATTACTCTTCACTGATGCAATAGATACCCAAACTTTTTGAATACAAATTATTACCCAGTTTTAGCAGGTTGTGCGTCAATAGAGGATAGCAAGGCTATATAACTCAATACATTAACTAATTGCCTGTTTGTCAATGTCTGTGAATTGGCTACTTTAATTTTAGTTGGGCCTCTGTGTGAACGTCACAAGACGTGCTTTCTTTAATGTGCTTGTATGCATGTGTTGTAAATTGTGGATAACCATCAGATGCTATTCAGTGTGGAAATGAGTCAGGATATGTGTTTGTCATGCACGTAGCAACTAATGTTGTGTGAACTTCCCTGACTTTTGGGACAAAACATCTCCCATGACAAACTATGCACAGGATAGATAGAGGACGGTTGATAATGGCAATGTTACAAGAGTAAGCCATCACATGTACTGGAATGTTGGATACCACTTCCTGATCACTTGTTTGGATACCACCCATGAGTCAGGCATTTGACAAAGTCCCCAAACCAATTCAAAAATGTAATGTCACTCCACAGTTTGAGTCGTATAAATTACCTATGTTTCTCTTGTGGCAGTGGAGGACCAGCAGACCAGGCTGCATGTGTTCACATATTTCCAGTGGTTAGTTGCACAAAAGTGTCCAGTTCAAGTGTGTGGCCATGTGTACCCTGTGTCATTATTGACCTCCATGTTGTCACAGTTACTTGCAGGTCTAGTCATGAGTCTGTGGAGCCATTCCCTGCATTAACAGAGTATCCTTCAGAGCAGAATTGACCGAAAGCCAAAGAGGAATCGACAACACACATGGGGATAGTCCAGCTATGGCACTGTAGACATTTTATGAAACTGACAACAGGGCAACCTTGATGTGCTCACAAAGTTAATGGATCAGTAATTAGAAACTGGCAGGTTTCATCACAACATTTGTACACAGGGTGGCCTCTAAAATTCCCACTGCAACCGGGAACATTAGTGTCTCTGTGCTGATTAATTTCACAGCTAGTCACCATGCAAACAGCATCATTGGGTTGCAGCCAATGTGAATCTGTGTGTGGACTGTCAGGGCACAAACATGTTTTGTCCTTTCATGCACATTAGCAAAATTTGTTTGTTGTGCTGGAGGCACCATACCCAGTCCATGCATACAGCCATGGTACACTGTCACTGTTTGTCACTCATGCATACATGAAACCCAGACAAGCGGTAGGGCCGGGATTAGGCTACTTGAAGACATGCCCCAGACCATGATACGATAAATAAACTGATTACGCTATACAATCTATTTGAGGATTCATCGTAGACCTACCAGACACAATACCTCAGGAGGAAAGTGGGGGCATGGAAAGCAACTATGATACCAATGTAGCCATAGGGAACCTTTATGGTAACACAAAGACAGGAACTAATCAGGGTAACAGGATGGAGACTCTGCAGGAACTAACATGAACAAGGCAAATACACAGTGAGCAGACTCTGAATGGGAAAAGCTGAAACAACACTGTGGAAAATAAAAACTGTATTTGTGCTGTGGGCTGCCACGTTACACAATAACCCAAGGCCTGTGTTACATAAGTGATTTATATGGCAATGCACAACTAGGATATACATAAAATGGCAGCTTCTAAGCCGTTCCAGGCAGCAGCAAGGGCAGTGCAGGTTCAAATGGCTGGTCTGCATGGAAGTGCTCACAGGTGTGTGCAACTTCAGTCTCTCACAAGTCCTGTAGGTAAGAATCAAGTTGAAAAGGCCAACAGTACCTTTCACATGGGAAGCAATGGACAGGTGATTACAGGTCCTACAGACTACCAGGCAGTGCATTATCAGACCTGAAGTCCATGCAGACAGATGAACTAGGACTATGGCATGCCATACTAAAGAGGGAAGCACACTGGAGTCAGAATGTGAGTCTGGGTGTGTGTGTAGATGAAGGATTATCAGGGTACAAATAGTCCATTTACAGGGCCCCCTAGAAAAGGGTGGGGAGAGACTGAAAACATGCCTGTGGCAGGACTTATAACCAGGGATGGCATGCGCAGGGCATGTCTTGTGAGCAATGCTTGTCATACCTGGGGAACTCTTGCCATCCATTTGCAGCTTACATGGACTTCTTGTTACACATGCTCCTTGCAGAGATAGCTGATGTCACACTTAGTGCTGTCAAGGGTCTGGTCATGCATTCCTGTTACCAATGCAATAGCACATCCACTGCCTCATGTAAGAAGCACTTTTTTAACTTATGATTGATGGTGTCTTAGTTGTGTGCCATATGCTGCAATGAACCATGTTGCCAAAATGGATGTGTGCCATAGCTGTGCAACACTGATATTGCCCTTCAAATGTGAAAAGGACAGGATATATGTCATTTACACTGTGTGTGAAGTTGGGTGTACATTCATACCCATCAAATGTGATGTGGCTTTTTCAGTATCCTAATCTGCAATACTCCATTAGGCTAAACTCTGATTATGATTCCTAGGGATCATGTGATGCATAAATAATTACCCAGAACATGATTTAGTGGTGAAGTGAGGTGTTTAATGTCATATGGTAAGACAGTGGTGATGGTGACTTGAGTTAAAAGAAGTTTTGTACAATGTGTTGTCTCCAACGCAATCCTGCTGCAGTGTTTGGAAGGTCCCCCTCATGTTGATGGACAACATCCTCCTCTTCCTCCTCCTCAGGCATTTGTGGGTCTGGTTCATAGAAGGGAATGTTCCTCCTAACACAAATGTTGTGCAGGATGGCACAGGTCAAAATGATCTTTCACACCGTTTCAGGTGAGTATAGAAGGCTGCCTCCCGTGATGTCGAGACAGCTGAATCTTGACTTCAGGATGCCCAACATCCTGTTTACTATGGTGCATGTCCTCTGATGTGCCTCATTATAGGCACCCTCTGATGCAGTGCTAGGGTTTGCAAATGGGGGTCATGATCCATGGCTGGATCCCATTCCCCTGATCAGCTGAGAGAGAAAATAAGTGAAAAATTTGGATGGAGCTTGCACCATGATTATCACTTTGCCTGGCAGTTGTTATCTTGTGTTGTCTGTGACTCATCTGTGTTTGTGTTATTGTGTGGAATCCTAGGCTTCTAGGATGTACCATCAACATTGGGATGTTCCATTATCTGAACTGGTGTTTGCCTGATTGACCGGATGTCAGCGGCTATGTTGTAGACTTGCAGTACATTGTGTACTCCCATGCATTATGTCATGTGAAAGAGGTGTCCATGTGTCTTAACTGGGGGTGACATGATACTTCCATACACAGAATCAATTCCACTGTGGAGGTAAGACAGTTGCATCACTATGGCCTGGACATCCCATCCAATTTAAAATATGCAATAGAATGTGTTCAACATCAGTGAGGCCCTTTGATTTGGCTAGGTGACAATGTTCAACACACCTCCATAAGTTGGCAACACTGAAGTGTTCACAATTGACAATGCACAAATATCCCATGTGTGACAACTTCTATGCAAACCTATTTATCTGCCCTCACAGAGTTGGCTCATGTTCAAACGTGTACCTACACTACTGAACCTGGTCCAGGTAAGCTGGCTAACTTGGTTGTGGAGGTGAAGGTTTAAGTGTCAGAAGGTCCATATGCCTGTACATCTATTGTGTATATGTGTAATTGTCTCAATCCGTATGTCTAGCAATGTGCACTTTGCAATATTGTCACATCAATATGTGTTCTTAGCACAGTCCTCTTGCTCATTGGTAGTGAGCAATGTCAGACCAGGAGTGATGTGAGATGTTGGTACAACCTCAATGATTCCATGTCCCACTCATTGGAGTCATCCTCATCATGCTGTGTGTGTCATGGTGTTAGACCTGAAGCGAAACACATTGCATACCCCTTACACAGTATATACTGTTTGGAAGGGTATGTGATTGAGTGTTATTGATGTGATGTTGGAAGATTCATCTTCCAAGTTGTACTGGCAGTTATCACTGTGTGGTTTTAAATTGTTCCCTTGTGTCTCTGGAGTGGCATCTGTTGTTATTTGCATCTGTTATTTGTCCATAAGTGTGTATCCCATTGGGTCAGTATATCAAACATGCCTAGCAGTGTCACAACCTCAGTGTTTTCCTGGCCACGTGTCAATGTAGTGGTGTATGTTGTGTGTCCTACAGGGTTGCTGTGCTGTGTGTATCTAACTGGGTTTCTGTACTTACCAACAAGTAGGCCATTTCCATATAGTCCATCCTGGAAGTGTTGATCGATGGTGCAGTGGCGGAAGATGAATGAATCATGTACACTCCTAGGATACTTTGCCACGATGTTGGTGATCAAACCCCGGTGTTCGACAATGACCTGCACATTGAAGGAGTGTGTGTGCTTCCTGTTGCGGTATAGATGCTCGGTTGCAGCAGGTGGCACAATCCGTACATGTGTGCAGTCAATGGCACCAAGGACGTGTGGGAAGCCGTTGATTTGGTAGAAGCCCTGTTTGGTCTCCTGCTGCTTCTGCTGTGTGTTGGGTAATCTGATGTGGCGGGGTGTGAGGGAGATGATGGCATCCAATACCTTGGGTAGGAAGGCAGAGAATGAGGGGTGTGAGATCCCGGCAACCAGGGCACCAGTGATTTGAAACAAGCCACTTGCCAACATGTTGAGGATAGCTAGCAGCTTGGTCTCAGGTGGAATGATATGGGGTGTCTGCAAGCTTGGTGCCAACTGTGGCTCTATGTGGCGCAGCAGCTGCTGAACGGCTTGCCAGTTTAGTTTGTACCTCTGGATGATGTCATGTTCCCTGAGGCCAAGAAGGGTTGTCCTGGTCCTGAATATCCTCTCCTGCCTTCTGCGTTGCCTTTGGGGTCCCTGCTGGTGTGGTGGAAGTTGCTGCTGTTGGTCCTGTGCTCTGTGTCTTCGTGCATGCTAGATGAATAGCACCTCCATGTCTTCCTTTTTGAGCTCTGATGTTGCTTCTTTGTGTTGTCCTAAGTAGTGGTGTTTTTGCCCCATTTTAACGCCTGCCCTGACCCAGGTGTTATTTTTTGACGCAAATCGTGCTGTGCGTCATTTTCTGCCTCCGCCTCCCAGTCGTGCGGCATTTTTACGTGGTAAGATAAATATGGCGCACGGGTGTTTGTGGTTTTTTGGGACGGGAACGCCTACCTTGCATGTCATTAATGGAAGGCGGTTTCACGCATCCAAAAAATGACACACACAGCAGAATTTTGGCGTTCACGGGCTCGGGCGTCAAAGTATAAATATAGTGTTAGCTTTGCGCCGAATTTGCGTCAACATTTTTGACACAAATTCGGCACAGACAGAGTATAAATATGCCCCCTAATGGCATACTTCCCTACATCTCACGACCATCAGCTGTTTCTAGAGGTCTGCTCTGTTTTTCCGAAAACGGCTGTTTTCAAAATCATGTCTTGTGCGTTAACAATACAAACAAAGGAGCATATCATGTACCTATTTGTTTTACCCCTATGTATGACATTCACAGTATTCTGACAACTTTTTTACATCCTAATCCCTTCTTTTATTCAATGGTAAAATGTTTATTCTGAATACAATAAATAATTGCATGTTCCCGTCCTCATTACATGCTTTCTTAAAAGTGGAAAGTCATGCTTTCATAAAAGTTGAAATCCATTCTTTTTTACTACACTCATGATTGTCATCTTTGTTTTAGGAGCCCTTGTTCATAGACATTTTTGAAAGTTTTTTCTTCAATTTAATTAGGTCTACAAAATGACACTGCTATAGGAAACTCAGTAAAATCCAGAGAGCAAACACCCGATTTTAACTTAAAGGCAACAAACCACCCTCTGGGTCTTTTTCAATGATTAATCCATTTAGACTTGACTACATCGGTGTTTTTTCATACTCGGGCCACAAAGCACAATAAAGGCACTGTTGGCAAGAAGACATACTTCCTTTGCTAGGATTTTTATCTTATGAAGATCAGAGGCAGCTGCTGAAATTTGCGCCTTGTGCTAGGCGTCCATTTCTTCACTAAGGAGTCTGCTATCTGGAAAAGCCCGTTGAGCGGCAGAAAATTGGCTTTTTGCCCTACTTATTAAAGGAGGCTGGACATATAGACCTGAATTTGAGTCTTACCTTTTTGCTGATTTCGCAGTCTTTTAGCAGTAAGTGGTGATCTGCTGCTCTTCTGGTAAAAATGGCTGATGGTTAAGGAATATTGGCCCATATTTATACTTTTTTTTAGCGCCGCATTTGCGCTGCTTTTTGACGCAAAAGCGACGCAAACTTACAAAATACAATTGTATTTTGTAAGTTTGTGCTGCTTTTGCTTCACATAATGAAGCGAATGCCGTGCTAAAAAAGTATAAATATGGGCCATTTTGATGGGTTGTTTATTGCCTAACTTTTCTCAAAAAGGTAATAGATAATACTAAAAGAGCACATTGTCAAGTATGTACATATAGTTGAAGGCTAAATAAAAGAAGATAAGAAACATTGATACATTTGTAGGATACCACTCAGGCCTGCCGGCAGATATACCCTCTGTTATATAAAGTTGTCAGAAAAAAAGAATTTGGAAGGTTGATTAGCTATAGATAGAGAGGACATTATTTCCTTCGCTGAAATATAGGAGAAATGTAATATTAGGCCTAGAGTAGACTTCTTCAAATAATTACACTTGATGAACTTTGGCAGGTGGGAGAAATAGAAAACAGGGACAAGTATAAGGTTTTCTGGTCCCACTCACCCAGAAGGTATATAGAAAAGCTTATTGTCTCCTTTTAGTTTTCGATCTTTTTGATTATTTAAAGCTCCAGAGTCAGTGGCAACAGGATTTAGAAGTAGTACTAAAAGAGTTTGAGCAGCATAAGATGAATGAAGAAGCTGACAACCTACGTCTAAACTCCAAACTATGGTGTTTCAGATCAGTATTTTTCATTGTATAGGGTATATAATACTACAAAAATGTCTACATACATTGTAAAAAGACTACAGTGATTAGTGTGCTAGATGTCATTAAATGATAGAAATCTGAATGCAGATGCTTTCGGAACGTGTGATCATTAAAGTTTTCTGGGCAAAGGTATCTGGGCAGTTTCTGAGAACTATCATTTGGACATGATCTTGGTGTCACCCTAATTGTAATGACCAGGGATTTAACCATGGATTTGGGAAAATATTTTTTTTCTCTTTAGGGACATTATTTTCCTGGTCTTTACCCATGCAGAAGTGGAGCGTTACTGAATGACCAACATATGGAGAATTGTTGTGCAAAATAAATTAAATTAAGCCTTCAGAAAAAATGCTTTCTTCATGTAAAGACCAGTGATATAAATTTAAGAATTTTTGGAACTTTCAGCGAAAACATTAATAATCCACAAATAGATGTAAACCACATTTACCACCAAATTCTTAACTTTTGCATCGGTAATGTTGATTTTGCCATACGGAACATTGCATGAAATGTATCATCAGCCCCCACATCTCAACCTTTCTCCTTATTCCTCCAAGCACAGTCCCCAGCTTTGCTGAATCCCATAGTTTTGATATATGGGAAATAAAAATAACCTAATTAACAGTGGTGGCTATTTTGTTGTTAGTCCTTCCCCACTCATAACTCACAAACAATCCTGGAAAAGGGGTCATATATGGGTAAACACTAATATATTAACCTGCATATACATTTAACCATATGAGCCAGCAACGCTGGAGTATATTGATTCATAATCATAGATTTATTATTCCTACACAAAAATATCATAGTTAAAATGTTGACCACCAAAATGTAATCAAGGTAAGTATACAATGATGAACCTTCATAATATATACCTCCAATGTGCAAGGATGTGTAGTTAAATAAATACATCTTGCAAAAACAGATTCAGTGTCATTCAGACAATACACCTCTTTTTTTATAGATGAGCTGCATGATATTTCACATGTGGAGTTCTGTCCAACATTTTGTCCTTAGCCTGCAATCAGAATGTATTATATAATGAATCTAAAACATTTTTACCATCAAATTGCAAATTTAACATGTGAAACAATTGTGATTCCTGAAGTGAATGGTCTAACAACACAGTGAAAATTACACTGCATGGCATGATAAAAGGTCATAAAGGTTTAATAAATATCATCCAACTTTAAAATTGCATGAAATAATTTAAACCCAATGTGTAATATATTGTCAGAAAAATATCTTCTTTTCAGGCAAGCAACTTGAGGTGTCTACCATAGGATTTGTGTACACAGGTCACAACCAGAAAAAGCCACAGTTCTGATACTTTCTCATGCCTATGTTTAATAGGTAATGGCAAAACCAAAATATCTCTGTGAAACCTATTGGCCTTGTTAGTGCTTGGTGCTACCTTAGATTGGCACTGTGAATGTGTGCATATCCATGGCGGCATTCTTGAAAAAGCATTTTGTTAATTATTACAAATGGCAAGAAAAGATAGCCACTGTTTTATTTTAACAAATACAATACAAAGATGACTGCTGTGGATGCAGTGCCAGATGGGGCAGCCTTTTATTTAATGGGGTTTTGTTGAGTCTGGATCTGCATTCCAAATTCATGGAGGGAGTGATGCACGGTATGCCATTATGCCTTGGGTGACATTTGGTTGGAGTGATGGTGCTAGAGGTTGCTTACCATTATGCTCACCCTCAATTGAAGTGCTGTAGTCCTCTGTCTGGCTGCCACACTTCTTTTCAGTGGTGAAGAGCAGAGAAGACTCAGTGGCTGTTAGCCTGCCACTCACCATCGAAGAGCCACTTTCTGTTCCTATGTTGAGTGAGCACTTGGGATCCTGCTCTGTGGCCATAAGTTTTTTCTTCTCTGCTATGTGCACCTAGTGTTCACTATTTGTGAATTGAAACAGTTAATCTTGCACCTCACAGCTTCCGCCATCTTAGTTCATGGGGTTGTTTTGGACATTTGGTATGACGCATGTTTACATCATGTCACATTGCAGCCACCATCTTTGAATCAGGTGGATTTCAGGACATGTAATCTCTACCAAACTAGCCACCATCTTGGAGTCATGCGGTCAGTGAATTCTGCACTACTTGAATGCATCTGATGCTGTAACATCATATTTTTCTTTAACAGCGCTAAACATTATGCTGCCATTGTTTTTTACTGCAACCATCTCCATTATTTAACTCATTTGGCTATTACATTGCAACATTATATGCCTTTATCCTATAAAAGCATCATTGCACTGTATGATTGGTTGTCCGTATCATCTAGACCTGTATGTGTATTAAGTGTATTTTGCCTGAAATATGTTTCCCTTTATATTGTAATTTTCGTTTTTATTTTTTATGCTTTGTGTTTAGTTATCTTGCAAATATATTTTATTTATCCTTCAAGTTTCTATTTTTGTGGTACTTTTTTGTTTATTGTTTGTTTATTAAAGGTATGGGATATGTTGGGCCGGGAGGTAAGAGCTGATTAGAGGGATGGTGCTATCAGTTGCTTACCTTGTATATTTGCACTCCTCCATCCTGCTTCTTCCCTTCTTTTCAGATTTATTAATATAAAACCCATTTAAAGATTCTTTCCATGTGTATGTGCACATGGGTATGCATAAGTGGTGTTTTTAGAATGGTCACAAAAACATTTTGAGATGTACATCTGCCAATAGGGCAGAATGTGGCAAAAAAAGTAAAAAATTTAAAAAAGGGGGCTCAGAGAAAAGAGGATGATAGGTGGATAAAATACAGAAGAAAAGTGGGCATTAGGGAGTACTAGGAGCAGGAGGGGGAAACAAATAGCGCTTCCAAAGCACTGCAAAACAAAGCCAGACTTCGGCAGTTAAAGGATGCCACGTCCAAGCAAAAGGCTGAGACCCGAATCGTCGATGGTGGGAGAAACACACAAATAGTGAGGAAAGCAATTAAATCAGCAGCAGGGAAGGAAGAGAGACAACAAACAAAGATCTGATTTCCTAAGCAATGGCCTAACTAAAATCCAACTCTAAATGTACGTAATGTATTAGAAACAATAAGAGCCTGATTTAGAGTTTGGCCGATGGGTTACTCCATCACAAACACAATGTATATCCTGTTCTCTGTACTACAATCTCCATAGGCTATAGTGGGATCTTAGTACAGTGGACAGGATATTCATCACATTTGTGATGGAGTAACCCTCTCTGACAAACTCTAACGCAGGCCCTAAGACAGGTCAACAGACTGTAATCAAACTAAAAACAAAGGAAATGTTTAATAATAAGAGTTACTATGATGGGAAATTTTAAATATCCAGTCATACAACCAATCATCTGTGAGCCAATAGTAGTGGGACAGGTTGTGTACATCTGTTGCTACTTTTAGAGCAATAATGTAAAGTGAAAATGATCTGTGTATACTGCAGTCTACATGATCTATTGTGCAAACGTTGCAATTCCAAAGATATTGCTTCAATTAATAAAATGCATGGAAAAAATATATATGCCAGTAAATGCAGATGAACTGAAGGAGAAGTTCTACAGTGATATTGTAGTTAGTATTAGAAATGAAGCCTACATGGTCTATTTTTTCATTGTGACAAATCCAAAGATATTGCTTCAATGAATAAATGGATGGAAAAATAAATATGTCAGTAAATGCAGAGGAACTGAAAGAGAAGTTCTGCAGTGGTGCTGTGGTTAGTTGCAGAAATGGCAATCGAAATGAGAAGCTACTGAGGACTTACTTTTAATGATGGGATGCTCTAAATACTGTTTACCTTCTCAACTGGTTTCACATGTGGGGTGCTTGTCTAAATATCTGTTTATTCAATCAAAAGGAAGGGAAGAAGCATGTTAGCACATTAAAGAACTAATCTATAGTGCACCAGTCATTGACTGCAAAAATGCATGCAATAATGTGCTGCCAAGAACATTTTGTTTAACTTACAATAGGAGTAGCCATCACAGTCTACATTCTCAGTCAGTCTGCAAGCAGCTATGCTTCAAGAATCTCAGACAAATGTGTTGCCCTAAAAAATAGTACCAGCCTGCATGAAGCATCAAAACATCCTAGCCTAGACAGAAAGACATATATTTTCCAGTATATGCTATTAGAATGCAATGTCTGGCAGACTGTCCTGTTGGCAAAACTATTTAGTGTATCTTGGCTGTTCAACATCATGTGATACTCAAAAGCCACAAACTGAGCTGGAATGTACAATGGTGTTTCATTGTGTGCTGATCATGGATCAATTCAAATAGTAAAATTGTATGAAAGAGAAATGGGTATAAAATTTATGTATTTGTAAATTATGCCCAAGATAATATGTTTAGGACACATGGTTATTTGTACATCTCTGTTTTTGACAAGAATAGGTTGCCCATGATATAATGTGACTAAGTACATTTTGCAGTTTGTGTTCTTTCTTTCTGCCCTGCGTTTCCACATTCCTGATAAAAATGGTACTCCACTTGTGTAATTGGAATTACTGCCAGGAAAGGCTCCCAAACTCTACAAGGGCACACCACGTTTTTGTCTTTAAGATTGCCTCAAACGGGTAATGTGGGCTCTGTATGGCCTAGGTCCTGCAATGCCATTCTTGTCTACACATTCTTAAGCCTCTCAGAATTCTGACAGTCTAGGTGCCTCTAAAGAGAGATTTGATAGGTTGAACTAAACACTTTCTAGAGGTGTTTTTGGCAGAGCATTCACCTGCAGGCAGGGTAGAGTATTTAGTGCCCTGCACTAAACAAATGCAATCACTCTAGGCGCTCTTTCTCTGACCAAAATCCCACTCCATTCGTATTCCTATTTCTCATGAATTCTGTAGTGTTCGCTGGGATGCGAGCAGTGAGTAGAGGGGCTACTGAAAGTATCTTGATGCGCAGCCAGGCTAGAGGGCCTAAGTATATTTAGCAGTGCAATGTAACTCTTACTAAAGGGTCCTTGTACAGCCAGAATATACGGCCTCTCAATTTAAATTTCTAGTGTTTGGTGACAGGTTGTCTTGCTACATATTACCAGTGTGGGCATTGTTCACAAAGCTCTTTAAGTATATTGGGATGCTTTGTTTATCCTGGTGGACAGACAACTGAAGGATTCATGTTTTGTGTTAGACTGAGTAAGTTGTTGAAAATGTGTAATCATTTATCTTCCCATTTGCTCTATCTAAACTTTTAAAGTTATTTTATCAAATAGGGAGAACATGGAGCCGGATGCTTCATTGTGTAATTTAGCAGGTTGGATTGCTCTCTTAAACAGCAAGCAATCTAGCTGACTGCCCACTAGATTCTGATAATAAAACAATTTGTATATCTTTCTATTGGAAACAAACATAACGTATTTAACTCTTACAAGCAGAAACAAAATCAAAAATGTGTTATGAGTCCCCAGTGTTTACTCAGAAAGAAAGGTAAAGTTTGAAGCTTAAGAAATAACCCAAAATAAACTCTCTTAAAAATAAACTTTAATAATTCACAACTTGTTCTAAAGAAAATGTATTTCCTCAGTAGTTATTAATGCGTTGTAACAAATTATGGATACAAATTATCTCTATCCAGCAGGTGTCCTAAATCTAACAAAAACTTAGATCTGAGCTTAAAGATGGGTTTAAATGGCACAGAGAATTCTGAAGAGCCATGTTGGACCTGGCCCTTTCTGCAGGGTTATTTCCAAACTTTTTGCTTTCAACTTCATGTTTTCCGAGCCTGTTTTTCTTGGCTTTAAGGACTCTTTAGTACTGCTAACTAGTGCTAACATGCTTGTGGTCTTGCCACTAAAAATGGTAGGATTTGCTTATACCTAATTGACACATTTAACTTACTTGTAGGTCCCTAATAAAGTGGTACTACATGTACCTTTGGCCTGTAAATTAAATGTGACTAGTGTGCATGCAGCACTAATTGTGCCACCCAATTATGTAGCCTTGTAAAACATGACTCAGTCCTGCCATTGAAGCCTGTGTGCACTTTTAAATTGTCATTTTGACCTGGCAACATAAACATCTTCCCTGGCCAAACCGCATAGGTTAGCCCTAGGGTAGTCCTTTTACAGCCCAGAGTGCAGTGTATTTAAACAAGATGAACATGTACTTTTATGTTTTACATGTCCTGGTAGTGAAAAACCCCCAAATGTGTTGTTAGCTACTGTGAGGTCTACCTCTACCATAGGATAACATTGCATTAAATTATTACATTTAAAGAGTGCTAACTTCAATTGGGAGTGGGTAGGAATGTCAAGTATGGTGTCTAAAGAATTGTCAATTAAAAATTATTTGATGGTAAAGTCGGATTTTTAGACACAAATCTGAAAATGTCACTTTAAGAAAGGAGGCATTTTCTTGTAATAACCATATGATACCTGCAACCTGTATCCTGAGTCATATGACTCGGTGCAGCTGGCAGTTGGCCTTTGTGTTTTTATCCAAGACAATGAGGCAAAAAGAGGCCAGGTGTTGGCAGGATTGGCCACTCTGGTCTAGCATGGAGGTAGAGCTGTCACCTATCATACTTGCACAACAGAAAGGCCTGCCTGACATAAAAAAAAGGTTTTTTTTTTTTACCAGTCTTTTGTGTCCTCA
Source organism: Pleurodeles waltl (assembly GCF_031143425.1). Lineage (NCBI taxonomy): Eukaryota > Metazoa > Chordata > Amphibia > Caudata > Salamandridae > Pleurodeles > Pleurodeles waltl. The sequence goes on from NC_090443.1 coordinate 597,060,724, forward strand.
GACAAACTGGGGCCAGGGCAGGGTGAAAGAGATGCCTGACACCTCAGGGGGTGGAAGCCTCTAGAAGTATCTCCTACTTCAAAGTGGGCACCAAGTATCAATATTGGACATTGGACCCACTTGTCAGTACATCTAGACCTGTGGAAGACTCAGAAGAACAACTGCTGTGCTGCTTTCCTGCAAGAAGGACTGCCACTCTGCTACCCCGCTGTGCTGTGCTGCCCTGATGACCCTCTGTCCTCCTGCCTGAGTAAGAAGGATTGGACCTGCATCTTGAACCCAGAACGACCAGTGTGACTCCAGTGTCAGGTTGGCCTCCCTTCTTATTGGAAGCCTCAGCAAAAGAACAGGCTTTATTCATGCTGAACCCAGCAGCTAGATGCAGTCTGCTGTGAGACTCCCCCAAGTAGTGCCACCCTAATCCTGGACCATTGGAGTGGATCTGAAAGTACACTGCCAGCCTATCTGTGGTACCAGCAGAACCAAGCAGTGAGAATAATTGCCTTGCAAGACTCTGCATCGGAACCACCTTGCGATTCATCCCCAAAGCATGACTTCACATTGTAGCCCTGTAGCTCATCGATACCGGTGCTGCTTGACACATCTCCACTCACAGACCTCACATTGGCACCGCACCTCCCTCGGAACTGCCACCATGTGACACATTTCCATGCATTGCCACAGAAGCAGGCTCAGAACTACTGCTGCGTGACACATCTTGTAATAACTCACATTACCATTACAGCTTCTTCAGAACTAAGGGGCATATTTTTACTCTGCCTGTGCCGAATTTGCGTAAAAAATTTAATGCAAATTTGACGCAAACCCTACACCATATTTATACTTTGACTCTCGAACCCGCGAACACCAAAATTCCGCTGTGTGCGTCATTTTCTGGATGTGTGAAACCGCCTTGCGTTAATGACATACAAGTTAGGCGTTCCCATCCAATAAAATGACTTAAACACCTGTGCGCCATATTTATCCTACTGGTCAAAAATCCCACACGGCTGGGAGGTGGAGTAGGAAAATGACATACAGCGCGATTTACGTAAAAAAAGAACGCCTTGGTCAGGGAGGCGTTAAAATGGGGCAAACACACCAGTACTTAAGGGAAACACACGGAAGCAACATCAGAGCTCAAAAAGAAAGACATGGAGGTGCTAATCATCCAGCATGCACGAAGACGCAGAGCACAGGACCAACAGCAGCAGCTTCCACCACACCAGCAGGGACCCCAAAGGCAACGCAGAAGGCAGTAGAGGATATCCAAGACCAGGACAACCCTTCAAGGACTCAGGCAACAAGACATCATCCAGAGGTACAGACTCAACTGGCAAGCAATTCAGCAGCTGCTGCGCCACATTGAGCCACAGTTGGCACCCAGCTTGCAGACACCCCACATCATTCCACCAGATACCAGGCTGCCAGCTGTCCTCCACATGTTGGCAAGTGGCTCATTTCAAACCACTGGTGCCCTGGTTTCCGGGATCTCACAGCCCTCATTCTCTGCCTTCCTACCCAAGGTATTGGATGCCATTATCTCCCTCAAACCCTGCCACATCAGCTTCCCCAACACACAGCAGAAGCAGCAGGAGGCAAAACAAGGCTTCTACCAAATCAACGGCTTCCCACATGTGCTTGGTGCCATTGACTGCACACATGTACGGATTGTGCCACCTGCTGCAACTGAGCATCTATACCCCAAAAGGAAGCACACACACTCCATCAATGTCAGGCCATTGTCGATCACCGGGGTTTGATCACCAACATCGTGGCAAAGTATCCTGGGAGTGTACATGATTCTTTCATCTTCCGCCACTGAACCATCAATCAACACTTCCGGGATGGACGATATGGAAATGGCCTACTTGTAGGTAAGTACAGAAACCCAGTTATATACACACACAGCACAGCAATCCTGTAGGACACACAACACATACACCACTACATTGACACATGGCCAGGAAGACACTGAGGTTGTGACACTGCTAGGCATGTTTGATATCCTTACCCAATGGGATACACACTTATGGACACATGACAGATGCAAATAACAACAGATGCCACTCCACAGACACAAGGGAACAATTTAAAACCACACAGTGACAATGACATGCCCTTAACTGCCGGTACAACTTGGAAGATTAATCTTACAAATATCACATCAATAACACTCAATCGCACACCCTTCCAAACAATATGCACTGTATAAGGGGTATGCAATGTGTTTTGCTGCAGGTCTAACACCATAAGACACATAGGATGATGATGATGGCTCCAATGAATGGGACATGGAATCATTCAGGCTGTACCAACATCTCACTTCACTCCTGGTCTGATATTGCCCACTACCAATAAGCAAGGGGAATGTGCTAAGAACACATATAGATGTGACAATATTGCAAAGTGCACATTCCTGCACATACGGTTTGAGACAATTACACAGATACACAACAGATATACAGGCATATGGACCTTCTGACACTTAAACTTTAAACCCCACAACCAAGGTAGCCAGCTTAACTGGACCAGGTTCAGTAGTGTAGGTACACGTTTGAACATGAGATAACCTCGTGAGAGCAGATAAATAGGTCTGCATAGAATTTGTCACACATGGGTTATTTGTGCATTTTCAATTGTCAACACGTCAGTGCTGTCAACTTATGGAGATGTGTTGTAAATTGTCACCTAGCAAAATCAAAGGGCCTCACTGATCTTTTACAAAATCTATTGCATATGTTAAATTGGATGGGATGTCCAAGCCATATCGATGCAACCGTGTTACCACCACTGTGGAATTGATTCTGTGTATGATAGTATCATGTCACCCCCAGTTAAGACACATGGACTCCTCTATCACATGACATAATACATGGGAGTACACAATGTGCTGCAAGTCTACAAAAATACCACTGACATCCAGTCAATCAGCCAAACACCAGTTCAGATAATGAAACATCCCAATGCTGATGGTACATCCTAGAAGCCAGGATTCCACACAATAACACAAACACAGAAGAGTCACAGACAACACAAGAGAACAACTGCCATGCAAAGTGATCATCATGGTGCAAGCTCCATCAATGTTTTTCACTCATTTTCTCTTTCAGCTGATCAGAGGTATGGGATCCAGCCATGGATCATGACCCCATTTGCAAACCCAAGCACAGCATCAGAGTGTGCCTATAATGAGGCAGATTGGAGGTCATGCACCATAGTAGAGAGGACCTTTGGCATCCTGAAGTCAAGATTCAGGTCCCTCAACATCACTGAGGCAGCCTCCTATACTCACCTGGAATGCCGTGCAAGATAATTTTGACCTGTGGCATCCTGCACAACATTTGTGTAAGGAAGAACATTCCCCTCTATGAACCAGACCCACAAATGCCTAAAGAGGAGGAAGAGGAGGATGTTGTCTATCAACATGAGGGGGACCATCCAAACACTGCAGCAGGATTGCGACTGAGACAACACATTGTACTAAACTTCTTTTAACTCTACTCACCATCACCACTGTCTTACCATGTGTCATGAAACACCTAATGTAATCACTAAATCATGGTCTAGGTAAATATTTATGCATCACATGATCCCTAGGATTCATAATCAGAGTTTAGCTTCATGGAGCAATGCAGATATACAGATCAGGATACTGAAAAAGGCACATCACATTTGATGGGTATGAATGTACACCTAACTTCACACACAGTGTAAATGACATATATCCTGTCCATTTCACATTTGAGGGTCAATATCAGAGGACCACAGCTATGGCACACATCCATGTTGGCAACATTGTTTAGTGCAGCATATCGCACACAACTAAGACACCATCTATCACAAGTAAAAAACTTGCTTCATACATGAGGCAGTGGATGTGCTATTGCATTGGTAAAAGCAATGTATGACCAGACCCTTGACAGCAGTAAGTGTGACATCAGCTATCTTTGAAAGGAGTATGTGTGACAAGAAGTCTATGTAAGCTGCAAATGGATAGCACGAGTGCCCCAGGTATGACAAGCATTGTTCACAAGACATGCCCTGTGCATGCCATCCCTGGTTATAAGTCCTGCCACTGCCATGTTTTCGGTCTCTCCCCACCCTTCTCTAGGGGGCATTGTAAATGCACTATTTGTACCCTGAAAATCCTTCATCTACACACACCCAGACTCGCATTCTGACTCCAGTGTGCTTCCCTCTTTAGTATGGCATGCCATAGTCATAGTTCATCTGTCTGCATGGACTTCAGGTCCGATAATGCACTGCCTGGTAGTCTGTAGGACCTGTATTCACATGCCCATTGTTTCCCATGTGAAAGGTCCTGTTGGCTCTTTCAACTTGATTCTCACCTACAGGACTTGGGAGAGACTGAAGCTGCGCACACCTGTGAGCACTTCCATGCAGATCAGCCATTTGAACCTGCACTGCCCTTGCTGCTGCCTGGAACGGCTTAGAAGCTGCCATTTTATGTATATCCTTGTTGTGCATTGCTGTATAAATCATTTGTGTAACATTGCATGCCACAGCACAAATGCAGTTTTCATTTTCTACAGTGTTATTCCAGCTTTTCACAGTCAGAGTCTGCTCACTGTGCATTTACCTTGTTCATGTTAGTTACTGACAGAGCCTCCATCCTGTTAGCCTGATTGGTTCCTGTCTTTGTGTTATTATAAAGGTTTCCTGTGGCAACATTTGTCTCATAGTTGCTTTCTATGCCCTCGATTTCCTCCTGGGGTATTGTGTCTGGTAGGTCTATGATGAATCTTCAAATATTTTGAATAGCGTAATCAGTTACTTATCATATCATGGTCTGGGACATGTCTTCAAATAGCCTTATCCCAGCCCTATCCCTTAAGTTGCATAGCCTTACTATCGTCTATTGATGCACAACCTGCTCAAACTGTGTAATACTAATTGTATTCCAAAACTTTGGGCATCTATTGCGTCATTGAAGAGTGCTAATCTGATACAACAACTAGAGGATCATGGTCCGCAGTAGTGTGATCTGCCACATGTGCCCAAACATTGGAATGCACAATGCCGGTGCAAACAGCCTATCTCTGTATAGTTACAGCTGTCATGTACTATACACATGTGAGAAATGACCCAAACCCAGTAAAAGACAAATTTTGACGCAAACGTGTCAAAAAAAGATGCATATATATCAAAAATTGCTGCATATGTGTAGGAAAATGACCCTCACAGCCATGAAACATCCATTGGCCCGAGCGGTAATTCCTACACTGTACCCCATGAAATTGGTTACCAATGCTAAATATTTTGAACTATGGATGCAGGGTAATTTTTAAGCATTTGTGTAAAATTAATTGAAGCACAGACTGTAAGTGTCATAATATTTTGATGCATCATAATAAAAATGCACCGCATTTGAGGCAGGAAGTGATTAAATAGGATATCCCTTTTACAGAATTGGTACAGTGGGTGTACTTTCACTTTCACTTTGCAGTCTGTGATTTTTCTAGGCTTTGTGGCTGTGCTTAGAGTTTTGTCTGTCCCAATTGTGCTTTTGTCTCCCATGTGCCATCCTATTTGTCATCTGTTATATTTGTAATTGTCTCAGTTGTTCAGTGTTAAGTGTTTGTCATATTTGGTGTCTAATTATGTCTTTTGTACAGTTGGGAGTCTGTTGTGGGTATTGTTAGTTTGGGGATAGTTGGGCTGTTCTAGGGTTATTTTTCTTTCATTTTCCTCCCTCCTTTCACTTTATTATCCTCTGCAACCTGTTTTTTTCCCCTATTTTTTCTGTGATGTTGCGTAGGCCACTTCTGGGGAGAATGGGTGAGGAGGAGCTGGGGGCACTTATTTGGCTGGTGTGCCACTTCCTCCCCTTGATAATCGAAGCAGGTGGCAGGGTGATACAGGGGTATCACACAGAGGCAAGGAGGCTCTGGTGGTCAAAGGTGTTGTACCATCTGCGTCGAATCTTCAACACACAGAGCAATGACAACCAACTGAAGCACTGCTGGGCTGACCTTGTTGTCAGAGAGCAAGACCTGCTGGACCACCTGGGTATTGTGATTGGAGGCCCTGTTGGTGAGTACAATTCAGAGTAATGTGCACATTTAAATGCTCTGTAGTGACAGTAGCAGATTTGTTGATATGCTGCAAGCAATGTTTTTGGACATGTGGAATGCAAGTTAAACGTACAGTGGCCCTGAGTTATACAATAATTGCTACACATTACCGTCATTTGTTGACGCAACAGCTGCACTAACTTACAAAACCCAACTGGATCTTGTAAATTAGTACTGCCTTCACGTCAATAGATGATGCTAATGTGGCTCAAACATATGTTTTATCCATGGTCTGTGAGTCTACCAGAAAAGAGATGTTTTTCACAAGCTAATTCCAAGAATTTATGTGTTCCCCAATTATTTAGAATATATGTCTGAACTGTATTCCGGCCCATACGTACCACTTTCTTTCTAACCTCCAGTAATATCTTAGGCTGATAGTTTGAGCTGGTTGTGCCGCAATTAAATTAGGAATGGATGCCAAAGTAATGCACACGGGTTCATATCTAAATGTTTGGTGCTACTTTCCATAGCTGTAGTATATAACATGAAGCAAATGATACAAATTGAGGGATAACAACTATCCCTAGCCCTCTGTTCATTGTACCTGTGTTTTTTATAAATTGGTCTTGGGAACAGAGCTAATGCATTTCCCATCTGTGTTACTCTATAGCCATGCACTTCTCATAAGTTATGGGGTCATCATGGGATACCTGACATTGGGGAATGCATGGTCACAATGTATTATGTGCATGATGTCATGCAAGGGACCTCTGACCAATTCCATCATACATATGAAGTTACCTAATACTTTGCTAGTTTACGTTTCGTATACCCCTGCTGATCTAGTGCAGCACAGGTACAATAACTAACTTCCCAGTATAGAGGCTATCACAGATATGGGTGTATGCTAAGATCAGAAGATCAGCATTCCTGTGACTGCTGCCATTCTGAAGGTACATACAAATTGAAACCTACATCATCATGATTGACACAGTGGTACATTTGCTAAACCATGTTTCAATAATGTGAAAGTGTCAGTTAGCTGTATACCCGCTGATCTCCCAACTTTGCAAATGTAAGATGATGAATGTGGCTAACTGTGATTTACAAAACCCATTATGGGTACACAGGGCAATGAGTGACACATTTCAGGTGCAATGACTACACCTGTGCCCATGCATTCTGTCATGGATGACCACAATATACACTGTCAGCATATATTTAATTGTTGTATTAAAATATTTAAAATGTCCAATCCATGTCTTGCCTCATCTTGTCACCAAGTAACGCACAGAACCCTGCCATTATGGTGTCATAGGGGGCATCTGTGGCTCGGGGTACACTGTTAATGTAGCATATGTAACCTACACACAACACAGACCCTACGAGTAAGGGACCATAGAAAACATAATAAATCATGATCTTCAATCAACCCACATGAGCATCACACAGTAACTGATTGTCCCTTGATGCACAAGCCACAGTACCTGAGTGACTGGTATTGCAGTGCTCCAGGAATGTGGTTTGCATGTCTCTCATTACTACAAATGATGAGAGGAGTACACTCCATAAATGAGTCTGCAACCAATTGATGGAGCATGTTTGTCACATGATAGTTAGGGCCTCAGCATGTGTGCAGATGTGTGTATCACTCACTGGAGTGAAAAGGTCTATACATGTTTGTAGTGCTATGTATGTTGGAGTATCATCATGCCTGAGAGGCTGGACTTTCAGATATAATGTCACACACAGTAATTGTATTTGAAAGTGTTGTACAGTGCACAGACATTGAGCACATTTCACCCTTTCATGCTTTACAAGTGGACCTGCCCCTTACACAATTGACAAAGTGGCTTGATTTGCGTACCCAGACATAACCAGTAAGTGTTGATATTTCTGTTCTGTGTTGTGCTTGCACCTGTTGTGTGATTGACTCCTGTGTGTTGAACACATAGCAAGGTATGATGTGCTGGCACATGATCTGATATGTAACTTGACTGGAGTTTCACTTTTTACCCATATTTGAGTTGGACAATCAGTAGAGTATAGTCATATTTTGGGATTGTAGTGCAGCCCTGTAGGCATGGCCATGTGAATCAGGTGACATTTGTTGCTCAATTTTTCATAAAGAAAATTTAGCAGAGGGCCATAATCATGATTTAGTCTGCAAGCCAGACCCTGAATCTCACAGAATAGGGATGCCAAAATGTTACCCACAGACTTGAGCCTCCCTGTTCACAAATGAACATGTTCCACTGTATGTTTGACTTCCTAGCAGCATGTAGCTCCACATGTTGTGCTACGTGAATGTGGCACTTGGGGACAATGCCAGAGGTGTTTATGCAGCTCATGTCCACATGTGTGTTTGCATCAATCTGCTTGTTATAGGACATGTATTAGTGGTATCAAGTGATATTGACAATTGTCTGCAATTACAAACATAAATGTGGATGGGATTGTCCAGTGTTTGTGTCTATCCTAGTTGGATGCCCTCTTTACCTATGCTGGACTGCCTAAACCCATGTACAGCTGTCCAAAGCTTCCTGGGTGTCCTTGATGTTTGAAAGAATGTGTTGCTTGTCCATCCCCCCTGAGGCACCGGCTTAGGGTTATGAAATGTGCACCTAGGTGTGATGATCCAAGTTTAGTACACAGACATGTAAATCTGTAAATCACTTGTCCAAACCTATGATACCCACTCTTGATTAGCAACTGCATACCATCCTGGCAATTCCATTTACAAATCACAGATCTTGTGGCCCTTGATTGTCATCCAGAAGATAGTCATTAGTTGGCCTGTCACATGTGGAGGACTTGCAGCATTTTTTATGTGAATAATGGCTGAACAATGATGCTTATATCATTTAAGTTGGTACCGATTTGTAGAGCATCGCTGTGCTGTTAGATAGGACATGTGTAGGCTGCATTGGCATGTACTTCCTCAGGGAGAATATATGATCTGTATGGTTATATGGCCTGTTTCAGCTACATTAGATGTATTGTCTGATTCTCATCAGTAGCTATATCACTCAATAAAGTACCTAATGTTTGGCCTTATCTTTTTTAACAGCAGCCAATATGGATGCCAGCCAGATCCGTAAATTTCAGCGGCCGGCAATGCGTTACCGCCACATTCTGGATATGAAGTCTGGGTTCCGCCACATGCACGGCTTTATCGCCATGAAAGAGCCTCAGGGGTGTGCAGGGCATTTGCCCAAGGGGGCCCTTCTGTGTCCACAGCAGCCGCCACCACCAGCACCACCACTATGACCCAGGTGGCACCAAGGATGCCAGCCACCACTGCAGGACCATCGACTTCCTCAGCTCCAGGACCACTGACAGAAGCACCTGTACCTTCACCTCCAAGCATGGCACCACCAGCTGGACAACCCTCAACAACTGGCACTCAGACCACCCCAGCTGCAGTCATTGACACTGGTGATTTTTGTGCTATGCAACGTGACATGCAACGGATGTTGCACAGACTGGACAAGCTGCAGCAGGAGGTGTCAGAAATAAATAAGAGGGTGTGTGCCATTAAGAAGTCCTTGCGGAGGGCGAACTTGTGAATCTGATACCGTCACCCATGATTCCCTCTCCTCCTTCCTCTTTCCTGGTTCTTTTAATTAGTGGGTTTAGGGGGCCTAGTGTCAGGTTAGAATAGGCTGTTAGTTTAGTTAGTAGTAGTGGGATGGGGGTGGGGTATGATTTTTTTGTGTGTGGATGGTGTAGGGGTTTTTGTGTATTAAATTAAAGAAACAAAAAAATTAATTAAAAAAAATATTTACAAAAATACAAAAAAATATATATTTGTTTAGTATAAGATAGTAGGTGTTTAGGTTAGTATATGTTGCCCTCCATGTGTCCCATCATAGAAGGGGGGGTTGATGTTTAGAGTGTTTAGTTAAATGTGATAAGTAAGTTTAGCTTAGGGTAGATAGGGCCAGTTGTGGGTAATGTGTAGTTAGGATAGTTTAGGATAGTTAAGGTGTTTCCCCTAGTTTTAGTGTCCTTTTTTACTGTTAAATAAATATTTAGGTACTCCTTTACAGTATGTATCATATGCTTGGGGATCAGGGCATTTGCATGGGTGAACAGTGTCAATTTAGTATTTGCATTTGTGTTCCATTCTGCATCCAAATCCCAATTGAGCTATCACATTGGCAGCTACACCAAAGCTACTTCTCTATGCATCTGCCATCCATTTCCCCCACCACTCAAGGTTACTATGGATCCCAATGTGTTGTTAGGTTTGGATGTATGTTTTCAATCTGACATACTTTGAGACCAGATTTGGTATTGAAGACAATGTGTTACGTCTGCCTGCAGCCTGATGGTCTTGTGAACCCTGATAAGGTAAGGGATGGTATAATCTCATGTAGCATAGTATACATTACTCACACCTATCATTTGTTACATTGTACAGCCAGGTTACTTATTTTTACGTACACTCATACACATCCATTCCTGCTGTATGGCGTGTGTGAGGAAAACTTTGAGTCAAATGTCACATATGCAAAGATTGCCTGGAAGAAAAATTAGAAGACTATGGGGGTTATTCTAACTTTGGAGGAGGTGTTAATCCGTCCCAAAAGTGACGGAAAAGTGACGGATTTACCACCAGCCGTATTACGAGTCCATTATATCCTATGGAACTCGTAATACGGCTGGTGGTATATCCGTCACTTTACCGTCACTTTTGGGACGATTTAACACTCCTCCAAAGTTAGAATAACCCCCTATATTTTTCTGCTTAGACATCCCTTGAAGAAGAATTATTCTGTCCAACACAGCATTATATTTTATAGTTTCTATTTACCTCAGAATTAACCCTCAGGAAGGGTAGATTTTGGTACAATCCAGACCACAGTGCATAGTTATCAGCCCACATTATTTCAGGCCTGTAGTATTGACATTCTATGGGCATTGACATGAGGCAAACATCACTAATCTCCCTCCCGGTTGATGTGTCACATTACACAGAGACAAAGTGGTCGTGTAAGTGCTATTTATTTTAAAGTGCTGTAGTACTATTTTACATAGTCCAGGATTGTGAGTCCATTAGTGTGACACCTTTCATTGTGATCCGACACAAGTGCAAAAGGACATGTCATCAGACATGCTGGGGTGAAGTATCATACAGTGCAGAGGGCCATGAATTGCCAATGAGGTAGTGAGAGTCAATCACAGGGCATAGTGACAAGGTAAACAGATGGCTGGAGAACAGTGCTTGTGAGCAGCTATTGCAAGACTGGCATGTTACAAAGCACAGGACCTTGGTTAGAAGTGGCCATGTGGCAGGGACTAGTGCTACAGGGTACTCCTACGGGTGAAGGTGATCTGTCCATTTCTTCATCTTCTGATGTGTGTGTCGTCTCCTCTGCCCTTGGTGGTGGTGGGTTTGAAGGGGCAACACACACGTCAGAGTTTGAAGACGTGGAGTCAGAAATCCCAGTAGCTGCCAACTGTGGGGCTATTAAGGGCAATACTGCAGCAAGGAGGAGCTGCTGGTTCCTAGGGATAGCAGCTACATCACTGCGGTAGGCAGCCAGGTCGGCCCTCAGGGGGTCAATATTGCATTTGTGCACGCGTTGAAAGGTTTGTTGTTGGAGGTGTTGTGTCAACTCTCTTACTGCTGTGCTGATTTCCTTCACACTTTGTTGGAGTTCTTGAAAGATTGACTTTGGCCCTTGTATGGCTGCTGCCTTTTCTGCAGTTGACATCATGCACAAACACACCCCCTCTAGGCTGGTTGACATATTTTCCATCCCCACCAGCACCTCCTTGGCCTGCTCCCGCTGTACTCCCTCTACAGTCCTCTCAAAGCCGGTGCCAGTGTCGTCAGAGTCCTCAGCTGAGTTGGAGCTGGCAGGTCGTAATATTGGGGTGGTGGGTTGGTCCTCTGTGATGGATGCTGTATCTGTGCTCCTCCTTGTGACTGAAGGTGAGGTCTGGAGGGTTCCGAGGACATCTTGGAGGGTCTGCTGGCTGATGTTTGTCAGCTCGTCATCCATGTCATCATGGACTTCCAGGACAGGCATATCCTCAGGAGAACCATTGTCCTCTGCAATGAGATATTGTACAATTAGTGTGTCTGTGTCGTGGCATTTGTAATGTGACATGCCTGACTTCCTATTAGTTGCACATTGTATTATTGGTTCCTGTTCATTGTTCCTGTCATTAATATTAGTATTCTCCCAGGTCTTTGCCCCACCTGCATGTCACGTTTAGGGCCGTATTTATACTTTTTGACGCTAAACTGCGCTAACGCAGTTTAGCGCCAAAAAGTTTAGCGCTGGCTAACGCCATTCTGAAGCGCCATGCGGGCGCCGTATTTATTGAATGGCGTTAGCCGGCGCTAGCAGACCGGCGCTGCCTGGTGTGCGTGGAAAAAAACCACGTACACCAGGCAGCGCCGGCGTTGGGGAAAATGGCGTTAGGGCATCTTAAAAATGGTGCAAGTCAGGTTGACGCTAAAAAATCGCCTCCACCCGATTTGCGCCATTTTTAACGACGTCCAGACGCTATTTACATGACTCCTGTCTTAGTAAAGACAGGAGTCATGCCCCCTTGCCCAATGGCCATGCCCAGGGGACTTATGTCCCCTGGGCATGGACATTGGGCATTGAGGCATGTAGGGGGGCACAAATCAGGCCCCCCTATGCCAAAAAAAAATATAAAAAAAATAAAAATTTATACTTACCTGAACTTACCTGAATGTCCCTGGGATGGGTCCCTCCATCCTTGGGTGTCCTCCTGGGGTGGGCAAGGGTGGCAGGGGGGGTCCCTGGGGGCATGGGAGGGCAGCTGCAGGCTCATTTTGAGCCCACAGGTCCCTTAACGCCTGCCCTGACCCAGGTGTTAAAAAGAGGCGCAAATGCGGGGTTTTTTGCCCCGCCTACTCCCGGGCGTGATTTTTGCCCGGGAGTATAAATATGACGCATTTGTGTCGCAGTCATTTTTTTGGACGGGAACGCATACCTTGCATCTCATTAACGCAAGGAAGGCGTTCACGCAAAAAAATGACGCTCTTTCCTCATACTTTGGCGCTAGACGCGTCTAACGCCAAAGTATAAATATGGCGTTGGTTTTGTGCCGAATTTGCGTCGAAAAAAACGACGCTAATTCGGCGCAAACGGAGTATAAATATGCCCCGCAGTGTGGGCAGTTTGGGGCAATGTCAGTGTCATATGCTCTAGGTGTAGGTTCTGCCCAAATTTTATGTTGCCACCTTATTGTCCTACTCAATCCTCTGTCTACTTTCATTCTCATGTTGTGGCATTGTACTGGCTTTGGGTGTTCTGATGGAACTTGCACCACACTTAACAATGTGGAACTGCCCCAGTCTCAGATATTTCACATCCAGCTATATGTTGCTGAGAGCTAGCATATACTATGTATAGCATTGGCATGGCACACTACTGTACAGATGTCATCATTGGTAGTGTGTAATGTTGATGATGGGGAATGTGTGCTACATTGGATTGCACTGATTATCCTAGCAGTGTTCCATTTCCTCTTCTGACTGTGCGGGTGTATTTCAGTAGCCAGTTACATATGCCCTCCCCCTCAATGCTGTTGTCTGAGAAGTATAACAGTTGGGATTGTTGCATGGTGTCACTGCAGCTATTATGACCCAGGCACAGGGTGGACCCTAACATATGCAGCATGGGTATGACATTACTGCTGTGTACCTCATCATGTTTCTGACAATGGCTGATGTTTGGAGTGACTATGTGCATTCACATTTGACAAGTTTAGCACATTTTTATTGATTACAGGGGATTGATAACGTTGTCATCCTGAATCCTCTAATTTGAGTGTGTTTGAACAATGGGCACGTAACTGCCATTAGTTACTTGACATGCACACACAGCAGAGGTGGTAGTGGCAACTGTTGTCAATGTTAAATACTTGCGGATATGGCCTGAGACTGTTAATTGAGCCCTAATTCATGAAGCAACAATACCAGCTGTCATGTGACAGCAGGCCAGTTTTACGTTGTACCCTAACCTCCTGGACTGGCTTTACCTTTCCATCATCCTTGGCATGGCAGCATACCCAGATGCAAATGTCATTGGTGTAGTATAGTAATGTGCCCCAGGTTTCCTCTGAACAGCCCATGCCCCCGTACCCATTTGCCCATTCCACTCCCTGAATATCATGACTTCCATGTATTGTGTAGTAGGTAGGTCCCCCTTGCTTACAGTTTACAAATGGCCATTTTTGTTCCCCATACGAGTTACCCTGCATCTGTGTTGTCTCCTGGTAGTCTGCGCTGTCCTGTCCTTGAATCCCTGTGACGATCTCCTCAGGGATGACGGCTGCTACCATCTCCTCCATGTGATCCAGGGCTTCCTGCGGTGCTGGACTCCCACCTCCAATCTGCAGTGCTGGCTTCCTGTTCCTGGCCATCTTTTCCTTGGTCCTGCGTTTGCAGTCATGCCAGCGTTTCTTGCACTCAATGATTGTTCTTTTTACTTCAGCCACACTGTTTATCTTATCGACAATGTGTTGCCAAATTGCCTCTCTCCTACTAATTGGGAATTAGGAGGTAACAAAAAGTTGGTGCTGGTGTTCCGTCACCTCTTTCACCTGTATTTCCTGCTCCTCTGCACTGAACCAACACTTCCTTTTCTTCTTCTCCCTCTTCTGGGTCTTGTATGGGTCCTACTGACTGCTCCCTGGTCTGTTGTCATCTTCCTGGTGTCTCTCACAGCTTCTGGGATCCATTTTGGCTCTCCTTCGCACATTTTGCAGTTCTTGCGCCGCTTTTTGATGCAATTGTGGCATAAAAAGGCACGTATCCAGTTTGTGATGTTGTAAACTGGCTCAAAGTAATTTTTGCTGCGTTAACGTAATTTTTCTTTATGACGTGACACATAAGTAAAAAAAAAAAATTACTCACACCAGTGGTTTGCTCCACCGTGCATCAAAGTATAAATTTGATGCCTGAGTGGCACTAAGAAATGGCGTTAGCCGGCATTAAACTTTCTGACACAAAACTGCATCGGCGCAGTTTTGCATCTAAAAGTATATATATGCCCTAAGTCTGCATAACACTTCTCCACGGAAGGACTTTGCATCACCTCAGATGTGTGGCACATCCATGACATGGGACCTCATATCTCACCCCAGCCATGATTTAGAGTACTTTGTTCAGCAGGCCTAACTTGGTCCCTTTAGCTTGGTGGCCGCACTCCATGGCTGAACATTTCAATTTGTGCTGGTCTAGCATGACCAGATAACCCCAGTTGGCAATTTGTGCTTTAGGTGCTATTTTCAATACTGTCTTTAAACTTGCATATCTCCAGTTCTTCAATATTACTCTACTTTTTTAAATTGGTTTGGGATTGTTCTTGTGTTTGAAGTTTCACTTTAATACTCTTTGAAGTGCTGCATAAACACCTAACTCATTCTTCTAATTTAGACCCAACTGCTTGTGTCAAGCTACCATAGTGTTAATCACTGGCAAGAAGTATGATTGCTACTTGTGAAGGGTTTCATCCTACTCAACCAGTAACATAATTTCTCACGTACAGTGCGTATTGTATTCCATTGTAGGACAAGATGGTAGCATGTTAGTGACTAGGACAACGGTTGTATGGACAGCATTGGTGATGTGTCTAACTTCTACACATCCTTATAACTAGTAACAAAGTGTAACCTGATGTTGAATCCCAAGCAATGCTAAATTTTCTGCTTCAAAATAAAGTTCAAAGAATCACATTGACCATGTCTGCATTGTCCAGAGGTTCTAGAGGTCCCTGCAGGACATGTGATGAGAGGCGCAGACGTGACATAGGTTGATCACCTTGTCAAGGCCTGGCTAAAGCTGAAGAAAGCATGGAGGGAAAATAAGAAACCAATGCCAGCAATATAACATCACCCTCCTCTAAGATGCACAGAAACTGAGTAATACTCAGTCACCAACATCAACAAATTTCTAATTCTGCAAGAACTAGAGGACAACAGAAACCTAGTAGAAAGTCAATGGAATAAGATCAAAGGAAAAGTGACATAAAAACTGCCAGGAGCTAATGGGTCCTAATAAACACCAGCATAAAGAATGGATCTCCAACAAGATGCTCCTCAAAATCCAAGAGAGAAAGGAAAAGAAAGCTGCTGTCAACACTAGCTTGAACAAGAACAGAAAAAGTAAAACCCCATGATGGATATACCAAAACCAACAAAGAAGCAAAGAGAAGCTTAAGAGCAGGCAAACAAAAATATTTATCAGTGGTCTTGCAACAGAAGCCCAGTAAGCAGAAAGTCATGGAAACCTGAAGAAACTCTATGACACAAGGAAACTCTCGAACAGTTACAATAAGACAGTAAGACATGTTAAAGACAATGCTGGGAAAACAATCACTGTTAATGAAGGCCAACAATGAAAGTGAGTGGAGCACTTTGAAGAACTGCTGAAGCAGCCATGTCAAGGCTCCACCAGACATACAGATGGCTGACAAAGACTTGTCAAATCAACTGCAACAGACCAACCAAGGAAGAATTAGAGCAACCCATCAAACATTCAAGAAATGGGACAGCAGCAGGACCAGGACACAAGTCCTGAAGAGGGCCTGAAGGCAGACTTTAAAACATCAGTAGACATGCTCTTCCCCATGATGGAAGGATCTGGGAAGAAGAAAATGTGTCATAAGACTGGAAGGAGGGATATTTTATGAAGATTCAAAAGAAAGGTGACCGCAGTAACTGTGCAGATTTCAGAAGGGATACCTCTTCTATCAATCCTAGACAAAGGGCCTGATTCTAACTTTGGAGGACGGTGTTAAACCGTCCCAAAAGTGGCGGATATACCACCTACCGTATTACGAGTTCCATAGGATATAATGGACTCGTAATACGGTAGGTGGTATATCCGCCACTTTTGCGACGGTTTAACACCGTCCTCCAAAGTTAGAATCAGGCCCAAAGTGTTCAACAGAGTCATCCTTGTTGAAAAAGTCCCTGTCTGCAGTGTCACTCCTAACCCTTTTGCCATTTCCATCCACGTTTTGAGGAATTTGTGTTTATTAGACTTGGTGCTCTCTCGCTAAAGCATGGTTTGATTGGCATATACTAAATTGACATATTTAATTTAATTATAAGTCCCTAGTAAAGTACACTATGGGCCTGATTACAACTTTGGCGGAGGGGGTTAATCCATCCCAAATGTGATGGATATCCCGCCCGCCGTATTACGAGTCGATTATATCCTATGGAACTCGTAAAACGGTGGTCGGAATATCTGTCACATATGGGACGGATTAAGCCCCTCCGCCAAAGTTGTAATCTGGCCCAATGTGTGCCCAGGGCTTGTAAAGTAAATACTACTAGTGGTCCTGCAGCATTGCTTGTGCCACCCACTTAAGTTGCACTTTAAAACATGTCCCAGGTCTGCCATTGCAGCCTGAATGCAGTGTTACACTGTCATGTCGACTTGGAATTTAAGACCCTTGCCAAGCCTTAAACTCCCCTTCTATTAGATATGTCACCCCTAAGGTAGTCCCTAGGTAGTCAATAGGGCTGGATGCTAGGTATTTAAAAGGAAGTACATATACTTTCAAGTTTTACATGTCCTGGTAATGTAAACTCCCAAAGTCTTTTTTTATTGCTGTGAGGCCTACTCCTCTCAAAGGCCAGCATTGGGAATCCCTGAATATACTTTAGGGCTGTAATTCCTGATTGAGAATGGGTAGATCTGTCATGTTTAGTACCTATGGAACTGTAATGATAAATCCTCTTTAATGGTAAAGTCAGATTTATTGTAACAATTTTGAAAATGCCACTTTTAGAAAGTTGGTATTTTCCTGCTCTTAGACCTGCCAGGCTTTGAGCATTTCCTCTAGACAGTCACACTATGGGAACATAGGTGTGACTGATGGATCATCAACAACCTGATGGGCCATCTTGGGCAGGATGGGAGGGAGGAGCTGACACTTACACCTGAATAGTATTGTCCTGTTTCAACATAAAGGGCTACATACCTCCCTTTAGTGAGTCTGGAATCAGATCAGGAAGAAAGGACCTCTGTGCACTTCAAAGACCCTTCTTTGCAGTAACCCCTACTTCAAAGGCACAACTGGGTATAAGTATGGGACCTCTGACCCTACCAACTCAATACACTTCTGGGCCTCTGGGTATACTGTCAGGAAGAAGGACTGCTGTTCTGCTGAAAGGATTGTCACTCTGCTGTACGCCTGTTTTGCTGAGCTTGCCTGCTACCTACTGCTCTCTTGCCTGGGAGTGAGAAGAACTGGACCTGTCTCTCTATAGCTCACAACCAAAGTGACTCCAAGGGCTTGCTGGTTTGCCTCCTGTTTGTCTGAAGTCTCAGGGACACAAAAGACTTCAACTCACCTGCTCTAGCTCCTAGACCCCTGTTCAACCAGCTCCTGACCCCCTAAGAGGTGCCTCTCTAGCCCTGGGCCCTTAGAAGTATTTTTGGCTCCTGAAACCAAGCTTTTGAACTCTCTGTGATTGTGAACAGGCCCACTTGCACCAGAAATGTGTTGCTTGTCCTCAAAATTGGGGTAAGCGGCCACAAGTTTGTCTTTTCACACAGCAAGCATCTCCGCTCTAGACTGCAAGATTCCAGTCTGTCCGCAAGTGACCTTCGTACCCCAGACCACCTCTAATGGCGCTCTTCTTGCTCCCCGCAAACTTCCTCCCATTGAATGGCACTCTTGGCTCAATTCTTGAGAAAGTGAAACATCAGCAGGCCTTTGTCTGGGACTGTATCCGACCTGTGTTCCATCACAGTCAGCCTGCACCTTTAGATTTAACCCGGTCTACCGTGACCAAATAGCCCTGGTTGGCACTTTATGCTTTTAAGCACTACATTTCAGTTTAATCTTTGAAATTCGTATATTGACTTTTAGCTATAGAATTTCTTTTGTTTTGGTCTTGTTTTGCTCATAAAATTAATCTCTATTCTTCTAAACAGGTGTGGTGTCTTTTTGTATGGTGTTTACATTGTTTTACTGTTTGAAGTTTTGAACAAATACTTTACACATTGCCTCTTAGTTAATCCTGTCTCCTCTGTGCCAAGTTACCAGAGGGTGAGCAAAGGTTAATTTACGGTGTGTATCTGACTTACCCCAACTATGATTGTGGTTCCTCCTTGGGCATGGTGCATACCGCTGCCACCAGAAACCCAATTTCTAACAATCCTGAATAGAATGAAGGAACAAGTCAACATAGTTGTGAGACCAGCAGGCCACCTTCCTCAGAGATACATCCTGCACAGACAAGATTGCAACACTTTGCATCATTATTGAGCAATCAATGGAATGGATTTCCCCCTTCTATGTTAACTTCATTGACTATGAGAAGGAATTTCACAGTATGGACAGAGAAACTCCTCTGCCACTACAGTATGCCAGACAAACTTGTAAGAGGCATCAGTAACTCTTATGAGGAAATGATCAGTAGTATGGCCCATGTAGGACAACACAAAGAAGCCTTCCAAGTGAGGACTAGAGTCTACCAGAGTTGTTTGCTTTTGGATTTTCTATTCCTGCTAGAGACTGGATCATGGAGACCTCCACAGCAAGGAGAATAAATGGGATCCAATGAACCCCTGATACAGCTGAATGACCTGGACTTTGAACTTTCCCATACCAATCTACAGATGCAAGAGAAGACTGACAGTTTGGCAGCCACATCAGTATTACTTGGCGTAAACAGCTGCAGGGAAAAACAACATTCTTAAAGCTAACAAGGCCACTGCAGTCACTCTTGCAGGCAATGCACTAGAAGAGGTTGAAGCTTTCACCTACCTGGGCAGTGTTATATAGAAGCAGGGCAGTACAGACGCTGACGTCAAGGCAGGGGTCTGCAAAGTAAGGGCTGCCTTCTTTCAGCTAAACAATATCTGGCGCTCTATGCACCTAACACTGCAAACTAACATCAGGTTTTTTATCACCAATGTAAAATCAGTCTTTTGAGTATGAAACAGAAACTTGGAGGACAACAGTGACCACCAACAACAAAGTCCAGACCTTCATCAACACTAATCAGAGGAAAGTCCTCCAAATCTGCTGGTCAAAAACCATCAGCAATGGCAACCTATGGCTGCAGACTCTCTAACTCCTTGCTCATGAAGAAATTCTTAAAAGATACTGGGGCTGGATAGGTCATGCCTTCTGCAAGCCAGCATTTAACACCACCAGGCAAGCCTGAACCTGGAACCCTTGAAGGGAAAGCAAAAGAGGTAGACCAAGTAATGCCTTGTGCTGAGGCCGATATGCTGAGCGCAAGGTGATGGTTTACACCTGGTGTCAGATTGAAAGAAAAGCTGAAGACAGAGATGGCTGGTTGATGGCCTATTCCTCAGGAGGGTTAGATGTGAATAAGTAAATAGGTATACATTGATTTTATGAAAGAGACCTTCCTAGACAAGTTGAACACAGTAAACAACTCAGAAATAATATAGAAAATACATTTTCAGAATTAATTTTGTATGCCACCCAAACTTTCAATTCTAGCTTAAATCAATTTCTACCTATGAAATCTAACAGAACATCTGTAAATGCAGCTGATTAATTAACATTTTGTGAAAATGAACACCTATCAGAGATTGTTTCACAGATCCCTCAAGTTATATGGATGACCTTGCAGCATCAACAATCAAACTTTCAAGTGTGACCAAACAACATGGCTCATAGGATGTAACCGTCCCAAGCTCCACTGCCTATTTTGAATCTTGTTGCATCCTGACACAGACTGGTAGCACCAGCCATTAAATATAGTGCAAAGTATCCCTGACCATACATTCTTATTAAGGCAACGGCAGAATCCTCATCCTGTTGGCCTCAAAGAGAAGATACAGATTAAGGTTGTGCCTAGAGAGGTCACGGTGGCCCACTAAGCCTGATGTCTGGCTCAGTTTTGCAGGCCATAGAGATGTGGGAGAGTGAAGCGGAGCAGTCAAGCCCATGAGTGGGTAGTCCAGTTATCCCTGAGGCCATTGTGTGGTACCGGAGGCCAGCCGTCACATCAGGCTGCAGAAGAAGGAAATAATTAGCTGGAGAGTGGTCAGTTGAGATGTGAGGGGCATTGGCACTACCCTAATCATGCCTGATCCAGGCATCAGACTACAGGCCTGAAGGGGAAACAATGGCATGGAGCAGGACACGGCCCCGGGGCTTGGAGATGGAGCCTAGCCAAAGATGTTTTCTGTAGTCTGCTAGTGAAGAAGGAGAGGTGGCCTACAGGGCAGCAGCACTGGAAGATGGCCACAGCATTGAACCTCACTCACTCCCCACATGCAAGCATGGGGCGGACCCTGTGGAGACAGACTCTGAGGTGATCTGAAGTGCAATGAGCACATCATCTTTCAGTTCTTATCTTCTGCACCAAGGTTAAAGGGCAGGAGTTTTATGGGTGGGGCACACATGCTATTTATATTGCAACAGGTAAAATCATTGAGCACAGGTAAACCGTTAAATTTAAAGTTTATGCTGCAGAACACCAAAAAAAGAAAAAATATTTACATTAACGTAATGGGCTAGGACAGCTACAGTGTATGTGCTCTTCTCTTAACCTCAGGCCAATGCTCAGAGTGGGGATGAATCATATACATTCCAGCATTTTAGATTAACTGACAACATTACAGTACTAATTCATAACAGTACTTTGTTTTTTCTACTGGGCGTATCGGGCATCTGTGTAAAGGAAACCTAGCAACCAGTTAGGGTTCCAATTGAAAGCAGTGAATTAGGCAAACACATTTAAATGATGTTGCATAGCGTTTACCTAGGGTGGGGGATACCAAATTGTTGGTTGGATGCTCCAAATGTTGTAAGAAGTTTATTGTATAGAAAGACAGTTACGGACAAATATATATGTGTTTATGTGTGTGTGTGTGTGTGTGTGTGTGTGCATGTATAGCCCACGCTATGAGGACCAGTTCAGTCCTCATAGTGTGTGTAAACACTGCCAGTTCCAGACAAACACTATGGCCCATATTTATACTCTGTTTGCACCGGATTTGCGTAATTTTTTTACGCAAATTCAGCACAAACTTAACTCCATATTTATAATTTGGCACTAGACCCATCCAGCGACAAAGTTATGGAGTTTGAGTCATTTTTTGTACTTGAAAACCTACCTTGCGCTAATGACATGCAAGGTAGGCGTTCCAGTGCAAAAAATGACTCTAAGGCATGTGCACCTTATTTACCCTCTGGTGTCAAAATAACGCACAGGAGGAGGCGGGCCTTAAAACATGGCACCCAGACGGACTTGCGCTGTTTTTTAACGCCGAGGTCAGGGAAGGCGTTAATGGACCTTTGGGCTCATTTCCATGGTGGGAGACCATGGGAGCAGTCCACAGGTGCCCTTCCCTGCACCCAGGGACAGCCCCTACCACCCTGACCCACCACTGGAGGACACCCATGGATGGGGGGACCCATCTATGGTGAGTGCAGGTAAGTATATATATATTTTTTAAAGTGGTATAGGGGGGCCTGACTTGGGACCCATTACATGCCACTGTGCCCAATGGCCATGCCCAGTGGACAGATAGCCATTGTGCAGGGGGGCAAGACTCCTGCCCTTGCTAAGACAGGAGTCATTTCCATGGGGTTGTGTGCCAAAAAATGGCGCAAGTCAGGTTAGAGCCAATTTTTTTTACTCTAACCTGACTTGCCCCGTTCTTTGGCGCACAACTCCCAGTCTTCCCATCGCCTCAGCTGCCCAGTTACCATAATTTATTTTGACGCTAACTAGGCTGCAGCGCCGGCTAACATCAGTCCATAAATAAGGCACCCGGCTGGCACGTTGGAATGGCGTTAGCCGGCGGTAGCCTTTTTTACGCAAATATGCCCAAGCACTGATTTTTGTCAAAAAAAATAAATATGGGTCTTTATTTGTGAGGACCAGCACTTTGGGAGGACTGTGTGTGTGTGTGTGTGTGTGTGTGTGTTGAAAAATGGCACTCTCTGAAGGCCCACCCTGATCTTTTTACCTTCCTCCTCCTCTTTTTCTGAACTCATTGCTGTTGGCTTTAGGACTACGGCCACTTTACCACTGCTAACCAGTGGTAAAGTGTATGTGCTCTCTCTGTAAAACATGAATACATTGGCTCAAACATATTTAATTTACTTGTAAGTCCCAAGTAAAGTACACCACATGTGCCCAAGGCCCATACATTAAATGCTACTAGAGGGCCTGCCACACTGATTGTGCCACTCACATAAGAAGCACCTTAACCATGTCTCAGGCCTGATATTGCAAAGCCTGTTTGTGCAGTTTCACAGTCACATTGACTTGCCATTTAAAACTACTTTCCAAATCGTAAACTCTCCTTTTTCAACATATGTCACCCCTTAGGTAGGCCCTAGTTAATCCATGGAGCAGGGTGCTATGTAAGTAAAAGGCAGGACATGCACTTTTGTGTTTTACATGTCCTTGCAGTGAAAAACTCCCAAATTAGTTTCTCACTACTGTGAGGCCTGCTCCACTCATAGTCAAGCATTAGAACTGAAAGGATTCTCATCTGAAAGGAGTGGCCCTGTCAAGTTTAGTATGGTCAGAATGGTAATAGAATGGTAATAAAAAATCCTGCTTACTGGTGAAGTTGAATTTAATATTACTATTTTAGAAATACCACTTTTAGAAAGTGGGCATTTCTCTGCACTTATTGCCATCTGTATCTTACAGCCTGCCTCAAATCCACCTTGGATCTGTTCTGGTTGACAGCTCCCCTTGTGCATCCCACCCAGACCGCCATAAACACAGGAGACTAAGGCCCTCATTATGACATTGGTGGTAAATTCCGCTTACTGCCACGGTTAACGGTGCCAACATACTGCCACAGTGGTGAATATCAATTCGCCATATTATGACACACAAACACCAATCCGACAGAATACTGCCACATACACAAATCCGCCAGCCAAAAGGTCAGTGTTAAACTGGCGGCACCAACACCCATACCTTTCCGCCAACAAAACAACACCCACTACATCATGACCCACAAATCACCATGATGGGCATTCAATGGTGGTAAACCATTGGTGGTACACACCGCGCGCTCAGAATGGACACCCAAATACTAAACTGCACAACATTGGCCAATAACAAAAACACACACCTGACACTCATACACAAACCACACCGAAAGCACTATAAAATCCACATCCACATCACACACAACCCTTTATGAATACAAATTATCGCCACCAGACTGACACCAAGACCACTGCAACAAATAGACACACATACCACATACACCCATACATCCCTCACTCACCCCACTTTGCACACCCAACCACAGTACCCAACACCCATACACTTACACACACCACACAACACCCATGTCCCCCATAGGCACCCCCATTTCATAGATGAGGAGTTGCGGGTCATGGTGGAGGAAACAGTCAGGGTAGAGCCACAGCTGTTTGGAGCACAGGTACAGCAAATATCCATTGCCAGGAAGATGGAGCTATGGTGGAGAATCGTGGAAAGGGTGAACGTCGTGGACAGCATCCAAGAACAAGGGATGGCATCAGGAAGAGGTGGAATGACCTACAGGGGAAGGTACGTTCCATAGCAGCAAGGTGCCAGCTCGCCACACAGAGGACTGGTGGTGGACCCCCATCTCCTCCCCCACAGCCCACAGCATTGGAGGAGCAAGTCTTGGCAATACTGCATCCAAAGGGTCTCACTGGAGTAGCCGGACTGGACACTGGTGAGTCAACATTTACTTCTTATCAACCCCCATACCTGCATGCGATCCCACCCCCTGACCCTCACTCCCATCACTCCACTCCATCCCACACACTGCACCTTCACATATGACAAACCCTAATGCCCATCCCTGAATGATATATCAGTGCATGGACAGCCCTCCCAGCCCTGCATGGACACCCATCACTAAAGCATGCATAGTATAGGTAACTAACAATCCCACGATACATCAACATACACAAACCAAGGTGGCAGGGCAACAGCAGCGATGGAGGGGAAGCTAGGGATGTACAATATGTCATAGTCATGAAGCATAATACATCACTTACATCTCCACAGGTGCCCCAGGCAATCTCAGCAGAGAGGAGGTACCATGACAAACCAGTCCCCCAACAGAAGATGCCCCCAGTAATGACAGTAACTCTGGATTACAGGATCTGGATCAACAACTTGGCCCATCAGGGACCACTGGACAGTCCGTCACCCAAGCCCACTCACAGTCCACCACAGAGCCTCCCCATCAGTATCCAGCACCACAGCATCCACCCAGCATCCCCACACCTCTGTCCCCAGGACACGTCAATCAGCAGTGTGACCAACTGTACAGGGACCCCAGTCCACACCTCATACCTAAGACAATCATGGTCCTGGGGTCAGTGGCAGTGGGCAAACTGTTCAGAGGACAAAGGCACAGGGGAACAGGGACACTGGGAGGATGGCTGTGCGCCAGGGAGAGGACAGGCCCAGGGACCCAACTCTCCAGGAAGCACTCACCAAAATCCAGGGTGCCTACCAACAATCCCAGGACATGATGGGCCAGGTCCTTGACAACATGCAGGAGAACAAGCGGCTGCAGGAGGAACACCATCAGGAGATCAGGGAGGACTTCCAGGTTCTCAACACTACCATGATATCCATAACAGGGGTGCTGGCAGATGTGGCCAACATCGTGAGGGAATCAACACCACACCAGTGGGCCCCTACCACTAGCCAGCCTATTGACCAGCTCACCACTTCAGCTGCAGCTAGTGGGCAGGAGGCCCACCACAGAGCCCACAGGCCACCAACACCCCTCCCCCTGCCGACGGTGAACCGCCCTGTAAACATTCCCTGCTACCCAGGCAGAAGCCAGAGACACTTGCCAAGACCAAGACCATCACCAGGAAATGAGACTCTCCTACATGTCCTCCTTGTGTCCCACCCGGTCATCTTGTCCACTTTGAAACTACATTTGCTCCCTTTCCTATGACCCCTTGGACACTGCATCTGTGCTGCAAACAGACTGAAACAATACCCTGGACTTTCCTCTACCATCACACCATTCTATTTTACTTTCCCCTCAATTTTAGAGCACTACAATAAACACCCTTGAACATAACTTGACTGACAGTATTTTATGTGTTGAGAATGTGCATTCAGGGGAACAGTCACATCTGGTGCGAATGATAAGAACACTGTGATAGCATACAATTAATGACCTGTAACTGTCTGTAGTAATCACATCAGGACACTGTTGTCATATCACCAACATCTGTAAAATAACAAGCCATAGGTGACAGTGAGTTGAGATGCAAAGGAAGCGAATGCCATGAAGCTACAGTCACACAGATGCAATCAATAGTCAGAACAATGATCAGTTCCATTGTCTCACCTGTGTCATTGGAAGTATTGGTGTATAACCGATGTTATGTTGTCCACATCCTCATCCTCTGCCTCCTCATCTTCACTGTCCTCAGGGTCCACTACTGCCACAGGGGCATCTCTAGTCTCCTCCTCCTGCAGAAAAGGCACATATCTTTTGAAGGCTAGGTTGTGCAACATGCAGCATTCCACTACTATCTGGCAGACCTTCCCACGTGAGTAGCACAGGGATCCACCTGTCAGATGGAGGCACCAGAACCTGGCCTTCAGGAGGCCGATGGTCCTTTCGATTATTTTTCTGGTTCGCCCATGTGCCTCATTATACTGGTTCTCAGCCCCTGTCTTGGCATTCCTCACAGGGGTCAGGAGCCACAATAGGTTTGGGTAGCCAGAGTCTCCTGCAAGTATTGAGGGACAAACATTAGCCTAACATAATGCTATGGGGATAACACCTGAAGGCATACACTGACATACAGTTGGTGGGGACTCTGTCTCACCTGTTATCCACACCTTGTGTCTCTGTCACTGAGCCATCACATTTGGGATGCTGCTATTGCTCAGGACAAAGGCATTGTGCACCGACCCGGATACCTGGCAGTGACATGGGAGATGTACTAGGCCACCAGGCACGCCATTTGCATATTCAGGCCCATATTTATACTCGGTTTGCACTGAATCAGCATCATTTTTTTACACTACTTCAACATAAACCTAACTCCATATTTATACTTTGGCGCTAGACACGTCTACCACCAAAGTAATGGAGTTTATGTTGGTGTCTGGAGGGGAAAACCTACGTTGCATCAATGAGATGCAAGGTAGGTGTTTCCGTCCAGAAAATGACGATGTGGCCTTTGTGCCATATTTATACCCCTGTGCTAAAATCCAGCATGGGGGTATGGGGGCCTTAAATAATGGTGTTAAGCTTGCGTAGTGCCATTATTTAACACCTGGCTATGGGCAGGCATAAGGTGACCTGTAGGCATATTTCAATGGTCAGAGACCATGGAAATTTCCCACAGGTGCATTTCCCTGGTCCCAGGGATACTTCCACCGACCCCCACCCACACTAGGAGGACACCTAAGGATAAGGGATCCATCCCAGGTAGGTCCAGGTGAGTATTTTTATTTTTTTCACACAACACCGCTCGAGGCCCTGACTTGGGGCCCTCTGCTTGGAGCTGGCCACAATGGCCATGCCCATGGGACATTCGTCCCCTCGGCATGGCCATTGAGGCGGTGGACATGGCTCCTGTCTTTACTAAAAGAGGAGCCATGTCCATGGGGGTTGTGCACCAGTAAATGATGCTACACTGCTTAGAGGCAAATTCTTTACCTCCAAACAGTGTAGCACCATAATTTGGCGCACAAGCCCCGGTTGCCCCTACACCTCCCTAGCCCTGTTAGCGTCCTTTCCAAGGATGTTAACAGGGCCTAAGCGCCGGCTAGCACCATTCAATTAATATGGTGTCCGGCCGGTGTCTTGGAATGGCGCTGTACTTTTTTACGCAAAACTGCGCTAACGCAGGTTTGCATCAAAAAGTATAAAGATGGGCCTCAATGAGTGGAAATTCTTCTGATTCATTCTGACAGGGGGCGGACAAAGCATCATGTGCACAGTCAATTGCCCCAATAATATTGTCGATATGCCCCATTGCATATAATCCTGCCTTCGCAGTGGTGAAATCTTCCACCTGGGGGAAAACAATGTAGCTGCACATGTGTTTCACCAGGGCAGACAAAACCCTTGCCAGCACGATTGAGAACATTGGCTGTGACATTCCTGCTGCCAACCCCACTGTCACTTGGAAAGAACCAGTTGCCAGGAAATGGAGCACTGATAGCACTTGCACAAAAGGGAGGATCCCAGTGGGATGATGGATGGCTGATATCAGGTCAGGCTCCAATTGGGCACACAGCTCTGTGATTGTAGCCCTGTCCAGTCTATAGGTGAATATTATGTGCCTGTCCTCCAGTGTAGCCAAGTCCACAAGGGGTCTCTGCATGGGGGTTTGTCTCCTCCTCCTATTCATCCTCAGCGGTAGGTATCTAAGGGACACAAGAGTGAGTAGGCTGTCACAATTTGATCAATGGAGCCACAACCTCAGTGTACATACAGCATCAATGTGATGGGACAGTGGGAATGGCAAAGTATGTGTAATTTTAGGCAATGATGCAGTTATGGTTCATCTGATCGTTGTCCAACACCTTGAAATGGTGACCGCCTGTCCTGTATCTTGGGACAGGTAGAAGTGAGGTAACTCTGCCAAAACATTGGGTGTTGTGACGGAAGGTGGTCTTGCACTGCAGTGCAGTTCCTAATTTGCTGATATGGGGCTCTATGGAGTACAGTGGCCAATGGGGATCAGCGCCAGAGGTGACGGTGTACACCCATGCAAACGTGACTGCCATTTTCTAACTAAATCCTCACTTGTTTCCTGACTTTCCACAGGACAACACCTGCACTGTGTGTGCTGCTGTGACCTGTGTCTGGAACCTACCATGGCCCGTGTGACCAGGGAAAGGGCCCCTGCCTTTACTTCAGGGGAGTTTGAGCGACTGGGGGATGGGGTCCTACCTACTAGTATGGACTTCTGTATGGGCCTCCAGACCAACAGGTGATACACCCTGGGCACCATGCTTGTGGGAAGGATGCATGGAGTTGTATGTGCAAGCATCGTGTAATCAGGGGTGATGTCTGATGGTAGTGTACATGGTCTGCGACAGACGATGTGTGTGCCAATGGTGATAGAAACGGGATTGGTAGGCCATATGTGTGACAGGCTGGATTGTACGTATAATGGTGTCCTCCTGTCTGCATTGCCTCTGCAGGTCAGCACCTATCAAAAGAAGGGCTTGAGATGTGCCATTGCCAAGGATGTGTGGACCCTGGGAGTCTACAGCAGGCAGAGCACCCACTGCAGGAAACAGTGGGAGGACCTGAGACGCTGGGCACGGAAGACCACAGAGGCCCTGCTGGGGATGGCCTCCCATCAAGGAAGGGGTGCCCGTCAGACCCTGAGCCCCCTAATGGCCTGCACACTGGCAGTGGCCTACCCAGATCTGGATGGGTGCTTGAGGGCATCACAGCATCCACAACGGGGTGAGTACAGTTGGCATTACTACAATAAGTGGTAGGTGACATGGGATCCGGTTGGTGCGTGTGAGTTAGTGGGTGTCCCTTAAAGCCAAGCCAGACATTGCAGCGTGATCAAGCTCAAGGGTAATAGGTGTATGGCAAATGCAGGTAACCTAACTTGTTTGCATTCCAAGTCAGTCAGGGCTTTGTGAGTCCCAGGAGGTGTGCAGTTGGAGGTGTTTGGCCCTCATCTTGTTGTGGCATCTAGCCAAATCAATGCCAGTGCAATGCATAGTGCTCAATCCTGATCCCCGTGTGTGATGGTGCTGTGTATGCCCACTGTGGTGTTGGTGCTGTAATTGACCCAGTGTTCCCTTTCTCTCTCTCCCCCCTTTTTTCTTTTGTCATTGAGTCCATGTGTGCATTAGCATCATCTGGAGGAGGAGCAGGGGCACCGGCAACAGAGGGAGCCGCATCCCACCGGACCCAGGAGGCCGAGTCCACTAACGTAGAGGGAACCAGTGGGACAGAGGGCTGGGGGAGCACCACGGCGGAGACAGGAGGTGACAACACTGACACAGATACCTCCTCCGATGGAACTTCCCAGTAGCCCGTCAGCGAGTTGCCCGTGCCCGAACACCCAGGGGGGTGGGCATCTCCTTCGCCCCATGTGCCTCAGGCCCTACCCCAGTGAGCCCTGCTGCCCTGAGTGAGGAGGAGATTGATCACCTGAGATCCATCTCTGTAGGGTAGTCAACCATTGTGAATGCCACCCAGGGGCTGGCATCCCAGATGTAGCAATTCAATGCCTTCCTGGAGGGCATCCACAGTGGATTGGAGGCCCAACAGAGATCGATTCAGGCTCTGGCCGCCATTGTCCCCATTCCTACGTCGCCCCCTCCAACTACCACTTCCCTGTCCTAGTCTCCTCAACCCCAACCCAACCCATGCACACATACAGATGAGCATGCACACAAGACAACACACAAGAGTGGCACAGTGAAACACAGGCACCACACTCCAGTCCATAAGCATTCACGCAAAGAACAGACAGTTGCACATGCAAACAACAGACAGTTGCACACACAACCAAATTAACTGCCTCCACTGTCTCCCACTCCTCTTCCTCCACCACCTCCTTCACTGTCACTTCCACACTCACACCTACATACACTGCTTCAACAGCCACCACCAGCTTTACCACACCAAGCAGCACACACCTTACTGGCATTCACCTCCACAACATCCATGCACATGTCCCCTGTGTCCTTTCCCACCCTTTCTGTCCTCCCTCCTAAAGGACACAAACGCAGGCACTCAGACACCCAACAGCCATCCACCTTACATCAGCACACTACCCATGCACCTGCACCAAAGTCCAGCAGACGTACTCCTCCAACAACCACTCCCTCAACCTCCACTCCCATCCCTCCTCCCTCATCCTGCCCCACCATCCCTAAAAAGCTTTTCCTTGCCCAATTTGACCATCCTCCAGGGACTGCTGTACAAGGAGCCCCCTCCAGAAGCAGAGGGCAAGCTCCCTACCTCAGAGACTGTGACCTTGCACTCCCCAGCAAAGAAAAATGGGCATGGTGCCCCCTTCCAAAGCAGTGGGCAAGTTCCCCACCTCAGAGACTGTGACCTTGCACTCCCCAGCATTGGGAAATGGGCTTAGTGCCCCCTCTAGAACCAGTGGTCAAGTCCCCGACTTCGGCTGAGGTGCCCCCCTGAGGTTTCTGCCCACTTCAATGATGATGCCCTTACACAGTTCTGTGAGGATGTTGTCAGGAAACAAGTTGGGCCTTGGACTGTGTCCTGTGGCCATGTGAGCCCCTACTACTTTGGACTGGGCATTGGCCCTTTGTGGACAATTGTACATATCTTTTTGTTTTCAAATTGGTTTATGTGGTAGCTTTTGCCTTGCAAATCAATTTTCACACTCCGTACTCTAGTCCTTGTATTAATATGCCGTGCATCATGTGCATTGGTTTTCTTCTGCAGCTGGTTGTGGGTATGATGTGTGTGTAAATGGTGTGTGATGTGTGTGTGTAAGTCGCTCTTCTTTTCATCCCTCCTTCCCTTGTATGCTAGGTGGCTGTACTCACCATCGTCGTCTTCGTCAGCATTGGTGTTCCAGGTGTGGCATGACATAGAAGAGCATCGGGAAGACTTGCAGTTCCGGTTCATGGAGGCATTGTTCTTCTTTGTGTCTCTCATGGTGAATCTTTGATGTTCTGTGCAGTGTTTCCGCCAGGCTTTTGATGGCATTGGTTCCGCCCCAGACATTGTGGCGGATTGCAATGTCATGATATGGTGGGCGGTACCTTGTATTCTGCCTGGCTGTTGATGGCTACTGCCATGGTATGTGGTGTTAACGCCCTGGCGGATGGTGTGGTACATTGGCTGTCTATGGGAGTTATCACCGCCATGGTCATAATTTGGGGGTATTTCTGCCACTTTATCACTAACTGCCAATGTCATAATGACTACCACAGTCACATCTGTATTAATCTGTATACTGAATGGGTCTCCCTGGGCAGGAAGGATGGAGGGGCTCTCTCTTACACTCCAAAGGCTAGTGGCCTGCCCTCACATAAAGGACTGATAACCCCCAAATGGGATCCTGGCATACAGAGCTGGGTTGAAAGTGGAACTTGTGCATTTCAAAAGCACTCTTTATACTTTCACCCACGTGAAAGGCATTTCTGTGTATATATACTGAGTCTGTGACCCTCCAGAATTAGACACTTCTGGAACTACACCTGGACTCTGTCAGAGGGACTGCCTGGCTACCCAAAGGACTCATCAGGACTGCTTTGCTGAAAAAGACTGCTGCCCTGCTGCCCCCTGACTCTGCTGAAAGGACTCTGCCTCCCCCACAAGTGCTCTTTAAGAGCTTGGTTTGAGCTTGAAATGTCAGGCCCACAAAGGCTTCACCAAAGAGAATAATATCCCCGTGCATAGGAAAATTAATGCAATGCCTGCAGAAATCGATGCAGCGCCTGCCTCACGGCTGAAAAATCACTGCATTGCCAATAGAATCTATGCAGCGACTGCTCCTTCTAACTACCATGTCAATGATTTTCAATGCATCGTCCCTGGGTGTCAAAATATCCCCACATTGCAGTGCGGATTCTAGAAATCCCTGCATCACCTTGCAGCGTAGAAGGAAACAATGCATCATCTGTACTGTACCAGAAAATCCAATGAAGCCCATTATTTTTTAGGCATCTCTTCCTCTATGACCCTGTTCATAGTTATTGTTGACACATCCCAGGTAATGTGTGTTACAAGGATACAACCAGTGATTCTTAAGGTTTGATACTCATTTAAAACTTTAAAAAGTGATATCTTGACTTGTGCATATTGGATTTTTGTCATTTTGGTCTTATTTTATCCAGATGCATACTATCTATTTTCATTAACTGGTGTGGAGCACTTGGTGTGGTGTTTTCACTGTGTTACTGTATGACTTATTTCATAAATACTTTACATATTGCCTTCTATGTTAAGCCTGCCTGCTCTGTGCCAAGCTACCAGAGAGCGAGCACAGGATAATTTCCATTGTGTTGTGACCTACCCTGAATAGGATTGTGGTCTCTACTTGGACAAGGATGTATACCTCTGACATCTAGAGACCTAACCGCTAACTATACACATATATATATACATATATATTTATATATATATACTGTATATATATAGATAGATAGATACTGAAAAAAACAAAGGTTATAGGGGCGTTATATTTAAGCAATAGAATTTTAAAAAACCTTAGAAATTCACTTAATAAGCAAAGGTTACAGGAACATTATAGTTAGGTTCTGAATTTACTCACACAAAACCATAGAAATTCAGCA
Organism: Pleurodeles waltl; assembly: GCF_031143425.1. NCBI lineage: Eukaryota > Metazoa > Chordata > Amphibia > Caudata > Salamandridae > Pleurodeles > Pleurodeles waltl. Next base: position 597,094,041 of record NC_090443.1, read on the forward strand.
GACAAGCAGGGCTGCTGGGTGGCTGCATGCCCCACATACATTAAAGTAAATTGCGCCAGTGAGCTGGCAGTCCAGAGTGCTGTGGGCCCCCGCATATTATACAATGTAAGCCTTGGAGAGGTGGTGGTCCCTGGGGCTATGGGGGTACCGTGTGCCCCCCACAAACTTCTGATTTAGCCCCAGGAAGGTGACAGCCCTCCCCGTATTAAAACATTATTTTGCCCCAGGAAATAGTGGTCCCTGGGGCTGTGGGGGGGGGGCTGTGTGGCCCCACCCACAAGCATATTTAATTTAGCCCTGTAAAGGTGGCAGTACCCAGGGCTCTGAGAGGCCATATGCCCCCCCATATCAGGTAATACTTTTGCTTCTGGGAGGTGGCGGTGCCCAGGGCTGTGCAGCCCCCCTTAATTTAAGTAAATTGTGCCAGGGAAGTGGTAGTCCCTGGGGCTGTGGGAGGGTGATGTGACCCCCACATTCATATTTAGCCTCTGGGAGGTGGTAGTCCCGGGGCTCTGGGGGAGGTCATAGGGCTTCCCCCATATTAAAACTTTATTATACTTGGGGGAGGTTGCAGTTTCTGTGGCTGCGGGGGCTGTGTGGTTCCCCGCATGCATATTTAATTTAGCTCTAGGAGGGTGGTAGTCTCCGGGGCTCTGGTGGAGGCCATATGGCCTACCCCATATCAAAGTATTATTTTGGCCAGGGGAGGTTGTTGTCTCTGGGGCCAATAGAAGACCTAGGATGGGGGCCCTGTGTGCCCTGTGTGCCCCAATCCTTTATTAAAGCCCTCAATGATCCCAGGACCTGGATTACACAGGGTTTAATTAAAAGAAAAGAGCCAGAATCAGCACATTTATCTAATAAAGACATTGGAAAGATCTATAGATCCAAATCTGTATATTTTTCCAATGTTTAAAAAATGCTTTTTAGCCCTGGTGGGGTCCTTCTGGGACTCTAGCACCAGAGATAAGGGGTCAGGGTGTCCCTATCCTGGTCTCTTTTCTTTTTTAAATTTTTTGTCTGGGACTCGGCCGAAGCTAAGTTCCAAACTGGCTGCCAACTCTTCCTGGTTGAAGTGTTGGCAACCATTCAGATATCAGCATTGTGACAGTGGAATCCGCAGAGGATCCGCATATCTAGATATCTATATTTTTAAGCTTTAATTTCTGCAAAATTACTGAAGGGATTGACACCAAATCCCCCCAAAAAAAAAATCTCAAATGATGAGTGTGTGCAGTAGTGTGTGTGGAGGGACTTGCCTTTTCTGTCAGACCTCTCTCTCACATGACAGGTGTGAGAAAGTCATTCTTTTGTCCCTTATTGCCCCCATTTTCTTGACTGATACTGGTGGTTACTAACTTTACTATGGGCTCTGCCAAAAGGTATATCCTAAAAAGGTGTAATTATAATTGGCTCTGTGAGTCCCTAGTTGTAGGAGGCTGGGCTGGTTTGTAGTGGTTACCTTGGGTACTTACACCTTACACCAGGTACAGTTATCCCTTATTAGTGAAATGTAGCAGTGTTCTAGCAGCTTAGGCTGATAGAGGTAGCTATGGCAGACCAGCTTAGGCTGAACTAGGAGACATGCAAAGCTCCTTCAATACCACTTATAATTACACAGTTCTTATACACAAGTAAAGACATTACTCAGTGTTACCAAAAATAAAGGTAGTTTATTTGGGTGACACAAGGCCAAAAATATCTTAGAGGCAATACTCCCTCTGGAGGTAAGTATTATACACAATATATACATTAGACACCAAAATATGGTAAGTAATTAGACATAGGATAGTGCAAAGCAATAGGAAATGCTATAGAATGAGATGGGAGAAAATAGGTCTAGGGACAACACAAACAATATACTTAGAAAGTGGAATGCGAATCACGAATTCTCCTGCTAGACAAGTGTAGTGTGTAGAGATTCTCTGGGAGAGTAAGAATACAGTAAAGGTAAGTAAATTACCCCACCCCAGCAAGTTTACTTAGGACACACTTCAAGTCGTGATTAGAGTTATTGCAAGAACCAAACAAGACTGCAAACAACAAATGGTGGATTCCTGAACCTGAAGACCTGCAAAGGAAGGAGACCAAGTCCAGAAGTCAGCAGAAGTTCCAAAAGGACAGGAGCCCCTGCCAACCCAGAAGAGGGTGCAAAAGAAGAGTCTCCGTTTGAACGAAGACTGCAGAAATGCACCCAAGGAAGATGTCAGTGGGTTCATGCATGATGCAACAGATGTCCCACGAAGAGATGTTGGATGATGGTGAGTTTTGGTGCTGGATTCATCCAACAAGCCTTGGTTCCAGCAAAGTCATGTTTTGCTTCACAATGGTGATGTCTGGTCCCAGGAGGGACCTGGGGGGCCTTAACTCTGTGTGAAGAGGAAGAGGGGGATCACAGCACTTCAGAAAGCCCTCAGAAAACCAGATAGCACCCACAGGAGTCCCAGGACACGGGGACAAAGGAGATGCAAAATGCAGTTGGTGCAGCACTACAAAAGAAGGTCCCACACCACCGGAGGTCAACTCAGTGAGATGATTGTCGCAGGACAGAGTGCTGGGGACCTGGGCCAGGATGTGTATGAAGGAATTTTGCAAATAGTGCACAAAGTCCTCAGGAGGTGAAGAAGACGTGGTGCACGGGGGTACTATCGTACTCGGGGAAAGCAAGCTCTTACCTCCTCCAAATTGGGACAGCAGGACCTCAGGACAGTCTGTGTGAAAGGGTTCCACCACCTGTGTTCCAAGGAGCATGCTCGTCACCAGGAGAGGAGTCCAAGAGAACCAGTCGTCGACTTAGAAGGTGCCTGCGTGAGCAGGGAAGTGACTCCGTCACTCCACGAGAGATTTCTTCAGTCCTTCTGGTGCAGGGTGAAGTCCCCAGAGCATGAACACTTTGGAAACTGTTGCAGTTGCTGGTGGAGCTGAAGTTGCAGAGGAAAAGTATCCCTTGTGGATGCTTTGTTGCTGTTACAGTGGTTCCTGGAGCAGTCTGCGGTCGAAATGAGGTCAAAGGATGAAGTAGTAGTTGCAGAAGATTCCTGATGGAAACTTGCAAGTAGAATCTGGAGAGAAACCCACAAAAGAGACCCTAAATAGCCGTGAGAGGGTATGGACCTATCTAATGTCACCTGCTGGCACTGGCCCCTCAGAGGCCTCCAGAGTGTCCCCACACCATGGAAAACAAGATGGCTGAAGTCTGGGACACACTGAAGGAGCTCTGGGCACCACCCCTGGGGCAGAGATGGACAGGGGAGTGGTCACTCCCCTTTTCTTTGTCCTTTCCTTTGTCCAGTTTCACACCAGAGCAGGGACTGGGGTCCCTGAATTGGTGTAGACTGGCTTATGCAAGGAGGGCACCATCTGTGCCCTTCAAAGCATTTCCAGAGGCTGGGGTACCCCTCCCCAGCCTGTTACACCTAGTTCCAAAGGGAGGGGGTGTAACACCCTCCTCCCAAAGGAAATGCTTTCTTCTGCCTTCCTAGGACTGAGCTCTTCAGACCCCAGGAGGGCATAACCCTGTCTATGAGGTGGCAGCAGCTGTAGTTGCATTGCAAGCCTAAGAGAGAAGGTTTGGCAGTAGTGGGGGTCCATGGTGGAGCCCCCAGAATGCATGGAATTGGCTCCCCAATACCATATTTGGAATGGGGGGGACAATTCCACGATCTAAGACACCTTACATGGCCATATTGGGAGTTGCCATTGTGAAGCTACATATAGATATGGACCTATATGTAGTGCACACGTGTAATGGCGTCCCCACACTCACAAAGTCCTGAGAATTGGCCCTGAACTATGTGGGGGCACCTTTCCTTAGACATATAGGTGACTTATAAATTACTTAAATGCAGTGAAAATGGCTGTGAAATAGTGTGTGCACTATTTCACACAGGCTGCAATGGCAGGCCTGTGAAAGGGTTTGTCTGAGCTCCTTGTGGGAGGCAAAAGAAATGCTGCATCCCATAAGGATCTCCTGGAACCCCAATGCCCTGATTACCTAGGAACCATATACTAGGGACTTATAAGGGGGGTCCAGTGTGCCAATTGAAATTGGTAAATGAAGTCACTAGCCCATAGTGACTCAATTAAAATCAGGGAGAGTATAAGCACTGATGTTCTGATTAGCAGAGCCTCAGTGACACAGTTAGGCACTATAAACAACACACACATTAGGCCATAAACAATGAGCACTGGGGTCCTGCCCAGCAGGATACCAGAGAGACAGGCAAAAATATACTGACATACAGGGAAAAATGGGGGTGACATGCCAAGAAAGATGGTACTTTCCTACACAATTATATGGTAGGGCATGTAGGTATAGGGACCTCAGTGGAGGTAGGACACATATGGGTGCACTGTTGTGGTGCCTGGTGTAAATTTAAAGGCAGGCCTGTCCTACTGGCTGCTCTTAAAACAAAATGAATCCCAAATACGAATTTGGAACTAAAAATACTTCTTGTCTTTAACAACCTTATTTTTACATTTGTCACTCCTAAAGTCTGTCCTAGGTGCCCCAAGGGTAAGGTACAGAGTAACTGTACTCAGGGGCATTATAAAAGTTATTTATATGCCCTGGAGAGAGTAAAACTGCCAATTTAATTTTTCCCTCTGTAGTGCATTGGTTCCATAGGCTAACATGGGAAGACTTCATTTCAAACCAATAAAGTCTAACTTTTGATAGGAGCAAGCTAACAGTGTCATTTGAGATATCAAATTAACAGTTGGAATAAATCCAACAGCGTGCCAGTGTAAGATTTGTTATAGCAATTACAGGGAAAGAATTGTAGAACTATTTCCAAAGATTTACTAAAATCAGCACTGTAGTGGCCTTCCAGGTTTGGTCAGCCTCTGGCTGCCTGAGCCAAGATATCTTAATGAGGTCTGAAGTGGCCTTGGCTGAGGCAAAGGAATCATCTGGAAGATGGAGGTCTGTGACAGCAGATGGCAGACCAGAAGGGTGCTGGGTGGCCAAACTGGTCTTCAATGGAGGGAAAGACACTTGGGACAGAAACCATATCTCTACCATTTCTTCCCCCCCGAGCAATGGGAGCCCCAGTAATTAGATTAGGAGAGGGGCTGGAAGGGGAGTGATAGGGAAAGATAGCCACACCAGTGGGTGGGCTCAGCCAGACTTGTACCTCTAGGAGAGATTTTCTCCATCTTGAATTCATAGGAATCAGTACCTCCTGGTATTGAAATATCCCATATTTCACAGAAGTGGTCATCACAGAAGGGGGAATCCTGCACCCTATTGGTCAGGGATGCCCCCTTCTTGTCAATCTAGAAACCCATATAAAAGTCGAAGAGATGCCCAGCACCTCAGATCCTTGCTGGAGGAAAATCAAAAGTAGAAGGACTGCCCTGGTGAATCCCTGGTCTGCACCTAAAGGATTGCACCCAAAAGGACCGTGCCAGCTGCATACTCCAGGGTTTACCACAAAAATGACTTTGCCTTATTTCTAAAGATCCAGGAGTGGACTCCCTGAAAGCAACAGGTATAACAGAGAGACAAAGAGTCCCCTGCATCAATTCTTGCAAGAAGAGCCCAGCTGACCACTATCCAGTGAACTTTTAAGTATTTGACTAGGTGCTTTCTGGGAATTGTAGTCCCAACTCCCAAGAAGCAACTCAGAACTTCTGGAATCTTGGACCAAGTTTGTGGACACTGTAAGACCCCCCAAAAAAAGACTTCTGGATGAAGACCCAGAAGCTTGAAGCAAATTGGGAAAACAGCTCTATAGACTGGCTTGTCAACAAGAGCCAAGCTGGTGTCATCAAACCGCTACCGGGCCTAAAATTTCAGGTTTGTCCCAATTAAGCTCTGGAGCTTTTCCCCATTGAAAAGACTTCCAGGAGTTCACGGGGACCTTGCACTGAGCCAAGCCACCAATATTGCTGCAAAAGCAGACCTGGAGAGGAGCCCCGCTCGACGACAAGCGAAAAAGCTAAAAAAAAAAGACAAAGTTTGAAGGTAAAATTTTGACCTAAGCTTCCATATCAGTGTATCAGACTGTTTGAGGAATCTTCACAAAATTTTGAAAACTATTTTGCTAGTCAATTCGGCTGTTGTCTAGAAAGTATCATGGTGATTTGTCTTTTGGGGCCAAGAAAAAATGTGGGTCCAAAAACACATTTTTCCCATGCAATTTCCAATAGAGATTTTAGACAAGACTACAGCCAAAACCGCTGAAAGGACTGTGGGCAGGGAAAAAGATTAAACAATTGCTCTCACGTGCAAGGAAATGCAATTCTAGCAGCTCCCTTTGTCGACGAACAATAGCAGCTCCTGAGGGAGGAGGGTAGCTGGCTGGGACCACTGGGGTCTCGAGGCTTCTCCGCAGACCCAGGGCAAGGAAAAAGAGGCCAAATAAAGGACAGAAAGAAGCAGAAAGAGGCAGAATAAAGCTCAGAAATGCATGGAATAAGCAAAATAAAGGTAGAAAATTAGCAGCAAGAGGCAGAATAAAGGTCAGAAACAAGTAGAAAGAGGCACAATAAAGGTGAGAAACAAGCAGAAAGAGGCAGAATAAAGATCAGAAACGGGCAGAAAGAGGCAAAATAGAGGTCAGAAACAAGCATCCTGACTAGGAATAAAGGTCAGAAACTAGCAGAAAAAGGTAAAATAAAGGTCAGAAATTAACAGAAAGAGGCAGAATAAAGGTGAGCAATGAGCAGAAAGAGACAAAATAAAGGTCAGAAATGAGCATAGGCAAGATAGAGGTCAGAAACCAGTAGCAAGAGGCAGAATAAAGGTCAGAAATGGGCAGAAAGAGGCAAAGTAAAGGTGGGAAATGAACAGAAAGAGGCAAAATAAAGGTCAGCGATTAGCAGAAAAAGGTTAAATAAAAGTGAGAAATGAACTGTAAAAAGCAAAACAAAGGTCATAAGCGAGCAGCAAGAGGCAAAAATAAAGGTCAGAAATGAGCAGAATGAGGCAAAATAAAGGTGGGAAATGAGCAGAAAGAGGAAACATAGAGGTCAGAAACCTGCAGTGAGACAAAATAATGGGCAGAAACGAGCAGTACAAGGCAGAATAAAGATAAGAAACAAAAAGAAAGAGGCGGAAAAAAGGTCAGAAACAAGCGGATAGAGGCAGAATAAAAGACAGAGGGGAGCCAAAAGAGGCAGAATGAAGGTCAGAAATGAGCAGAAAGAGGCAAAATCAAGGTCAGAAATGAGAGCAAGGAGGAAGAATAAAGGTCAGAAACTAGCAGAAAGAGGCAGAAGCAAGGGCAGAAGGGAGCAGCAGGAGGCTAGATAAGGGTCCGACGGGGCCAGAAGGAGGCAGAATAACGGTCAGAATGGAGATGAAAGAGGCAAAATAAAGGTCAGAAACTAGCAGAAAAGGAAAAATAGAGGTCAGAAACCAGCAGCAAGAGGCAACATAAAGGTCAGAAACGAGCAGAAGTAGGCAGAATAAAGGTCAGAAAGGAACTGAAAGAGACAGAATGAATGTAAGAAATTAGGAGAAAGAGGCAACATGGCGACCAGAAACCAGCAGCAAGAGGCATAATAAAGGAAAAAATAAGCACAAAGAAACTAAATAAAGGTGAGAAACAAGCAGAAAGAGGCAGAATAAAGGTCGGAAGACAGCTTTAAAAGGCAGCACAAGGGTCAGAAACAAGCATAAGGAGGCAGAAGAATGTCCGAAACGAGCAGCAGGAGGCAAAATAAAGGTCAGAAAGAAGCAGAAACAAGCAAACAAAAGGGGAGAAACAAGCAGAAAGAGACAGAACAAAGATCAGCAATGAGCAAAAAGAAGTAAAATAAAGATGAGAAATGAGATGAAAGAGGCATAATAAAAGTCAGAAGGAAGAAGAAAGCGGCAAAATAACGGTTAGAAACAAGCAGAAAGAGGCACAATAAAGGTCAGAAACAAGCAGAAAGAGACAAAATAAAGGTGAGAATTGAGCAGAAAGAGGCAAGATAAAGGTCAGCAACAAGCAGAAAGAGGAAAAATAAATGTGGAAAGAAGCAGAAAGAGGCAAAATAAAGTCAGAAAGGAGCAAAAAGAGGCAAAGTAGAAGTCAGAAACAAGCAGAAAGAGGCAAAATAATGGACAGAATGAGCAGAAAGAGGCACCATAGAGGTGAGAAATCAGCAGCAAGAAGCAAAAAAGAGGTCAGAAATGAGCAGCAAGAATCAGAATAAAGGTCAGGAACAAGCAGAAAGAGGCAAAATAATGGGCATAACAAGCAGAAAGAGGCAACATAGAGGGCAGGAAAGAGCACAGAAGACGCAGAAAAATTATTAGAATATGAGCACAGGAGGAACAAAACCAAAGACAGCAGAGGGTAGAGGACTGCAGGCAAGCTGAACAGGAGGACCATCACAGGGGGAGCTAGCACAAGAACCTGAGTCCATGTGCCCCCCTACTTTTTTCCTCTGCACCCTCTGAAACACCTGCTCATACACTCACATATCTACTCAGAGACTCACTCAAAAACTCATACACCAACTCACAGACCCACTCAGACACTTATGCACCCACTCACTCACCCTCTCACACACCCATACAATCACTCACACACCCACAAACACACACACCCAATCAGTGACCCGTACAGCCACTGACACCCACTCACCCAGCTATGTAGCCACTCACGCACTCTCAATGGTTACAAGCTACGGTTTGAAAAACATAGAAATTCACTGAAAAAAACAAAGGATACAGGGACATTATAGTTACAAAATAGAATTAAACAAACCTAAGTAATTCAGGGAAAAAACAAAGGTATAGTTAGGCTCAGATTTCACTCATACAAAACCATTAAAATTCAGCAGTTACAGTTACCTGAGCTAACTATAATTTACACTATTGCAATGCACCTCATATGACTCACATAAGACATCACTCATGGCATGGTCAGTGACATCAAAATCTTGAGCTGCCCACATTAGTTAAAAAGGGTCAGTTTTGAGTGCAAAAATGTGATCTGTCCAAGTTGCATTTTGGGCTGTTTTCTGCCACAGGCACTAGGTCTACCTACACTAGTGAGATATAATTTCTATTGGGAGACCTGGAGGAATGACAAATGGAAGCAGGTTTGTGACTCCCCACAGATTCCAGAACCTTCCATCACAAAAATGTGAGGAAAATGTGTCTTTTTAGATAATGTTTGAAGTTTGCAAGGGATTCTGGGTAAAAGAAGCTTGGAGAGAGCCATGCAAGTCACTCTACCATTTTTAACCTTAGGTGTCTAGTGTTTTAGGCTGTGCATGTTGGCTAGGTTTCCCTAAGTGCTGGCTGAGCTATGGTACAAAATCTAGAGTGAGCCACATTGGAAAAAAGGGTCCCTTTTTGGTACAGAAATGTGTTGCACTTTGGGATGTTTCTTGTCACAGAAACGAGGCCTATCCACACAAGTGAGGTGCCATTTTTATTGGGAGGCATGTAGGAGCAAAGAATAGTAGAACATTTGTTATTATCAATTGGCTTTCACTGCAATTATGCCTTTCAAATATCAACCAGAGTATAACAGAAAGATGACATTTTGAAAAATACCCTCCAAACCACACACTAGTGTGGGTACCCCCAAATTCAGAGATGTAGAAATAACCATGTAACCTAAACTCTATATCCTGGGTCAGTTTCAGAAATACAGGTTTTCTTTACACCCACTTTTCACTTTGCCTATTTTGCTATAAGAATTGGTCTATACTCGGTACTCAATGAAAAATCATTGTATGGTGCAGCGCAGTTGTTGGCTCTTGGTACCTTGGATTCTTGGAGATTGCGCAAACCCTATACATCTGCACAAACAGAAGGGTCTAGTGGAGATTATGATATATTAATTTAGTCTATAGGCCTTTGTGGAAAAAAGTTACAGATGAAAATGTTGTCAAAATGTCCTTTTTTACCTACTCAATTTCAATATTTGTTATTTCAACAGATATTTTCATTGGGAAAAAACTCAGGGGTCCACATACATGACTCCTTGCTGAATGCAGAATTTTGATGTTTTGTCTACTTTTTAGAAACCTATAGATTTTCTGGATCTTCTATGGTTTTTACACTGATTTCCACCACAAACTGGAAGTAGGTTGAGAGCACAACCAATAGGGAACATACTCTGTCTCTTAAAAAAAATGCAAAAACGGTGGTACAAAATTAGGTTTTTTGATTCAGCTCTGCATCTTCCTGAAAGCTGGGAAGACTGTGACTTTAGTACAGCAAAATGTTTGTGGATGTGATTTTTAGGGAACAAACAGACACTTTTATCTAGAGCACCTTCCCCTATTTTTCTCAAAATACTCCAGGGAAATCCAAAAACTCTTGATACCTTTACAATCCAGAGGGACTTGAAAGAAAAGGATGCACATTTAGCATGGATACCTTATGTGGAAAAAATGTTATGGGGCCTTATGCGCAAAGTACCCCAAATAGCCAAAAAGGGCTGAGCACTGGGGAGTGGGGAGGCCCAGCAGCTAAGGGGTTAATAAACTTTTTTTAAACCTGTCCCTTTACATTTCAGTAGGGAGTTATCCACTCTGTGTAAAAATGTACTAGTAATAACTTTACACTCATAAACAATGCTTCATCCCCTCTATTTATTTAGGCTATAGAGGCATATATCAACTTGTTTTAGTAAATTTGCAGTTATAAGCAGTGAGTAGCCAAACGTAGTACATTTACGACAAAATATAGGAGTAAATTTGCACTTGTCTCATTCACATGTACATTTACCTGTTGACTTAGTCAAGTTATTGTCCTCCAGCGTTTGAAGTAAAGCACAAACAATCAATCTTTGTCAAGTGTTCTATGACCAAACCATGTGGGTAACCGCCGGAATATTGGAGTATGAAGTTGTGTTCCCCTGAACCCTCTTCTTCTTCAAAAAAGGGTCTCTTAAAGACTCCAGAGGCTTAAGATGAGGTCAAATATTATTTTGGGTAGACACCATCTTGTCATCTGTAGTGCTGATATGAAGAGGAGGTTGAGAAATAGAAGTTCCCAAAAAGTGGAGATCTGAAGCCCCTGGAATTCCCCAACTGTTAACATTTTATATGAACCACATGTCACCACACCATTATTAACTAAAGACAAATCATTACTGAAGAGCATGGACAGGTTTTAAAGAGAATAGATGCACCCAAGTGCTGCTCACTGAAGTCTGCCTGCCTCTCTGTTTACTCCATACACACGTCAAAGTGCACCTCATCTTATAACGAAAGGAAAATGACAATCATCTGAAGAAATCAGTAAAGAATAACACCCGGAAGTATGCTCCCTCCCCCTTTTGTATTGTTTCCTTGTTGAGTTGCTGAGCTCTGGATTGCACTTGCTCCATGAGAGTCGCACAGAAACCTAAGAAGACTGTGAGCACCCACATTTGAGCACCCTCTATTGAAGAATAATATCTGACTACTACTTGACTTTACTAGGTATGGGTTTAAGATGGTTCCAATTGATGTAAGAGCAATCTCTGTCCCAAAATACCCACTTTGTAATCCATATCAGCTTACAAAACAATATTTTACATAGTTATTAGGGTGTTCAACACTAAAGGAGAACTATGTGTAAACATTTTTGAGTGAGTCGTGGTCAGCCATTGTTTGCCATTGTGTGCTCGTTTGGATCACAGTAAAAGTTTAGCTGTGCTACATGTGGAGCAGTGTGAAGGAAATAGAGTGATAGCTTTGCACATGAGTCAAGCCTAGCCATTGTTTGCCACTGTGTGCTTCTTTAGATCACTGTAACAGGGTAGCTGTGCTTAAGTGTGGAGCAGAGTGAAGGAGAATTATTGATAGCTTTGTATGTTGTTATCAAATATCAGCTTGAAATATATTTCAGAAATTCAAAATCAGCTTGCCGGTGCCATAAAAATAGAGACTTCATCATTCAATACATTTCCATTTTCAATAAATATGCTCAATTCCGCCAAAGGGTCATTGTCATTGTGAAAAAATATCCTAGTTTTTTGTCACTGGATACCAGATTTGCAGTTTCAGTAATTACATGCTTGGTATTCACCTATACAACATTTAGAGATGGACAGATTCTTTCAGACCCATTCATCATTATTATCATCATCAAGTTATTCCAGAAAGGTCCTGCATGTAGCAAGAATTTTGTTTTTCTATCACTATACAGAAGAAGAAACCAAAACATATGTCAGGAAAGTCCACAATAACATAAGGAAGGTCACCACGTGCCAAAGCTATCATTATACAATATGTATTTACAATTATGTAATGAATGCCCCCAGTTTAATTACAGTATATTATATTATTGTTGGGATAGTCATACTATTATTGAGAACAGCCACAGTATGTTGATGACAGGCCATTATTATGCTAACCAGATTGTTGCAAAGAATGCCCACAATATGAAAAGCCATAATATTATCAAAAGGCTAACAATATGTAAAATATGGGCCACATACATGTCAGAGATAGTTGGAATGATGGCATATAACTGGGTTAATGTAGGTGCATTTTAATAATTGAATTTAATCCATTGGTAGGGTTTGAATGAGAGGCTGTTTCCTGAATTATGAGATAATCTTCCTTCCTTGTCTCGTTCAAAAGTTGCCTGCGAGTACTGAGTTTTTAAAAATCTTAATTATTTGATTTTTATTTTATAATTAGTCTAAAGAACTTCTATTTGATCAAATAATTAACCAATTCATGTTTGGAATCTAAGGAATCTTCTGCAACATGCTGTCTACGGGTAATACAAAAAATACAAAATTGAGTTAAGTATTAATTCTACGTATTCCTTGACTAGAAGCAGGGATCAGAATTTTGAGTTGTGAGATTATCACAATCTGTCTGATTTTTTCAGGCAAAAAGGCACAGCATGTGGAATTTGGAGTGCAAAATATAAATGCTGAATGCCCTGCCTCATTTCCATGGGAAGAAATTGGAAAAGGAGCTATAAGTTGCACTTGTATGTGATTTCATTGAAAATGATTTCATGGAATACCATTACTTAGAAACTATTTAATCTAAACTACTTAACGGAAATATTAAGAATAAATGGCATTTACCATTTTGTTGAAATAAAATTATTGATTGTCTTTTTGGTCGAAATTAGCTCTTAAATGCTGGTTGCAAGTCTTATTTTAGACATACTGCAGGGTTCATTATTTTATACTTATATCTTTGACGATGCCAAACAATTGCTAATGATTTAATTGGCTGACCATTCACCAACCCTTTACTCCACCCATCTCTGATCCCTAAAAATCCCTTTCTATGTCATAAGATTGAAACCAAATAGTTTCACCCTTCAGAACTGGAGAAAAGGAAGACAATTAGTTAATATCAATATCTATCATTTATCTACAACAGTTCTGTTTAAATTCAAGCGGGCCAAATCAACTAATTATAGTTGGAGGTGGGTGAAAAACAAAGAACAATTTAATTACCCGTTTTAAAAATTGTAGAGATAATGCTGTTTTTATCTCTTGAGTGTTCTTCAGTAATCCAGTGCTACTCAGTGGATGGTTAAACTGTTTATCTTTCTTACAGGCTTTGTCTATCTGGAAATCTGGGATTCTTTTTTTCTAGAGCTGTGTAGGCGGTGTAAATTCAATATGGGATTTTCACTTGAATGACACTTTTCTCCCTTTTTTCTCACAGGTCATAGGCTGGGTCCATTTTCTTTAGGGAGTGGCACTTTTACCAACTTTCAAGTCAATTTTATGATCTATTCTCTCACTCTAAAACTCTTAAGTGCAAATGAGCTTTTTTATATCATGGTATATCGCAAAAAGGCTATCTTTTTCTTTTCTGGCCATACCTGTTCTACACGCTCTATCTCCGTTCTTCTCCAGATCGCTTGCCTCATTGCAATCTAAGGCCATTATTTATACTCTGTTTGCGCCAAATTTGCGCAATAGTTTTTATCCAAATCCGGCACAAAGCTAACACCATATTTATACTTTGACGCTAGACCCGTCTAACGTTAAAAAATCCCAGTGTGCATCATTTTCTGGATGCATGAAACTGCCTTGCATTAATGAGATGCAAGGTAGGCGTGCCCATAAAAAAAATGACTTAAACACCCGTGGGCCATATTTATCCAACTGCGCAAAAATGCCGCACAGCTGGGAGGTGGAGCCGGAAAATGGCCTAAATCCCGTTTTGGGTCAAAATTTTACACCTGGGTCAGGGCAGGCATTAAAATGGGGCAAACACACCAGTACTTAAATAAAACCCACAGAAGCAACATCAGACCTAAAAAAGGAAGACATGGAGGTGCTATTTATCCAGCACGCACAAAGACGCAGAGCACAGGAGCAACAGCAGCAGCTTCCACCACACCAACAGGGACTCCAAAGGCAACGCCGAAGACAGGAGAGGCTATTTAGGTACAGGACAACCCTTCAGGGCCTCAGGGAACCTAACATCATCAAGAGGTATAGACTAGCAAGACATAGGCAGCTGCTGCACCACATTGAGCCAAAGGTGGCACCCAGCTTGCAGACACCCCACATCATTCCACCAGAGACCAAGCTGCTGGCTGTCCTGCACATGTTGGCAAGTGGCTCTTTTCAAACCACTGGTGCCCTGGTTGCCGGGATCTCACAGCCCTCATTTTCTGCCTTCCTTCCCAAGGTACTAGATGCCATCATCTCCCTCACACCCCGCCACATCAGCTTCCCCAACACACAGCAGAAGCAGCAGGAGACAAAACAGGGCTTCTATCAAATCAATGGCTTCCCGCATGTGCTTGGTGCCATTGACTGCCGCAACCGAGCATCTATACCACAACAGGAAGCACACACCCTCCATCAATGTGCAGGCCATTGTGGATCACTGGGGATTGATAACCAACATCATTGCAAAGTATCCTGGGATTGTACATAATTCATTCATCATCCACCACAGCACCATCAATGAGCACTTCCAGGATGGACGATATGGCAATGGCCTACTTGTTGGTAAGTACAGAAACCTAGTTATTTACACACAGCACAGCAACCCTGTAGGACACCCAACACATACACCACTACATTGACACATGGCCAGGAAGACACTAAGATTGTGACACTGGTAGTCATGTTTGATATCCTGACCCAATGGGTTACACACCTATGGACAAATGACAAATGCAAATAACAACAGATGCCACTCCAGAGCCACAAGGGACCAATTTAAAACCACACAGTGACAATGACATGGCTTTAACTGTCAGTACAACTTGGAAGATGAATCTTCCAATATCACATCAATAACACTCAATCACACACCCTTCCAAGCAATATGTACGGTGTAAGGGGTGTGTAATGTGTTTCGCTGCAGGTCAAACACCATGAGGCACATAGCATGCTAATGCTGACTCTAATGAAGGTGACATGGTATCATTGAGGCAGTACCAACATCTCACATCACTCCTGGGGTGACATTGCCCGTTAGCAATAAGGAAATGGGCTGTGTATGAAAACATGTGCATGTGACACTAATGCAAAGTGCACATTGCTAACATATAGATTGAGACAATTCTACATATACATAAAAGATGTACAGGCAGATGGACCTTCTGACACTAAAACCTTCTGCCCCACAAGCAAGTTAGCCAGCTTACCTGGAGAAGGTTCAGTAATGTAGGTACATGTTTGCACATGAGCCAACTCGGGAGGGCACAAAAATAGGTTTGCATAAATCTTGTCACAAATGGGATAATTGTGCATTGTCAATTGTGAACACTTCAGTGCTGCCAAACTGTGGAGATGTGTTGTACATTGTCACCTAGCCAAATCATAGTGCCTCACTGTTGTATTTCACATATAATTACATATGTTGAAAGGGATTGGATGCTCAACCCATACAGTGCAACTGTGTTACCACCACAGTGGAATCTATTGTGTGTGTGGAAGTATCATGTCACCTCCATTGATGGCACATGGACACTTCTTTCACATGACATGATGCATGGGAGATACACAATGAACAGCAAGTTTACAAATATACCGTTCATATCAGGTCAATCAGCCAAACACCAGTTTTGATAGTTAAACAACCCAATGCAGAAAGAACATCTTAGAAGCATAGGATCCCACACAATGACACAAACAAAGATGAGTCACAGACGACACACAATAACAATTGCCATGCAAAGTAAAAGTCAAGGTGCAACCAACAACCAAATATTTACCCTCAATTTCTCTTTCAGCTGATCAGGGTTACGGGATCCAGCCATGGATCATGACCCCATTTGCCAACCCAAGCACAGCAGCAGAGCGTGCCTATAATGAGTCATATCGTAGGACACTCACCATAGTTGAGAGGACTTTTGGTTCGCAAAAGCGTCAAAAAAGATGCATAAGCATCAAAATATGATGCATATGCTTTAAAAAAAGATGCTCACACCCATTATATATCGATTGCCACCTAGCGTTAATTCCAACACTGCACCCCATGAAATCGGTTATCCATAAAAAATATATTGATCCTTGAATGCGGGGAAATTTTTATGCATATGCATCAAAAAATATTGAGGCAAAGCCCGTAAGCGTCATAATATTTCACGCATCATAATAAAAACGCATGGCATTTCAGACAGGAAGTGATGTAATAGGATATCCTGTTTACTGAAATGGTACAGTGGGTGTACTTTCACTTTCACTTTTCAGTCTGTGATTCTTCTAGACTGTGTGGCTGTGTAGAGAGTTGTGTCTGTCAATATTGTGCTTTTGTCTCCTGTATGCCATTTCCATTGTCATCTGTTGTTTTTGTAAGTGTCTGTGTAAATCAGTGCAAGTGTACTTTTGGCATTTTTTTAGATTAAAATTGTCTTTGTACTGTTGGGAATGTGTTAGTGGGTATTGGTGGTTGTGGTATTGTTTGGCTGTTTGCGGTTTCATTACGTTTAATTTTCATACCTCCTTCCCCTGTATTTGCCTCTTTACCCTTTCCTATCCATATTATTTTTTTGAGATGTTGGGGAGGCCACATCTGGGGAGAATGGATGAGGAGGAGCTGGGGGCTTTTATTTGGCTGGTGTGCCACTTCCTTCCCCTGATGTTGGAGGCTGGTGGCAGGGTGGTACAGGGGTTTCACACCGAGGCTAGAAGGCTCAGGTGGTCAAAGGTGTTGTTCCATCTCAAAAGGCTGTTCAGCAGCCAGCGCAACAACCACCAACTGAAACATCGCTGGGCTGACCTGGTGACTAGAGAACAAGACCTGCTGGACCACCTGGGTGTGGTGATTGGTGGCCCTGTTGGTGAGTACAAATTTGACTAATGTGTACAGTTAAATGCTCTGTAGTGACAGTAGCAGATTTTCTGATATGCTGCATGCAATGTTTGTGGACATGTGGAATGCAAGTTGAACAAACTGTGGCCCTGATGAATCCTATTTTTGCTATGTATTATCCTCATTTGTTGAAGCAAAAGCTGCACAAACTTACATAAGACTTTATCTTGTTAATAAGTGCTGCTTTGACCTCAATAGATGATGGTAATGTGGCACAAACAAAAGTATTATTCAGGGCCTCTGAGTGTACCAGGAATGAGATGTATTTTACATGCTAATGCAAGTAACCAAAGTAGTACCCCAATTTTTATTACATGTCTGCACAGTATTCATGGGCCTATGTACAATATCTTCCTAACCTATGTTAATGTCTTTGGCTGATATTTCGACTTGCCAATGTAATGCACACTTGAAAATATCTAAGTTTTTTGTGCTACTTTCCATAGCTGTAGCGTAAACAAATGAAGCATATGCTACACATGAAAACTAAAATAACATCTGGCCCTAAGTTCTTTATTTCTGTGTGTTTACATCTGGACATATAATATTTCACATGGCCAAATGTAATTGTACCCAGATTCTACCAGATTGCAGTAGCAGTACACAGGTTCATCTTGTGGCTTTTCAGAGGAGGCGTAGAATTCCTAATATTGAGTAGCATGGCCCAACAACATATTTGGCTTGGGCACAATTGCTGGTGTAGAGCTGGTGCATTTGCCATCTGTGTCACTTTATAGCCAAACATTTTTATGAAGTTAATGGGTCATCATGGGATCCCAGAACTTTGTGAATTCATGGTCAGAAAATATTTATTTGCATTATGTTGTGCAAGGGACCACTGACTGCTTCCATCATACATTTAAAATGATGAAATAGTTTGCTAGTTTATGTTTGGTACACCTCTGCTGATCTAGTGCAGCATGTGTACAACTGTTAACTTCTCAGTATGAAGGCTGTCACGGACATGGTTGTATGGTAAGATCAGCAGGCCAGCATTCCTGTGAGTGCTGCCATTACCAAGGTGTTTACAAATAGAGACCTATGTCATCAAGATCGTAGAAGTAGGACATTTGATAAACTATGTTTCAATTAGGGGACAGTGTCAGTTCGGTTGAATAACCACAGATCACCCAACTTGCCAAATGTAAGCTAATGAATGTGGCAAACTGTGATCTACAATACCCGATATAGGTACACAGGGCCCAGAGTAACACATTTCAGGTGCAATGACTACACCTGTGCCCATTCATTCTGTCATGGATGATCAAATTAGACACTGTCAGCATATGTTTCTTTGTTGTTTTGATTTAGAAAAATGGCCAATCCATGTTTAGCGTAACATTGTCATCAAGTAACACACAGGATCCCAGTCATCATGGTGTCAAAAGGGGCCTATACAGCTCTGGGTGCACTGCCAATGTGGCATATGTAACCTACATAAAACACAGGCACACATATAATGGAGCACTGAAAGCACAATAATTTCAGAACTAAACTCAACCCACATGGGCATCACACAGTAACTCATTGTCCCTTGATGCACGAGCCACAATACCTGAGTGACTGGTTTTGCAGTGCACCAGGAATGTGGCTTTGCATGTCTCTCATAATAACAAATGATGAAATGGAGTACCCTCTAGAAATAATGCTGCACAAAATTGAGTACTCATGTTTGGCACCACATTATTGTTAGGGCAAGTGCATGTGTGCATATGTGTGTCTATCACTCACTGGAGTAACAGTGTCAGTGCATGTTTGCAGAACAATTTCTGTTGGGGTGTCTACATGCCTGAGGTGCTGCTCTATCATATAAAATGTCACACACAGTAATTTATTGTTCCATGATCTGTACACGGAGCAGACATTGAGCACATTTCACCCACCCATGTTTTACAGATGGACCAGCCAACTACACAATTGGTGAAGTGGCTAAATTTGCGGACCCAGACGTACCCAGTAAGTGTTGATATGTTTGTCCTGTGTTGTGTTTGCAGCTGTTGTATGATTGACTCCTGTGTGTTGGACTCATTGCAAGGTATGATGTGCTGGCACATGATCTGATATGTGACTTGACTGGAGGTTGGCATTTTTTTTCATGTTTGAGTTGGACAATCAGTGGCAGAGAGTCAAATATTGGGAGTCGAGTGCTGCGCAATAGGCATGGGCAGGTGAATAGAGTGATATTTTTGCTACATGTATGCCATTGATTAATTTGGAGGTGGCCAGTTTCATGATTTAGTCAGCAAGTCATACCCTGATTCACACAGACCAGTGATTCAAAAGTATTACCCACAGACTTGAGCTTCCATGTTAACTAATGGACATGTAGGACTGTATGTTTGACTTCCTAGCAGCATCTAGCTCCACATGTTGTTCTCTATTTATGTGACACTTGAGTGAAATGTCATAGGTGTGCATGCAGCTCAAGCTCAGATGAGTGCTTGCATCTATGTGCTTGTTTTTGGAAAGGTATCAGTGAGATCTAATAATGTTGACAATTCTCCGCAATTAGAAACATAATTGTGGATGTGATTGTCCAGTGTTTGAGTCAATTCTAGTTGGCAGCCCTCCTTACCTGTGGTACACTGTCTAGACCCATGGACAGCTGTCCAAAGCTTCCCGGCTGTCTTTGATGTGTTGCCTGTCCATCCCTCCTGAGGCACAGGGTTAGGGTTATGAAATATGTGTATCTAGGTGTGAGGATCCCAGTGTAGAAGACAGACATGTAATTCCAACATTCATTTGTTCCAACTTAGGATACCCCCTCACGATTAGCAACTGCATACCGTCCAGGCAATTCCATTTACAAATCACAGGTCTTGTGGTCCTCAATTGTCATCCAGAAGATAGTCATTAGTTGGCCTAACACATGTGGAGAACTTGCAGCATTTGTTATGTGACTAATAGCAGTACAATGATGCACAGAACATTTAAGTAGGTACACATCTTTGCGTGCATTGCTGTGCTGTTAGATAGTAGATGTGTAGGCTGTGTTGGCCTTTCATTCCTCAGGGACATTCTATGATCTGTACTGTGATTTGGACTGTTTCAACTATTTTTGAGGAAGTGTTATAATATCATCTGTAGATGTATCACACAATGATGTCACTAATGTTTGGCTTTTTCTAGTTTTATAGCTGCCAACATGAATGTCCATGAGATCAGGGAGTTCCAGAGGCAGGCAATGGGTTACCGCTACATACTAGATGTGGAGTCTGGGTTCCGCAATATGGCACAGCCACCACCACCAGCACTACAGCTCAGACCACAGCACCCAAAGGATGACAGACACTTTTGCAGGTCCGCCAACCTCATCTGCTCCAGGCCCACAGACAGCAGCTCCTGCTCCTCCCCCTCCAAGCACGGCAACGGCACCACCATTGGCATCAACTAGTGGAACACTGACAACCCCAGCTGCTGTGATAGACAATGCAGAATTTCAGTCCATGAGACGTGACATGCAACGGATATTGCGCAGGATGGACAGACTGCAGCAGGAGGTGTCCCGCAATAGCAGGAGACTGCAGTGTGTTAAGAAGATCCTGCAGAGGGCCAATTTGTGACTTTTGGACCCTCAGCCATGATTCCCTCCCCTCCCTCCTCTTTCCCGGTTCTTATCTTTAGTGGGTTTAGTGGGCTTAGGATTAGGTTAGAGTAGGCTGTTAGTTTAGTTAGTATAAGTGGGTTGGAGGGTGGAGGGGGTTATATTATTACATGTGGTTTTTTAGATGATGTTGGGGTTTATGCGCCTAGTGCAACTCCGAATGGCAGGCACTGCTCTGACAGGATATGGTGAGCAGATGCCCATCGAAGGTTTGTGAATTGCTTATGCGGTGCTAACGGGTCCGGAGACTCCCATTGTTGATTTCATTTACGCTTTGAAAGTCTGTTAAGCATGAAATTGAGTAACTGCCACCTGGACATTATGAAATAAATTTTTACATTGCAGGCACGAACTAACACTTACATTGTTGATTGTGGTTAAACAATTTCCTTATTCATTTGCAGGGAAGGATAAGTGCCAGAAAGACACTTTTGGAATGTGTGAATGGTCGCAAATATAATATCAACACTATTTGTGTAGGCACGTACCTCCACATATGTGTGATTACATCAGGAAATGAATTTATATATTTCCACACTTTCGTTTTGAAAGGTTCGTGCTGAAGCAAGAACAAAATTACATTATTGGTTTCAGGTGCGAGGCATATGTGGACTCAGTATCCCAGAATGCTTCAGTATCTACTTAGATGGCAGGAGACAAATCAAGAAAGCAGACCAAACCACCTGGACGAAGAACTGTTTGTCGAAACGCGTTGTGGGGCTTGGAAGCTTTCATGTGGTGAATAAAGAATGGATTTCAGTCTCCGGGAGTGCGGAGTTGTTTTCCTTGATGTCACATTTGAGGGTTCTTGGCATGAACCCTAACACCTGCACCAGCAGAGAGGCGCGTTGCTATCAAAGGCCTGTTTCTTGAGATATATATATATGTATATATATTTGTTTAGGATAAGATAGTATGTGCTTAGGTTAGTATATGTTGTCCTACATATGTCCCGTCATATAAGGGGTGGAGGGTTGATGTTTAGAGTGTTAGTTGTGGGTAATGTTTAGTTAGGATTGGTTAGGTTAATTAAGGTTTTCCCCCTAGTTTTTGTATCCTTTATTACTGTGAAATAAAGTTTGGGTACTCCTTTACAGTATGTGTCATATGCTTGGTGATCAGGGCCTTGGCATGGGTGAACAGTGTCAATTTAGAATTTGCATTTGTGTTCCATCCTGCATCGGCATCCCATTATTGACATGGTTATTCCCAATTCCTAATGTGCTGGCACATTGGCAGCTACACCAAAGCTACTTCTCTATGCATCTGCCATCCATTGCACCCACCACTCAAGGTTACTATGGTTCCCAATGTGTTGTGAAGTTTGGATGTGTTTTTAAATCTGTCATCGTTTGAGTCCTGAATTTGAATCTTGGGCACTGTAGTACGTCTGCATGAAGCCTGATGTTCATGTGAACCCTGATAAGGTGAGTGATGGTATAATCTTATACAGTATTGTATACAGAAATCACACCTATCATTTATTACATTGTACTCCCAGGTAACATATTTGTCCATACTCTCATACACATCCATTCATGCTGTATGGTGTGTATGTGATGACAGTTTCTAGTCAGATGTCACATACATAAAGATTGACTTGAAGGGAATGTTGGCCACATTGAGTTTCAGCGTATATATACCTTGAAGTGGACTTTTTCTGTCCTACACAGCATTATACTGTTCGTTTTCATTTCACTTCAGAAATAAGCCTAAGAAAGCGGAGATGATGATAGAATCCAGACCCCAGTGCATAGCTCACATTCTTTCAACACAGTTGTATTGACATTCTATGGACATTGACATGTGACATACATCACTAATCTCGTACACAGTTAATGTGTCACATTACACAGAGACAAAGTGGTTGTGTAAATTTATTTTAAAGTGCAGTAGTACAATAATTACATAGTCCAGGATTGTGAGTCAATAAGTGTGACACCTTCTATGTGACGCAACACAAGTGCAATGGGACATTTCATTGGATATGCTGTGGTGTAGTATCATACAGTGCGGAGGAACAAGAATTGCCAATGAGGCAGTGAGAGACAATCACAGAGCATAGTGTCAAGGTACACAGTGTGCTGGAGAACAGTGCATGTGACCAACTGTAGCAAGACTGGCATGTTAACAAGCACAGGACATAGGAGATCAGTGCCCATGTGGCATGGACTGGTGCTACCGGGTACTCCTACGGGTGAAGGTGATCTGTTCCATGTCTTCATCTTCTGATGTGTGTGTCGTCTCCTCTACCCTTGGTGGTGGTGGGTTTGAAGCGGCAACACACACTTCAGTGTTTAAAGATGTGGAGTCAGAATTCCCGGTAGCTGCCAACTGTGGGACTATTATGGGCATTAAAGCAGAAAGGAGTAGCTGCTGGTTCTTGAGTATAGCAGCTACATCACTGTGGTAATCAGCCAGGTCAACCCTGAGGGCGTCATGATTGCATTTGTGCACGCAGTGAAAGGTTTGGGATGCCAGGTGTTGTGACAACTCCCTTACTGCTGTGGTGAATTCCCTTACTCATTGTTGTAGTTCTTGCAGGACGGATGGTAGTGCTTGCATGGCTGCTGCCTGTTCTGCAGATGACATCATGATCGTGCGCATCCCCTCAAGGCTGGCTGCCATATTTTGCATCCCCACCTGCACCTCCTTGGCCAGCTCCCTCTGTACTCCAACTACAGTCCTCTCAAAGGTGGTAACAGTGTCCTCAGAGTCCTCAGCTGAGTTGGAGATGGCAGGTTGTACTATTGCGGTGGTGGGTGGGTCCTCTGTGATGGCTGCTACTTCTTTGCTCCTCCTTGCAACTGAAGGTGGGGTCTGAAGGGTTCCAAGGACATCTTGGAGGGTCTGCTGGCTAAAATTTGTCAGCTCGTCATCCATGTCATCAGGGAAGTCCAGGACAGGCATATCCCCAGGAGAGCCATTGTCCTCTGCAATGAGATATTGTACATTTAGTGTGTGTTTTGTGGCATTTGTAATGTGATGTTACTGACTTCCTATTAGTGGAACATTGTAATCTTGGTTCCTGTTCATTGTTCCTGTCATTAAGATTAGCATTCTCCCAGGCCTATGCCCCACCTGCATGTCACATGTAGTGTGGGCAGTTTGGAGTTTGCATCGCATCCTCTAGGTGTAGGTTCTGTCCAAATTGTATGTTGCCACCTTATTGTCCTACTCAACCCTCGGTCTACTTCCATTATCATGGTGAGGCCTTGCACTGGCTGTGGGTGTTCTGATGCCACTTGCACCACACTTAACAATCTGGAACTGACCCAGTCTCAGATATTTCACATCCACTTATATGTTGCTGAGACCTAGCATATACTATGTATAGCATTAGCATGGCACCATAAAGGTGTCAGCATTGGTAGTGTGTAATGTTGATGTTGGGGAATATGTGGTACATTGGATTGCAGTGATGGTCCTGGCAGTGTTCCATTTCCTCTTATGACCGTGCGGGTGTGTTTAACTAGCTAGACACATATGTCCTCACCCTCAATGCTGTTGTTTTAGCAGTATGACAGTTGGGAAGTTGCAAGGTGGCATTGCAGCTATTGTGATAGAGGCACGGGGTAGACCCTAAAATGTGCAGCATGGGTATGACATTACTGCTGTGTACTTCATAATGTAAGTAACTATACCTGATGTTTACTGCGTCTATAGACATGAGCATTTAACAGGATTTGCACTTTTTTTAGGAATTAAAGGCAATTGGTAACTTCTTCATCCTGAACCCTCTATTTTGGGTGTGTTTGATCCATGGGCACGTAACTGCCATAAGCTACTTGACCTGCACACACAGCACAGGTGGTAGTGGCAACTGTTATCAATGGTAAATACCACTTGCGGATATGGCCTGAGATGGGAAATTGAGCCCTAGTTCATGTAGCAACAATACCAGCTGTCGTGTGACAGCAGGCCGGTTTTATGTTGTACCCTACCCTCCTGAACTGCCTTTGCCTTTCCAAAAGCCTTGGCATGGCAGAGTACCCCCATGCAAAGGTTGTTGGTGTAGTTTTGTGCTGTGCCCCAGGTTTCCTCTGCACAGCCCATTCACCCGTGCCGTGCCCCTTCGCCCTTTCCAACACCTGATTATCATGGCTGACATGCATTGTGTAGTAGGTATGTCCCCCCCGCTTACAGTTAACACTTAGGCATTTTTGTCCCCCATGCAAAATGCCCTGCATCTGTGTGGTTTCCTGGTAGTCTGTGCTGTCCTGTCCTTGAATCCCTGTGACGATCTCCTCAGGGATGACGGCTGCCACCATCTCCTCCATGTGGTCCAGGGCCTCCTGCGGTACTGGACTCCCACCTCCAGTCTGCAGTGCTGCCTTCCGGTTCCTTGCCATCTTTTCCTTGGTCCTGCTCTTACAGTCATGCCAGCGTTTCTTGCACTCTGTGACTGTTCTCCTTACTTCTGCCACACTGTTTTTCTTGTCAACAATTTGTTGCCAAATTGCCTCTCTCCTCCCAATTCGCAATTTTGAGGTGACAACAAGTTGTTGCTGGTGTTCCGTCACCTCTTTCACCAGTATTTCATGCTCCTCTGCACTGAACCGGCACTTCCTTTTCTTCTTCTCCCTCTCCTGGGTCTTGTCTGGGTCCTCCTGGCTGGTTCCTGGTCGGTTGGAGTCTTCCTGGGGTCTCTCATGGCTTCTGGGATCCATTTTGAGGCTCCTTTGCACATTTTGCTGGGTTTGCGCCGCTTTTTGACGCCATTGCGGCGAAAAAAGGCGGGTATCCGGTTTGCGACATCGCAAACCCGATTAAAGTCATTTTCGCTGCGTTAACATCATTTTTCTTCACGACATTGCGCAATGGTTTGAGTCAAAAAGAATGACTCTAACCGTGGTTCTCCCACGGAGTGTCAAAGTATAAATTTGACACCCGGGTGGTGCAAAGAAATGGCGTTAGCCGGCGTTAAACTTTTTGATGCAAAACTGTGTCAGTGCAGTTTTCAGTCAAAATGCATAAATATGGCCCTCAGTCCTCCTAACTGCATCTGTTCCTTCTATCCGCAGTCTGTTTATTCTAGTTGACTTTGTCGGATCATGTAGTGTGTAGGTTTTTTACTTGAAAAATATCTTTACATTTCTATCCATTCCCAGTCCCTGTTCCTTCCTCAAAGTTTAACAATCTAAAGACAAATGCGTTGGTTAGGAACTCACAATGTACCCAAACACCACCTTGGTACCTTTTTCACCTCATCTGTCTCCTCTGTACATTTTAGATCTTTGTGTAAGTTTACTTCTTATCAGTACTCTCAAACAGCTTTTTTCTCTTAACTTGCACGTTTTTAGTAAATTGTACTTTGCAGTAAGACCAGCACTACACATGGCAATTCAATGGAACTGAAACACCCTCCCATTGAAAATAATGGAGTTAAGAACTTATTACAATAGTGTATGCTACCCCAAAAGTACTACAGTTTGCGAGTACCAAAAGTAGTAAACTTACTGAAAAGTGTAGTTTACTGCAAAAGTGCAGTTTCCAAATAATACCTTTAAGACTTGTAGTACTACTGTAGTATTAGAATACTAGTACAAAGTGTAGTTGTGAATCAGGTCCTTTGTGCATATCAGCATAAAAATGACCCTAATTTGTAAAACATACTCATTAGTCATCTACATCAGAAAGACAACAATTTATCATCTTTGTTGTGATGCCTCAGACTGCAATTTTATGTTAGATGTAATGTTTCCAGAACACACGCAGCATTTATGTATACAATACTGAACTCATGGTAATTTAATGATAAATGTTTTAGGGCCTATGAGTGCAGTCAATAGCTCAGTGGCCAAATCTCTTTTGATTTGTTGATCACATTCAAATTTGTTTTTATATCCTTTTCAATATCATGGACCACTTGGCAATTTAAAATTCTGAATGTCTGAGTTCATAACCCAAATTATCAATATCTCACCACCCTCCCTTTTGCATTTTTCCCACTCATCCTCCTTCTGCTGACAATCTGGGCCGGCCAAACACACATGCACACAGGGCTATCTCCAGCCCAGCAACATGGTTGCTGGGCTGGAGAGAGCCTGCACAGGCTCCCAGTCTGCCTGGGAGCCCCCTGGATGGGTGCTCCCAGCCAATCCTAATGTTTCTCTAAGGAGCACCAAGATTGGCGCAGGGCAGGCTGGTTGCCTGTGCCTGCAGCAGAAGATGGAGGAGGCAGAGGAGCGGTGCAGCGTGATACGGAAACGCAGGTAAGTTTTAACTTTTTTTTATTATTTAGTATTTAATTCTCCCCCTCCCCCCTGCGTGCAGCCCCCCTCCTTTAAATTTGCACGAGCCGCGACTGATTAAAATTATGTATGCCTTCACTGCTTTAATGAAAAAGGACAAAGATCTAAATGAGGAAAGTCATAGTCTTCAAATAATCGGAAGCACAAGGCCACAATAACAGTCATGCATAGCCATGACTGTATTTGCTCTTTCTGAAGATGCCACAAGAAATATTTCCATAGCCAAATACACATCCATAAATTACCAAACTGATTTGGGCCAAAATTGTAAAACAAAACCTATTCAAAATAATCATTTACAAATAATCCCCCTCCAATTTTCCTATGAAGGACCATGAAAACAAATGTGAATACACTTTTTACACAAAGTTAAAAATCATTGAAGTCGCCCTTGACCTATTCTCCCACCATTCCTCTCTCACTATAAGCAGTAAATAACATAACATTTGGTCTCTCGTAGATGAAATATGTCAGACTGAATCCATAAAAACAAGCTTAAACCCTCTATTTTTCCCTCATTTCTTAAATGTTGCCCTTTGACAACAATCTACCCTTCCGGACAAACATTACCAGCACACATTTCAAGGGAAGTGCAGAATTAATGAGTTTACATGCTATGCACATCATGGGAGAACATCCCAACTGTGAAAGGGTTGAAAAGAAATCTCAAGAACCAGAAGATCTTAATAAATTAATCTAGTTTCAGGCATCTGCTCTCTCAAAAATGTTTCTGAGACTAGTGTTAACAAATAACTGAAACAACTTGCCATGGAAATAAACTCCTGAATTACCTTTAATTTATTTTAGGGGCTGATTTTAGCACATGATGATGTTTTAAGTTTCCTTGATAATGGTGATTCTAGGCTTTATTGACATACACATCTTTGTTATTTACTTATTTATTAATATACATTAATCAAAGATAATGCACAAGGACAATCACTGCAACATTTTTTAAAACACATTTAGAGTAGTTACTACAGACAATTAAGGTTACTTAAATAAGAAAACAACCTAAAACTGCTGAAATAGGAACATCTAACTGAAAAAGGAAATTCTTTAATTAGTTTTGTTGGGGGGGAGGAATAAAATCACAAAGGGGGCACGGAGACAGGGAACCGCTCAGAGAATTCTAGGGGCAGAACGAGGCAGTGAGAAGGAGTGTAAAATGAGAACAAGGAGCACAAATAGGAAGAGTCACTGGATTAAGGCATGTACACTTTATAACAAATAAATAAAGGCTAAACGGAGGCTTATGAGGAAGCCAAATGAGTTGAGAAAGTTTGATAAAGATGCATAGATTGAAGGAAAACAGAATGCAGACACTTGTATACTCTAAAAAGACACATGTAGGTATTTAGAAAGATGAATATAGGGAGACAACCAGAAGGGACAACTTAGTTGAAGGGAAAACGTGTTGGACCTGGTCCTCTCAGGAGGGTAATCTCCTAACTTTTTGCCTTTTCCCTCCACTTTTTGCTGAGTTTGTTTTTGTTGGCCGTATGACTCTGTGCACTTTAACCCCTGCTAACCAGTGATAAAATGCTTGTGCTATCCACTTAAATATTGTTAAACTGGCTTATACCCAACATTGACTTTACTTGTAAGTCACTTGTAGAGTGGTAGGGCATGTACAGAGGGCCTGCAAATTAAATACTATCTGTGGCCCTTCAGCACTTGTTGTGCCACCCACTTAGGTAAAATCTCATGTCCCTGGTCTGCCACTGTAGCCTGAATACAGTTTTAAACTGCAATGCTGACTTGGCATTAAAAAAACCCTTGCAAAGCTGTGAGCCCTCCTTTTACTACATATATGTCCCCCTAATGTAGGCCCTAGGTAGCCCACAGGCCAGGGTGCTGTATAATTAAAAGGTTGGGCATATACTTTTGAGTTTTATTTGTCCTGGTGGTGAAACACTCCTAAATTTGTTTTTAACTACTGTGAGGCCTACCCTTCCCTTAGGATACCAATGGGGATTCCTTATTGCATTATAATAAGCTGTAATTTCCAATTGGGAACTGGTAACTCTGTCATGTTTGGTATCAATGAAATTGTAATAATAAACCCTCTTTAATAGTAAAGTAAAACATTTCCCATTACAATTTTGAAAATGCCAGTTTTAGAAAATTTGCATTTTCCTGCCCTTAGCCCTTTTGTACCTGCACCCTGTCTTGGATCACATGCCTGGGTGTAGCCTACAGTTAGGTTTTTTGAATTCCTCCTAGACAGTCACACAATAGAGGGATTAGTTGTGCCTCAATGGGCCATCTGTGGGTAAGATTGGGGTGGAGCTGAGTAGAGCTCCACTCACAACTGAAAAGCCTGTGCTGTGCCTTAACACAAAGGGCATAGCAACCATGTATTGTCAACGGAGCCAGCTTGGAGCTGGGACAGGGGAGTCAGGAAATCCCATGCACTTCAGAGAACTTTTCCAGAAGCTTCTTCCACCTTCAAGAAGAAGGACACCAGGATATAAAAATAGTACCTTCAAACCCTCTCTTCAGTTCTTTACGGGACTTGCAGAAGGACTCTCAGAGGACTGCATGCTGCTGTGACCTGCTGTGCACTCTGCTAGACTGCTGTAAAATGTGTAAAGATTCCTGGAGCCTGCCTTGAACCCTTGAAGATCAGGACTGATGTTGAGCCCTACATTGTCATCTGCAACCAGGACTACCATTAGTGACTCCATGGGCTAATTTGCTAGCTTCCTCTTCAAAGTCATAGCAACATAAAAGACTCCAACCAAACTGAACCCAAAACTGGACCCAGCCTGAATGAGTCCTGAGCCCCTAAGAGGTACCCTACTGGTGGTGGAACTTTGGTTATGGTGTTAAATGTGTCTAGCTGGACCATTCCCAAAACTGAAGACAAAATATTTTGGACTTTAACTAAACTATTCAGAATGACACCGAGAACAACAAGCTGGCCCATCCACCCGAGGTGCAGCGCCAGTGAGATTGACCTTTAACCTTTTCCCGCTAAGTTATTTTCTGCAGCAGCAAATCGTTTCCAGCGATTATTCACCAAAGGGGTATCCAACTTCATGGAACTGTTTTTGGCTACAGCTCGCTGCCTCGTCCTGCTGGATTTAATGACTTTCATTTCAGCGACTAAGTCTGAACATAGAAAACTTCACCGCCCCAACGACATCCAACAACAATGCTCTCTCCTCTGACACCTCCTGGAGAAATGTTTGGGTTCTGAAGTGGGTAAGTTTGAAAAATGTAAAGAATTTTTGACACTATAATCATTTGTAGTGCCACTCTTCCAGGGATACTATTAGGAAGAGAATCCCACACTCTGTGTCTCTAAGCAGATTGCTTAAAAATGGATCTAAATTAAGTTGCCCATGTAATGTTGGGCCTGGTAAAGGGCACAACCATAGATTATTAAATGGATCAGTAGTGACTTGAAGTGGAAGCAGTCTTGAGGGTCCCATCACTCCCTGTGAGTGGCACTATTAATGTTTTTTACCCAATTGACTATTAGGCCAGAATATCTTTATTAACCTTTTGCTGGTCTATTGTGGAATGAGTAGGATTTGCAGCATGTCATGTGCAAACAACAACACACTGTCATCCTTAACTACCCATCAGTGGAACCTTTACACTAGTCCATTCTGTCCAGTTTGCCTGTGGTTCTATCACCAAAGCAAATATCAGTGACAACAACAGGGATGCTTGACAGGAACCTCTCCCAATATAGAAAGCCTCTGATAGCCAGGTATTAACCTGGACTTTAGCACAGAGCCAATGAAAAGAGTTGGATCAGCAAAAGGACATTTTAACCAAAATTCACTTTTCATGGTATTTGCCAAAGAAAGTCCCTTTGACTGAATCGAAGGCTTTTTAAAATTCTACCTCCATCAGGTCATACAGAACAGTGAATTCCTGAACTTGGGTGAAGACAATATGAATGCACCTTTAAAAGTGTTGTGTGCTTCTTCCTGGCATGAATCTGCTTTAGTACACAAGCCTGATTACAAGTACCTTGACTAATAGTTTAGTCTTCAAATGATCACTGACATGGAATAAAGAACAGAAGTGAAGGGTTTTCCTTCTTTTGAAATGACTGTGAACAATGACTGTCTAAGGCCACGAGGTAGTGTGATTGTTGTGCTTCAGTGAGTAGTGCTAGCAAATGTAGAAGGCAATATTTTGAAGCATTCTGCACGAAGACAGGACAGATGTTTTCTAGGACTGCATTGTGGCTAGGGCTTCACCCAGTACCACCATGGTTAGGGTGGCACATATTAATCCTTTCACTGCCAGGCCTTTTTCCCCTCAGGTGACAAGCATTTTTTTTGGCTATTTGGGGCAGTTCGTGTTTATGCCCTCATAACTTTTTGTCCACACAAGCTACCCACGCCAAATGTTCATCCTTTTTTCCAACATCCTAGGGATTCTAGAGGTACCCAGACTTTGGGCCTCATTATGACCCTGGTGGTACAGAACCGCAAGGGCCAACGGGGGCGGGAGCACCGCCGACAGGCCGGCGGTGCTCCCTTGGGCATTCTGACCGCGGCGCTTTGGCCACGGTCAGAAATGGAAAACCGGCGGTCTCCCGCCGGTTTTCCGTTGGCCATTTGAATCCCCCATGGCGGCGCAGCTCGCTGCGCCGCCATGGGGGATTCTGACACCCCCTACCGCCATCCTGTTCCAGGATGGCGGAGGGGGTGTCGCGGGGCCCCTGGGGGCCCCTGCAGTGCCCATGCCAATGGCATGGGCACTGCAGGGGCCCCCATAAGAGGGCCCCGCTAGTATTTCACTGTCTGCATAGCAGACAGTGAAATACGCGACGGGTGCAGTAGCACCCCTCGCACCTTCCCACTCCGCCGGCTCGATTACGAGCCGGCTTCATGGTGGGAAGGTCGTTTTCCCCTGGGCTGGCGGGCGGCCTTTCGGCGGCCGCCCGTCAGCCCAGGGGAAAAGTCAAAATACCCGCCGCGGTCTTGCGACCGCGGTACGGTATTTTGACGGCGGGACTTTGGCGGGTGGCCTCCGCCGCCCGCCAAGGTCCGAATGAGGCCCTTTGTGGGTTCCCCTGAAAGAGACCAAGAAATTAGCCAAAATACAGCAAACAACTAATTTTTTTTTTATTGGAAACAAGGGCTGCAGAAGAAAGCTTGTGTTTTTTCCCCCTGAAAATGGCATCAAAAAAAGGTTTGTGGTGCTAAAATCACCATCTTCCCAGCTTTCATGACCAAGGAGACTTGAATCAGAAAACCCAATTTTTCAACACAATTTTGGCATTTTATTGGGACATACCCATTTTTACTGTTTTTTGTGCATTTAGCCTCCTTCCAGTTAGTGACAGAAATAGGTGTGAAACCAATGCTGGATCCCAGAAATAGGTGTGAAACCAATGCTGGATCCCAGAAAGCTAAACATTTCTCAAAAGTAGACAACATTCTGAATTCATCAAGGGTAATTTGTGTAGATCCTACAAGTGTTTCCTAGAGAACATAACAGCTGAAATAAAAAAATATTGAAATTGAGGTAAAAAGCAGCCATTTCTCTCCATGTTTTACTCTGTAACATTTTCCTGTGATGTCAGATTTTTTAAAGTAATATACCGTTACATCTGCTGAACTCTTCTGGTTGTGAGGATATATAGGGCTTGTAGGTTCATCAAGAACCCTAGGCACCCAGAGCCAATAAATGAGCTGCACCCTGCAATGGGATTTCATCCTATACCGGGTAAGATAAAAAGTGAAAAATAGGTACTAAGAAAACCTTTGTATTTCCAAAATGGGCACAAGATAAGGTGATGAGAAGCAGTGGCTATTTGCACATCTCCGAATTCCGGGGTGCCCATACTAGCATGTGAATTACAGGGCATTTCTCAAATAGACATCTTTTTTACACACTGTCTTACATTTGGATGGAATAAATGTAGAGAAGGACAAGAGGCAATAACACTTCTTTTGCTATTCTGTGTTCCCCCAAGTCACCTGATAAAAATGGTAGCTCACTTGCGTGGGTAGTCCTAATGCTCATGACAGGAAACACAACATGGACACATCACATTTTTACATTGAAATCTGACATGTTTGTTGAAAAGTGCCTAGCTGTAGATTTTGGCCTCTAGCTCAGCCGGCACATAGGGAGACCTACTAAACCTGCACATTTTTAAAAACTAGACATCTAGGGGAATCCAAGATGGGAGGACTTGTGGGGCTCTGACTAGGTTCTGTTACCTGTTGGCTTTTTGGCCAAATGTTGAGGTTTGCAAAGGATTCTCATCCTTTGCAAACCTCAACATTTGGCCAAAAAGCACTTTTTCACTCATTTCGGTGACAAAAAGTTCTGGAATCTGAGAGGACCCACAAATTTCCTTCCACCCAGGGTTTCCACAAGTCTCCCAATAAAAATGGTACCTCACTTGTGTGGGTAGGCCTAGCATCTGCAAAAGGAAATGCCCAAAACACAACATGGACACATCACATTTTCCCAAAGAAAACACAGCTGTTTTTTGCAAAGTGCCTAGCTGTGGATTTTTGCCTCTAGCTCATCCGGCACATAGGGAGACCTACAAAACCTGCAAATTTTTTAAAACTAGACATCTAGGGGAATCCAAGTTGGGGGGGCTTGTGGGGGTCTGACCAGGTTCTGTTACCCAGAATCCTTTGCAAACCTCAAAATGTGGCCCAAAACATTCTTTTTCCTCTCATTTTGGTGGCAGAAAGTTCTGGAATCTGAGAGGAGCCACAAATTTCCTTCCACCCAGCATTCCCCCAAGTCTCCTGATAGAAATGGTACCTCACTTGTGTGGGTAGGTGCAACACCCGCAACAGGAAATGCCCCAAAACACAACGTGGACACATCACATTTTCCTAAAGAAAACAGCTGTTTTTTTGCAAAGTACCTAGCTGTGGTTTTTGGCCTCTAGCTCAGCCGGCACCTAGGGAAACCTAGCAAACCTGCACATTTTTTAAAACTAGACACCTCGGGGAATCCAAGATGGGGTGACTTGTGGGGACTGACCAGTTTCTGTTACCCAGAATCCTTTGCAAACCTCAAAAGTTGGCCAAAGAAACACATTTTCCTCTCATTTTGGTGGCAGAAAGTTATGGAATCTGAGAGGAGCCACAAATTTCCTTCCACGCAGCATTGCTCTCAGTATCCCAATACACATGGTACCTCACTTGTGTGGGTAGGCCTAGCACCTGCAACAGGAAATGTCCCAAAACACAACATGGACACATCACATTTTCCCGAAGAAAACCCAGCTGTTTTTTGCCTAGCTGTGGATTTTGGCCTCTAGCTTAGCCGGCACCTAGGGAAACCTAGATAACCTGAATTTTTTTTAACACTAGACACCTAGGAGAATCCAAGATGGGGTGACTCTGGGGCTCTGACCAGGTTCTGTTACCCAGAATCCTTTCCAAACCTCAAAATATGGCCAAAAACTAACTTGTTCCTCTCATTTCGGTGGCAGAAAGTTCTGGAATCTGAGAGGAGCCACAAATTTCCTTCCACCCAGCATTCCTCTCAGTCTCCCGATAAAAATGGTACCTCACTTGTGTGGGTAGGCCTAGCGCCCATAACAGGAAATGCCCCAAAACACAACGTGGACACATCACATTCCCCCGCCCCCAAAAATAGTGGAATGGTGGCTTCCAACCAGTATGGGCCTGGTTATGCTCCCACCTCAACTGAAGGGGGTAACAGTCTTTCAGCTCTCCCCCTGCACACTAAAACATCTTATCCCACAGCAAGCAAAGGACTTTTTTGGGGTTTTGGTTTTATATTTGGGCAATGAGAGCTTGGTAACTCTCAAAATTGTCCCACTTGGAATGGTGAGGGCTGCACTTTTTTTACTTTGGGAGTCCGCCATGTAGAAAAATCCACAAGACTTAGACACATCTCAAAACTAAACATCTGGTTGATTTCAGGGTGGTGTGCTTCACATGCACCCCTTGCCCAAGGGGCTGCTCCCCTTATGATTAAGGATGATAAAAAAATAAAAAAACTCCCTGGTGTCTAGTGGTTTCATTAACCCCTGGAGGCAGATTGGCCTAATTATATTAGGCCGATCTGTCCACAGGGGGGCAGAAATGGCCTAAAAATTAGTTGGCCCATTGGGGAGTGGCCCTTGCTAAAGGGGCCGCTTTCCTCATGTTCATTTAAAAAAAAAAATTCCCTGGTGGCATCGCGTTCGGCAGCAGAAATGCTTGCAGAGACATGAAAGGAGGTTCAATATTAGCACAAATCATCCCAGCTTATACAGTTATTGTATTGTATTGTATTGTAATAGTATTTATATAGCGCTTACTACCCCTGACGAGGCGTCGAATCGTTTTTCGGCGAATAGCACGCTACTCCGGAACCCAACAAAAATTAGTGATGGATTAGTATCGGGATATATGAGTACAGTTTTAGTATTATTATGAGTTAATTTGAGTTGCGGATGTGAGAGTGGAAGAGTCTGTGGAAGGGGTTAGGGAGATCATAGTAGCACTGTGAGATACATGAGGGCGAATTTAGTAGGATTGTTTGGGAGGACATGGTAGTAAAGTGAGCTTTGGTGAGTTAGATGTGGAAGCGGAGGGAAGAGCAAGTTATCTCTCTGGGTTATGACTAGACCCTTTTTTCTAATTTTGTTTTTTTGGATCCACAAATACAAATTGGATTTAAGGATCAAAGGCAAATTTCCTTGCCCTGGTGCTGTGCATCTGTGCAAGCTTTACTTTTTGGTGCCAGATCCAATGATTCAGCAGTGTCTGTGCCAATGCACAGTGAGGGCTCTGCTCAACCATCTGCTGGAAGCCAACCTTGCTTTGTATGGCCTTCACAATGACAGTTACCCATTCTGGACAGCTATCAGATTCTTCTTTTCTTTCTTAAGATAAGTTTGGATCTGTAAATCCAAAGTGGCATCTGAAAAATCTTTTTTACTGTAATGCTGTGGACCCCTGCAATATTCCCGGTTCATTGCTGGATATAAGGATTCTCTGTGGAACCTTGAACGTTCCTTCTAAACCATACAAGATACTTGATACCACTTGGGAAATCCTGATTGGGTTTCAAGGAACCTTTGAAGATCTACACATCTCAGGACAAAATAACTTTTTTTGATTTTGAAACACATGGGAGGTTCCTTTGGTACCCCTGGCAAAAGGACTTAGTAGGTATGGGTGTGCTCACTTTGAACCCTAAACACCCATTGCTACCTTTGTGCACTAGCTTTCCCTGGATCCTAATAATCTGTTCATATGCCTATACACTACTGGTCCCTGAGCATTAAACACCCTTTTATAGCCCTTTACCCTAGCCTTATTTAAAGCCTAAACACCACTTAATATTTCTACACAATACTCATCCCTGGACCCAAAATAACCCTTTCACTCCTTTAGAATACCAAGCCATGAACCATAAAAAACCTTACTACTGCATACGTAGCCCTTCCCTGAACACTAAAAACTCCTACTATGCCTATAAACTAAACTTTTCTGTACCTTTGAGTCCCCTTACTACCCCTACACACTATCTATCCATGAGCCCTGAAGTACCTCAATACATAACTCATCCATGAACACTAAAATCTCCTTACCACTACCTTCTAAGTCAAAAATCTAAATATTAGCCACTGTGAACGCATAGAAATCATTGAAATCAAATTATGAAAACAATATTTCTACATTGAAATTATATTGAATTTATAAATAATTTTAAAATAACACATTATTTAAATATTTAAATGAAAATAATTACATATATTTTATTAAATGTATTTTCTAAAATAAGAATCATTTTATTAAACTATATTTATTTTAAAAAATGTACAGAATGTGTATATAGAACAGACAAGCTACCCGTATTTTGGAATAAAGAGGCATATTTATACTCTGCTTGCGCCGAATTTGCATCAAAACTTTTGACGCAAATTTGGCGCAAACCTAACATCAGATTTATACTTTGACCCCCGACCCCGCGAATGTCAAAATTCAGCTGTGTGCGTCATTTTCTGTATGCAGGAAACTGCCTTGCTTTAATGACATGCAAGGTAGGCGTTCCCGGCCAAAACATTACTTTAAGGCATGTGCGCCTTATTTATATTCCTGTATCATGTTGACGCACAGGAGGGGGTGGGTCTTAAAAAATGGCGCACAGCTTGATTTGAGCTGTTTTTTAACGCCTGGGTGAGGGCAGGCATTAAGGGACCAGCGGGCTCAGTTCCATGGTCTCTGACCTTGGAAGCAGTCCACAGGTGCCCTTCCTTTCCCCCAGGGACACCCCCTGCCACCCTCGCCCACACCTGGAGGACACCCATGGATGGGGGGGACCCATCCAAGGTAAGTACAGGTAAGTTGAGGTACGTAGATTAAAAAAGAAAAATTAGGCGGCCTAACTTGGGCCCCCCTACATGCCACTGTGCCCAATGACCATGCCCAGGGTACAAAAGTCCTCTGGGCATGGCCATTGGGCATGGGGTCATGACTCCTGTCTTTCCTAATGGGGGTTGTGTTTCAAAAAATGGCGCAAGTCCGATGAGAGCCATGATTTTTTACTCTAACCTGACTTGCACCATTTTTTGACGCACACCCCCCATTCTTCCCTACGCCTGCGCTGCCAGGTTAGAGAAATTTATTTTTACTCTAATCAACCCGCAGTGCCGGCTAACATCAATCCATAAATATGGCGCCCACCTGGCGCGTTGGAATTGCGTTAGCCGGCAGTACATTTTTTGATGCAAACCAGCACTGGTTTGCATCCAAAAGTATAAATATGGGCCAAAGTGTTTTTGCACAGCAGTAAGTCTGATTGGGTGGCTCACCTGTTCTTCTCACTGACTGAAGGGAAGTAATCTTTTGATATTTTGCAGTGTGGAGACCACACCTGATGAGTACCAGCCTGAGAGTTCTGTTGTCTCCAGTGGAGAAACCACAGTGATATATATCACTTTGTCATAGCGAGTGGAATCTCTCCAAAAATCAATGCAGGAAAGGTTGAAAAGATTGGAAGAGGAAATCACCCAGTAAAAAGCACACAAATGTAATAGACACAGGATAGACTAGGAGACTGGCCAGATATATACATTTCTCAAGAAATTTCATAATTTGTGAAATTTGACAGCACAAACTGGATTGTATGAATAAAGAAAACTGTGACTGCCACTCAGTGATAGAAGTACGGATGTGAGTGTGAACTCAGAAACAGATGTAAAGGACACTGGTAGGATGAATACACATACTACTTTGTAAGAGGAATTTGTTTGTTTTTTATGGTGGGACGGGAGCAGAAACTACAAGCCCTGACAAGGCAATGCAAAGAAAATAATAAAAGACAGAGAAAGAAGAAAAGAGGCGGCCAGGGAGAGAAAATCAGCCAAAGAAAATCAGAAGAGGACCAGGAGCAACAGGTGATATTATTGGAATACAACACAGTATTGAACTTATCAAATATGGAACTGGCTGAACAAGATCTAATTTATTTATCCTTGGGTCTGTCCTACTGTAAAGAAATTGATTTTGACTATGTCCAAAGCAAAACTTTCTGCCAGAAAGTTGAAGCTCATGAAACTTAACAAACTGAACAAGAAAACTATACCTGAAGTGCCAGAGAGAAGGGAGGTTCAGTCAATTATTAATTGAGGATGTGTATGTGATGCAACAGTTCTTAGGACCAGAAGAGAATACCATTGGGAAGATTGATGAAGAAATGGTAACTGAACATCTAGAAAGAGAGGGAGTATGACTTTCGGGGGAAGGTGGTTCATCATTCAAGACAAAATCCTAAACAATCCCACCAATGGAGGGATAATATAGATCAATTTCCAAAAGCTATGATTAAAGAATTAAAAGATATAAGATTTTTATCTTTGAATAACTAACATACTAGAGAAAAGGGCTATTTTTAAACCATGAAAAAAGTGGTCTCCAACCCGGAATTGGTAGTATGTAGCTCTGACAATGGTGGGATAGAGTGATTTGAAAAGATTTTGAAAGAGTACATGAAGGAAGCCTATCAGAAATTTCAGACACTGAATGTTATAGGAAAGTAGATCTTACACGTTATGAGACCGTGAAAAGAGATTTTGGGATTGAATTATGTGGTGGGAGGAACAGGGCTTGTTAAGCCCAGAAGAATTTCATTTTCCAAAAAATGATACCACAAGATTGCCTATATTTTATTTAATACACAAAGGGGGTGATTCTAACTTCGGCGGGCGGCGGAGGCAGCCCGCCAAAGTTCCCCCACCAAAATACCGCTCCGCGGTCGAAAGACCGCTGAGGGTATTTTGGGATTTGCCCTGGGCTGGCGGGTGGCCGCCCGCCAGCCCAGGGCAAATCAACCTTCCCACGAGGACGCCGGCTCAGAATTGAGCCGGCGGAGTGGGAAGGTGCGACGGGTGCAGTGGCACCCGTCGCGTATTTCAGTGTCTGCATAGCAGACACTGAAATACTTTGTGGGGCCCTCTTACGTGTCCCCAGTGGCCCCGCGGCACCCCCTACCGCCATCCTGTTCCTGGCGGGAGACCCGCCAGGAACAGGATGGCGGTAGGGGGGGTCAGAATCCCCATGGCGGCGGAGCACGCTCTGCCGCCATGGAGGATTCTGCAGGGCAGCGGGAAACCGGCGGGAGACCGCCGGTTTCCTGCATCTGACCGCGGCCGAACCGCCGCGGTCAGAATGCCCTGCGGGGCACCGCCGGTCTGTCGGCGGTGCTCCCGCTGACCCTGGCCCCGGCGGTCTCTGACCGCCGGGGTCAGAATGACCCCCAAAATTCCTAAATATGCAAGGAACCCCCCAGGGAGACCTATCATAGCTGTGCAAGGGAGTTGCTTTGAAAATGTTTCCCAGTACATTGATCATTTTTAATACTTTTTGTCCAAAATCTTCCCTCATACCTAAAATATAGTATAGGTGTTTTAAAAGAATATTTGATGCTACATGGGAGAATGGGTTGCTACTGATGATGCTAGATGTGGCTTTGTTATACACAAGCATTCGTCATGGAGATGGCCTTAGGGAAACAGATTATTTCCCTAGAGCTCGACCCATAAGATTTTACAAGCACAGTAAAATGTTGTTCAGTGTGATGAAGTGGTTTCTGGAACATAACACCTTTTTCTTTGACAATGCCATTTATAAGCAGCAGCAGGGAGCTACTTGCTTCATCGCCAGCTATGTGAATCTGCATATGGGCTGGTGGGAGGATCAGGTCCTCAGCAAGCCCCTTTGGACAGATGGGATACACATATCATTTTGTGGCTTTCCTTTATAGACAATATTTTTGTGGTCTAGAAAGGGAAAATGGAGAGTACTGCAGAATTTGTGTTGAATATGAACGACAAGACTTAAAAATCTTAGGTTTACCAGCAATGTGAGTCACAAGGAAATTTAATTTTTGGATGTCGAATAACAACAATTAGAGACAGTGCTGTACAGGAAACCCAGTGCAGGTAATAGCATCCTGCATGACTCTAGTTTCCATCCTACTATTTTGATAGAGAGTATACTGTATGGGAAGTTATTAAGGACTAAACAAATTTGCAGTACACATGACAGTTACAAAAGTGAGAAGAAGAACATGTTACAGAGATTATGAAGGAGGTGGTACAAGAAGAAATCACTTGAAAACTCTGCAGTAGGTTTGAGGTACTTAAGAGAGAAAACATATTGTTTACAAATATCACAGATGAAAGACAAACCAAAAATAAAAACATAGGTTTAGCACTACCTACAGTAAGGCACATTTGAAAGTAAGAACAGTGATAAACAAGTGCTGGTATCTGCTTATTGTTGACCCTGTTATTTGGGAGGAGATACCATGTAGACCACTGATGAGTTTCCAAAGGGGACAATCTACAAAAGATGCACTAGTCAGGAGTGATGAAAGACAAAAGAGAGAAGGGACATTGCTATTAAAAAATGATTGATTTATGTGATGCAAAGCCTGTAAGAATAGGGAAATGATGACAATTTAATGGTGGGAGGAAGAATCCTTCACAGAATTTAAGGATCCTTCAACTGCAAAAGTAATCATCTAGTGTACATTTTGATATGTAGCTGGCCTATGATCTACTTATGGAGTACCACCCTGCAGGTACATAAAAGAATTTTGGAACATCTGAGAGCTATCAAGAACAGAGATGTAATGTACCCTGTAGCAAGACATATAAATGATGAACATGAAGATGGAATAGAAGATCTCAGGTACTCTGTAATAGATAGGATTAAAAAAGATGTAAGAATAGGGAAAAGAGAGAAAAAGCTAAGAGTCCTCAAATCAAAATACATTATTGCATTTGATAGTAAAGAACCAATTGGGATGAATTATGGAGAAGAGATGTATGTACATGTGTAGGTATATAGATATGAGCTATGCATCACTGGTATAGAACAAG
Source organism: Pleurodeles waltl (assembly GCF_031143425.1). NCBI lineage: Eukaryota > Metazoa > Chordata > Amphibia > Caudata > Salamandridae > Pleurodeles > Pleurodeles waltl. The sequence continues at coordinate 597,135,454 of NC_090443.1, forward strand.
AATATCAGACATTGAGGAATGAGTAGTGTATCAAGAAGAATGTGTTTAAATCTGTGATTATTAAACTTTTTTGCAAATAGCTGTGTTGCAGGTTTTAATTCTGTTTTCTTTGTAGTCTTTTTCAGAGCTGGAGAGGAAAAGACTCCATTAGAAGATGAGAAGGAGCAGGATATCTTTATTCTCTGAAATAATCTTTCTTTAGTGGGACTTTAGCTCACTAGGGCAATAGAGAATGGAGGTGCACAGCCGCATGCCCAATGGGGCTGTATATACATCCTTAGATTAGCAGTGATCACAGTATGATACACCTATTAGGTGATGTTTGATTGGAACATCTTTGCAACCTATTTTATAATTATGGTTCCCTTGGGGTTATGTTTGATTTTGCTACCATAATGTGTATTTATTTAAAGACACCAGTTGATGAGTTGTATAATAACTGTGAGGTTAAATGAGGAGAGAGATCTTTAAGGCGATAGCTCAATTTTGTTACCCATCAGGTTTCCCCTGGGGTCCTTTCACAAATATTTTGCTTTCACGTTATGATGTTCTGAAATGTGGATGAATTAAAAAAATTAAGTATAGTGTGAATTTGACCTACATGTCTTCATCACGGCCATGATCAAGCCTCTGTAGGTTGAAATGTGTTGGCTGTTTATGAAGTAATAAACAGTAATTAATCTACCTCTGAAGTGCTTCTCAATTTCTTGATTACAAAATGAATGGGGTGGTCCAACCCTGTGGGAGCACCGGCACTGAAGAGTGTGCTTATTAAGTGGACAACACATAAATGATGTGGTCATGACACCGTGGCGGCGCACTCAACTGCAGAAGCTGGTGACGAGGGAGACCAACACTGGTAACATCGATAATCCAAAGGAAGGGTCCCAGCACTCCAGGAATTTCACAATTGTAGTCTTTATTTGTTTCACAACAACCACCTTTCCTTTATAACTCTTGCAAGTCTTACTCATGGTTAGTGAGTCCTACAACAGTTGAGCTATATACATACTTGATCCGTCCTGTCATCCATGAGGCATTCTGGATTTTGTAGTCCAAACAATTAATCAATCAGGAATTTGTGAAGCACACTACTCATCCGTAAGGGTCTCAAGGCACTGAAGTGGGTGGGGTGCTGCTACTGCTCGAAAAGCCAGGTCTTGAGAATTTTCCTGAAGTTAAGCAGGTCTTTGGTCTGATGCAGGTGAGTGGGAAGAGTGTTCCAAACAAAAACAGTCACCCAAAAATGTCTTCACAAAGAACATAAAAGTATAAACACTTATGCATAGTGATGATACGCCATACTGTAAAATTCATATGTACAGAGGGGTCAATGATGAATTCAGTGACACATATTATGTTGGTATTATATGGCATCAGTAAACTGTCAATGCAGACAACATGCTGAACAAGATAATCCTGTCTGGTCTGGATATAACTACATCGAGAATCATCCATATTGTGATTTGTGAGTCTGTTCTGTTGTACATTGGTTTCAGACCACAGAGCAGCCACTCGATTGTTAAATATTGCAAATATGGCCCCACATATAATTTACTGTTAGCCCCAGGGAGGTGGTGGTCCCCACTGCATGAAGGGGTCCTGTGGACCCCAACTAGTATAATTAACCAATTTTGCCCTGGGGAGGTGGCGGTGCCTGGGGAAGCGGGGGGGGTCATGTTGCCCCACCACATATAATTTACTGTTAGCCCCAGGGAGGTGGCGGGCCCTCCCAGTATAATTAGCCAATTTTGCCTCAGGGAGGTGGTGGTCCCTGGGGCATGGTGGGCTGCATGGCCCCCTGCATACTATTTATTTAAGTCCAGGGGTGGTAACTGTCCCTGGGGCTCAGAGTGGGTCCTACAGACACCCCCCCTAGTATAAGTAACCAATTTTGCCACGGGTTGGTGGTTGTCCCCGAGGTATGGGGACTGTGCCCCCCCCATACTATTCATTTAAATCACAGGGAGATGCCAGTCCTGGGGCATAAATAAGCCCTAGGAAGGGGGCTCCATGTGCCCCATTATCATTTTTGACATGCCTCCAGGACCTGGCCCACACAGGGCTTTCATAAAACAAGCATGGTAGACCGGGTTTGTTTGTTTTTTTGTTGTTTTTACCTCAAATTCATTCCATAATTATTTTGTTTCTAAACTTTTTTTACAAAGTACTTCTTTTGCCCTGGGAGGGGGTCCCTCTGAGACCCCAGCACCGGAGCTAAGGGGTGCCTACCCGGGTCCCTTTTCTTACTTTTTTAATTTTTGCTGGGACTCAGCTGAAGCCAAGTCCCAAGATGGCAGCCAACACATCCTTGTTGAAGTGCCTGCAGCCATTCAGATCTCAGCACAAGATCAGAAGGGTTTGCAGAGCCATGGCATCCCCATATATATAAATAAACGTGTTTTTACTTCAAGAATGCAAAAACTACTTAACAGATATATACTAAATAACAAAAAGGCCGCTTTCTGGAGCAAAAGCTAGCATTCTGCTAAATTTGATGTAAATCCATCCACTGGTTCGACCACTATTCCTGTTCAAAATCCCTATGGAAATGAAAATGGTGAAAACACATTTTGGTATCCCCCCTATTTCTCAGCCTCCACTTCACGGATCAACCCAAAACTTTGCAGACAGCAGCTGATGTAAGTGTTTTAATTTTGGGGAAAAGTTTGTGAAGATTTGTCAACCAGCGCCAATGATATAGCCAAGTAAAAAACACATTTTCTATAGAAACAAAGTCTTAACTATAACTACCTAGTGGCAACACCACTAGCTAATATATATTCACTGAAAAAAAACAAAGGTTACAGAGATGTTATAGTTAGATGACATCAGTGATGTCACTGATTATGTCATGAGTGATGTGATATGTGAGGGCGGAAGCAGTGCATTGCGGGGGCTTAAGTTATAGTTAGATCAGGCAACTATGAGGCTGAATTTCTTTGGTTTTGTACGAGTGAAATGTGAGCCTAACTATAATCTCCCTGTAACCATTGGTTTTTTTCAGTGACATTCTAAAGTTTTTTAATTCCATTTTCTAATTATAATGGCCCTGAAACCTTTGTTTTTTTGCAGTGTATTTCTACCTTTTAAAAAAATCTAATTTTCTAACTATAACATCCCTGTAACCTATGTTTTTTTTCTGTGAATTTTTAAGGTTTTTATTAAAAAAAAATTATACAAGAGTGACTTGTTATGTTTCACAGTAGATATATGAGCATATGTGTGCATCTGTTACTGGGTGTATGAATTTGTATGTGTTGGTCTGTGAGTGGCAGTGTGAGTGTCTCAGTGACTGTGTAAAATGTTCTATGAGTGTGTGAGTGGATCCGAGGCTGGTGGTATGAGTGCCTGTCTGGGTCTGTAACTATTTCTGTCAGAGACTCTGCATGTCTAAGAGTCTCACTATGAGTACTGCTATGGGTCTGTTGGTGTCTGTGTTAGTGGGTCCATGGATTTGTTATTGGGTGTGTGAGTGGTGGTATGGTTTTTGGTTTTCACATATGTACTATGCTTAAAGGAGAGAATCATATATTTTGTTTATAAAACAAACATCATTAAACAATTTTTTTTCACACTCATCAAAGGTCAGATTGGAGCACGAATATATTATGATGCATTCACATCTATTAAAGATTGTAGAATATTCTTAATATGTAACATTACAGGAAACATTTCTACCTTTATATTTGTCAAGTCAAATGAGTTAGGATCAGTTCCATTTTACAAAAGTAGAGGTTTGCTGGGGCACCTGCTTTTTTAAAATAGTTTTAAGTACTTGTTGTTGAGGTTCGATTGATCAGAAATTAATATGAGGTCCATAATGGTTCTAGTATTGACCTTGTAAATGTTTCTAACTTGCATTTAAAAAAGTTGTTTGGAGGCGTAACTGTGACAAAAAAGCCCAGAATACATTCAGTATGATTGTTTTTCTAAATGTTTTAATCATTGCAAATTCTTTGCAAATTTGTCACTATTCTGAAATGAAATATTGCAGCATGTGTATTCCAGTTTCCTTGAAAAGTCTCAAAGAAAGTGTGTTTTTTTAAAAGTGTAAAACAGATGTGTACACATGCTGTAATTTATTTTTGACAATACTTGTTTACTAATATAGTGTTAAAGCTTATATTTCTGTAAAAATGTTAAATGTAAAGCACTTTTAAATTGTATTTCTTGTCTTCTCGACAATGTCGGTACTCGGGATGACGCTGGTAGTCACCAATATAATGTGACTTGGAAATAAAGAGATATGTTTGGAGTAGACAGTTGTCATTAACCTTCAAAGGATGTTCCTACCTATTTCTCTCTTCTTGAATATTCCAATTCATATCTGGATACTTCATTGGAGCTGTCATGTGCTACTAGTGCAGAACTTTGCTTAGGTTTTTCTTTTACATTTTTACCCAAGCAAAATAGCAACAGGAGGCAGGGAGCAGCAGGATGTGCCACAGCAGCCAGAGGAACAGGTGCAAGCAGAACTACATGAGGATTCTGAGGATGAGGGACCACCTACTAAGAAGAAAATAATTGCGTGGGACTTTTTTACAATCCCATCTGGGGAATCAGAAACAGTTGCAAAGTTTGTAAAATGCAGCCTGTGTGACAAGTCCCTCTCAAGGTGAGCAGCCAAAAATATATTCTTGTGGTACAACTAGTATGTTGTATCACTTGGAAAACTACCACAGGAATAACTTAAAGAGGGCACAGAGGACGAGAGATGGCGAGGCGCCATCGACATCAGGGCTGTACCACCTGTTCCTGGCGAGAGAGTGGCATCTGAAGTGGCGAGACGTCAACCAGAAATTGCAACTGAGTTAAGGAGTGTTGTCACATATTGCCTTGACTGCAGCACTACAGTTAATGAGCAGTCTTTTGACGCCATCATAAATGCTGCAAGGCAACATACTTGGTAATTGTTTTGTATTTATCCCTGTTTTTGCACTGTTTTTCCATTTCTGGTTAGAATTTCTTTCCTCCTCGTTGCCATTTTCTAAAATTAAAAAGAAAATACAAAACACAGTTCCAGAAAAAAAGAACAAAAAAAAAAGGTTCTTGTCTGAACCCCTTTTCATGGTTAAAATGAGGATAAACTGTATGTCTGTGTGTATATATATATATATATATATATATATATATATAAAGAGGAGTTGTATAAGTGTGTGACTGAGTGTGTTAGTGGATGAATGGGGGACTGATTGGATGTGTAAGTATCTATATAGGTGAGTGACTGTATGAGTGAGTGCATGGAGGAGTCTATTAGTGTCTGAGTAAGTGTATAAGTGAGTCAGAAGGTGCATGAGTGGCTATATGGGTGACTGAGTGGGTGTATAAGTAACTGTATGGATGCATTAATGATCGTATGAGTGAGTGAGTGACTGTGTGAGTGTTTGTATGAGTGAGTGAGAGAGTGTTTGAGTCGCTGTATGGGTGAGGCTGGCAGCGCCGCCATGGGGATTCCGACCCCCTTACCGCCAGCCTGGCTCTGGCGGTTTTGACCGCCAGAACCTGGCTGGCAGCAACGGGTTTCGTGGGGTCCCTGGGGGCCCCTGCAGTGCCCATGCCACGGGCATGGGCACTGCAGGGGCCCCCTAACAGGGCCCCACCAAGATTTTCAGTGTCTGCCAAGCAGACACTGAAAATCGCGACAGGTGCAACTGCACCCCTCGCACCCCTTCCACTCCGCCGGCTCCATTCGGAGCCGGCATCCTCATGGAAGGGGGTTTCCCGCTGGGCTGGTGGGAGGCCTTCTGGCGGTCGCCCACCAGCCCAGCAGGAAACTCAGAATTACCGCAGCGGTCTTCTGACCGCGCAGCGGTATTCTGACGGCGGAACTTTGGCGGGCGGCCTCCGCCGCCCGCCAAAGTCAGAATGACCCCCTGTATGTGTGAGTGAGAGGGTGCATGTGTAACTGTGAGTGAGTGAGTGGGTGTGTAAATGGCTCTATGAGTGAGTGAGTAACTGTGTGAGTACTTGTATGAGTGAGTGAGAGGGTAGGTGAGCATCTTGTTGAGTTTTGAGAGTAATCTTTATTGACCCGCTACAGGTATCCAAAAGATATCAGATCCCTGAAGGAGAATGTATTATAGTTAAGTTAAGTTAAAATTGCTTATATAGTGCCTAAACTGCCCAGGGGCCTCGTAGCATTTATACTGCAATGCAGAATCGTCACTGTTCATAACCGCATAGGAGATCACACTCTAAATAGACAGGTTTTTAAGGCCTTCCTAATTCTGTGAATCAATAAATGTTGCAGCAAATTAAATAGTGTAGAGTACATTCTTTGGTCTTATTTTGTTTCAATTTGGTTTACTACATGGATTAAATGGAAGAGTACATTGAGAACAAGATGTACATAGCAGTTGACACCTCAACGGTTTTCTAACTGGGAAACATCATGTTTCCATCATTTTCCAGTTTGTTTGTTTTTCTTAGCACCTGCTCTGTTGTCCTTCTGTACATTATTTTCTAAAGGGTCCGTAGACTGTTTTATAATCTTCCACTTTGGACAGATTATCTGTTTCTCATTAACAGGTACTTTCCAACATGTAGGGAGTATACACTTCTTAACCAACTGTACTCTCTTACACAGCTTGCACCAGCACTAACTTTCTTCTCATCAAAATCAACCAAAAAGAAACTAGACAATGTTCTAAGTTGCAACAATGCTACATTTGGGCAGCACTTCCAACAATAACAAAAGCTGAATCTACACTTAAACCTTGGGATTTATGGATGAATACAGCATATGCAAGAGAGAGTGGGAACTTTTGCAGCTGGATATATACGCTTTTACAAGAATAATACATACAGTACATCACCCATCTTCTTCACATCATCAATCTGATCAAACTGTATAGCCTAATATTCTATCTCATTTCTGTTTGAAAATTTTATTAAATCGATAACTCTACTCATTGGACCATTAACTAACCCTTCCTAAACATTTCAATTATGTCACAAAATAGTTCAACAATTTTTGCAGACAAGTAAACGCTTTTCTAATCCTGCTGTCTTGGATACAGATTTCTCCAAAGAATCCAATTTTGCCTGCAGTTTATCTGCCAGTTGTATTGTGATTCCCCAATATTTCATTTTAGCAATAGCTGTAATCTTCAAAATACATTCTTTGTCTAGCTGTAGTAGTGTTTTATTAAAGTTGGAGTACTTTTGAAGTGTTGGCATTAAACAAACTATAGATTTCTCTTCTTTAATGAAATTGAACATTAGTTTTGCTGCTGTAGCATTAGATGGGATTAGACTCTTGAGAAGGCAGCTTTCCAAAGCATGCTTCCCCTCTTTTGTGAGCATTCTCATTCTAATGTCCTTCACCATATCTCCATATTCCACATCAGATGTTTGGCGCATATTTTTCACTAGTTGTTTGTATTCAAATATTCACATAGCCAATACTTACAAGGGAAATTCATGTTTCATTATGCAAAAGTGTTTCGAAAACAGGTTGTCCTTTTATAGAAGTAAGTTGGAGTATGTAACCAATCACAATTAAATGTTTTCCTTCAAAGAGTACATCATAGTTGGTTCTTAAAATCTGCTGCATCCTTAAGTGTATGAAGACAAGCATTATATTTAATACTTGCTGACTTCATCAATCATTAGAGCTTCAGTTTTGTAACAATCTTGATAACTAATGGCATGTGTTCACAGATAATTTATGATATTGTAGTTTGTTCTCATGTTCAACAGGTAGCATTAGTAGTCCATGTAGAGTAATTTCTTTAATGTTATGTGCAGCTAATCCCATTCGGTGCTTTTACTACACATGACAAATTTGAATTAGTAGTCTTCTGTAGATAACCGGTGAGATTCATTCACATTGTTTCTTGTCATGAAGAAATCCATGTTCTCTTTTATCTTTAACTTCATTGTAAAATTCTCTCTGTTCATTGTTTAGTTGTCCCACTAACTGTTCGAAATCCATGATTCTTCTCTTGCATGTTGCATTCATTTCTATAGCTGCTTCATTTTGAAATTCCCGTTCTCCAAGAGGATCTTGATTTGCTGGTGCAGAACTGTGGCTGCTTTGTGAATTCTCCCTGGCTATATCAGCAGCAATTGTTTCTTCCTGTTAAATCTCATTGTTTGCAAGTACGCTGGAAATACAGAACACTAAATATTGCCTTTTAAAGAGGTGAATGAGTCTTCATAACAGTCATAGGGCCCAATTCACAAAGGTAAACTTAGACCAAAAGTCTAAGTTTAGACCAAAAGTATAAGTTTCGACCTAAAGTCTAACTTAACTATGAGTAAAGTTAGATTTTTGGATTATGTTTAGACTTTTGGTCACAATTTAGACCAAAAGTCTAAACTTAGACAAAATGTCTAACTTTACTACAAGTAAAAGTTTGACTTTAGGTCTAAGTTTATCTTTGTGAATCGGGCCCATAGTGTCCAATTAAATCTGATTTGGCATGCCATGGTTTGAACAGTTGCAAAAGTGCCAAGTAGAAAATGCTTTTCTTTCTGGAGTTTGTCAGCTAAGCTTTCTGTGGTTAATAAAATGTCCTTTGTTATGTCTCACTAAACAAATGTCACATCAAAGGACTACAATTCTTCTTTCTTTTAGGTTTTTGGTTACATTACTTCTATAGGCTTAATGCAGAAGTACATTATACAGACCTATGTTCTGATGATGGGAACTCCTTCTTGGGTAGGATGTATCCATTATGTTAGTCTTTACAATGTCTGTATTCATTGGATCAAATTCTGCAAGGCACTGTATTACTTGGAGAACAAACTTGCCAAGCTCAACCTATCCATGCACTAATAAGATCCAATTACCCTGTGGGAAATGGTTTTCAAACTGAAAGTGTACAATTTCTTGGTAAGACTCTTCTGCAGAATTCTCTTCCCTCATCTCTTTCACCTCTGTCTTCTATGACTTTGTTATATAAGTCACATAGCGAGCAACAGTAATGAAGTTATGTGCAACAAATTGTACATCCATATTTGCATTCCACATCTTCAGAATAACAGAGTTGTAGTCATTTATATATTTCAAAGCTTCTGTTCTTCTAAGGTTGTATAAATATTTTTATGATTTCAGTATTAGGGTGTGTCTGACTGCAGACAATAGGCTGTTCACTCTTTCTTGTGAGATCACAGGTCGTGGGAATAAAATAAAAAAAGTCATGTACAACTTTGCTTTTAATCTGTATTTTCAACGACATTATTTACCACACCTATGATTTTGAAATCGTAGAACATATTGTTTCAATCCCTTGTCAGCAGATTCTTTTGCGATGGTGCATGTTACATACTGTTCTATTAAAGACAAGACAGACTCATCAGTGTCTGTTCCAAACTTCGGGGCATCTTTTACCCATAACAGCAAGTGAATATGTGTAGCACCTTTAGCTTGGTACTCTTTGTGCCAAAGGAAATCAGTTACTTTGCCAAGAGGAGGATTAGTTTTGCTGCAGATGAAAGCCATCCTTGCTTGAAACCTGTGGTTAAAATATCTGTAAACATTTGCAGGGTTCAATGCGCAGAGTTCTCCTGGTGTCTTCAGATTAATGTCTTTTATGTTTAAATTTGCTTTTTGAAAGAAACCAAGCAGGTCATCCCATGCTTACTCAGCAAAACTGAGTGTCAGAAACCAGGTAGGTGCTCCTAGGTTTCTCAACATGCATTTTAGCTCACCATGGCGACGATACAAACACTCTTTGGTACCACGTTGACACACCATTAAATTAATCAAGTTGTAGTCCAGATCTTTGTAGTTTCAATGAATTTTCTCAACAATTTACCTTGCTGACAGATTCTGTATATTCAAGAAAAGCCAGACAAGTTGTTCTATGGTCTTCTGAGTAAAGTCTAGTTGATCTGTACTCTGATGCTAGTGCCTCTATGGCCTCTCATCATACCTGTCTCCCAACTCCAGTAGGAAATTGATGTAGAAAACAACAAACTTCTGAGATTTCACCCCACACTTAAGGGAGCTCCTTTCGTTTTCATCTGAAAGAGATCAATACCATTTACAATAATCTCTTTAGAATATAGAGAATGAATACTGCAGTGTTTGTAAATGTCTTCTGATTTGGATCGATCTAGCTTTTCAATTTGACCTCTTGATGGCAATGTCTTATCCCTGCAAGTGTAATACCTTGAAGAACATCTAAATTGTTATTGTAAATGTTATTTTGTACCAGATATAATGTTGCTTTTTTTTTTACTTTACTAACATCTACTAACTCTTGCCATAGCTTTTTGATCTTGGTAGGGACATAATTCACTAGAATTGCAATTCCTTCTTCCAAATCTCTCTGTGCTTCTACAGTTTCAACATTCTGCTTGAATTCTATTGGCAAGTATACAACTCTACCTTTAAGACCTTTCTGGAGCTCAGTTGGAGGTAACTTTCCTGTCTTTGGATCCATACGGATGATAGCTTGAAATGGATGTATGCACTGAATGACTATAGATTCATAAACATTCAAAACTTAACGTTCCTGTGGAATTGAAACTAGTTCTAACTTGTTATGTACTGCTTTAGCTGGGTTTTTATTGTACACTAGCCTATTATTACAATACTTACATATAATTTGACGTGTGTAACGATCAAAGCATTTGTCTACAAATAAATAAGCTGCAAATTCTTGCCATTTATCCTTATTGTCTTCTTCAGTTTTGAAATACTTTTGCGGTGAGTGTATCAACAACATATACAAACACAGTCTGGTTTCAGTGAACAGACTGTTTTAAACTTCATAATCTCTTCATCAAAGTTATCAATAGTAATACTTGTCAACTGTTCTGCTACACCTGCATATACCAAGGGGCATATTTATACTTGTTTTGACACAAATTCGGTGCAAAACTACCTCCAAATTTATACTTTGGCACTTGACCCGTCTAGCACCAAAATTATGGATTTAAGTCATTTTTTGGACCTGGAAACCGACTTTGCATCAATGAGATGCAAAGTAGGCGTTCCTGTGCAAAAAATGTCTCTACGGCCTTGATGCCATATTTATCCTTTGTGCTAAAATCACACACAGGAGGGAGGAGGGGTCAAAAAATAGTGCAAAGCTTGCTTTGCACCATTTTTGAACGCCTGGGTCAGGGCAGGCGTTAGGTGGAACACAATGGATTAAGCCCACAGGTGCCCTTCCCAGGCTCCAGGGACACCCCCACCCACACCAGAGGGACAGCGGAGGATGCAGGACCCCATCCCAGGTAAGAATAGGTAAGTACTGTAGGAGGCTGGCCTGGCTTATAGTGGGTACCTTGTGGTACTTACACCTTGTGCCAGGTCCAGTTATCCCTTAATAGTAGATTAGTAGTGTTCTAGCAGCTTAGGCTGATAGAGGTAGCTGTAGCAGAGCAGCTTAGGCTGAACTAGGAGACATGCAAAGCTCCTACTATACCACTTATATCATATAGCACTATATCATAAGAAACACAATACTCAGAGTTACTAAACATAAAGCTACTTTATTTTAGTGGCAATATGCCAAAAGTATCTCAAAGGATATTCTCCCTTAGGAGGTAAGTAAAATACACAAAATATACACACAAACCAAAATCAGGTAAGTAAAACACTTAGAAAAGTAGTGCAAACACTGTAGAACACAATAGAATGCATTAGGAGACAATAGGCCTAGGGGCAACACAAACCGTATACTCCAAAAGTGTAATGCGAACCACGAATGGACCCCAGACCTAGTGTAGTGTGCAGAGGGTCACTGGGAGTGTAAGAAAACACTAAGGGTGTTCAAGATACCCCACCCCAAGACCCTCAGAAGTAGGGGTAAAGTTACCCTACTACCCGAAAAGACAGTAAAGTCGAGATGGGGGATTCTGCCAAGACAACAACTGACTGCAAAGCACTGAAGATGGATTCCTGGACCTGAGGACCTGCAAAGGAAGGAGACCAAGTCCAAGAGTCACGCAAGTGTCCAGGGGGGGGGGAGACCCCACTAGACCCCGGATGAAGGTGCAAAAGGGCTGCCTCCGGGTGGGATAAGCTGAAAATTCTGCAACAACAGAAGGTGCCAGGAACTTCTCCTTTGGTCAGAAGATGTCCCACGGCTTGCTGGAGGATGCAGTTATTTCCACATAGAAAGATGGCAAACAAGCCTTGCTAGCTGCAAGAGTCGCGGTTGAAGATTATGGGTGCTGCCAGGGCCCAGGAAGGACCAGGAGGTCGACCCTTACAGGAGGAGACAGAGAGGTCACTCTGCAACAGAGAGAGCCCATGCAGAAGCAGGCAGCGCCTGCAGAAGCACTGGAACAGGCATTCAAGAAATCTGAGCACGCGGTCATCTCAACACAACAAAAGAGGGTCTCACGAAGCCGGAGGTCAACTCAGCGAGTTGGGCAATTGAGGACAGAGTGCTGGGGCCCTGGGCTGTGCTGTGCATGAAGGAAGTCTTGCAAGTGCAAAGAAGCCCTAGCAGCTGCACATCATGCAATACACAGGATTACTGTCGTGGCGTGGGGAGGCAAGGACTTACCTCCACCAAATCCGGACAGAAGGACTACTGGACTGTCTGGGTCACTTGGATCCAGCTCCTGTGTTCCAGGGACCACGCACGTCAAGATGAGAGGGGACCCAGAGGACCATCGACCCACAGGAGATTTCTTCTTGGCTTCCAGTGCAGGGTGAAGGCAGACAGCCCTCAGAGCATGCACCAACAGGAAACAGTCGAGAAAGCCGGCAGGATTAGGAGCTACAATGTTGCTGGTAGTCATCTTACTACTTTGTTGCGGTTTTGCAGGCGTCCTGGAGCAGTCAGCAGTCGATCCTTGGCAGAAGAAAGAAGTCCAGAGGGACTCTGTTGAGCTCTTGCATTCATTCTCTGAAGAGAAACCCACAGAAGAGACCCTACATAGCCCTCAGAGGAGGATAGGCTCCCTAACCAGGTAAGAGCATATCAGGAGGGGTCCCTGACATCACCTGCTGGCACTGGCCACTCAGAGGTCTCCATTGTGCCCTCACACCTCTGCATTCAAGATGGCAGAGGTCTGGGACACACCGGAGGAGCTCTGGGCAATACCCCTGGGGTGGTGATGGACAGGGGAGTGGTCACTCCCCTTTCCTTTGTCCAGTTTCGCACCAGAGCAGGGGCTGGGTGCTCCGTGAACTGGTGTGGACTGGTTTATGCAAGGAGGGCACCATCTGTGCCCTTCAAAGCATTTCCAGATGCCAGGAGAGGCTACTCCTCTGAGGCCCTTAACACCTATTTCCAAAGCGAGAGGGTGTAACACCCTCTCTCAAAGGTAATCCTTTGTTCTTCCTTCCTGGGACTGGGCTGCCCAGGCCCCAGGGGGGCAGAAACCTGTCTGAGGGTTGGCAGCAGCCGTAGGTGCAGAGAGCTAGTTTAGCAGTACCCAGGGTCCATGCTGGAGCCCCGGGGATGCATGGGATTGGCACCCCAATACCAGATTTGTCCTGATGGGTCAATTCCATGATCTTTGACATGTTACATGGCCATGTTCGAAGTTACCATTGTGAAGCTACATATAGGTATTGACCTATGTGTAGTGCACGCGTGTAATGGTGTCCCCGCACTCACAAAGTCTGGGGAAATTGCCCTGAACAATATGGGGACCCTTGACTAGTGCCAGGGTCCCCTCACACTTAGTAACTTTGCACCTAACCTTCACCAAGTGAGGGTTAGACATATAGGTGACTTATAAGTTACTTAAGTGCAGCTTAAAATGGTTGTGAAATAACGTGGACGTCATTTCACTCAGGCTGCAGTGGCACTCCTGTGTAAGAATTGTCTGAGCTCCCTATGGATGGCAAAAGAAATGTTGCAGCCCACAGGGATCTCCTGGAATCCCAATACCCTGGGTACCTAGGTACCATATACTAGGAAATTATAAGGGTGTTCCAGTGTGCCAATAAGAATTAGAGAAAATAGTCACTAGCCTGCAGTGACAACTTTAAAAGCAGAGAGAGCATCTTTTCAGATGAGGGGGTGAGAGACGGGCTCTATGCTTTGGAAACATGTATGTGAGCTCCTTAAGAGTAGGTCTGAGCTATGTTTAAACGACTTGTATGCAGATAGATGACCAGATTGTGTCACTACTTGCCTAGATATCTGAGTTAGGGTAGGAGTCTACCTATGTCAGGCCCATGATATATTTAAGTAAATGTGCTGCTGTTTGACTGTCTGCCTTACTACCTGTATGTCTCTCTAAATGTGTATATCAGCTTGAGTGGGCAGTAAGAGTGCACACACAGACTCTGCATTACTAAGCCTCACCAATGATTAAAGCAGTATTTGTCTGCATACATAACATGATCACATTACTACTTGCCTACATGTCTTTCTCTTTCTGAGATGTTTAAGTAAATTTACCAGTATGTGACTCTCTGTTTTGGTACCTCTATGGCTCTCTAAATGGGTATGTAAGTAGCTGGGTGAATACCTCAGTGCCCGTGTTAGAGAATACATGGTTATGTGGCTGTGTCTCCAAGTGCATTTAATATTGCTACATACAAAAGTATTTTCTGAGCATGTGATTGAATGTATAAGCCTCTGTGTCTCTCTCTGACTGGGGTAGACAGAGGATCTATGCTTTAAAAATATGTCTTTCAGTTCCCTTGTGAGTAGTATACTCTATGTAGTGCTTGGCTTAGAGGTCTGCAAGTGCATGAGTAAATATTTCAATTGAAAAGGACATCTCTCATGTTTCAAGCACAAAGCACCGTACATTAGAATATACCTACAGCATTTCTCAGACAGCGCCAAAGATATAGCAAAGTCAAAAAACACTTTTCCTATGGAAACACGGTCCTAACTATAACTAACTACTGATATGTATATCTATATATAGCTATATATTTCTATAAATTTATATATTCATACATACACATACTCATAATTCGTACAGTTTGCCAGTCACCACTATGTAGTTATATTTGTTATGTTAATATAACTTGTATCGCTCCCGACTCACCCCGGGAGGGCTATTTTAGCACAAGATTGATCACCAACCGAGCAACAAATGCGTATGACTCAAATTGCTCAGCTTTCAAGGGCTGCCTGAATTTAAGGTGGTGCTAACATTTCCATACACGGCATGGAAATTCATTCCAGTACAGAGGAGCCAGATAGGAGAAAGCTCTTCCTCCTTATCTTGCTTTCCTAATCCGTGGGACTAAAAGTAGAGCTTGTCCTGAGGAAAGTAAAGATCTGTTAGGGCGGTACTGAACAAGCTTGTTAACTATACAGAGCTGGCCTTTTCCATTCAGAGCTTAATGAGTCAAGCAGTACACTTTAAAAACAATTCTCTTGCATATAGGCAGCCAGCGGAAAGCATGCAAAAGAGGCCTGTCTAGATGGTAGATTATAGATAAAATGTGCTGCTGTATTCTGACCACTTGAAGTTTGTTCAATACTGACTTGTTAAAGGAGGCTAATAAAGCATTGCAGTAGTCTAAGTGATTAACCACCAAAGCTTGGACCAACATCTTCCTAGTGGAGTGAGGAAGTAGGGGGAAAAACTTTCTGTAAAAGACGGGGTATGTGGAATCAATTATCCACCGTAGTCCCGAACTGACTGATCGATACGGACACCCACGTTTTTCGTGACTAGCTTGGGCTGGGCCAAGGTCTAAAGGCCACCAGTCGGGAGTCCAAAGCTGTTGGGCCTCACCAAACAGCATGATTTCTGTTTTACTAGCATTTAGCTGTAGACAGGTATCAGTCATCCATGCTACAATAGCTGTCATGCCTGCCGAAAAGTAAGCTTTATCCGCTTCAAGATCCTTATCCAGAGTAAAACTCATGGTGGTGTCATCTGCATATTAAAGTATTATGAAGCCAAACTTTTTTGCAACCGTGGCAAGAGGGGCCACATAGAAGTTAAACAGTGTGGGGCTAAGGCATAAGACTGGAAGCACCCCTTTGTCCAGTTTCAAGGTTCATGATTTAAAAGCATCCAAGTTAATAATCTGAGTATGATTAGATAAAAAAATCCCTGAACCAAGCCAAAGCAGTGCCATGTATCCCTATCTCCTGAAATCTTTACTGCATACTGGAATGTGATACAGTATCAAATGCTGTGGATAGATCCAGCAATACCAGCAGTGAAGAAATGTTTTTGTCTAGGGAGCAACAAATATAATTAGTCACTCCCACTAAGGTGGTCTCTGTACTATGCATCTGCCTAAAGCCTGATTGGGAAGGATCCAACAAATTATGCATTTCCAGGTAATCTATAAATTGGGAGTTTATTTGCCCTTCTAGAATCTTACCTAATAGAGGAAGGAGAGAAATAGGCGAACAGAGGGATGTATATGAGATAAATTAGGCTTTTTCTGAATAGGGGCCAGCTCTGTATCTTTCCAGGTGATGGAAAAAGTCCCTGATGTAATAGACAAGTTGGAAAGATAGCATATGGCAGGGGCAAGTTTAAAGAACAGATCCATCACAGTATGGAGGGACAAAGGTCTCAAAAGTTATTGAAAACCGGATCAGAATTCAGAGACCGCAGACCAAGATTAATGTGATGACTGTCTGGTAACTAATATCTATTTGGCTCTCAATTTATTTATGTCATAGTTCCCATTGGAAAGTCATTTTTTGTTGCTTTAATAATATTTGCACCATTTGACAAATCTTCACAGGATTGAGTGGAACAGAAACCTGAGTTGACTTTCGGCAGCATTTCCAGCAATCCCACAGACAAAGCTGCATATGTCTGCCCTATCTAAGCACTTTCATAATCAGAGGTGCAATTCACAAAGACTTATTATGGTGGTTCTCTTGGCTTATTCCTAACTTTAAATTGAAACTAGTACTGTTCATGGTTCACATCTCAAAAATCAAGAGTAAGCCAGAAGTACTATTAGAGTAGGTCACAGTCAAATATTTGCAAATCAGGCTCTCGGTGTTTCCATTTCCTAATGTAAGGGGACTGAAATCATTGACTGCAGAATGAAGGAAACCTGAGTCGAAGTTCGTGGGATTTGATTGTGTGGCTGTAGCCACTGGCCACAGCAGAGAGCTTCTCTCACTGATCCATTGGGTTTAGTTAATGTTTTTTTCAAACATACATTCACTGAAGTAGATGAAGCAGAAATGCCTGCATCTTGTAAATGTCTTGGGGCAAAATGTGAAATCTAATATTTTAGTTAATAACATGATGTGTGGCTGTTGTTTACTTTTGTAGCCCCACTGTTTACTTTCTAAATATCCAGTGGCAGCTCCTCCCCTGGTGCATATGAGCATCGTCAGCTTAACCGCCAAAACCCCCTCCCCTCCATCAGTGAGGCACCACTGAGTAATAAAATAATACCAAGCCGCTGGTGTTCAGATGCTGTTTCCTTACTCAGTGTGGACTGTGGGGGCAGTGTTATCATTAAGACAGGGCATTGACAATTCTAGTGACCGACACTGCAGCCTCGAATAAGCCCACTGCGCATGTCAGGTCAGGCAGATCTGGGACTATGGCCAACCCGACAAGCACACTTTAGGCGTCAAACACATGTTCTGTGAAGGTGCCAGGGTGAAATACAGCACATATTCACACTAGAGGACAGAAAAATATACCTGTGTAAAAACCCAAAGGGTTCAACATCCATGTGTAAAAATATGCGGAGCCGAAGCGGTATAACAGGCAGCACCATACCCTTGACGAATGTGTGACTACAGGGTGGTGCTCCCGCCAGGTACTGATAAAAGCGAGTAATAATGAAAACTCGATAACAGAGTGTGTTGACTCATGAGAAACTATCTCAGAAACATGAATAATTAAGTCTCCTGACTAAAGGACAGGTAGGGGCACACGTAAATAACGGGACAGGACGAAGGACCTGAAGAAGGCCTACTGACCATAGGTGGCAACCCTAAATGGCCTAAACATGTTGACCCTTCACAGATATTGAGGTGTACAGTCAATTAGTTCCTGGTAACACCACCTATGACAAATTTTAACCCTGTCTGGGCTACACTGGAATAAAATTGAAAGAGTGATTAGCCTTAGGCAGTTTTATGTTTTTTTCTGTTGTTCGTCTTTGGTCCATGTGCTATTTTGTTGGATATGTCTGATGTGTTTCATGTTTTCCTACCCTTACTGCTCCACTCTGAAGTGGATATATATCTCAGAGTGTGTTAGCAGGGCCCTATGATGAAGCATGCCACAATTTGTGGATGAGGGCCGTTTTTTTACACATGGATGTTGAACCCTTTGGGTTTTTACACCTGGTATATTTTTCTGTCTTCTAGTGTGAATATAGAACAGGTAGGTCGGACAGACAAAAATTTCCTCTCACCTCTCTACAGTGTTTTGTTGAAATACAGCACAGCCTACATGGTCTATTTTGGAGCACTGAGTTTACATGACCCAACCAATGCTTGCTTTGCTCTCATGCCATTAAAAAACAAATGCATGAGAACAAAGCCGGGATTAGTGCGGAGTAGAGGAGCTTACAAGACAGCGTGGGGTGGGACAGTTAAGGGGCATTACAATTCTTTTTCATCATTGTCCATAGTGATTGGTCATGCTTCCAGCCAGTTGATGTAATGACAATGCTTTTACCATCATGTACAGTGCCAGTTATAGTGTTGTACACGAAGGGAGTGGAGAATAGTAGTTGCATTTTGGGATATGCGTCCTGCAGGTTCATTACTCCATGTACTTGATAACAGGCCTGCCTGCTGTTTGAGGCAATCCAGGCATGTGCTCGGAGAACCCAGTGCCACGTTATAACTTTGAGGACTTCCTTAAACTGTGAGGCTCACATTGAGTATTCAGATATTGTTTATTCCCTCTAGGAGGGTCTTAATTAAAGAATAAAGGGTTTATAGAGCAATTATTTGGTGAACTTAACTTTGTGGTAGTGTAACATTCCCTTCATAATGTGCCCTCAATTTTTCTGTCAATGATTTCATTCACTCGTCTTGTTCACCTCTCACTAAAACTATAACACTTATAAATAAGACATGATTTGAGTCACACAGTTTTTTCACTCACACTAAGTGACAATGTCACGCAAACAGTAAAACATGTAGAGCTTCAAGGCTGCCTCCAATGGCACTTCAGTAAGATATTGAGGGATTATTACTTAAGAAATCAAAGCGCCACATAGAGAAAGGATATCAGAGGAGCAACAGTTGGGTGTAGTATGGTAATGGAAGGAAGGTTAATGATCGGCACAGAAGTAGAATGCGTAGAGAAAGGACCGATCGGAGACAAAAGCAGACAGATACATTATAGAGAGGAAGGATGGCAGAGGAGGAATAGCTGAAAGGATTGTAGTGGAGAGAAAGGTTTGCTGTGCATCACAGAGGTAGAATGCATTGTGAAAGGACTGAGTGGTGACAGGTGCAGAGACTGCAGAGAGAATGGATAGGAGATGGGAAGACAGCAAATAGGAAGGTCAGAACATAAAAAAATGCAGACAGCAGAGCAATATTAAGAAACAGCATAGATGACAAATATCAGAGGAGAGACAGGCAGCAAATAGGAATTATAACAAAGACAAAATGTGAAACACTACAGGGAGAGACAGTAGCAAAGGAAAAACACAAGAAAGAGATGAAAGTTCTGCAAAACAAAGTGTAGCAGATGAAGACCAAGAGACATACAAAAGAGAGCATATTCAGCAGAAGGTCAAACTTTTGAGAGGAAAAATAGAGTAGACAGACTGAGAAAGCATTGAATAGACAGACATCAGCAACAGAATGTAGCAGTGAAGTGATAGCGCCAAACCACAGAGAAGAAGAATGGCAAAGAAATGTAAACAGAGACAGACTGCAAATTGTACCACAACACTCTTTTGAGTGTAGCTGTGTTGTTTATGAGCCTCTTGTACTATTTATGTTAATTTATGAAAAGTGCTCAGCGAAATGCATCATTTCTTCAAAACATTCTCCCCCAAGGGAGTCAGACTTATTTGTTCACTTACCCATGTGATCTATGTTACACTTAGGCCCATATTTATACTTTTTTAGCATCGCATTTGCGCCGCTTTGTGACGCAAAAACGGTGCAAACTTACAAAATACAATTGTATTTTGCAAGTTTGCACCGTTTTTGCGTCAAAAAATGACGCAAATTCGGCGCTAAAAAAGTATAAATATGGGTCTGAGTTGTTAATGCCTCACCACTTTCATAGTTCACCAGCCGCCACTGTAAATCTCACTCAAATATATTTTGATTTTCTCACTGAGAAGGCTGTTTTTTATTTCACACTTTTTAATCCGGTATTTTTCTTAATATGCTTTTTAACTTCCAATTCGTACTTCAGTGCTTAATTCTTAAACCATTGTTTAAGGACTAAAGGCAATTTAAATTAATTATTTCTGTTCTTCTAGCTCTTTGAAAATCCCATTGATTTAACTATTTTTGGTGGTCTTAGACCTCTATCACTTTAAAACGTCTGCAATATCTTCTAATTAGAAAGTAAAATGGCAATAAAATAAAATAATAGCATCTGTGCTTTCCCTTGTTTCATGATAGGGTGAGTCTTTTACATTATCAAGGCATGTACCAGGTTCCCTGGAGTTTCAGTACCAGAACTGATATCATCACTGTCAGAATGTAAGCCTGGATTGGGTCACAGGATTAATCGCTCCAAAACTGTAGAGATATGACCTCTTTAATCAGCACCAACTCAATTCCTTGCACAGTTTAAACCTAGAATATTCTCTGCTGGCTTCACATGCCAGGGGATTTGAGCCTCTCTGAGATTTTTCGAGCCACAGAGGTCCAATGTATTTCTTGTCATAAACACCATTATACAAGATCAAGTGGAAGCTAATTGGGCTCAGGTCCTACTTAACATCACAGACGTTGCCGGGAACATACAGGTCTCCAGCTACACATGCTCGTTTGATGTGTGTTAATAAGCCATCAACATGCTTTCTACTTCAAGTTCATTTTATTGCTTGGTTTCCAAAGTGTTTCATCTGGCATTTTAAATTCCCTGGACTTTGCAATTGTACGGGTTATACGATGAAAAAAGTATTTAATCAAAAAGAAGATCAATATTTATTGACTGTATTCTATGAACAATGCATTCTGCATGCGCACTGCTCATAGCTACATAGGGCCAGATGTAGGAAACATTTTGCATGGCGCAAACTGCGGAATTCGCAGTTTGCGCCATGCAAAATGCGCATCACGATGCACATTCCCATTTTGCGAGTTGGTACCAAATGGGAATGCGACTCGCAAATAGTAAGGGGTGTTCCCCTTCCTATTTGCGATTCGCACGCGAGGCAGAATTCCTTTGTGACCGCGAACGCGGTCACAAAGCAATTTGCAGTTAGCACCCATGTGAAGTGGGTTGTGAATGGCTCTCAAAATATTTTTCAAAGCAGCCAGTGGTCCTATGGATCACTGCCTACTCTGAAAAAATTAAACCAAATGGTTTCATTTTCCCGAGTGTATTGCAACTCGTTTTCCTTTAAGGAAAACGGGCTGCAATGCCAAAAGAATAAACTGCTTTATTAAAAAAGCAGTCACAGATATGGTGGTCTCCTGTCTCCAGCAGGCCACCATCCCTGTGAGTGCAGGGAATCGCAAGGGGGTCGCAAATGGTGTCATGGACACCATCGTGCATATGGGATTGCAAGTCGCAAAATTGCGAGTCGCAATCCCGAACTTACCTACATCTGGCCATAGCTATTTTAGCCATAGGTATTTGCGACCTGAAGGCCATTGTTTCACCTTTGTGATATTTAGGTGCGCAAATACCATTATTTAAGAGTGCAGAGACATACTAGTTATTCACAAAATCCGAACTAATATATATAATTAAATGTTCCGAGTAATTAAACTTCCTCCAGTATTTTAAACCATCTCTCACACCCCACCCGCAATAATAGGGCATACACCAGAAGGGCTTGTCTCTTTTATTTCACAACAGAGGACTGAACTCATAAGGACTGCACCTGATGCACTCACAGGGCTTCACAACAGAAGGACTGTGCCTGTCTAAAGGATAAGGAGTGGATTCCCTGATCAGCAACAGGTAAAAAAATGCTGGAAGGGCTACCTGCAACGTCAACACCAAGGACAAATCCAGCTGACAAACTTCACCTCGATTTTCCTTGGATTGACAAGGTGCATTGTGGGAGTCGTAGTCCCAGACCCCAAACCAGAGCGTCTGAACCCTTGTCTGGTGCTGTGGAACACTTTACTTTATCAAGAAACACTTGACCCCGGTCCGGCATGACCCTTTCAATACCTTAGAGCCCTATTTATTTCTAAGCGCTAATTCAACTTTTAGGAGCTGATTAGGAGTATGGCCCTCCCTGGACCGCCTTTCCCGCTGTAGCAGTCAGACCGCCACAACCTTGGCGGTCCTTCCACCACATTACGAAGCTGGTGGTTGGACCACCAGAACACTGTTGTGACCGTCAGGATCATGGATCCCACCGGGTTGGTGGCAATGCAAGTTGTGATCAACTATGGCAGTGCCGATTTTGGTGCTGCCATGCTGATTACGACTTGCCTTTCCACGGCGGAAACCCCGGCATGAAAAGGCCAGTGGAAAGGAAGAGAAGGGGCCACATATTTCCTTCCACCCAGCGTTCCCCCAAGTGTCCCGATAAAAATGGTGCCTCACTTGTGTGGGTAGGCCTAGTGCCCGTAACAGGAAATGCCCCAAAACACAAAGTGAACATGTCACATTTTCTCAAAGAAAACAGAGGTGTTTTTTGCAAAGTGCCTACCTGTGGATTTTGGCCTCTAGCTCAGCCGGCACCTAGGGAAATCTACCAATGGCATAGGCAGTGCAGGGGCTCCCTGTCAGCACACTCGGAAGGGGCCATTGGGGGGGGGCCCTATGCTCTCCATCCCAATGGCATGGGAAGTGCAGGGGACCACACCATGGAAAGGCCAGTGGAAAGGTAGAGAACGGGCCACAGGGAGGACCCTGCACTCTCCATGCCGAACTCCTACTCAGTCCCTTAATCTTTAAAACTTCACATCTCTGGTTCCAAACGTTGAATGTTTGTATTTTTGGTGTCATTTAAAGATAAAATATGCTCTATTTTTATAAATTTGTGTCAGAGTTTGATTGTACGTTGTAGCTTACTTATTTACTGTTTTGTTGACATGAAATGTTTTACACACCCATCTCTTAATTTAAGCTTGACTGCTCATGAGCTAAGCTACCAAGGGTTGAGCAAGGATTAATTTATTGAGATCTTCACTGGACTTTATGTGTGATAGTGGTCTTATTATTACTAGCTGTAGGTACTTACCTGCGTCTACTAATAAACCTCTTTCCAACTGATGCCTTCGTACTAATGAGATTCCAATAATAGGAAGACAATGTACATAAGCGTAATTTAGAGAATGTAATGAAATGGCTGAAGGACTTTATTCGACTAGTAGAAGGCTCTCGACGTGGTAGTTTGAGTAGGTATGTACGAGAAGAAAATGTTGGAAAAGGGGTAGTCATATAATGTTTAACAAGCAGAAAAAGCTATTTAACTATTAATGTGAACACATTTATTTGTCCAAACTACATGGTTAGCTCTAGTTATACTACAAAAAAAATTGTAACGTGGGAGGAAAAAACTTCTAAACATCCAGCTGCAGTCAATTTATAACTAGTAGTATAAATTGTGGGCAATCTTGATGGATGTGATTAAAAAGAAGGACTCCAACGTTTTTGGAAAATTATAGCCAAACCTTCGACTGACAAAATGTGGGTTTCAATTACCATACCTGAAAATTAGTGGCAACTCCTTGTATTTGGAATTATATAAAGTAGCTAAAGTTACAGTGTGCTAATTTGCTAAGCCAAGAAATCTGACATGGATGTTAATGCACCTTAGTATAGCAATTGAAATAGCTGAGATTACCAACAAAGTGTTCTTGTGTGCAGGACATAAATGTGAATCCTCTCATTAAATAAATTGGCTTCTCCAACCACATTTCTCAGAAAGTATATTTTCTCAAAGTGCTTTGCAATCCCTGCAAGGTACAGTTATAATTCCCCTCCATAAAAAGGGTCTAATTGATGAGCTGGAAAAGTACAGGCAAATTACCTTACTAGATGTGTCAAGGAAGTTCTTTTTAAAACACTACATTAACTTTTTCTGGTCCTTGGTAAAGGGCAGCACAATAATTTCTTTAGATATGACTCTAGCCACGTTGTTTATGGATATTTTAATATTACAGTTATTTTAGAAATGTGTTTGTAGAAGAGGTGGTGTCAGTATATGCCATTTAAATTTGTTTTAGATCCGTATTTTATAAAGTAGAAGGTCTAACATTGTGGCAGAAACTTAATATTCAGGGTGTTCCCCAGGGTCTTTTGAAACTGATGAAGGCCTTTCACACCAACACATATAGACTGATATCAATGTCATTTAATGGTGGTGTTTTAGAAACATTCTGAACCTCAAATAAGAATAGATATAGGCTTCCCTTGTCTTCTACATTTATTTATCTCATCCAAATGCTTGTTCATACGCAATAATGTTTTCTGCTGCGTATGAATAGAGGGATTCATTGGCATCTTTATGAAGATGATATGTTTTCTTTTTTTATTTAACCCCCATGAGTCATGTGGAATGTAATCATTTTGATATACCGTTAAATAGGACTTACTTAATGCCTTTCCCAAATTTCCAGGAAAAAACCATTTTCAATGGAGAATTGAAGGTTCTAATTTAGAAAAGGTAAAACATAGTTTTACTTCTGGAAAAGTGTGAAACAGAATTTGTCGTCTAGGCTACACCTCAGTAACAATGAATTGACAGTGCTCCATTGTGTTGGTCTACGTACCTTCTACAAGGAAGCAGATAAAAATTGTAGAAAGAGGTTTATCAGATGAGGTGGCTGGTAATGCAACAATAAGTAAATATATCATTATTCATGACTAGCTACAGTAAAGGATTCAGTGATTTAAACCTGAGCTTAACCCCTAGCTCTGGCACAGAGCAGACAAGTTTAATATATGACAATATGTGAAGCATTTAGAAGCACTAACAATGTTGTGAACACAACACAGTAAAAACCCCACTTCAATTTATAAAAATAAAGACTAATTTAATCAACATAATGACACTAAAAGTATGTAAATTCAATAGGAGAAACTGTAGATATGACTAAAAAGTTTTAGATAAAAATACTGTCAAAAAAAGAGTTAAACACCAAACATGCTCATTTTGTTGCACTTGACCAGCACCTAGGTATGATGGAGCACAGGTTGGATACTGTACGAAGGTGGGTTACTAGTTGAAGGTGGTGAAACCCTCCTCAAACAGCAACCACAATCCTAGTCAGGTTGAATCACAAGAAAACTCCAAAATTAACCTGTACTTAACCCTCCAGAAGATTGGAACAAAAGCAGTCAGGCTTAACTTAGAGGCAATGCATAAAGTATGTATGTAACACTTCAAACAATAATAAAGTGAAAATACACAACACAAAAAAAATTCACACTAATTTAGAAAAAATGAGAAAAAATGAATAAAGGATTTAAGACCTAAATAACAAATATCCTATCAGTACAAAAGGAAATATACCATTTTAAATATTTAAGTGAATATAGCACCAAAAAGCACAAAGCGACAACTGTGGCTATCTGGTTGTGCCAGACAGGAACAAAGTCACAAGTTCAGAATAGCCATGCAGCAGGGCGGGCCAGCTACAGGAACTCTGTTCAGCCTGCTGAACAAAGTACCTCAAATTCTGAGTGCTGCAGAACACAGACTCCCATGTTGAGGATGAATGGCACACTGGTGGTTCCTAGGATCTTTGATGCCACCTCCTGCATCATCGTCAAGGGTGCCTTCAATGAGTAGCTTGCAATGCAAAGTCCTGCACTGAAGATGCATCAAGACCAGGCAGTTCCTAGGAGGCTGGGTGCAGAAATGTGAAATGCTGCATCAGGGATGCTTCACACAGTGGTCCCGATGTGGAGTTTTGTGAGGCACTGCATTGCGTAGCAGCTTCAATGCCGAGTTTTGGGAGGTGATGTGTCATGTTGCGTTAGTACTGATAGGGCCACAGATGGGCTTGCAGAGGCCCACTTCCAAGGTTCCAAGACTGGGGTGGCACCACGTGGGCTTGCAGGACTCACAGCTGGTACAGTCTAATGCTAGGTTCAAGATGGAGGAAGCCTGTTCTTTCTATGTGACTTCTGATGAGGAAGCCAGCCAACTAGAATGTATAGTCAATCTGGTGTTCCTAGATTCAAGATGCAGGTCCAGTCTGTCTCACTCAAGCAGAAGGGCTGCAGGCCAGCAGGACAGTACAGTGACAGTCCTTCTTGGAGCAAAGCAGCACAGCAGTGCTTCTTCTGAGTCTTCCACAGGTCCAGATGTGTACTGAAGTGTTGGGGTTTGAGGTCACTATTTATACCGGGTGCCCATGTTGATGTAGAAGACTATTCTAAAGGCTTCCATCCCCCTGAGGTCTCAGGCATATCCTTCTTCCTGCCCTGGCCCCAGCTTGTCTGGGAACACAAAAGACTAGTGGTAAACCCTTTGTGAGAATGGTCAGGCAGAGCAGCACATCCTGCCAATACCTAGCTTCCCTTTGTCTAACTGTCTGGGAGCAATATACAAAGGTCAACAGCCAGCTACACCTTGGCCCTCATTACAACCCTGGCGGTCAAAGACGGCAGGGCTGTTTGGGAGGTTGTACCGCCAACAGGCTGGCAGGACAAACTCGCAGATTACGACCGCAGCGGTCCCGGTGGTCCCGGTGGTTTTAATCCGCCAAGGCAGCGCTGCCCAGGGGATTACGAGTCCCCTTCCCGCCAGCCTTTCCATGGCGGTAGGAACCGCCATGGAAAGGCTGACGGGAAGGGGAGTCGCTGGGACCCTGGGGACCCCTGCACTGCCCATGCATTTGTCATGGGCAGTGCAGGGGCCCCTTGGCACAGCCCCACACTGCTTTTCACTGTCTGCACTGTCTGTCTGAACACATCAAATTGCTAGGACCAGAAAATGCTGAATTTTAAAAGTGGCATCTGCAAAATTGTGACCTAAAATCTGACTTCAGTATTAAAGTGGATTTTAATGCCCAAGTCCATAGTCACCAAACTCGAAATCCTTATCTGCTCCCAAAAGAAAGTAACCACTTACAGCCCTAAGGCAGGGTGCACTATAATGCATGCAAGGGTATGTATGTGCATGAGCACATATGCCCCTACTGTGTCTTTGCAAAACCTTAAGATATATTAAGTGTACAGAGAATTCATAGCAAATACATGTGCTGGACACTGGTCATTACGAGTTACCCAGTTATCCAGTTACATGATGGCGTCTCTGAATAATTCTGGGTTGTTTGGTATCAAACACCTCATGATAAGACACCCACACTGATGCCAATGTTGAATTTATTATAAAAAGTATCCAGAGGGCACCATAGAGGTGACCTGTGCAAAACTTAACAGCCATGGTATAGTTGCTGACTGGTCTTAGCCAGCCTGCCATGACCAGACAGAAGTCTGGAATTCTGGGGTGAGACCCTGTGCTATCAGGAGCCAGAAAACAAAGCCTTTCCTGGGTGGAGGTGTTACACCTCCTCCCCCAGACAGGCACCTTGCTCCAGCTTCAAAGGTTTCACTGTCTTTGAAATATGACCCCCACCTCTGCTGCGATCAGCAAATGGCCACCCAATGGTTTTCTCCCCACTTAGCATAGAAAACCTGCAGGAAAGCTTAGCCATAGTAGGAGGATTGGGCCCTCTCAGCCCGCACCACACCTCAGTGTGGCAAGCAAGGGGACCACTCCATTTTATTTTCCTCCATCTTGAATGATAGGAAAAATGCCAATCATGTTTAGGGATGTCACCCCCTCCCTCAGGAAGTGGCCACTTAGTGGGTGTAACCACCTTAATGTAGTTGGCCCATTGGTCACTACCTGATACTTCCCCTAACACCCACTAAATACAGTACATAGTGGGCATTCCTAGACCAATAGATCAGATTCAATGGGCACAAGACGAACAGGAACAAAGAAGATCCGAAGCATGAGAACAGAAGTTCTACTGCACAAAGGAAAAGGTGGCAAACTCTGCCTGATGCTCCTAGGACTCATTAATTGCCAATGAGGTGTTGCCTGGAAAGCTGAAGGACTCTACAAAACCCCAGAGCACCTCCAGCCTTCTGAAAATCATCAAGAACGTCCATCAGAGTGAAGGTATTACTTTCCTGCAACCTGCAATCAAGAAACCAGTGTAGTCCAGTACACTAACTGGCTGCTGACCAATGAATCAGACCCAGTATACTAACCAAAATCCACACAATGGATCCAAAGTACAAAAACTACCAGTGTGCCAAGATTGGTGGCACTGTGACTATCAGGGTCTGAGATGTACCATTGTTTGAGGTACTAGACTCACAATGTCGGACAACAAGAAGGAAAGTCCATTCCGTATTCTTAAATATCCATAAGCAAGTACCAGTCGAGGGACTTTCAGGACACCCAAGAACCAGGACACCCCAGAGTGGCACTGCTGACCTGCAATCTACCCTCCAAATGACCTGTCTCTGGCTCCAAGGACTCCCTGATTCACAACTCTTTGCTGACCTATCTGCCCTGCACCTGGCCTCCCTGGTCCCTGAAACACCAAAGCAGCTTTGCTCTAGGTTTTCCTATCCCCTTGCAACGTTATACCTCCAAGTGGACCCATCATACGTATCTTTAAGTCCACCTGTGCAGTGTGTATCCAAGTGGTCCCCTTCTCCATTGTACACCAGCTCGAAGAATTTCAGTCGCTGCTCCCGCTTGAACCGGGAACTGCCCGAACTTCTCCAGCTGGCCCACATGAAATCTCGACGAACGCAACCTAAAATAAGCGGTATCACTTTTCAGAGCATTGCCTGATTTTAAATGCATTTTTAAAGATGTTCCCATTCATTCCTATGGTGAGATATTACGCACAAAAAGGATATATTTTCTAAATTTTGAAGTATTTACTGCATATTCATGATCTTGCCCTTAAATATTTAACAAAAGTCTGAAGCATTTTTTGAGTGTGTGTTCACATTCATTAATACTGTTAGTACATCAAATGCTTAGCACAGCTCCAAGATAAGCCTAACTGCTCGCCCACACTGCTCGCCCACACTATAAAAAAAAACAGAGCATTAAGTAGTCTGCTTTTTACCTCTGGATATCAAAGTAGGGTTGCTTGGACTCCGCACTGTGCATGTCTTTTTCGTACACTATATAGAGAGCCAGCCTCCTACATTTGGTAGATACAAGGCTTTGCAGTTGCTGATACCACTTTGTCACTAAGTGATCACACAAATAACTCTAAAAATAGCTGTATTTTTCAATTGGACTAATTTTCTAAATTTTTAAATGAATTGGTAGTGCCCTGGTTAGGTCCCTAAAACAGTGGTTAGAAATTGAAAGTCTTTATTTAGTTAGGCCTTAGAAAAAGTTTTTGAAAATTTGTAAACGTTTTTCCAAAAGATAAAAAAGTTCCCAACTTTAGTAAAGAAAAAAGTACGATGCAGCGAATCAGCCTAAGGAGCTTGACTTGGCCCCTGGGATGGGATTGAGACACCTGCAACTCAGGGTTCTCTGCAAAGGTCACCAAATTCACACTGGTGCTCATGCTACTATATAAAAGCTTAGGCAGCTTGTGACAAAATATGAGACTGCAAATAAAGTGGGTGAGGGGGAACCCTCAGAAACAGAAAATCAGGAACACTCCACTGAAGCTGAGGATGATGAGGTATGATCCTCCATCTCAGAAGTAGGAGGCACCTCAGAGGAAGATTTGGCTCTAGCAAGGTTAACGAAAAGACTGGATTTAGATGCCCAGCTTTTGGAGATAGAAGTTAAAAGAAGAGAGTTGGGCCCAGGTCACATATCTGGTGGCAGAATTCAAATAACTAGGGGGAAGATGAAGTATTTCAACCTAAAACTCCCCAAAAGAGTTGTCCCACCTTATACAGAGAGTGGTGATATCACCAAGTGGCTTTCTGCCTATCAGAGAGGCTGCATAGCCAGGGATATAGATAGAAGGCATTGGGGATCTCTGTTGTAGGAACTGGTCTCAGGAAAATTCAGGGATAGACTCCTGACATTGAATGAGGCAGATGCCAGGTCCTATGACCTCTTGAAGGCTACCTTGGTTGACAGCTTTGGACTTACAACTGAAGAATGCAGAATTAAATTCAGGCAGATTTAGTCCTGGGTAGAATTCGCGAACTTTTCAGTTACAATGCTGGGTTGCTGGTTAGAAGATAACATGGTACAATATTTTGATGGGTTTTATAATTTAAATATAAAAGAGCATCTATTGATTAATTGTTATAAGGAGAAACAATATCATTTTCTGGTAGACATAGGTCCACTTTCTCCTCTAGAGTTGGGGAAGAAGGCATACCTCTGGGTCAAGACAAGGGTGACCAAAACAACCACTGGTGGGAGAGACCGAAAGAAAAAGGCCAAAAAGCCCTCCGAAGGGTAAGATGTAAACCAAAATAAAAACAAAGGCACAGATTTATAAAAAGTGGCGCTGCACCTAGTGCCACTTTTCTTGCTCCCCTTAGCGCCCCCCTAATGCCACTATGTGTGTGCCGTATTTCAAATACAGCGTACAATGGCGGTCATCAGGGGGACTAGCGTCATAGCATTAACTATTTTGATGCTAATCCTGCAAAACACCCAGAGGCCTATTGAACACGATGGGAGCCTCTTTTTAACTCCTGAACTTAGCAGGCGTTAAAAAATGTCAATAAAAATGGCGCAAAGGAATCTCATAAATTCTTTTGTGCCATTTTTACAGCCCCCCTAGTGTTGCAACGCCTCCCTTGCATCCATTATGTCTGATGCAGGCATAATGTGGCACAATGGGTTACAAAGTGGCACAATGCAAGAATTATACCACTTTGTAAATATGACGCAGTGTTTTTGCCCTTCCAAAGCCACATTAGCGTAAAAAAAAAAATATGTTAATGTGGCATTGGAATGGTGCTTGGCCACCATAAATCTGGGCCAAAAGAGTCTTCATAGGGCCCCTAAGAACCTTTTCAGAAGGGTGGGCCCTGAAACACCTCACACCCTAAGGGTGGGTACAAAGGTAGGAAGGTTGATCCCAACAAGGCTTGCTGCCACAAATGCAAAAACAGAGAACACCAAACTGCAGACCCTAGCTGTAAAAACAAGACAAATGTCTCTATTCCACCTACAGTAAATGCAGTTGCCAGTCTCCAGATGGGATCAAAGTTGCAACCTGACTATGCCAGTGAACCCACAGTGGCAACATTAGTCACAGAGGGATGGGTAGAATGATCCTGTGCTGCCTAGCCTACTAGCATGCAAAAATACAGGCAGCACCATTTGATTAATGGAACTAAGGTAGAAGCTTTTGAGGGACACAGGGGCTAGTGTCATCATGGTGACCCAGCACCTGCTCCACTCAGATCAGTACCTGTTAGGGAAAACGTATCCTGTCACCAATGCAGACAATGTCACAGAGATTCATCCCATGGCAATGGTAACTTTTGACTGGGATGAGTAGTTGGACAGAAAAAAAGTGAGTGTGTCCCCATCCATCCCAGTAGACTGTCTGCTTGGCAATGATTTAGAGAATTCTCCAAGGTCTGAAGTAGAACTGAGGAACTGAGGACCCATGCAGCCATGCTTGGGATCTGAGAATGGGGTTGTGTCACAACCAGGGTACAGATCAAACTCCGTAGTGTAAAAGAGGTGTTATCTCAAAAGAATGGACCAACCCTCCAAGAGTAAAGGCAAGAAGACTGCGGCATTAGCTTCTACACATATTCAAAGTCAGAAGGGATGCCTTCCTGCACAAAAACAATCCATGAAGGGTTTTTCCACATTCTATGTGTGCTGCTGAATGCAGAAAGAGGAAAAAACAAGGAAAGAAATATATTTCTCCTCATTAGGTCTCCCCTGGGGAGGCCTACAGGTTTGGTGCATTTCCAGCTCTACAGATCCTTGTAAGTCCGGGAATGTGTCAAAACCCATGGGTGTTGCATTGGAAATCCCACAACAATGTCAGTGGAATGCCCCCCTGACACCTCCCTGATGGACTGTAAGGTAGTTCATCGACTTGCGCTGTGTTTCCTTACAACAAAACTCCAAAGCCATGAAAAGCCATGCAAAGTGGCTTTGCATGGTCTCCTAGATATGGGTCTGCACCAGAGCATTTTAAAAAAACGACGCACCAGTGGCAAAAGGAGCTTGTAAATAAGTCCCTAAGTGTTTGTAGTCTACATTACATTCAGTACACGACCAGGATGTGGTAGGAATGTCAGAGTTATCTTAGACACAATTTGAGGCGTTTTAAGAATTCTATTATACATGAAAAGCAAGGATTTTGTAGAGTTTGCTGTTCTTGATGATTTTCAAACCCTGAACCAGATTCTGTGCTAAAGTGTTAAATTTGGATATAAATGAATTTGGAAACTAAAATGTATGTTGTGCACCAGAGAAAGATAGTACAGTATTGTCCTTAAATAGTTGATAAACCCATATCAACCTGTTCGCCCTCCTTGGTCGCCAATGTTTTTTCAGTTTTTAATTTTGATAACGATGTTATGCCATATGGATAAATGTAAGAAATTCTCTCCATCGTTAAGATATGGAAATAGTATTGGCTATATTAATCTTCATTTGTTTTTAAGGATTGGTAGTGACACAATTGAGGGTTGTTAGGAAAAAAGATACGAATACTCAAATTGCAAAAAAGGAGAAATAAAAAACAATCCTACCTGAGCATATAGAGGACAATCATCATTAATGTTATCTAATAAGTGGGTTGTATTAAAGAAAGAGCATTGTGATAAATTTGAAAATCTGTAAAGATAACTCTGCCTTTCTTTTTGTTCTTTTTTATCTTCAGTACTGCCATACATGGTTTTCCTTTATTTCACAAGAAAGATGGGAGCGAGGAATTAATTTTCTTGAAAAAATCAGATAGTATATTTTTAGGAATTATGGATAGAGGAAATAACAGGAACCAAAATTATTTTAATATAATCAAGAAGACCCCACCAGGAAATATATAATGGGCTCCATCTTGTTATTAATAAGATTAACCTATTAATAATGTCTTGGAAGTTCATTATGAGCATACCTTTCACAGAATAAGAGAACCAGAGCCTCACATATTTAATTTTATGTGGAATCAAACAAAAACCAGAAGATATAGAAGATATACATTTCTCAGAGGAAGTACCTCACGTGTTTCAATATTGAGTTTGTATCCTGAGAGTAGGGAAAAAGTGTTCACTTTATTTGCATGTACAGATAATTTGATTTGATTTTCGCAATAATAGAAATTTTATACATTATTATGTTTTGTATTTTAGATAAAAAGGCTCAAGGGCCAATATAATTAATATAGGTTAAAAGGACACTCTTATCCAACCCACCTTTTTAACTTGAAATGCAGGGAAATAAAAACAACCACCAACAATGAGGCTTGGGATAAGGATGACATAAGCAATATTAAACTGATAATTGTGGGGCCAAAACTAAACCAATTCAAGACCTGAAGAATGAAAGGCCAATTTATATGATCAAATGTGTTTTCAGCATTAAGTGCAATTCTGCTAAAGAAGACCCGTAACTAATGGATTTGTTTAAAATATTAAAAATAACTTGTATTATCAGAGATAAATCTATCTTCAAGAAAACCTGATTGTTCCCATTTCTGCAGATCTGGCAGGAGTGGATCTAAAAGGAAAACAATCAGTTTTGCAAAGATCTTATAATCAGAATTGATCAGGACTATTGGTTTATAACTCTTGCAGAATCTAGGATATTTATCCATTTTGGGGATCAAACAAATCAATGAATCTCAAAAGTACCCTTAAGTGTCCATGTTTTACAGAAGTATTTAAACAAATCATGGCATTTTGAGATTAATATGTGAGAAAATGCAATTAAAAAGCCATCTGGACCTAGTGTTTTGTCTTTTTTTAATTGAATTAAGTACTTTTGTAATCTTTACACAAGAGATATCCAATTTCCATGAATGAAAATAGATATCTTTCCCAGTGTTTGTATGGAGGCAAGATATTTGCCAATTAGCTCATGTTGAGGTATTAGTTCAAAAGTGTACGAAGGATTATTAAATTGGGCAAATTCATTTAGAATATCATGATCCTTAAATATATGGTTGTTATCATTGTTTAAGATGCATTTCAACTTAGTTCCTTCTTTTTTAATTTTGAGATAGTTTCCTGAACTCTTCCAACTTCATTCTGCTCACCACAATATTTCACACTAGACCTAAGAAGATCAGAGAAGCATTTTCTGTGGAAATTTTACTAACATGGAAATTAGCTTTTAAAATGTAATTTAAGAGGGGCTTGGATTTAGAAGAATAATACTGATGTTCTAACTTGTTTACATCATACACAATAATATACAATTCTCTATTTCGCATTCTTCTTTTATTTGATACACAAGTGATTATAAAATCCCTACCTTCCAAATTGAAGGAGTCTCAAACCACTTGTATAGAAACATTACTGGTAGAGTTAACACTGAAGAACTTCAATTCCATTTAAACTCTTTATTAAGTTTTGAAATAAAACCATAAAAGTGCACCTAACAATTCTATAGCATATAGTGGATACCTCACAAACACATTGCAATACTTTAATATATTTAAAAGCTCATTAAAATAGAGTCTACAGAAATAGTGAATTATAAAATCATAAACTAAAATGACAAGATTACTACCATTAGGGTAAAATGTCATACAATTAAAAAAACATTTCATTACTCATCATTAGTGGAGAGCAAAAGTTAGCAGCATGCACCTAGAGAGGCAGGATATAAAGTCAGCCAACTCGCTAGAAAATGCAAACATGATTTATACATTTAAAATAGTACTATAAGATCACCAAGTGCTGGGGCAAATTTATACATTTGAATGGGTCTGAATGAAACATTGACTAATGCGGTTTCCATACTATATTGGACTCTATGGCTTCCAAGTAAGCTTGGCATTAAAGAGGTAGACTCATTAAAACAAATACCTCTGTCTAGGGTTCACTATGTTATCATAAAATGAAGTGCTAAAGCAGACTTGGCATTGAACGAGCCGCAGGTTAGTTACTAAAATATAAATAAGAAAGACCTCTAACTAGGGCCCTCTCTGAATGATAAAAGATGAAGAGCAATCCCCATTAGACCCATAGCGCTCCCTGGCTGATAGGTTCCTCTGTAACTGCAATAATAGTGACACTATTTCTAGTGAGGCTCCCACCAGCAACAAAGCTTGCAACAATTAAGAATGTTTTTCCAAATCAAAAGTTCTCATTAGATCAACAATACATACCAGTAGATGGCCGGTGTTAGCTCTTGTATATTTCCTAATGAGGAGATCTAAATTATTACACTGTTCTACCTTTCTCAGGCCCCTTCTAAACCTATATTGTGACTCTGTGAGGACCTTAACATCCTCAGCCCATTGGTCTAATCTTTCTACAATCATTCTACCCAAGATCTTGGGGGAAGAATACTGGAGAGAAATGGGGTGGGCTTTCTTAAAATTGGAATTACCAGTAACTCTGTCCAGGTTGTCAGAATATATCCATTACAGCTGCATTCAATAATGGAATCAGAATATGCGCCCACAAGTCCGGCAGGTACTTGTACATATTAACCAGATCTCTATCTGATCCTGCTGCTTTCCCACTTCCACTATTGTCAGTAGCCCTTCTAACTTTGACTAGATAATCATTGGTGACTGACTTACATAGGGAGTCATATATATTTCTACAGGGTCTTTGCCTAGGTGCACAAAGTTACAGGGTGAGCTAAAAATGCTGGAATATTGGTCAACCCATACTTGCATCAATACATGTGAAACTAAATCAGGAGCAGTATTCTCTTTCAGAAAGGGGAGATTAATCATCTGCAGAATAATACAAAATTATCCATGGCCGCAGCTTCTTTTAGCTTGGACAAAGCCCCCTCTTAGAGCCTTTTTTCGTGGCAGATAACACCTCCTTGTACTGCTTTCTAAGAATTGTGCTTGGTGTCTTGGAAATACATTTATGACAAATCGAAGATTTGTTGATGCTAAAGAGCAAAAATTATCAAAGTAGCCTAGCTGGGCTATCAAACTATGCCTAGCACTCTGTAAAAGATGGGCATTAATGGAGTTTAGCTGCCTTAGATAAAAAAAGACTGAAGGTCCTGCTTATTATCCTTTTGGTGTACTGACTACGTTCTATGCTAGTCCATTTGAGGAGTAGCCTATTTAACCTTTGTACTCCTATGTTACTAATGATACTATGATCAATGTGTTCGCTAGTTTGAAACCACATGGTGAGAACCAGTGGGTTATCATCACCTACAGAGTTAGGTTTTACTGTGAGATTAGCCAGGTTAGAAATGTCATTTGCTGATAATATATTATGATCGAAAGGGGTTTTGCTCCCCTGACAAATAAACATATGATATTGTCCAGATTTTGTGTTACCTTTATCTTAGAACAGGGTTCAGCTGCATTTGAATATTAAGCTATTCATGGTCTTCTCTTTCATATTATGTATAAAGTTTAGGTGACCAACCCCAAGTACATATATGACACTGCACACTTCCTTGGGCGACAAAGAACATATGGAAATATTAAAATGCCTAACGGAAAGGAGTTGGTTTTGGGTCATCTTAGGGGGAAGTAATGAAATTAGATCTTTAGTAATTTTCTCACTACATGTAGAATCAAAGATGTTATTATAAAAAATTAGGGTACGCAAATGATGAGCTTTCCTGTAAGCCAAAAGTTAAAATTGATAGTGCAGGGAGCTCATAAATCCAGAGCTCAGGATTCTTGTATACAAATTATCTGAGCAGATTTTACCAGAGTATGCCAATCTGGGAAAGAAAATGTATTCCTGAGTCTAATCACATTTCACATAGTAATTTGTATTTGAGTAGCAATATTGGACTGGTTATCATAATCATAAGTAGACATATTACTTAATTTGGTACATTATGTCTGAAGAGGACTGGGGATTTATTGTATTGATCAACAGAATCTAAAAAAGGAGAAGCAGGACAGCCTGAGGGGGTAACCTCAATAATCCTCCGATTCTCGTTCTATGATCACTGCAACACTGCCCCTAAGTAAATTGTGAGACTCCACTGATCGAGCCAAATAATCCACGGCAAGAAGAACTCAAGAGCTAGTTTCTGAAAGGCATGTGTCAAGGATGTACCCATTAAAGGAGCATTGTGAAATATTCATCCTCTGTTTACAGTCAGGGAACATAACAAAACAATGTCAATGCTGATAGCATGATTGGATATGTAAATGATATTCTGACATAAAACAAACAAGGAGTCCATAGGTATGCAACCACTCACACAAGTAATTCCTTCAATCTGATACAACTGAGGTTCATATTTGGGTATGACCATGCGAGAAAGATAAACATCAGGACAAATAACAATAAATAAAGAGAGAAGACTTTAATGACTTGTAGGCTGTAAGGAAGGGTAAATGTTAAATTGATGATTGAGAAAAGGTGGTCACAGTTTCCTTTGTGAATGAAGTGAGGACTGTGATCACACCACTCAATAGGCTGCAGAATAGCAATGCTGCTGCTTCCTAGCCACGCCCCTCCCACCTGGCCCGCATCATCATGGGGCAGCAGTGAGACCAAATTACAAAAGCCAGGCACCTGCCATCTGTGGGTTTAGACAAATATCTGAGTTTCTGGTTGATGGCAAGAAACAGGAAAATATGCAGATTGCCTGTGTGTGCTGTGCATGGTGATGTGATGGGGGCCATGAGGTAAAGTGTGGAGTTAATGAGTAAGAAAGCCAAATGTAGTATGATGGTAATTTTCTAAAATACTGCAGTGAACTGCTCATGACTTCTGTAGGAAATGGGCAGGTGTGTGAATGTGCATTTTGGTCCTGAAAGTATCCAACATCCATGGGCCCAACTTCAAGGAGAGAACTTCTGCCTTGCAAGCCTGGTTGTGAGACGAGATTTGATGGATTTACATAGACTCTTTGACAGGTTGATCAGAGGCTGCTTGTCTCGTCTACTTAGCATGAATGAATACTGAGTGCTGAACAGAACCAGTCATCAAAGAGCCTGTTAGACTGTCAATATAATTAAAAAAAAAACGTTTATACCTCCATCTTTGGTGCTGGTCAGTACAGAAGAGTGCACAGGCAATGGAAATCAAAGTACTTCATTTATTGAGAAAGACAATTGTGGTACTCAAGTGCACCTGATCCTAGATACTGCTAAAATGACTACTGCACAAAAAATAAAATAAAAAAAATAAAAAACTTTGTGATCGTGGATCTGAAAATCAGAGCTGTTTCCACAGAGTAATTATAGACAGTCATGAGGTATTATTTTAATTTTTAAAGCTTGCTAGGTGAAAAAAACAGATCCACAAAGTCACCTGCCAGAGGAACTAATACCACAAAATATTTGGTTAGAATAACGCAATAAAATAAAATCAAAAACAAAAAACAAGCATTAAAATTCTTTAAAAAGGGCAAAATAAACTTGCATAAGTTTTTGCATAATATTAATAACCATCAAAGACTGAGACACGAGGACAAACCTTGTAATAATAAATGATCTGTGTTTAATCATAGCTCCTGAATGGCTCTATGCAAGGTGCAGTACATTTGGACTGATGTTAATTTTTTGCCAACTGTAATTTGTATTTCTAATCATTGATATGTTCCCACAGGTCCCATGCAAGGTGTTTTCTAATCACCCAGCGCTAGATGACGGTGACACGCATGACATGAAGCCATCATGTACCTCTGTCTGTGAATTTGAATTACGTCACTGGGCCATACAATGCGAAAGAAAGTTCGGGTTTATGCCATTTAAATTACTTTTGTGGAAGTGAATTGGGAAAATTTATTCCCGACGGTGCTTGACAAGTACACTTAAAGTTCTAGGTCGGATATTCTGAGTTTGGTATCTCGACTGCCAAACAAATTGCATGGGTGGTGCGCGAGACTTCAGTCTATTGACAAACAACAATCGTGAAGAGGGAAACCCATTCCAAAGAGGTGTGAACATGAGTATAATTAAAATTCCCTTGATGTTCACTTTTTCAGCCATTTTATCACTGTATTATAGAAACACGAGATGACAGGACAGGATGATTTGACATTTCCACGTGTTTGATTTATTTATGGTAATATTGATTTCAGAACCTGACGGAAGATCTATATATTAACAATTGTTTTAAAAAGATCGAATTTTACATCAGCATGCAATTTACGGTGCAGCGGTATAACTGGGAACAAATAAAAAGTGAGCTCATAAAATGAGGAACTATTGTTAATATGCCAAAACTCCCTCAGGTAGGATTTTCAAATGGTCACACAGTTCACTATAAATATGAATGAACAAAAAGAATGAAAACGTATATAAAATGGTATTAATACACGGGTTTTAAACATCTGCTCATCATCACGAATGTCTTCACCTAAAAAAGTATGTATATATTTTCCTTACTGGCAAGATGACTTCTAGAAGAATATTCCGCTTTAGTTTTGCATGCTATGCATTTTTGTTATCTATTTATGAAGCTGTTGAAGTTTAGTAGCGATTAGATCAAGTATTAGCAGAAGACATCTTGTATTTAGCAACTATTGTGAATATTTCGCGTAATCCATTTTGTATTCATGGCAGCCATTTTTTCTGCCACATGCTGCCATGTGCTCGCCATGTGCTCTGTCCTACCTTCCTGTTAACTACTCTTGAAAATCTGTCCAGTGACAAGTTATATTTAGCATCTCCCACTTTCGCACATGCCCAGTAAGGTCTGCAGCTGTTAGTCCTTGAAAACTGTTAACCCCTCCTACCTGTCTACTGTGCATTTCCATATGACCTTATATGTATAGAAGTCTTGCTTCTATAATTGTACCACCTCCTTTTAGCCCCTGTGTGGGCATAAAAGGACCATGCTCTCTCAGTTCAGTGTGTACTTCAAACATTACCGAAGGGTTCTGTTTGAACTGTAGTACCACCTCATGAGGTTTAATAAACTTCGTCTTTTATTTCATTTTCTGTGCCAACTTCTTCCTACATGGTCTGAGGACTTTGTGCAGAGAAGGGTGAACCCCTTGCACTAGTAGGCCTTGCTGAGGCTTACTTCAACAAATTGGCGCCCGAACAGGGACTCATCGGCGACTCGGACGCCTGACGGATTGGTTGCGACGAAGGATTGGGATCTCGCTGCGGACGATCAATGCCTGAGGAGACCCGAGTCTTGGCAACCACAGTGTTTTTCTCTTCTTTCTGACTTGACCATCCAGATGGCGCCGGTCCTCGACTGAGATCCTTTTTGTTCATTCATCATGCAGTGACCATTTGGTCGATTTTAGAACTTGGCAGTTGGAACCTGGATGCCCTGTGATTGGTAAGAGCCGTTTTACGGCACTTGCTGTGGGTTTTGATACCTTTGTTTGGTAATGAGGTGTAGCACCACTTACTGTGGCTCTCATGTTTTGGGTGACTAGTCAATTTGTGTCCTTTGAATTGATATATAAATTGCAATTTATATAGGCATGTAATGAGGAGAATTTTCTCCAATTTAATTTTGATTTGAACGGCACCTTAAGTGCTACTTTGATTATAATACTGCATATTCTGCACTATTTTTGGCATGCCTGTTTTCAGAGCACTTCGTAGGATGTGTTGCTTTTGTAATGGTACCAATTTGAAACCAGAAGAATCGCAACCGCCACCCGCAGAGGGGACGCCCAATAGAGATATGTATGTTAAATATGGTCTTTCTTCTATAATGTACAGCACATTATGGAATAAATACACTCGTGCGGATCCTGAGTTACGTTGGCCTATGCATGGGTCATTTGATTTGCGAAAGATTGAGTATGTGGAACAATGTATGTGTAAGCGAAGGTCTAGGCAAGATATGTTCGATTGTGTACGAATGTGTGAGAAAGAAGTGCGTGGACGAGTGAAGCGTGAGCTAGCCTTGCTTGAGAAAGAGCAGTGAAGAATGTATATGTGAAAGCATTGGACATGAGAAATAAATAAATAAATGACTTAAAGGCGATAGAAGAGAAAGAACGTAAATTACAGGTAACTGGCCAATACACTGTTAGGCAACCTCTCTATCCTATCCTTAATAAACCGCACGATGATTTGTTATTACCAGATCGCCCTCCACCTCCGTATGTCATTGCTTCTGCCACTCATGAGTTAGCTGAGGTCTCCGGTTCGGAGCAACAGAAGATACGAGACAGTCACTCTATGTTGCCTGCTGACCGTGCGTCTGAGCTTAGATCTATTGCTCGTAAAACAATTCGTAGCGATGTCTCTGCTTCTGAACTTTTAGATAACATGAAAGGGTGGACGGAAAAGAAGCAGCTATATTTTACTGAGGCATTTGGTACAGAAGTTATTGAACTATTCCCGAAATATCCTGATGAGTTAGAGCCTGATGATGTAGCAGCTGATCATAAGCAAATGCATGATGGTCTTTTTGTTTTCTCCCAGGTGGCTGATGCAATCAGGCGTTTGGTGAAATTATGTGTTGCAGTAGACCGTTTGCGAGAGGAGAAAAGGGCCGTGGACGTAGTTGCACAGACATCTCAGACCGGCGGGGTGCAAGCTTCCATCTTTGGAACAGATAAGATTATGATAGTTCATGCGAAACCAATACGGGAGGCAGCGCCTTTGTATGTTCCTCTTAAAGGATCGGGTACAAGTGATGATAAAACTTCTGTTGATGCTAAGGGTTATTTTATTTATAATTGGGTGTATACTCCTTGGAATAGAGCAGATGTAATGGCACTTAAAATAGCATTACCTGACCCGCAGAAAAATACAGCCGCCTTTTATGAGAAAGTTGAGGGAGCATTTAGTTCTTGTACTATGACTTTGGACAACTTGATTCTTTTGTTTTGCCTGAAGGTGTGGCTCTCATACAATATGTCAATTATATTTTGTTGGCAGCTGATACCCCTGAGCAATGTGAAAAGTGCAGTTTGTCCTTACTTTCTTTTCTAGCTTCACACCATCATAAAGTGTCACAAAAGAAATTGCAATATTGTAGACCAAAGGTAACCTATTTAGGTTACCTTTTGTCTAAGGAGGGCCGTGCACTTACATCAGATCGTATTCAAGCAATTTTACACACACCAGTACCCTCTACTCAGAAAGATGTTCATGCATTCCTTGGTCTTACTTCTTTTTCTAGGCAATGGATATTAGGGTTTTCACACATTGTCAAACCTTTGCTACCACTTTTGACTAAAGATACTCCAATGCCCCTCCCATGGACAGATGAATGTGAGACTGCTTTCCGACAGCTACGACAAGCCCTTTGTTCAGCACCAGTGTTAGGTACTCCAGATTACACAAAGCCTTTTGCACTTTACGTATATGAGAAAGATGGATGTGCATTGTCAGTTTTAGTACAGACACATGGCGATAAGCAGCATCCCTGTGCACATTTTTCAGCAGTACTTGGTCCTGTCGCTCGAGCGTTGCCTGGGTGTTTTCGTTTAGTTGCGGCAACAGCTGTGTCAATACATGAGAGTGAAGGGATAGTTTTATCACATAACCTGTTGGTGTTAATACCCCATGCGGTTGATGCTCTTTTAAATCAAACAAAGTCGAAACATTTAACTAGCGCTCGCCTGACAGGATATGAATTGACACTGCTGGCTCCTCACATTACACTGAAGAGATGTGCAACACTAAATCCAGCCACTTTGTTGCCATATGGTGACTCAGCCTCAGTCACAAGAAACACATGATTGTATATTCCTTACCGAAGAACAGACAAAGGGTTGTATTGATTTGCAAGATATGCCCCTTCCAGATGTAGACGGGGAATTGTGGGTTGATGTGTCTTGTTTGAAGTTGCCAGACGGTATGACCTCAGCTGCATATGCAATCACCACGATACACACGGTAGTGGAGACAGCTTGTTTACCACAGAAGTCAGCTCAAGCAGCTGAACTAATAGCTTTGACACGAGCATGTGAGCTTAGTACTGACTTATGTGTGAACATTTATACAGACAGCCGCTATGCTTTTGGAGTGGCTCATGATTTTGGTTTGCTTTGGAAGGAGAGAAGCTTTCTCACATCCCACGGGATGCAGATAATGCATGGAGAATTAGTGCATAACCTCTTGACTGCATTGACATATCCAAAGAAACTAGCTATTGTGAAATGTAGTGCACACAAGAAAGTGACCGATAAGATAGGGCAAGGTAATGCCCTTGCGGACCGCGTAGCACGTGAGACTGCGATGCAGCGAATTAATACTTCCATGTATGTAGTGAAGTCACAAGCTGAACGTTGGCATAATGCTAGACAAGACGTATTAGATATACAGAAATCTGCTTCTGTGAAAGAACGTGAGCAATGGTCTGAAGAAGGAGAATTGGATGATGAGGGCTGTTGGCGGAATAAGCAGATGGATAAATGGAAATTGCCTATAGCTTTTGTACAACCTATGGTTCAGATGGCACATGGGCTGGCACATGTTGGAGCTTCAAAAATAAAGTTGCTTACGCAAGTTTGGGAGCATCCAGAAATTTCCAGTACAGCTAAGAGAGTAGTATAGTCTTGTTTGACCTGTTTACAATACAATCCTGGAAAAGGGACACGAACTCCTGCGGGAGGGTTTGCTACACCAACTGCACCTTTCGAAGTTCTACAAATGGATTATAGTCAGCTTGAACGCTGCAACAATTTAAAGTATGTCTTGGTGGTGGTATGTGCCTTCAGTAAATGGATAGAGGCGTACCCCACAAAGGATAATACTGCCATTACCACAGCGAAAGTGGTTTGAAATAATTTTTCCCTAGGTTTGGTGTTTGCAGACTTTTATGGAATGATAACGGACCTCATTTTGTTGGGGAAGTTATTAAGTATGTCCTGAAAGTATTAGGGATCAAACAGAAGTTCCATGCGTTTTCCACCCACAATCAGCAGGGTTGGTGGAAAGGTATAATGCTACTTTGAAGCTGAAGTTAGCGAAGATACAGGTTTCCACATCTTTAACTTGTCCGGATGCATTACCGTTGGCATTATTGTCTATTAGGTCAGTGCCACACTCTCGAATAGGCCTTACCCCACACAAAATAGTGTTTGGAAGGCCAATGAACATTTGGGGAGTTCCTAAGCCAAATTCTGTATATGATGTACCTTGTGTCCTGATGAATGATTATTTGGCACAGTTAACTGACAATTTGGTTTTTAATTCATCGACAGGTTCGAGAAGCACTTCCTGACAGATCTACAGGTGAAGGCCATGAACTCTGACCTGATGACCAGGTGATGATTAAGTCCTTTGAAAGATCAAGCAGCTTGGAACCAAGGTGGCAAGGTGGCGAGGCCCAGAGCAGGTGCTCCTTGCGACAAGGACAGCAGTTCAAGAGACAAACTGAAAGAATTGGGTCCATATTACTCACTGCAAGAGAGTGCTACCTACCTTGGTGGAACCTGCTGTGCTGACCGATCATTGAGAGATCTTGACTACGGAGAAAGGCCGTGCTATATCACCTGACGAATCTGCGGAGGTCTTCCCGGACCATACGATTTCTGGAGTGTCGCGATATAATTTGAGACCAAGGAAAGAATCTGAAAAAGTTCTGGAAAAAACTGGTTGAGCTACTGCCCTGGGTTAGTGAAACGGAGAGCCAATGTGGCAAGGGGGGGGGATCAGCCATGCATTAGAGTAGTGACACCCGTCTTGGCC
This sequence comes from Pleurodeles waltl, assembly GCF_031143425.1. Taxonomy (NCBI): domain Eukaryota; kingdom Metazoa; phylum Chordata; class Amphibia; order Caudata; family Salamandridae; genus Pleurodeles; species Pleurodeles waltl. The sequence goes on from NC_090443.1 coordinate 597,180,087, forward strand.
CGTGGTGAAAAAATCAGGAGCTGCCCAGGGATAAGAGCTCCAACGATTGTTTTTAATTAATTTCTGGAAGGGTCGATTATCACTGTTGCTAAAATGAATATCAAAGTGATCATTAGTACTATGGAGTTTGTTGCTGTTTTGGTGGTTATAGCAATAATCACCTGGTTTGTTGAAAAGAAGGCTCCTGCTCGTGAGTTTTTTGTTGCTACTACTCCAGTACCAGAGGATCACTATTTCTTTACGCTTCCCTATCATGAGCAGAAGCACCGTCAATCGTACTTCAATAATACTTTCATTCAGATGTTGCATCATACTCATAATGCTACAAATACTACTAACTGTTGAGTATGTGGAATGATACCTGCGCATCAAAAGAAAGGAGGAACATCTTTCATTCCTCTTCCTTTTTCACACAATGGTTCTTGTCGGTACACGCTTTTGTTTGTATCTGGAAAACGTACAGAGGGAGGACTTTTTTTTCGCCCTAATAAAGTATGCTACCAAGACAAAGATGGGTATCCCCAAGCCAAAGGAACTAAATGGGAATGGGAAGAGTATCAACCGGACAATGTTTCAATACCATATGTTTTCATAAATATAAGAGACTCTGACAAGAAAGAACAATTTGTGATTTCTGTTACAAAAACTAAAGCAGATTTATGTATACATAGCATTGGGCGAATTTCAGTGGGGATAAGCGATTGTACCTTGATTTTAATTATTGAGGGTGTAAATAATAGTAGTTTTACAGCTTCACATAATGCATATTTTGTTTGTGGTAACTATGGATATTACCAACTACCTGTTGGGAGGTCAGGTGTGTATAATGATTACAATATTTTTCACATGCTGTATCTGTATTCAGTGTGGTCCAATGTTCTGCTCCATGTGTATTACTGCTTGTATGCCTACTAAAAGAAATATTACAGAAATGAAAGAACAACACATGTTAGATAAGGAAATAGCTGAAATGATGAGCATAAATATACAAGATGAATATTTAGATTATCCCAGAAAGACGAATGTCTTCAGCTAATGCTGAAAGGGTCGTCTGTTGAAGTTTAGTAGCGATTAGATTAAGTATTAGCAGAAGACATCTTTTATGTAGCAACTATTGTGAATATTTCGCGGAATCCATTTTGTATTCATGGCAGCCATTTTCTCTGCCACATGCTGCCATGTGCTCGCCATGTGCACTGTCCTACCTTCCTGTTAACTACTCTTGAAAATCTGTCTAGTGACAAGTTATATTTAGCATCTCCCACTTTCGCACATACCCAGTAAGGTCTGCAGCTGTTAGTCCTTGAAAACTGTTAACCCCTCCTACCGGTCGACTGTGCATTTCCATATGACCTTATATGTTATATGTATAGAAGTCTTGCTTCTATAATTGTACCACCTCCTTTTAGTCCCTGTGTGGGTATAAAAGGACCATGCTCTCTCAGTTCAGTGTGCTACTTCAAGCTGTTTGAACTGTAGTACCACCTCATGAGGTTTAATAAACTTTGTCTTTTATTTCAGTTTCTGTGCCAACTTCTTCCTATAGGGTCTGAGGACTTTGTGGAGAGAAGGGTGAACCCCTTGCACTAGTAGGCCTTGCTGAGGCTTACTTCAACAAAGCGAAAGAAATAATATAAAGAAACTCAACTGCCACATAGATGACTTAGCATTTGTCGGATTTTTGATTTTAAAAAGATCACCATCCATAACCTGGAGAGAGTTGGGAAAGCCCAGAACACGTCCATCCACGTGCAGTTGACCCTATCATATCTTGTACAACGGGCTTTTCATATTTCCAGTAAGCTCCTACAATGTCTTAGGTCTTTAAACAGTTGTAATTCATTTTAATTATATTTATAGCGTATTCTTCTAAACTTGGGATTGCCCATAGGTGAAGTGGCTTTAGATGCCGAGCAAATTCTTCTGGCAATGTAGAATAGCCATTCGGACCTGGTTTTAGTTCAGCATGGTGTTCCTTATTCCTTGTGGATTTCTGTTACCATCTCCACTTGGCATGTGGTGAATATGAGTGGCATGCAGGAGTGATGTGAGGCGAGAGGTGAGATGGGACGGGGCAGGCTGTGGGCTGTCTGTCGGGAGCGTAAAATGCACCCCGAGCGCTAGAAGGGGAGCAGACAGTGTACAGGGCAGGGCTGTTGTTGCTGTCTGATACTCATGCAATTTTACCTGCTAGATTATCCGGGAAGTGAAATCATGCCAAGGGCACGTTGTCTGGAAAAGCAGGGTGCGAGAACACTGAGCTTTTTTTTAAATCAGGGGAGTGACATCCGGCTCATTCGGCCCTATGTGTGAGCAAGAATATTAGTAGCAGTCCTTTTGATATACTTAGTTGCGATAGATTTGATTCAGAACATTGTGAAAACTCTTCAATCTTTCTGTATGGCTTTGTGTTGAATGTGATTCTCATCTTATCAATAAGCTGATTATGATGATGTTGATTTATAGGGACTTATAGAGGGTGCAGTTACTCAAAGATTGTTCCGGCGCTATGTGAACCAGTAAGGGAAAGCAGAGGTAGAACTACTGAACAAACAGCCAGGTTTTAAGCTTTTTCATCAACAAGTCTTCATCCTGTAACTGGTGAAGTTCTAAAGGCAAATTTTCCAAGTTCATTGGTACCAAACAAGAGAAGGCGCTCCCACCCACCTTGGTTAGGAGGATCCTAGGGATAGTGGACAAAAAAATCACAGATCACAGGTTTCAAGAAGGTAAATGATAAGAAATCGTAGAGGACCAGTAACTAGGTCCAGCATGGTGTGCATCAAGAGAGAGGTCTTGAATAAGTTCCTCTTATTCAGAGGTAGCCAGTATAAGCTTTGTAAGTGTGAGGAGATATGCTTGCTTCTAGGGAGACTGAGAGCAAGCTTGGTAGTGGCTTCTGGACCATCTATAATTTCATCAGCAGGTAGTGCGCGAGGTCAGCATAATAGAGAGTTGGCATAGTCCATCCTGGACATCACTAAGGCCAAGTTTATGGTAATCCTTATTGGTACCAAAAGAAACAGCTGACATTTATTTACCATGCACAGCGTGCCTGAGCACACTCCAACCACTGAGTGTGGAAGGATAAAGTTTTGTCAACTTTGACCCCTCAACTTTTAACAACTTATGCTTGCATATTTGGAGGAATGGTCCCTTCTGGCCAATGCAATTCTAGATTAAAGTCAAAGTTGTGACCTACGCTGTGAACCTCCCTTTTTTGTGTTACATTTCAATTGATTGAGGCTTGTCCAATCAGCAGACAAACAGGGTTTAATGGCATCCTGATCTGTTCACTCTACTTTACCAAAGGAGAAGATAATTTGTGTATCATCCACATAGGACACTATTTTAGCTCCGAAGGATTTGACTAAGTCCGCAAGAGGAGACGTGAATACATTGAATATTGGGGGTATTGTAGGGCTCAATGCTGAGCACTGGGAGACTCCTAATGAGACAGGCTGTTGGCAAGATGAGAAAGGAGGAAGCCACACTTCTTGGCTTCTATCTTATAAAAAATATTTCATCCACTTTCAGGCATTATCTTGAATGCCAGCCTCCTGAAAGCAGGAGAGTAGACCATCATGCAGAACAAAATAAAATGCTGAAGAAAGATCTAACAGCACTAGGACAGTCCTGCCGCTAGCATCAATAGTGCACCAGATCTGTTCCGAGGCTTCCAGCAAGGCCATCTCTTTGCTGAACCTTGGTCTAAAATCATATTGACTAGGATGAAGTAGCTTATTCACCTCAATGTATTTGGAGATCTGACAATTCAAAGTTTGGAAGGTGTAAGGAAGACTGAAATAGACCTAAAATGCCAGGAACATCAGGGTCTGCACCATTTGGCCTGTTTCCAACAGAGCAGAACTATTGCAGTGACATATTTAGTGGAAGGTTCATGACAGGATTAACATCCACTCCCAGAAGCAAGATTGAAGGAGGGAAAGGATGAGAGGGAAATCCCTGACTTGAGGCATAAAATAAGACAGGGTGGGTTTGCTTGACTCAAGTTCTAGCAACAGACAATTTTGAGAGATCTTTGAAAAGTGTATGGCCGGTAGAGAAGCCCTAAAATCTCCTTGCTTGCCTAGTGAAGCTATGTGCCAACTAAATTGGACCATGTAGTGATCACTCCAGGTTAGTAGGATTACTATCCTCTATTCTTAAGACTGTCCTTTGTATTATATACTTCTGAGTGGAACTGGGCCAATTGTGAGTACACTTTAAGACGTGTGTTCCTAACTTTAAATTATTAAGGCATTTCTGTCATACATTCACATTGCAATAAAAAAAAAACAATTGCCTTTATCCCCTAATGCCGGTTTGATTTTTTCCCAAGTGCATCTGAATAACTTGAAACATTCAAAAATACTGGATGACTCTTAATAGAAGCTATTCAGAAAAAAGTAGAGATTGTTTTCAATATGCACAGAGGTTATGAAAAATTTACGGTTTGATATTTTACAAACGTACTTGAGATAATCTAGTTCAATCATTTCTCTGCTGACACTGAATTCAAACAATGACTGTACTTCTACATAAAGTGGACTATTGAAATCCTCCAAGGATGGCTTGTCTCTGTTAGCAGTGATAGAATTTCACTATGATCTGCCCTTATTACATTTTTAGGTCTTGCTTGACAGAGCAGATGTTGCCAAACCTTAAGTTATCTACCTAAAACAAGGTGTTTTAAGAAGCCCTACAAGAGGAGAGGCTCTACCTCTACCCACATGTAGGTAGCCATGTTTACACAATTTGACTGAAGTATGCAAAACAGTGATGGATGGCATGATTGAATTAATCTCAGCCACTGGTAATTACTCGAGCCACATTCCAACCTTTGCACACCATGTCATCCCAGTATGTACCCAGCTATGTGAAAATCATTCTTGAAGTTGCTTTAATTAGAAAATTCCATCCCAAACGGCCAAACTAGGTCCTCCCTGAACTGGAACACAAGCATCCCAGGACCGGTTTCACCCTACTTATGGGCTCATCAACCAGGTACAGCTTGGCTACTGGTACTTACTAGGGGCCACATTCCAGTCTAGCGTTATGTTGCACACTATATCATCTCAGTTTGGACCCAGATTTGTGCTAATCAGTCTTCATCCTGTTCCATCTGGAAGAGTCCAGACCAAAATGCCAAACCAGGTCCTCCCTGAGCCGGTACACAAGCAACCCAGGACCGCTCTCACCCTGGTTGTGGGCTCATTAACTGGGTACAGCTGGGTTCCAGTGACACAGTGCACACAGGACCCACGTCTGGGCATACCCGTCCCACTTAGGGTGACACACTAAAGTATACAAAAAAATGATGTCAGGAATTCTTGAATTATTCTCAGCCATGGAAATTATGCGAGGCCACATTCCAATAAGTTGTTTTATTGCACACCATGTCACCTCAGTTGGGGCCCAGCTACATCCAAATCAAGATCACCTTGGTCCAACTGGAATTGTCCAGCCCAAACTGCCAAACCAGGTCCACCCTGAACCGGAACACAATCAACTCAGGACCGTTTTTGCACTGATTGTGGGCTCATCCGCTGGGTGCAGCTTTGTTCCAATGACACAGTGTGCACAGGGCCCATATCTGGGCGTACCCACACCTCTTAGGGTGACACACTATAGTATACAAATAAGTGATGGATGGAATGTTTGAAATAAACTCAGCACCTGGTAATTACTCAAGTTTCCATTCCAATCTATTGTTATTTTGGACACGAGGGTGGTCATTATGACTTTGGCGGTCTTCCTCGAAGATCGCCAAAGCCGCAGGCACCAGAAGTCTTATGCCCACTATCTTATGGGCACTGCTGGATTTCTGCCACACTTTGGGCAGAAATCCAGCAGTAGTCGTGCTGGCTAATGGCCCACTTCGCCAGAAGGACAGCGCCAGCTGTATTATGAGCAATAATACAGCCTGGTGGTGTCCTGCTGGTGGGGCACTCTTGGAGGTGGGAGCGCCCCTTCCCGTTCCCTATTGGATGACCTCCTCCCAGGACCAGTTAAGTTGATCATCTGACAGGGGAGGAGGGCGGGAGGTGTTGTGCGTGCATGTGTGAGTGTGTGTTGTCTGCATGTGTGCATGAATGTGTGTATATGTGGTTGTATGCTTGTCTGAATGTAGAAGTGAGTGTGTTTATACATGTAAGTGTTTCTGAGTGTGTGTATGCGAATATGAGTGTTGTGGTGAATGTGTGTGTGAGTATGCATGTTTGGATGGGTGTGAGTATGCATGTTTGGATGGGTGTGAGTATGCGTGGTTGAATGCATGTATGAGTGCTGAGGTGAATGCAAGTATGGATGCCTGTGAGTGAGTGTGTGTATGTAAGTTTAGGTGTATGAGTGAATGCTTGGTGCATGTGGGTGTCGGTGTGTGTGCATGTATGTGGGGAGGGGGTGCTGTGTCTGGAGGGGGTGCTGTGTTTGGAAGGGAGGTCAGGGGTGCTGTGTCTCTAGGGGTTGGAGGTGGAGGGTACTATGTCTGGAGGGGAGAGGGTGGGCCTAGTGCTTGCTGGGTAGATGGGGGAGTCATCTACCAGTGACAGGGAAGAAATTCCATGTCACTGGTAGCCTTCCCGCCATGGTTTTTGTGGCAGTACTTCCGCCGCAGAAAACCTGGTGGAAAGGAGGCTCCTAATACAGCCGGCGGTCATCTGTGGACCGCCGGGTCAGAGATGCACATCTGCGGCCCAGCGGCTCCGACTGCTGGCCCAGCGGCTCCGACTGCCCTTGCAGTATGAGTGGAGATGTGGGGGTTTGGTAGAGGCCAATAGGCCACACATAATGTGGCGGTCTTCACTGCCAGCCTGTTGCCGGTAAAACTGCCACCTTTGCCCGCCAGGGTCATAATGACCACCTAAGTCTCCTCACTTTGGACCCAGCTATGTGATTGTATTGCATTCATCCGTAGTTGATCTCACAGAATAAGAACTTCAACTCAAATTGTAATGAAGTGGCTGCATGCACAAAAAACCCTAAATGATGCTTTAATCCACTTTGCTTACACGTTTCTGTTTCCCAGTGCTGTGTCTGCCATCATCATTCATCTTTTAACAGGGTTAAAGTACTGAAATACATTGTATGCTGTGTGTTGAAACATTCAGGCCCATATTTATACTTTTTGACGCAAATATGCGCTAGAGCAGATTTGCGTCAAAAAGTATAACGCTGGCTACCGCCATTCCAACACGCAAGTTGGGCGTCATATTTATGGAATGATGGTAGTCGGCGCTGCGGTCTGGTTAGCATCAAAATAAATGACTCTAACCGGGACGGCGGAGGTGTAGGGAAGACTGGGGGTTGAGCGCCAAAAAATGGTGCAAGTCAGGTTAGAATCCAAAATGTGGACTCTAACCTGAGTAGCGTAATTTTTTGATGCACAACCCCCATGGAAATGACTCCTGTCTTAGGAAATACAAGAGTCATGCACCCCTGCCCAATGACGATGCCCAGGGGACTTCTGTTCCCTGGGCAGGGCCATTGGGCACAGTGGCATGTAGGGGGCCCAAGTTAGAACCCCCATGCCACTTCTACGTAAAAAACAAAAATAATTACCTCTACTTACCGAAGATGGGTCCCCCCATCCATGGGTGTCCTCCAGGGGTGGGCAAGGGTGGCAGGGGGTGTCCCTGGGGGCAGGGAAGGGCACCAGTGGACTGCTTCCATGGTCAAAGACCATGGAAATGAGCCCACAGGTCCCTTAACGCCTGCCCTGACCCAGGTGTTAAAAAATGACTCTAAACCGGTTTAGAGTCATATTTTAAGGCCCTCCCAATGCGTCATTTTTGCACGTGAGTATAAATTAGGTGTAAATGCTTTAGAGTCATTTTTTGCCCAGGAACGCTTACTTTGCATGTCATTAACGCAAGGTAGGTTTCCACAGTAAAAAAATGACTCTCATTCCATAAATTTGGCGCTAGACAGGTCTAGCACCAAAGTATAAATATGGAGTTAAGTGCGCCGAATTTGCATTAAAAAAAAAGACACAAATCTGGCGCAAACAGAGTATAAATATGCCCCTCAGTTCCTTTTGTCTTTTCAATGCATCTCAGCATTTGCCACACCAGTATTCTAGGGACTACATGCCCAATAGCATCAATCACTGCCTCATTTCCCTCCTGATGTCACCAGATTGATTCTGGGGGGGGTGTCTGTGTGTGCTTGTGCCGTTTTGAATGAGCATATATTTTTTTCTTGCCTCCGTCTATACTTTTGCATCCACACTGCATCAGGGGCTTTCACTTTCTTGATTCTTGAGCACCCTTGTCAGCACCACTGAACAAGCTCACGTAATAGAAAGGGACACAGAATCACCCTCTCTTCATCCCCCACCCTTCCACTGCAGTCAACGGGTGCCAAGTTATGGTTTGTGGTGCGACCCTCAAGTAAACTTTGACATGCTGCTCACGTCAGGACTCCCAAAGCATATGTGTTGCACTTTGTAGCAAGCATGAAGCGAGGTCAGGATATAAACATTAAAGCATCTACGTATCTTCTAATATTGTAATGGAGAGTAAATATATTATGAATTGGAGAATGGGTTGGATTGTCACAAAAAAGTTCAAGAACAAAGAGGCTGTCAGTACATGTATAAAGCTTTAGGGTCAGATTTAAGAAAAGTGGCACTGCAACTAGTGCAGTGTTACTTTCCTTGCTCCCCTTAGAACCCCCACCACCATGTGTGTGCCATATTTAAAATACGGTGCACCATGGCACAGAGTAGGGTGCAATAGCATAATTTTTTTAAGCTATTGATGTATGTTGCAGGAGTAGCGCCAAGATTTTGCCACTACTCCTGCAAAGCACCCAGAGGCCCATTGTAACCAATGGAAGCCTCCTTTTAATGCCAAATGATGCAAAGAAATCTCTTAGATTTAATTGCGCAATATTTTTGGCCCCACTAACTGGGGTACGTCCCCTTTGCATGCATTATGCCTGGCGCAGGCATAATGTTGCACAAAGGGTTACAAAGTGGTGCAATGCATTGTAGGAAAGTACAATCTTGCCTGGCATGTTACCCCCATATTTCACCATATATATGTTGTTTTAGTGTATGTGTCACTGGGACCCTGCCAGCCAGGGCCCCAGTGCTCATAAGTGTGCCTTGTATGTGTTCCCTGTGTGATGACTAACTGTCTCACTGAGGCTCTGCTAACCAGAACCTCAGTGGTTATGCTCTCTCTGCTTTCTAAATTGTCACTAACAGGCTAGTGACCAATTTCACCAATTCACATTGGCATACTGAAACACCCTTATTATTCCCTAGTATATGGTACTGAGGTACCCAGGGTATTGGGGTTCCAGGAGATCCCTATGGGCTGCAGCATTTCTTTTGCCACCCAAAGGGCGATCTGACAATTCTTACACAGGCCTGCCAGTGCAGCGTGAGTGAAATAACGTCCACGTTATTTCACAGCCATTTACCACTGCACTTAAGTAACTTATAAGTCACCTATATGTCTAACCTAATGTCTAAGGTTGGTTGCAAAGTTACTTAGTGTGTGGACACCCTGGCACCTGTCAAGGTGCCCCCACATTGTTCAGGGCAAATTCCCTGGACTTTGTGAGTGCGGGGACACCATTACACACGTGCACTGTACATAGGTCTCTACCTATGTACAGCATCACAATGGTAACTCCGAACATGGCCATGTAATATGTCTAGGATCATGGAATTGTCACCCCAATGCCATTCTGGCATTGGGTGGACAATTCCATAATCCCCCGGGCCCAGCAAGACAGAACAAAGGACTTCCTCAGAGAGAGGGTGTTACACCCTCTCCATTTGGAAAAAAGTGTCAGGGCTGGGGAGGAGTAGCCTCCCCAAGCCTCTGGAAATGCTTTGATGGGCACAGATGGTGCCCATCTCTGCATAAGCCAGTCTACACCGGTTCAGGGATCCCCCAGCCCTGCTCTGGCGCGAAACTGGACAAAGGAAAGGGGAGTGACCACTTCCCTGACCTGCACCTCCCAGGGGAGGTGCCCAGAGCTCCTCCAGCGTGCCCCAGACCTCTGCCGTCTTGGATTCAGAGGTGTGCTGGCACACTGGACTGCTCTGAGTGGCCAGGGCCAGCAGGTGACGTCAGAGACTCTTTCTGATAGGCTCTTACCTGTGTTACTAGCCTATCCTCCTTCCTAGGTAGCCAAACCTCCTTTTCTGGCTATTTAGGGTCTCTGCTTTGGGGAATTCTTCAGATAACGAATGCAAGTCCTCATCCGAGTTCCTCTGCATATCTCTCTTCACCTTCTGCCAAAGGATCGACCGCTGACTGCTCAGGACGCCTGCAAAACCGCAATGAAGTAGCAAAGACGACTACTGCAACCTTGTATCGCTGATCCTGCCGCTTTCTCGCCTGTTTCCTGGTGGTGCATGCTCTGGGGGTAGCCTGCCTCCTTCTTGCACTAGGAGCTCTGAAGAAATCTCCCATGGGATGACGGAATCTTCCCCCTGCAACAGCAGGCAACAAAAGACTGCATCACCGGTCCTGTGGGTCCCCTCTCAGCACGACGAGCTTGGTCACTGGAACTCAGCAACTCTGTCCAAGTGACTCCCACAGTCCAGTGACTCTTCAGTCCAGGTTTGGTGGAGGTAAGTCCTTGCCTCCCCACGCTATACTGCATTGCTGGGTACCGCGTGATTTGCAGCTGCTCCGGCTCCTGTGCACTCTTCCAGGATTTCCTTCGTGCACAGCCAAGCCGGGATCCCCAACACTCTAACCTGTAGTGCACAACCTTCTGAGTTGTCCTCCGACGTCGTGGGGCTCCCTTTTGTGTCTTTGGGTGGACTCTGGTTCACTCCTCTTCCAAGTGCCTGTTCTGGTACTTCTGCAGGTGCTGCCTGCTTCTGTGAGGGCTCCCTGACTTGTTGGGCACCCCCTCTGTCTCCTCATCAAAGTAGCGACATCCTTGTCCCTCCTGGGCCACAGCAGCATCCAAAAACCCTAACCGCAACCCTTGCAGCTAGCAAGGCTTGTTTGCTGTCTTTCTGCATGGGAACACCTCTGCAAGCTTCTTCACAACGTGGGACATGCTTCCTCCAAAGGGGAAGTTTCTAGCCCTCTTCGTTCTTGCAGAATCCACAGCTTCTACCATCCGGTGGCAGCTTCCTTGCACCCTCAGCTGGCATTTCCTGGGCATCTGCCCACTCTCGACATTGTCGCGACTCTTGGACTTGGTCCCCTTGTTCCACAGGTACTCAGGTCCGGAAATCCACTTTGGTTGCTTTGCTGGTCTTCCTTGCAGAAACCCCCTATCACGACTTCTGTGCTCTCTGAGGGTTATAGGTGCACTTTACACCTACTTTTCAGGGTCTTGGGGTGGGCTATTTTGTCTATCCCTCACTGTTTTCTTACAGTCCCAGCGACCCTCTACAAGCTCACATAGGTTTGGGGTCCATTCGTGGTTTGCATTCCACTTTTGGAGTATATGGTTGGTGTTGCCCCTATACCTATGTGCTCCTATTGCAATCTACTGTAACTTTACATTGCTTGCATTACTTCCTTTTGCTATTACTGCATATGTGTGGTATTGTGTACATATATCTTATGTATATTTGGCATCCTCATACTGAGGGTACTCACTGAGATACTTTTGGCATATTGTCATAAAAATAAAGTACCTTTATTTTTAGTATATCTGTGTATTGTGTTTTCTTATGATATTGTGTATATGACACCAGTGGTATAGTAGGAGCTTTGCATGTCTCCTAATTCAGCCTAAGCTGCTCTGCTATAGCTACCTTCTATCGGCCTAAGCTGCTAGAAACACCTCTTCTACACTAATAAGGGATAACTGGACCTGGTACAAACTGTAAGTACCCCTTGGTACCCACTACAAGCCAGGCCAGCCTCCTACATGCATGCATTGCGTCACTTTGTAAATATGGTATATCGTTTTTGTCTAATAATGCCACATTAGCATAAAAAAAAAATGCTAATGTGGTGTTAGAATTGTGCTAGGGGCTCTTAAATGTGCCCCTCAGTCTCTCCAAGCCAATATGCTGCTTTTTCGATTCGGAGATAACTGAAAGCCTTACTCCATGAAGCAATATTTATTTCCATAATAATTATGGTAATATTTTATTAAAATAATATTTCTTCTGTATACTTACATCTTCTACGGAATGTAAATAGCAGGTCCTTTAGTGGTCGAATTAAATGGTCCTCATTTTATTGATTTCTGAAAAATGGCATTTGGATTTTCCTCTGCCAGAATTCAAAATACTTACATAAACAAATAAACCTATGATGGGCCAGTTATGCCAATATCTTCACAGCATGCGCAGACCTCATTGGGCTGACAGAAAGATTTATACTGAATCAAAATACTTTAAAGATTCAAAGTGCCCTTAACCTGGATGCCAAAAAGTATTTGACCCCATCCAATGGGGATACCTGTTCGAGGTCATCCGTCATTTAGGATTTGGCCCCTGCTTTATCTGGTTCATTTTAAACACCTTACTTGTGTCCATTCACGTGACTCAGAGTCGAGAACTATATTTCCCCTCCCTTTGGGATCATCAGGGGGAGTTGGTAGGGATTCCCTCCCCCCCCCATCCACTTTGCCCTCAACCTGGACCTATTAGCAATTCTTTTCTCCACTAGAGATGTGTAGTGGGGAATCCCATTACCCATCAGTGTCCACACAGTCTCTATATATGCACATATCCTTCTCCTTTATCTAAGAAACAACCAGACAAAATAATGCAACTATTCATGGACCTTGCAGCTACCTCCGGCCTCCGTGCCAGCTGGCCAAAATCTGATGTCTTTCCACTGGCTTCCAATGTACCAGGGGCATGGCTGCAGTGTAGAGAAAACCCCTTGCTCTGGGAGCGTATGATATTTCTCTACCCAGGTATTAGTGTATACCATTCAGATAAAGGTCTCCAAGATTATAACCTAACCACAAAAGTGACAGCCATCTCTTCCCAAATAATGTTTTGGAAATCACTCCCCCTAGCTCTGATTGGGCACATTAAACCTTTAGATAAAGATGATCCTTGCCTGCCTCCTTTACTATAACTTTGCTTCTATCTCTACCCTTAACATTCTTTTGGGACTTTAGACGCACTCTTATATCAGCTCATCTGGCACACATGCAGGAGGAGGGTAGCCCTTGCGAAACTTCACCTCCCTACAGATGCAAATGGGCTGGGGGCCCTCATGTTGAGCTATAATGTTTAACAGCCCAACTCCAATGGTTAAGCAGATGGCTTTCACGTCCCTCCCTTGAGGAGACAGGCACATAGACAGTACATTTAGGAGTAAAGGACTTGACCACTCTTTGCAAACACATGCTACCACAGCCACTATTGGCTTCCCCAAGTAGCTCTCCAGTGCTGTTCTTGTGCACTTAATCTCATCAGGTGAGTAGTTCCCTATGTTCTAGCAATCGTCCTTAATGGCAGGCATGAGTTAAACCCTACAGCCTTGTTTGATCTATTCAATGAAGAGCACCTGCTTTGCTTTGAAAAATTTAGTGATAAATTCAGACTCCACAAGGGCTCATTTCTGCTATAGAACAACTTCCAACATACCCTGCATAGACTACGGCCCAGATCAGACTCACCCCTAGAGTACACCTGCTTATCAAAGCGTTGTGTACTATGAATCACAGGTGCATCTCATGATTTTACAGGGCCCTAAATCCCCAAGCCTCCCCTTTGCTGATGCAGCAAGAGACAAATGGGAGGTGGAAGTGGGGACAGCCTATCACTACAAGGAATGGGTGCAAGCACCTGAATTTCCCCACTCAATATCCCATAATCCAAAAAGTAAATCAATAAAATTCTGTATACTACAGAGAGCGTATTTCCCCCCTTCAGCCATTAATAAAGGAGTCGACTGGGCAGCGCCCTCATGCCCCTGGTTCTCAGCCAATGCTGCTGACTTCACATACATGTTTTTATCCTGTCACCTCCTCAGACCATTCTGCACCTATACAACTAACATACTAGCGTCCATCACAGCCAAACCTATCCTGCAGAACTGGTCCTTAGTAGTAATTGAAACCTACAAAAAATCCAAGAAAGACTGTACAGCCAAAAGGCTGGCTAATCTGTCCCTTATTTTAGAAAACAGTGAAATCATTTCCCATCAAAGTCAAAGCTCTCATACTCCCTGGTGGTCCGTGGCCCTTCTCAAATGCTCTGGAGTAGAATGTTCTGCACCACGTAGAGCAGAAAAAAAGCAAGTGGCTCTATAAGCATGCCTTTTGCAGAGAATTGGGACACACTCTTGGAACACTCAGTAACATCACTAGCAGAGAGTGCCCTCGTCCCAAGGTTAAAATATCAGCAACTAACTCACAAGATACTCCCATCCGTTGGTAACCCTAAATATTATAGACGTGTGCCCACTAACCTGACATATTTGCATAGAACTTGCAGCGACAAATCTACTTCTCTCTTCAATTTATTCTCTCCTCAGCCTCACCATTGGGAACTTTTCCCACTCTACATTCAGGGGTGTATCGGAGATCCCAGCAGCCCCCATGGAAGGACAGGTTTTCCAGGATTTCTTGTTTTGGAGGGGGCCCTCTCACCATCTAAGCCATGCCATTTCAAAATGCTGTGTTACAAAATGCTGTGTTACAAATGCGTGAAATGACTGGAATAAGAAATATCTAAACACTTGGGAAAGCCACTCTGCTTTCCCAAGTAGGCCCCTGCAAAGTAGGGGGGCTGAACTGTTCAGGGCACCACCTCTGAGCCCACGAACAATGAATATCTGTGCAATCTGGAAGATGCTGAGGTCCTTCATTACAATAAGTCACTGTCTACATGAGCTACTGTAGTGTAGCCATTTTTAATATAGCTTCATGTATGTTAGTTTAACACACTAGGCCGCTGTGCACTTTGCCCTAGATATATTTTATTCAGCTTCGCACTGTTGTTTTAAAATAACCAGTTTTACGGTCTTGTTTTAATTTCTTCTATCACACTATTGAGCTTAGTTCAGCACTGTGTTCTCAAATAATGCATTCTTGATCGCTCTGTGCTTCAGTCAAGGCTACGGTCTGGTACATTGCCGGTAAACGTGTTAGAAGTTTAGTCTCCAGTATTCGTAGAAGATACACATCCTTACTTAGGGACATTTTCTTAGAACATCTGCGTGTTAGTTATAAAAACACTGCCTAGTCCTAGTATACGTCAAGAGGGAGATTCCAGCCAGGAACCTACAACTAGATGCTGAATGCCCCGTTGCAGATGCTGATGCAGATTACAGGCCTTTGCTCAGGTATGAGGGTTGATGTCCTCCCGGGGGAACATGAAAGGCAGGCTTAGAGCGTTACATGCTGTGCTCGAAATATAACTTAGAGAGAAAATAATCTAGCGGCACTATGATAGCTTTATTCTTGTGCTTCACTCTCATTGTTACTATTTTAGTCTTACTGTGTTGTGTAGTTCTGGTTATTGCAGCTCACGCTTTGCTATCCAAAATGCAGTTGTTTTATTAAACCAATCTTTAAAACTTAAACTTCCTTTGTCATTTATATATGAGACAGTACTGTGTATGAGAGAACCCTGTTGTGACCTGAGTGACCACGATTTCCCTGGGAAGTACTAAGATGTCATGCGCTCGCCTGCCCAATTGTCTCTTCCATTTGGGAGAGATGAGGCACTGCAAGTTAGCCGGAGCAAAACCCGGATTTAGAGTGACAAGTGTCATCCACTGTGAGTCCGACTCATTCCCTCACACTGTGAACGATCTTGCCGCTCAAAATCCAGTAGTCTCATTAGGATAATGAGAGCCTATGCGACACTACAAGCCAGCCCCTCCCTCCAGTTTCCCATTCTTTCCGCCCCAGTTCAATGCATAGTTTGTTCAAATCTAGCACAGTAGAACCATTCCCTTCCTACTCCTGTTCTTTAAGGCCCATGTGATGGAGTATGGAACTTAATGTTGCATGCTCCTAATATATTGCCATCACAGTGGTGCAGTTTGTCCGAACTCATTTTCATTCCTTAGCTCAAATAACGCTCTGCACCTGCAAATAAAACACTTGCCTGTAACTTTAAGCATACTCAGGGTGAACTTAAAAGTTGTCAAATGACAAAATGCAAATAACGTTGTGTTTAAAAATAAAACAAGTAAGGGTAAGTAAATCAAAATATCTCTTTAGGAATATTCCAAGTTATTGATTCCTCTAGCCACTGTCACATTTCAACTACAGGACATGATCCTCTTTTCCCAGAGCTTGTCCAAGCCTCACTGGGAATTCACCCTCTGAGACATTGCTTTGCCCAGAGCTTGTCCAGGTCTCCTGGGAATTCACCCTCTGAACCACTGCTGCCACTTTGTGGACAAGGGTGGTGTGGGGACAAATATATGACTCTGGTTACTGCCGGAAGTGGAAGTTGATCTGTACAAGTCAGGTGAACTAATAGCCTGGTAGGTGGAGCTTGTCTCCATTACTACATTTATGTGTACAGCTCAGGCCTGCTTGTCAAGCACATTTCCCTGTCTGTTAATGTTGCTTCAGCATCCCAGGTGAAAGGATAGGTGGTGGCATGAGTAGCATGCTGGAAAAGAGCAAAGATATTCTCTTCAGTTACACGTGGGGCTATGCTAAATTAACATGATTGTATGACGCTCAGTGATGTCCATCTGTGACATAAGGCCTGCTGTTCATGCTACATTGATGACCGTCTCTGATGTTTCCCTGCTCCTCGTGGCCCCCTCCACCACAAATGGGATTCTTTATGCCGGACTGAGAATGTAACTTGGTCCCTGTATCTGACCCACACTCCATCATGGTCGACCTGAACTTATGACTTTCTTCTGGTCTAGCACAACCACATAGCCATGAGTGGAACCTTGGTCTTTTTGGCACTATTTTCACTTAATCCCTGAAATTGCATATCTAGCGATCTACTGGTTGGCTTTTTTTCATTTTGGTCTTGTTTTATTCATCAAAATCTACTCTACTTTTCTAATTTTGTGTGGCACCTTTTTTGCGTAGCATTTTCATTTTTATTTTTGGATATGTTGCACAAATTGTGTCTAAGTTAAGCCTACCTGCTTATTGCATATCTTGTGATCTACTGGTTGGCTTTTTTTCATTTTGGTCTTGTTTTATTCATCAAAATCTACTCTACTTTCTAATTTTGTGTGGCACCTTTTTTGCGTAGCATTTTCATTTTTATTTTTGGATATGTTGTACAAATTGTGTCCAAGTTAAGCCTACCTGATCTGTGCCAAGGTACCACAAGATTTAGCATGTGTTAATTTGGGTTTGCTTGTGGCTTCACCATGACAAGGATTGTGATTCCTGCTTGAGTAGAGTTTCATACCCTCAACCTGTAACCCAATATCTCCCTTCATCACTACTCACCCCTAAACTTTATAATTACCCTTGTTTTCCTTTATCGCTAATTACCCCAAACCATAAAATTACTCTTTCTTCTATTTACCATTACCCACCATAATCTCAAATTTTACCCTTTGTTCCCTTTACCATTACCTGCACCTATACCATAAAATTACCCTTACCTCCCTTTACCGCTACCTGCATCTAAACACTTTTTAATAAATTACATTTAATTTTATTTCATTAAAATAAAAATAGAATTATCTATGTGGTAAAGACAGACATGGTAAAGATCTAAACGTTTACTGGCGTGAAAAAGGCTGCATGTTAAAGGCACTGCATGGTATATAGTTAGTTTTATAGGATGTTTCTCTTAAATATGGCCAGGCAGGCTTACCTTAATGGCAAAGAGTGTTTATGCAGCACTTCAAACAGCTCTTTAGCACACCTCTGGAAAAGGTGATACCTCAGAAGAAGGATTACTGTGCTGCTCTGCTGCTGGAAAGCCTTCTATTCTATTTCCTTGCTACTCTGTTGCCCTGCTGCCTACTTGCTGAGAAGGAAGATTGAACACACACCGAAGCAGAAGTGAGTCCAAGGGTCAACTGAATGACCACTTTTCAGTGCTTCAAAGACATAACAAGCATTAGAGATCCCCCCTGTATCTGCCCAGCTGACCTGCTGCCTTAACCTGCAACTGGACCTGCAGCTGGGACCGCCTTAGCCCAGCTGGCCTCTGCTGGAGTGAGCTCCTGATCTCCAAGAGGTACCTGTCAGGTCCTGGACCCTTGGGGTGGCATCAGTTGAGCTCTCTCTCCCCAAGAAAAGGATACATCCTTAAGTTATGGACTCTTTGTGACTGTGAAAAGGACTGTTTGCTCCAAGATCTTGCCACCCTTACTACCTGTAAATGCGAAAATCTGATTAACTCAATCATTCGTTCCCAAGGAACCACTATTGACACACCTTTGTGCTACAGCTTTGAGAGCCAGTGGTGACCAACAACAGCAATCTCCAGAAGTGACCATCTGCGATGCCCAACAGGATCTTCACAATACAGTCACAACTGTCGGCAACTAGATGTCTACACTTTGAGCCACAGCAATGACCATCTGCAACGCTCTCCCTGCTCTTCGCGACTAGACTTCTGAAGGTAACTCTTTCAATGGTACTGACCTCGTCCCTGTATCCAGCCCACACTCTTTCAGAGTCGAGCTGAACTAGTGACTTTCACCCGGCCTCTAACATGGTGTAGGAGGCTGACCAGGTTTATAGTGGGTACTAAAGGCACTTACACCTTATACCACGTCCAGGTATCCTTTATTAGTGAAATGTAGTCAGTGTCTAGAAGCCAGGCTGTCTAGAGGTAGCTGCAGGCAGAGCAGCCAAGTCTGAACTAGGAGACATGCAAAGCTCTTGCAATATCACTTTAGTCACACAGTACACACACACATTAAAGACAATACCCAGTGTTACCAAAAATAAAGGTACTTTATTTTAGTGACACAAGGCCAAAAATACTTTGGAGAATATACTCCCTTAGAAGGTAAGTAAATGACACAATATATACACTAGTAACCAAAAACAGGAAAGTTAACAGTCAGCAAATAGTGCAAATAGTGAAAATCACAATAGGTTGCAAAGGGCCTAGGGGGTACACAAACAATATACTAAAATAGTGGAATGTGAAAGTCGATTTCCCATCTAGGCAGGAGTAGTGTGTAGAGGGATGCTAGGAATGTAAGAAAACACCAAAGGTAAGTAAAATACCCCACCCCAGAGCCCAGGAAAGCAGGAGTAATACAGCAAGTTTCCTAAAACACACTAGAATTCATGGTAGAGGACAATGCAAGAACCAGAAAAGACTGCAAGACACCAAGGATGTAGTCCTGGACATGAAGATCTTTGAAAGAAGGAGACCAAGTCCAAGAAGCACTGAAGAGTCAAGGGAGAACAGGAGCCCCTGTTAACCTGTATGAAAGTGCAAAAGGAGAACCACCAGTGAGAAGACACAGTCAGTATTGCCCCAAAGAAGATAGATGCTGGTTCCTGGTTGGTGCAGAAGATGTCCCAAGCCAGATGGATGAATGCAGTCTGGTTTGCATCGCAGGATTCCACCAACAAGTCTTGGTAAACACAAAACTTGTTTTTCACAAAGCAAAATGGCCCTGTCTGGGCTCAGGAAGGACCAGGCTGACTCTACCCAGGAGGGGGAGGCAGAGGGGGCTCTCAACAACTCAGAGAGCCCTGAAAGGACCAGGCAGCACACATGGGAATCCGACAGCATAGGGACAATGGCATTGCAAATGGCGGTCATTAAAGCACTACACCAAGGGATCCCACATCGCCAGAGAACAACTCAGGGAACTGAACATCGCAGGATAGAGTGCTGGGGACACAGGCTAGGCTGTGCGGAAAGGAATTCTTGGAAAAGTGCTCAGAAGCCCTAGGAGCTGCAAAACACTTGGTGCACATGGGTACTGTCTGGCACGAGAAGGCAAGCTCTTACCTCCACCAAATTTGGACAGCTGGATCTTTGGACAGGCAGGGTCAAGTTAGTCCACCACCTGTGTTCCAGGATCCACGCTCGTCGTCGGGAAAGGGGACCGAGAGTACCGGTCATCACTGCAGAGAGGTGCCTGCTGAAGCAGGGAAGTGACTCCGTCACTCCACAGGAGATTCCTTTGGTTCTTCAGGTGCAGGATGAAGACAAGCAGTCCTCAGAGCATGCACAACCTGGAAAGTGTTGCAGTTGCTGGCAGGAGCTGAAGTTACAGAGTTGCAGTAGCCTTCCTGGATAATGTTGCAGTTGTAGAGTTCCTGGAGCTGTTCTGCTGTTGATCCAACAGTATAAAAATGAAGTAAAGGATGCAGAGGATCTCTGCTAGAGTCTTGCAATCTGAGTCTGAGGAAACACCCATGAGAGACCCTAAATAGCCCTGAGAGGAGGATGGGTCACCTAACCAGGTATGGACCTATCAGGAGGGGTCTTTGACGTTATCTGCTGGTACTGGCCACTCAGATGCTCCCAGGGTTCCCTGAACATCCTGAAAACAAGATGGCAGAGCCCAGGGACACTGTGGAGGAGCTCTGGTCACCACCCCCAGGGTGGTGATGGACAGGGGAGTGGTCACTCCCCTTTCCTTTGTCCAGTTTCATGCCAGAGCAGGGACTGGGGGTCCCTGAACCAGTGTAGACTGGATTATGCAAGGAGTGTACCACCTGTGCCCTTCAAAGTTCTTCCAGAGGCCCTGGGAGGAAACCGCTCTCATGCCTGTAACACCTATTTCCAAAGGGAGAGGGTGTAACACCCCTCTCCTAAAGTAAATGTTTGTTCTGCCTTCCTGGGATTGAGCTTCTCATGCCCCACCAGAACAGAAGCCTGTCTGTGAGGTGGAAGCAGCTGTGGCTGCAGGGAAAACCTCAAGGGATTGGTATGGCAGTACTGGGGGTCCATGGTGGAGCTCCCCCGGTGCATGGAATTGGCTCCCTAATACCAGAATCAGATTGGGGCTACGATTTCTCAATCCTAGACACTTCACATGGCCATATTCGGAGTTACCATTGTGAAGTTACATATATGTGTTGACCTATATGAATTGCACACTTATAATGGTGTCCCCGACTCACGAAGTCTGGGAAAATGGGCCTGGATGATGTGGGGACACCTCTGCTAATGCAGGAGTGCCATCACACACAGGTACTATGCACCTAGCCTTCAGGGTCTGAAGGTTAGATATATAGGTGACTTATAAGTTACCTGATGCAGTGAAAATGACTGTGAAATACAGTAGTGCTTACACTTTTTCAAGAAGTGTTTGTATGAGCTCCTTATGAGTGGCAAAAGAAATGCTGCAGCCCATAAGGATCTCCCGGAACCCCAATGCACTGGGTACCTAGGTACCATATACTAGGGACTTATAAGGGGGGTCCAGTGTGCCAATTGGAATTGGTAAATTAAGTCACTAAACTATAGTGAATAATTTGGAACAGAGAGAGCATAAGCACTGAAGTTCTGGTAATCAGAACTTCAGTGACACAGTTAAGCACTACTGACAACACACACATTACTCCTGTTTAATAGTGCTCACCCCTGCCATTTGAGGGAGAACCTTCCATTTGAACAATTTCTCAGATTGAAAAGGAATTGCTCAGAGATATTAGATTACAAACAAAAAAGCCCAGAGT
Source organism: Pleurodeles waltl (assembly GCF_031143425.1). Lineage (NCBI taxonomy): Eukaryota > Metazoa > Chordata > Amphibia > Caudata > Salamandridae > Pleurodeles > Pleurodeles waltl. Next base: position 597,201,597 of record NC_090443.1, read on the forward strand.
CTAGCATCTAAACTGGAGGCTAGACCCCCCAAGAATATGCAATCCGAGCCATGAAGCGAGCTCGCAATGACAACAGAGAAGCCCTTCTGGGCACCCTTCTGCAAAAAGAGGAGGAAAGACCAATATGTATCATAACATTTAACGTAGCCTCCAATCAAGTAAGCAAGATCATCAACAAACATTGGCGCATCCTCAAAAGTGGCTCATTAAATATTCCTAAACCCACGTTTTCACATAAACGGGTAAAATAGTCTTAGAGAAATGCTTTCACACACCCACCCACACCATCACCGTAGTAAACCAGGAGATATCAACTACCTGCCACTACCCAATGGACATTACTCATGTGGGAACTGTAGTGTGTGCCATCTAACAAAGGTCACTAAACAGGTCACCTTTAATGACTGCACAACATTAGACTTAAGAGATTTCTCCAATTCTAATGCTCAGTGAGCAGTATACATGATCACTTGTCCATGCAACCTACATTGTCCGGGGATGACCACTTGCAAGGTTAAGACTTGCATCTGCGAAAACCGTAGTATCCTGAGATGTGGACGGGCTACGACTAAAATGTCCACTCATTTCATAGAGAAAGCACAAACAGTGGAAGATTACCAGTGGGTTATCCTAGAACACCGTCAATAGATTAATTGTGAGTCTATACTGTTTGAAAAAGAACAACAGTGGATTTATAAACACACCAATTTGGCCTCAATGAGACCATACCTTGGAGATAGCTGATGAAGTATTAACATCACACTAATCATTAGTCGAATATACATATCCTGAAATTAATGGTACACCTAGGCAGTGTAGGAGGCTGGCCTGGCTTATAGTGGGTACCCGATGGTACTTACACCATGTGCCAGGTCCAGTTATCCCTTATTAGTAGATTAGTAGCGTTCTAGCAGCTTAGGCTGATAGAGGTAGCTATAGCAGAGCAGCTTAGGCTGAACTAGGGGACATGCAAAGCTCCTACTATACCACTTATATCATATAGTACTATATCATGAGAAGCACAATACTCAGAGTTACTAAAAATAAAGGTACTTTATTTTAGTGACAATGTGCCAAAAATATCTCAGAGGATATACTCCCTCAGGGGGTAAGTTAAATACACAAAATATACACACAAACCAAAATCAGGTAAGTAAAACAGTCAGAAAGTAGTGCAAACACTGCAAAATACAAAAGGATGCAATAGGCCTAGGGGCAACACAAACCATAGCTAAGAAAGTGGAATGCGAACCACGAAGGGACCCCTAGGCTAGTGTAGTGTGTAGAGGGTCACTGGGAGTGTAAGAAAACACTAAGGGTGTCCAAGATACCCCACCCTAAGACCCTGAAAAGTAGGAGTAAATTGCTACTACTTCCCCAAAAACACACTAATCTCGTGATAGAGGATTCTGTAAAGGCCACAACAGACGGTATTCACTGAAGATGGATTCCTGGAGCTGAGGACCTGCAAAGGAAGTGGACCAAGTCCAAGAGTTGTGAAAGTGTCCGGGGAACAGGAGCCCACTAAAGCCTGGGTGAAGGTGCAAAATGGCCGCCTCCGGATGGAAGAAGCTGAAGATTCTGCAACAATGAAAGGTGCTAGGAACTTCTCCTTCATGCAGAAAATGTCTTACAGAGTGCTGGAGGATGCAGAGCTGTTTCTTTGGAGAAAGACAGCAAACAAGCCTTGCTAGCTGCAAAGGTTGCAGTTGAAGAAAAAGTGTGCTGCCTGGGCCCAGGAAGGACCAAGAGGTTGCCACTTGCGAGAGCAGACAGAGGGGCCTTCAGCAACACAGAGAGCCCATGCACAAGAAGGCAACACCCACAGAAGTCCTTGAACATGGGTTCAAGAAGACTGAGCATGGCGGTCGTCTCAACACTACAAAAGAGGGTCGCACAAAGCCGGAGGTCAACTCAGCGAGTTGAGCAATGCAGGACAGAGTGCTGGGGACCTGGGCTAGGCTGTGCATGAAGCATTCCTTGCAAAAGTGCACAGACGCCTTAGCAGCTGCAGTTCACATGGTGAATAGAATTACTGCCTGGAGAGGGGAGGCAAGGACTTACCTCCTCCAAATTTGGACAGTTGGACCACTGGACAGTCTGGGTCACTTGGATCCATGACCTGTGTTCCAGGGGCCACGCTCGTCAGGATGAGAGGGGTCCCAGTACACCTGTGACACTGAAGTGTGGTGCCTGCTAGAGCAGGGGGAAGATTACGTCAACCCACTGGAGATTTTGTTGTGGCTTCCAGTGCAGGATGAAGGCAGGCAGCCCCCAAAGCATGCATTACCAGGAAACAGTCGGGAAAGCCGGCAGGATTAGGGAGCTACAATGTCACTGGTAGTCTTCTTGCTACTTTGTTGCGGTTTTGCAGGTGTCCTGGAGCAGTCAGTGGTCAGTTCTTGGCAGAAGTTGAAGAGAGAGGTGCAGAGGAACTCTGGTGAATTCTTGCAAAACGTTATCTGAGGAAAAGCCCACTGGAGAGACCCTAATTAGCCCTCAGAGGAAGATTGGCCACCTAGTGAGGTAAACACCTATCAGGAGGGGTCTCTGACATCACCTGCTGGCACTGGCCACTCAGATGCCTCCATTGTGCCCTCACACCTCTAGATTCAAGATGGCAGAGGTCTGGGACACACTGGAGGAGCTCTGGGCACCTCACCTGGGGTGGTGATGGACAGGGGAGTGGTCACTCCCCTTTCCTTTGTCCAGTTTTGTGCCAGAGTAGGGACTGGTGGTTCCCTAAACTGGTGTAGACTGGCTTATGCAAGGAGGGCACCATCTGTGCCCTTCAAAGCATTTCCAGAGGAGAGGCTACCCTTCCCCAGCCTTTAAAACCTATTTCCAAATGGAGAGGGTGTAACACCCTCTCTCAGAGGAAATCCTTTGTTCTACCTTCCTGGGACTGGGCTGCTCAGACCCCAGGAGGGCAGGACCCTTTCTGTGGGTTGGCAGCAGTGGTAGCTGCAGAGAAAACCCCAGAGAGCTGGTTTGGCAGGCCCCGGGGTCCATTGTGGAGCCCCAGGGATGCATGGGATTGGCACCCCAATACCATATTTGGCATGGGGGGACAATTCCATGATCTTAGACATGTTACATGACCATATTCAGAGTTACCATTGTGAAGCTACATATAGGTATTGACCTATATGAAGTGCACGCGTGTAATGGTGTCCCCGCATTCACAAAGTCCGGGGAAATTGCCCTGAACTATGTGGGGGCACCTTGGCTAGTGCCAGGGTGCCCTCACACTTAGTAACTTTGCACCTAACCTTCACTAATTGAAGGTTAGACATATAGATGACTTATAAGTTACTTAAGTGCAGTGTAAAATGGCTGTGAAATAAAGTGTGCGTTATTTCACTGAGGCTGCAGTGGCAGTCCTGTGTAAGATTTGTCTGAGCTCCATATGGGTGGCAAAAGAAATGCTGCAGCCCATAGGGATTTCCTGGAACCCCAATACCCTGGGTACCTAGGTACCATATACTGGGATTTATAAGGTTGTTCAAGTGTGCCAATTAGAATTGGTGAAAATGGTCACTAGCCTATAGAGACAATTTTAAAGGCAGAGAGAGCATAAGCACTGAGGTTCTGATTAGCAGAGCCTCAGTGACACAGTTAGTCACTACACAGGTACACAGAATCAGGCCACAAACTATGAGCACTGGGGTCCTGGCTAGCAGGATCCCAGTGAGACAGGCAAAAACAAACTGACTTACATGTAAAAATGGGGGTAACATGCCAGGCAAGATGGTACTTTCCTACACTCCCAGAGTGCCCTGACAACTTGGAATCCAAGATGTCAAATCCCAGGTACACTCTGGAGGAGCCAATTATGAGTGGAATACTGTGTTAACAGTATCCATCCATCAACCAAATTTAATGGGGAGAAAGCATAACTACTGTGGTTTTGGTTAGCAGGATCCCAGGGGCAAATCAGACACACTGATAAACAGGCCAAAATGGGGGTAACCATGCTACAAAGTGGCTATTTTGTCACACAGCCCCCCCCCCCTCCCCCCCAAATGAAGGACAATAATGATAACCTTGGCCAGTTGAGACTTTATTGTCTAAGTTGTGGTAAGTGGAGGGTAGATCTGAAATAGAGTGGTTACACCCTTTATCATCCACTGTATGGTCCCTTCCCTGTGGGAGATGAACCACCCTGTTTGTAGGTTTTTAGCTGGAGAACAGTGCAAGTGTGAACTCTGACATTCCCTATTTGAAAGGCTATTAAAAAGTTTTAAAGTAGGACAGGATGGCTGTGCCTGGGATCCTATGTCAAGACAGGGTTGTTGTCCCAAGGATTGTAATGCCAGACAGGGATGCAGTCTTAGCAGGGCTAAAGCAGAGCAAAAAGTGTGTCCCCATGGCTCTAAGAGAGGACAGGGTTGCTGTCCCTCTTGAGGTAGAGCAGGACAGGGCTGCTGTCCCATGGGCTCCTCATAAAGACAGGGCTGCTGTCCTATAGTTTTAGAGGTAGTGCATGGGTGCTGCACTAAAGTTTCTCTGGGTGGGTTGGAGGGTTGCTCCAAATTTACCAATAAATGGCAGGGATGCTTTTCTGTGTTAGTTTTCCCTCAGAGATGTACTTCTACCTCTGAGAGTCTAGCTGTGGTAGCTATTGCCTCTCTGGGTACCGGTCCCACCCTAGGAGAAGTGTGTCCCAGCATAGGAGTTGTATCCTTAGTGGTAAGGTCGATAGGGGATACTTTGATGGCCCTTTTTCCTTTCATGTGAAAAGCATACTAAGGCTTCAGGGCTCCCTCTGTTCTTTGCTTTTTAATCTCACCTGAGATTAAAGGAAGCGATTCCTTGGGTATGCCCAGCATGCATGCATAGGTCATAAACTCTACTTCAGCCCAACCTAAGGCCTCTAGGTCATTTCCTAAGAGACAGTCTATAGGTAAGCTAGGTGACACTACCACCTGCTTAGGGCCACTAACTTCACTATAACTACGTTGCACTACAGATAAGGGGAGAGACTGAGTGGAGTTGTTTACATCAGTAACCTGCTACTTCTGTCAAGGAGGTGTTGTGCAGGTGACACCAAGTTTTCAGTCACTAAAGTGATACTGTCACGTATCCCTGTAGGCCTGGGCCTCCACACCATTTATTTCAATTGACTGCTTGTACTTATCCTGGTTAAGGGGTCAAGCAGCCTAGGTGGCAAGGCCAATGCCGCCAGGTGAGAAAGAAACTGTCTTGGGGGTTTCTACACCTACCCTAGTTTCTATGATGGACCCAAAAGTGAACCCAACCACACCTTTACTTTGACTATTGCCAGTAGTCCCATCACTATTACTACAACTACTAGGGGCACTAGAAGTTGAAGTCGTGTAGTATTGGTGGTAGGCTCAGGGGCTTTACCTGGACAGGACTTGACACCTGGCCTATGGCTTTTACCTCTGCCTACATAGCACCAAGGCTTTTTATTGTGTGTAGAAGAAGAAGTTTTATCCCTACCCCCAGAGGAGTGTTGTGGACCTAAAGAGGAATCTTTATTTTTATGTTTGTCCCCATGTTTGTCCTGAGACTTTTCACCTTCCTTCTTCCTATCTTTGTCACCCCTGTATGAGCTTTTCTGCTCACCCTTGCTCTGACCCATTTGTCTGCCTTCTTTCCCAATTCTTAGGGAGAGGTCAGATCTGAGTCTACCAAGTATTGGTGTAACAAATCAGACACACAGTTATTCAAAATATGTTGTCTCAAAACTAGATTACATAAGCCCTCATGGTCAGAAACTTTGCTGCCATGTAACCAACCTTCCAAAGCCTTCACAGAACAGTACACAACGTCTATCCAATCTTGTGGAGACTCCTTTATGTTTTTTATGAACTTAATTCTGTATTGTTCAGTGGCTAAGCCAAATCCATCCAAAAGTGCATTTTTAAGGACACTGTAATCGTCTGAGTCCTCCTCCCTGACAGTGAGGTGTCTTTTCCTCCCTTTATCAGAGAAGGACGACTAAAGAATAGCAGCCTACTGCCTTTGAGGGACCCGCTGAACTTTACAGGCCCTCTCAAGTGCAGCAAACCACTAGTGTATGTTATCCCCCACCTTGTATGGGGGAACAATTTTGTGCAAATTTCTGGAATCAAGTGTATCCTCCCTGACCCCATCATTCCTAAAATTGCTGCTGCTGCCACCATGAGGTGGTAACCCCAACCCCTGCCTTTCCCTTTCCACAGCCAAGGCCGCCCTATCTAGGGCTAACTGTTGCTGCGGCAGCCTCAGCCTGGCCTCCTCCAGTCTCAGTTTCCTGAGCTCCCTAACTATGGAGTCATCAGCTGGAGTTGAACTATGTGATCACTCAGAAACAGAGGTGATATGGGAATGGGCATAGACAGATCTTTTCCTAACTTTGGTAACTGCAGCTAGCTGACCTATAGGTGTGAAGGGAGCCCGCCCTGAGTGACTACCCCTCCCACTGCTAGCTACACTAGAAGGCTTGTTAGGGAAAAGATATTTGGAAGAGCCCTCCCCTGAACCTGTAGGATGATTCTCTGATTCTGAGGGTTCAGAATCTCCATCTGCCTCCTCATCCTCCTCTTGCTGATCACCAGCATGCTCCTGGTCATCTTGGAGAAGGAGAGTCAACAGAAAATTCTTATTTAGGTTCTTCCCTACATCTAGTCCCCTACCTGTGCAATGCTCCTTCAGTACCTTGAAGGTCATGTCATCATAGGGAGTCCCCATGACCTCATAGCTAGCCCAGCATTAGACATGATGTGCTGTGAGTGTTAGTGTAGTGTAAGGGCAATCCTACAATACCTAACTTTTAGTCTCTTTGAAAGGGAAAGTAAAAGACTAGACCCCTCTAAATGGGTATCTATGTATAGCTCTAGGTACAGGGAATTCTTTCCTGTGGAAAGCACCGGTGACAGAGTGATAAGGCAATTGCAAGTACTTATTCCAAAGCTGCACCACCAATGTAGGAGGTTGACCTGGTTTGTAGTGGGTACCAAAGGTACTTACACCATAAACCCGGTCTAGTAATCCCTTATTAGTGTATGTAGTCAGTGTCTAGAAACCAGGTTCTCTAGTGGTAGTGTGGATGAGCAGCCAAGGCCTAACTAGGAGACATGGAAAGCTCATGCAATATCGCTACAGTCATACAGTACTTACACATATGAAAGAAAATACTCAGTGGTACAAAAATAAAGGTACTTTATTTTGGTGACACACCTGCCAAAAATACCATAGAGATTATACTCCCTTAGGAGGTAAGTAAAATACACAACAGATACACTAGTATTAAAAAACAAATAAGTAAACAATGCAAATAGTGAAAATCACAATAGTTAGAAATAGGCCTAGGGAAACACAAATCATATACTAAAAAAATGGAAAGTGAATGTCGGAGTGTAATGTGTAGGGGGCGCTGAGTATCTTAGAAAACACCAAAGGTAAGTAATAGAACCCATCCCAGAGCCCAGGAAAGTAGGAGTAAATCTGCTAACCCAGATGAAGGTGCAAAAGAAGAACCACTGGTGAAGAACAACAGTCAGTAATGCACCCAAGAAGATGGATGCTGGTTCCTGGTTGGTGCAGATGATGCCCCATGCCAGATGGATGATTGCAGTCTGATTTGCATCGCTAGATTCCACCAACAAGCCTTGGTAAATGCCAAGCTCGTGGTTAGCGGTAAATGTCGCTGCCTGGGCTCAGGAAAGACCAGGTTGACAGTGGGAGCTCTCAGCAGTCTACAAAGCCCACAGAAGGTCAAGCAGCATGCACAGGAGTCCCACAGCATGGGGACAAAGAAGGTGCAAATGGAGGCCCACCCAGCATGACACAAAGGGATCCCACACCACTAGAAAACTACTCAGGGAGCTGTACATCACAGAAAGGAGTGCTTGGCCTGGAGCTGTGCTTCACATGAAGAATTTCATGGAAGGTCACACACAAGCCTTGGCAACTGCAAATCACGTGGTGCATGTAGATACTGTCTTATGTGGGGAGGCAAGCCCTTACCTCCACCAAAGTCGGAAAGCTAGCTTGACATCAGGACCGTCAGGTCCACTTCAGTCTAACACTTGTGATATTGGATCCACGCATTTCTTCAGGAGAGGGGATCAACGCCACAGGTCGTTGCTGTAGAGGGGTGCCTGCTGAAGCACGAAAGTGACTCCATCACTTCAAGCAAGATTCCTTTGTTTTTTTGGTGCAGGCTGAAGACAGGCTGTCCTCTGAGAATGCACTACCGGGAAACAGTTGCAGTTGCTGGCAGGAGCGGAAGATATAATGTTGCAGAAGTCGTCTTTGCTTCTTTGTTGCAGTTTGTAGAGTTCCTGGAGGATCCAGATGCAGTTTATTCAGTGAGAAGGTGAAGTAAAGGAAGCAGAAGAATCCTGCTGGAGTCTGCAATTTGAATCTGAGGAGCCCCCCAAGAGAGAGACCCTATATAGCCCTGAAAGGGGGACTGGTCAGCTAAACAGGTAGGCACCTATCAGGGGAGGGGTCTGATGACACCTGCTGGCACTGGCAAAACAGATGCTCCCAGAGTTCCCTGCCCACTTAAAATCCAAGCTGGAAAAACCCAGGTACACTCTGGAGGAGATCTGAGCACCACCCCTGGGGTGGTGATGGACAGGGGAGTGGCCACTCCCGTTTCCTTTGTTGAGTTGTGTGCAAAAGCAGGGACTGGGTGTCCCTGAACCGGTTTAGACTTGATTATGCAAGGAGGGCACTATCTGTGCCCTTCACACATCTCCAGAGGCTCTGGGAGGCTACCCCTCCCATGCTTGTAACACCTATTTCTAAAGTGAGAGGGTGTAACACCCCTCTCCCAAAGGAAATCCTTTGTTTCTGTTTTCCTGCTTTCGAGCTGCTTGAGCAACGGGAGGGCAGAAACCTGTCTGTGAAGTGGCAGCCGCTGGGGCCGCCTGGAAAACCTTAGAAGGCTGTTATGGTAGTACTGGGGGTCCACTGTGGAGCCACCAGTGTGCATGGAATTATACAACCAGTGCTAGAATCAGCATTTGGTTATAATTCCAAGATGTTAGACACCTTACCTATATGCAGTGTACACATAAATGGCGACCGCACTCACGCAGTCTGGGAAAACGGTCCTGGACGATGTAAGGGCACCTCTGCTAGTGCATAGGTGCCCTCACACACAGGTACTCTGTACCTAGCCTTTAGGGCTGGAAGGCCTTACATAAAGGTGACTTATAAGTCACCTGGTGCAGTGTAAATGGCAGTGAAAGGGTGCATGCACCATTTCACACATGTTGCAATGACAGTCCTGTAGAAGCATTTGAATATGCTCCCTATGGGTGGCAAAGAAATACTGTAGCCCATAGGGATCTCCTGGACCCCTAATGCCCTGGGTACCTAGGTACCAATTACTAAGGACTTATAAGAGGCACCAGCATGCCAGTCATGAGTGGAATACTGTGTTAACAGTATACAACAACCAAATGTAAGGGGAGAGAGCATAAGCACTGGGGTCATGGTTAGCAGGATCCCAGTGACACAGACAAATGCACTGACAAACAGGCCAAAAATGGGGGTAACCATGCTAGAAAGAGGCTACGTTCTCACAGAGAGGGGCTAAAAGGGACGTGTTAGGGAAACTTAGCCACAACAGTAGGTGGGCTCAGTCTGATCTAACCTCCCAGAGAGATTCTCTCCATTTTGGAATTTTGTGAACTAATGCTTTCTGGGATTGATTTATGCCACACTTCGCAGAAAGTGGTCACCCAGATGGTTGCACCCTGCACACAATTAGTCAGAGGTTCCCCTATGCTTGCTAAAGCTGGAGCATGGATACATAAGGAAAAACTGCCTAACAACTCAGATCCCTCTGCAAGAAGATCATAGAAAGAAGGACTGCCCTGCTGAATCCCTGGTCGGCACCTGAAGGACTTTACCTACAAGGACTGCACCAATTGCACACGCTTGGCTTCATCACAAAAATAACTTTGCCTTGCTTCTCAAAATCCAGGAGTGCACTCCCTGTAGGGAACTGGTACAAAGGAGCTACCAAGAGCCCTCTGCATCAGGTTTTGCAAGAAGAGCCCACTTGTCCAGTGTCTAGTGGCTTTTGGAGGATTCTGAATAGGTGCATTCTTGGAATTGTAGTCTCAACTCCCAAGGAGCGTCTCAGAGCTTCTGGAACATTGGACCAAGTTTGGGGACCCCCAAAAATGACTTCTGGAAGGAGATCCAGAAGTTTGGAGAAGTTTGAAGCAACTTCATAAAAAAGCTCCATAAGGTGACCACCCCGGCAACATTCAACCACGATCCGGCCTGAAATTCAGATTCATTCCCTTGAAGATTCAGAGCTGTTCCCCACCGACCTTGCTCTGAGCCAAGTTGATGTCTTTGTATTGCAAAGTGGCCTAAAGAGGTGCCCCTCTCAACAATGAGAAAAAAAAGCTACAGAAAAAAAGACTAAGGTCCTGATTTAGATGTTGGCAGTCTTACACCAATCTGCCACAGCGGCAAACCCACAAACAGTAATAAGTTGATGGTGTTCCACCCTCTGTATTTAGATGTATTATGGCTGAGCCACAGACTGCAGAGACAGGGTACTCTTCCTAGTCGTCAGGCTGGCGGGTTTCCTCCGACCCTATTTAGGTGATACAGTCCTGCAGCTAGTGTACTATCAGTGGATTGCTGACAGAGATAGCTTGTCGCTGGACCCAATGGACATCGTATAATCGCAGTGGAAATGGAATAAAGGTATGTCACGCACACACACTGTACCTAGCCATATGTGTCCCCCTGCACAACATATTACACAACACACCACATACACAGTATAATCCATTGCCATTCCAACACCACAGATGTTCATGCCAAAAACAGACATTGCCAAACATCCATGACACAACACACACACACATTATTGACACTGCACCCACTACAACACAAGAGACACCACTACACACATCAAGACAACCACACAACTCTCACTTGAATTTTGCACACAGCAACGCAACACACAACCAAACATTCACAAGAACATCAAACCCATATGCAAGTGGCATACATACAAACACAACCACATCAAACATTCCAGCTCCCTCTGCATCAACCAGCCAATCGAATCACACATGCACACACACATAGACATGATGACTCACATACACAGTTCAAAGCAAACTTCCCAGGTACAGGTCCCCTTGCAATATGTACCTATAGACATAGTTGACAGGTGTGAATGTAATGTCACTGAAGAACTAGCATTCATTTGGCAATGAATACTGACACCAAATGACATTTGTGTATGTATGTGATATGTGTCATGTACCAGTGCGTCCTCATCCATGTCCCACACAAATGTGCTCCCGACATATGCATGTCAGAGTAATTCCCCAAAATTACTGTGACACGTATATGACTGTGCTGGTCCCGAACACATATGGGTTGATGATACAATGTACACATCCAATGCAGGCTCCCTACCTTTAAGTCCAGTGATGGGGAGGGGTTGTGTTTTCTCCATGGTTCAGTTGCAGCAACGATGGAAGGTCTTGTCCAGTCATGTTCATTTCACAACGGCAGTGGAATGGGATGAAAAAGGTACTTGTGTACCGCATTTCCCATCCAATCTGCCAACTCAGGTGTGGAGGTCGGACTGCTACAGTTGCCTTGGCGGAAAGGCACATCAAAATCTGCTCGACGGTAAAGGTGGCTGGAGTCCCGCCATATGTCTCATTTCCCAATGCCGTTGTCGAGGTGGCTAGTAGTCCTTTGCGGGGTCAGCAGGCCCCGGGAAGTCTTTCACCTAGGGTTCTGCCAACATCTAAATCAGATTGAAGGACCTCCAAGGTAGCAGACTGGTTTTTCAGAGGAAAACCGGTGGCAAGACCGTTACTGCCAAGATCTAAATCAGGCCCTAACTCCGAAGGTAACATTTTGACGGAGGCCTCCTGCTTGGTGTATCTGACGTGGGTTCCATAGCAGTTCGCCTCAAACTTTCAATTTGCCCCGGTCAAGTGTGACCAGATGCTTGTGGCTGGTTATTTTTGTTTCTAGGCAAAAAAAACTCATTTTTACATCAATCTTTAAAAATTATTATCTAAGGTATCCTACACTGGATTTTTGTAATTTGTGTGTCATTTTAAAGATAGAGATATTTCATAATTTTATAAATTGGTGTTGGATTTTTATTGTTTGTTGTGGGTTTACTTATTTACTGTTTGGTTGACAGTAAATGCTTTACATATGTGTCACTTAAATTAAGCCTTACTGCTTGTGGGCCAAGGGTTGAGCAAGGATTAATTTATTAAGACCTTGACTGAACTTTATTCGAGATTGTGACATGCTATTAAGTATAGGTACCTACCTGCTCTTAATAATAATTCCCTCTCCAACAAACATGTTCAACTGGCTCCACTGTAGAAAAATCACACCTGCACAGGAAGCGGAAGCACACCTACTCCATCTACATCCAGGTCTCCGTGGACCATCTGGGGATTTCACCAATGCACTAGCAAAATACTTGGGCAGTATGCATAATACCTACATCTTCAGGCACAAGCTCATCAATGAGCACTTTCAGAATGGGTGATATGGGAGTGGCCAACTTGCTGGTAAGCAAATCTGAAGTACATAACAGAACTACCTAAATTAAGAATAGCCGCCACTGTGTCCGTTGATGGAGTTAGGACCATATGTATGAGGGGTGTACCTCATACTTACACCACGCATCATAGTACACATGTAAGGCCAACCCCTACGTGAGACATGTTAAAACATGCAATGCCACTTTGTGTGCCTTTGGATGGCATAAAAATCCAGAGCAAAGCAATGCTGCACAAAATTCAGAGTTGCATCACTGTGTGCAAGGGAGGGGCTCCATGGGCATTGTGTGGGTGTCTCCATGCAACTTGCCTGGTTCATGAGGCTTGTCATGTATACTTCACCAGGTAAACCTGGAAATGTGTCAAATCAATTCCTCTCCCCAGGTGATGTATAACCATGATAAATAACTTAAGTTATCCAAGTCACTCCTACTTCCATTGTGTGCACACATACATAGATGCTCATGCCTTCAAGGGTTCTTTATATGCAGGAAGGTGCAAATGTACCTGTGTTTCTGCTCGGCAGCCAAATGTGTGCCAATGCGGGGAGAAAGGACAGGAATGTGCTGTATGGCTTAAATATTGTGCACTACTGCCCTTTCTCAGTGACGATGTGCAGCACAGATAGGTGACTTTCTGCACTTCACAGTGCCACTTTCACAAACAGCCGGGCCCTTGTGTCATGTGCCCATAGTGGGAACAACGTACCACAACATGTAGCCAAAGATTTACCACAATGGTATGCCCTCACTAATCTGTCAATGGCAGTAGCTACAGAACATCAGCAAGTAGTAAGGTGTCATTTCACTCTGTGTGAACGGATGAAACCACATCATCTGCACTGGGTAACACATCACACTAAAAACAATGTGGTATGCCAGACAAGCCAATATAAGTACAAACGCATCACAAGAGATAAGTATGAGATGAGTATCTCCTCAATGGTGTACCTACTCTCAGTATCAGTCAAAGGTCAACAATTTCAATGGTGTGAGAATAATCACTGTGGAAATGAGTGTCACACACTTGTGTCACACATGGCAGTATACCCGTATATTGACCTAATTTGTAGCAGCAACACAGGAAGAAATATTTTTGAAGGCCATGTGTGGCATGCTATGTCAGTATAGCCCTCAGAAATGTGTTAATGTTGATACTGGATAACATTGTGACACCAATGGTACAAAACACACATATGTTGTAGCCATACTGACAGTCTAAGTACCCACATAGGTTTAAAGCTATATTGGCAGATATAACCAATGTGATGATTCACCTGTTCTGTGCTATGATATGTTGAAAAGATAAGCATAAAAATCCAGCAATGTCAATCTCACAAAGTGGAACACAATGCTATTAAACTTGTCATACATCAGTCATCAATATTGAATTAAATGCAACCTGGTCAAGGGACCACATTGTACTCTGGATGCCCCTCTCAACATTCGTTTAGCATAAAAAGAATCAAGCCATAGAAGTATACAATCACCTACAAGTTCCAGTCATTCACATACTTGAAAACCAAAGCAATATGTCCAGGTCTGTGGCAAACATATGCTTGTAACAACATCTGCATGTCCTACATAGAGCTGCCCGACATCACAATACCTATGTGTCAATCCATGTGCACCATGACAATTGTCTGATTAAAAGCAACAGCTATCATTGTAACATGTTAGAAATGTACCACATATGAGCACAAAATTCAAATGCTTAAGGAAGTGAACAATTGAAAAGCTGTGCCATTGTCATGTGGGACAGCAACGACTTCAATGGTTTCAGTGTCAAATATGTTGGCACTGTCATAGCCTACCTAGGGATGACCAAAAGGGCAAAAGCAGATCAATGCTCTATAACTTCTCACATGCAGTGAGTGCACATAACATAGAGTGGTCATGAACCTTTCAAAAGACCTATCACAGTAAGCTACTGGCTAAACATGAATGCCTGCATGTAAAAGTGCTTAAAGTGTCAGGACATGCTCATGTTTTACTTTGACACAGAGAACTGGACGAGACGTGTGATACAATATGCAAATGCATATGCAACTTATATGGCCAACTAAAGTAAGAAATGTGAATGAGTCATTCAATACACATAGTACACATGGATAGGAATGTGGCTGTAACAATCAGCATAATCATTGAAAGTATTTTTATTTTCTAATTTCAGCTTACCAAAGATAAGGTCTGTAGTCATGTGTCATGAACCCAGATGCATATCCACAGATTGGGCTGGAACAGCAGTACAACCAGGCACTGGCTGAGACCAGGAACATTGTGGAACATACATTTGTTGTGCTGAAGTCCTAGATCCAATGCCTGGACTTGTCAAGGGGGAGATTGCTATGCGTGCCCCCTATGGTGTGCAAGATCATCCTTGTATGTGCCATCCTTCATAACATATGTGTACAGGCAAATGTCCTGTGGGGTGTGGACCATGAGAAGCGGGAACCGATGAAGGAGGAGGAGCAGGAGGAGGAGGAGAAGGAGGAGGATGGAGGATGGAGGAGAGATCCAACACACAATTGGTGGAAGGCACTGGCGTGACCACACTGTGCAGAATTTCTTTGCAAAAATCTCAATTTATTTGATTAACAAAATCTCAGTTATGAACTGAATTATGCAAAATGTAAATAAATGCTCTCCCTAATAGGTGTTTAGATGACTACTTGCCACTCAGGTAGAACTTAAGGGTGTTCTTTTCTTTTTGCAACCCATTTAGTAGAATCAGTGTTAATTCATTACTATATAAAGAGGGAGGCATAAAGCCGAAGAATACCCCAGACAGGTATAGGCCCAGAGTGAGGGCTGAAACATGTTGGCTATCTTAATAACGGGCTGAATCATTATACTCATGCTGACCGTGAACCTGCATTTTCAACCATACCAGTGGACAGCCTTATTAAAGGTAAAATTACCAGTAGTCCATTAGGTATTTTTATGGATCAGGATCCTAGAATTATCCAGCGAGCTTTATTTAAGAACTCTCTCTGGCAGGTCCGAACCAAGACGTTGAGTCTGTCCCAGTGACACTGTTCTACCAGGGTGGGGAGAGGTGGTCTATGATGAAGCATGGCACACCTAAGTGTGTGAGACCACCTCTTCCCAAAAGGAGGAACCCCTACTTATTCAACCACTACAATATTTTTCTATGAAACTATTAATGGTGTTGGGAACATGTCTTAAGTAGGCTCACAACAAATAAGGCTTCTACCTCCACACCTTTTGTCTGTACCACCCACATTCAACAGACAAGGAGCCTCTCTCTGGTGGAGAGGGATCCAGTGCAGTGATTTGCAATACATTGTGTCACTCATGATTAATGACACTTCGCACAGCTGCACAAGCTGGCTTTGTTTGACTCAATATGTAAACAGATATCCTTAGCACATCTACCATGGTGCATTGTGCAAGCCTCACACATATTGGTTCAGACATATAGCATTTAAAACAGACATCTGTCACATAGACCAGTCAAGTGGTATAATCCCATTCCACAGTGATGCCAAGTACCATGCAACACTGACTATAGCAATGCATAGATTACAGAAGTGCAGCATAACCCCAGCTATCTAGGTCCCCACAAGCCTAATTCAAAGCACAACAGCAAGATAATTTGATAAATGTATCAATTCATTACAATAATTACATTGTTCCCCTCACAAAAAAATTGTCACTTAAAAAGGTATTACGTCACACATAAGAACACTACAGCCAGTAAAATGTCATACATAACTAAACTTTTAACTTGTCTGCTGTAACACTAGGGCCACTGGAAGTCTGTACAAGCTGTGGTTTCCTGATTTTCACAGCCTTCTACATTAAGGGCCAGATGTACAAACCGTTTTGCATGGCACAAACTGTGATTTTTGCAGTTTGCACCATGCAAAACGGCCATCGCGATGCACATTCCCATTGTGCGAGTCGGTACCGACTCGCAAAATGGGAATGCGACTCGCAAATAGGAAGGGGTATTCTCTTCCTATTTGCGACTCACACCATGATGCAGAATTGCTTTGTGAACGCGAAAGCGGTCGCAAAGCAATTTGCACCCACGTGAAGTGGGTGCTAACTCATTCGCAAAATGGAAGGGGTTCCCATGGGACCCCTTCCCCTTTGTGAATGTTGCACGAAATGTTTTTTCAGAGCAGGCAATGGTCCAATGGACCACTGCCTCCTCTGAAAAAACTAAACCAAATGGTTTCATTTTTTATTATCCTTTAAGGAAAACGGGCTGCAATACAAAAAAAAACCTGCTTTATTGAAAAAGCAGTCAAAGACATGGAGGTCTGCTGTCTCCAGCAGGCCACCATCCTTGTGAGTGCAGGGAATCACAAGGGGGTCGCAAATTGCGACCCACCTCATTAATATTAATGAGGTGGGTCTTTGCGACCCCCTTGCGATTCGCAGAATGTGTCTGAGACACCATTCTGCATATGCTTTTGTGACTCGGAAATTGCGATTCGCACTGACTCGCAATTTCCGAGTCGCAAAAGCATTTCTTGCTGCATCTGGCCCTAGATCCCACAAATGATGCCATTAGCATGGGTCAGAAACCATGCAACTGCTGTGTTTCTCGGCGCATTGCACCAGTTGTGCCGGTCACAAGCTGTGATCTGAAGTCAACCTTGTATAAAACTGCATAAGTGCCAATGCGTTTTGCATTCATCACACAATGTCATTTTCGGTACCGATGGTCATTAAAAAAAAGATGCATTTGTCAAAAACAGACAGGACACAGTCAGGAAATGACGCAATGGGTGCAGCAGGCTGCGCACTAGAAAGTGTGAAGTTACTTTCTCTTACTCTCTGTTAGTCTGTGCTGGGTGTTTCAAGAGTGGCTGTGAGATTGGTGGATATTTGGTCTTGTCAGTCTCTCTATTGTCTCTTTGTCTTACATTTTTGTCCTTTTGTATAGCTTTGTCTAGTTATTGTACCTGTAATGTTAGGATTTTGTCTTTTTAGGGTATTTTCTTGTACGATTGTTATAGTTGGTGGGGGTTATTTTTTGTATTGTGTCTGTGGCAGGGATAGGGACATATTGGGGAGGGGCAAAAACTTCAGCAAGCCGATGTTGGGAGAACTGATCTGGCTGATCATCCACTACCTGCCGAGGATGGTGGTGGCTGGAGGTAGGGTGAGCTAGGGCTATCTTGCAAAGGACAAAAAAGATTGGTGGGAGTGTGTACACTGGCATCACAAGAAGACCTTCCAGATCAATCAGACCTGCGACCAAATTAAGCATAGGTGGGTTGGTGTGGTGGCACGGGAGGCTGATCTAATTGACATCCTTGGACTGGAGATTGGGAGACCCGTATGTATGTTTGTTCCTTCTGATGAATGTGATGTAGCTATATCAGTAATGTGAGACATAAACATGGACTGCACATCATTTTTCTAGTTCATTTGACCTATTTCAACATTCAAGATTTATATCAAAATGTGATGATTGCAGGGACTGAAAAAAAGTAAGGGAACTTTGTCTGCCTCAGAGTGCCTAAATTAAACAAACTTTAAACAAGCACAGTGCAAATTGCTCCATTGACACACCTTGGCACAAGGGCCTGTTCCATGGTTACTGGGTGTCAGTTCTAAAGGTAAATGCATGGAATCATAAGCTTTTCCTTACGTGACACATATGAATGTGTGGCGGATGCTTCCAAATTGCCAGTATACCCAATGTTAAAGGAAAAGCAGCCAATCTATATCCAAAGTCCATTTATGTACACTCTTCCATGTGTGCAGCATTGTGCTACACATGTACACAGATTACTCTGCCTCATAAATATCAACATGTGCAAAACTGTGTTTTTTCAGTTCAACAAAAAAATGTCCTGTTGAGAAGGCATGCAACCTTGCACAAAATTGAAAGATACAAATAATTCACACTAGTCATCACTCTGTCCACGAGTGCCAGTATGCTCTTATTTGCTTTCAATAATGTTACATACAGTGTATGCCTGTCCTATTCTAGCATTACACCACCTATTCATTCCAAGGCTCAAACGTGACACCCATGTGTCATAGTTCAATGGAGTCTGACATGATGCTGGCCACTGTAACTAAATACATCCTATACCTGAGGTATGCTTCAGGCATGTGATGGTGGATACATCTGAACTACATCATCCATCCAGCTCAGGTCTGCATGCTGACAGGCTGCATCCAATATTCTGGCCATATTCAAAAGCTGTTGTATAAATCTGAAATACAGGGATAGCATAATTTGTAAGATGTACATATAAGCATATATTAAAGCATTGTTTACAATACTATGGGCCTCATTCCGACCCTGGAGGTCATGGACCGCCAGGGCCGGGGACGGAGGAAGCACCGCCAACAGGCTGGCGGTGCTTCTGGGGCAATTCTGACTGCGGCGGTAAAGCCGCGGTCAGAAAAGGGGAACCAGCGGTTTCCCGCCGGTTTTCCCCTGCCCCAGGGAATCCTCCACGGCGGCGCTGCAAGCAGCGCCGCGATGGGGATTCCGACCCCCTTCCCGCCAGCCTGTTCCTGGCGGTTTACACCGCCAGGAAGAGGCTGGCGGGGACGGGTGTCATGGGGCCCTTGGGGGCTCCTGCAGTGCCCATGGCACTGGCATGGGCACTGCAGGGGCCCCCTAACAGGGCCCCATTCTGATATTCAGTGTCTGCAAAGCAGACACTGAAAATCGCGACGGGTGCCACTGCACCCGTCGCACACCAGCAACTCCGCCGGCTCCATTCGGAGCCGGCTTCATCGTTGCTGGGGCTTTCCCGCTGGGCGGGCGGGCGGCCTTTTGGCGGTCGCCCGCCCGCCCAGCGGGAAAGTCAGAATGACCGCCGCGGTCATTTGACCGCGGTGCGGTCTTCTGGCGGTCTCCGCCCGCCGGGCAGTGCCCGCCGCCCGCCGGGGTCGGAATGACCCCCTATGTCTCTATTCATGTTTTCCAGGTAGACATAGTCAATTCAGCCTAGGAGAGATAGACTCCTTCCAGGACCCCAATTCTAGTGGTAAGTGTCACGAGTACATGTACGTAGAATGTTTAAGTCTGTGGGTGATCTAAGTGACATGTAACATTGTGATGTGCTTTGGGAGGTAATGACCATCTACTATTAATCTGCTGTCAGTGTGTGAAATACGGCAGAACCTGTCCACAGGTTCATTTGGTATGAACAAGAAAGATATTGAATGTGAATGTAGACTGTATGTAAGCAGTCCAACAGGATGTAAGCATCTTAATAGTGTTGTTAATGTATGCACATCTATAGTGATGTGGGTTTGAGCACACTAACCATCACCTGGTACAGAATCTGCATATGTTCAAAAGAAACACATTAGCTTGTACAACAAATGGCATTTAGCTATACAACCAAGTTTCAACATATGTAGTAGCATAGTGAAATATGTGTTGCAATGCATGTCTAGCCAGGGTTCTGATGCATATGTTCAAAATTGTGTTTGATACAGGTATAGATAATGTGCACTTTGTTAACACAGACACTGTTAGCAATCATGTACAGGTAATCATATGATGGTAAGTCATAGGATGGTATAAGAGTTACACAATGGGACTCATTATAAGGCAGGCAGTCATGAGATCACCAGCCTTGCAGTGGCTCTCCTTGCTATGGAACCGGTGGTAAGGACTGCCACATCACGAGTCATGGGGCTTGGCAGACGTCAAGCCTCCACAGCTGCGCCTGGCCTGCCAGTGCAGGTGCACTGCCGCAGCCGTTGTTGAGCACCTCCTGACGGCGGGACTACAAGGCTGCAAACCACCTTGCTTTCCATGGTGGTGAACAACGTCACGAAAACCCTGGTGGTCACACTCCCAACATCAGGAATCTCCATTCCTGTCACTGGCACACACATGCACACATGTCCCCACACATGCACACATCCCCACACCCGTCCACACACTCACAAACACCCCCTCACCCATGCATGCTTTCACATACGTACCCCTCAGCATACACATACATCCACACAGACACCCCCACTCACTCAAAAACATGCACACTGACATTCCCACTCAATCGCATTCATCCACACAGATACCCCCATATATGCGCACAAACACGCACACACACATTCACATTTACTCACATACATGCACGCATTCACCACCCCCCTCCACAGACATGCATACACACCCACACACACAGGCACCTTCCCTCCCCCTTTCTGATGCCCACTTATATTCTCCGTCGAGGAGGACGTATGGGAGGGGAAGGGTTCCGGGAGTTTTTTCATCACCAGCACCACTACACCAGCAGGACTCCGCCATGCCGTATTACGGCTTTTAATACGTCAGATGGAATCCTGCTGCCGTGGTGGTGCTGGCGATGCACCCGCCACTATGGAGCTGGACATCTGCCCAGAAATGAGCAGATGACCTCCAAGGATTCCTAATGTTTGCAGACAACAGACTTCCAGCACTGGTGGTCTGTTGCCTGCAGCAGCTTCGGAGGTCCTGGAAAAGGACCACCAAAGTCATAATGAGGCCCAGTGTGTGTTTGTGCTACATATGCACCATCAACATGCAGCATACGTAGCTCAGACATGCTGCATACTTTGGAGCTATTCAGCAAAAAATATCTATTTGAATGACCATAAAGATGGCCAAACATAGCTGCTGTGTTACACCTCATTAGTTTGTAGACATACCTGTTCCAGTAGCAGTATGTGAGACAAAATACAGATTTGTGAAAAGATCTATGTAAATGTCAGTAGGGTAGCCATCACAATCTAACCTAGTTTGCTTTGATATTTCTGACATTTGTGATCGAGATGGACACAAATCTTCATGAAAAATGTAATTGATCCATGCCAGACAACAAATGACATGGCTACATGTGTGTCTTTCATGTGTTTGTACATCATCCTATGATCCCTAGATCTTCACATTCTTGACCTACCACAAGGTATGGCTTTTGTAATCCAGCCTCAGGGTTACTTGATCAATATATGCAAAAAAGGCTAATTTTTTAAGGTTCGTAGTGGGTGGGAGTTGATAAATAGGATAAGTTTGAAAAAATATTTTTAAAAAACAAATATATATCTGTTTAGGTTTACATGTGTAGGTAGTTTCTGTTTACGTGTAGTTGATGTTAGTATTGTGCCAATGCCTGTGTCTTAAGGGGGGTCTGGAGGTTGAAATGTATAATATATGTAAGAAAACTGGGCTCTTTGCAGATGCTGCCCCTACTTTTTGCCTTCATTTGAACCCCTATATGCTGGTTATTAAACTCTGCTAACCAGGTCCTAGTGTCTGTGTTCTTTCCCTAAATTAATTGTCGACACAGTAAATTACTGATAGGCAAAACTTCACCCCTTTGTAAGTCCCTAGTAGATAGTACCCAGGGCATAGATGGTAAAGGAGTCCCCATGGCTGCAGTCAGCTGGTTGGATCACTTAACAAGAAGCAGAGTTTTGGGATACCAATAATCCCAAAGTACCCTATTTTTACTGTCTCCCTAAGATCCATAAGGGCACCCCTCCACCCGGTCGCCCTATTGTATCAGGGATGGGATCTCTTTTGGAGCCCCTTTCCAAATTTTGTGATTTATTTTTTCAACCAATTGTCCAAAAGACCTCAACTTTTCTGAAAGACACAAAAGATACTTTGATCTTACTAGAAGACATTAACAACACAGGTACTACCGATATTTTGATATGCCTTGACGTTGAGGCATTGTACACCAACATACCACAGGAGGCAACCCTAACTTCAGTAGAGGATATACTCCAGTCAACGACTTGGACCTATAACACCCCTATCAGTTTTATTATGCAGTGTGCCATCCTGGCTCTCAAAGAAAACTTTTTCCAATTTGAAGACCAACCTTATCACCAAATACAAGGCACTTCCATGGGAAGCACCTTTGCGCCGAGTCTTGCCTGTTAATACATGTATACCTTTGAACAGCGCCATATACTTACTTCAACACAACCCTTTTTTCCCAATATCAGACTGTGGCGTCGCTATATAGATGATATTTTGGTAGTGTGGAAGGGCGATGTAGAACAAGCAAAAGCTTTCACCCACTAGGTTAATACTTTGGAAATCCACATTAATTTTAGCGCCAATTTTTCTAACAAAGAGGTATCCTTCCTTGATTTATGAATCACACTGATAGAGGGGGTTTTACAATCTTCCATGTTCCAAAAACCTACAGATAGGAACAGCCTTTTACTTTATGACAGCCACCACCCCAAGGCCTTGAGAAGTAACCTTCCTTTTGGGCAATTCTGGGCAATTCTTGAGAATCAGATGAAACTGCATAGAGTTAGCTGACTTTCACGGACAAGCAGATGTTTTATGCTGCAAATTAAAGGAACACAATTATCCTAATTCTATCAATAGACGGGCCAAGAAATGAGTCAGTAACATTCCTAGAGAGACTCTATTAACAAACACGACACATGATCAACAATCTAGATTGACTTGTGTGACCACCTTTACTCCTTTAAGTAACCGTATTAAGAAGATCATCCAGAGACATTGGCCTACTCTTAACAGCGCTGGCGAATCCCTAGAACACCCTTTAGTTGCCTTTAAAAGAACCCAGACCATCAAGGACCTAGTGGTACACACTAGACTGGGTATTCTAACTCTACCAGTATTAGACATTGGCTGGGAGTCAGAGGGAATCACCCTTATGGAGGTTGCAATGTTTGCCCTCTTACTACCAGTACTCAAGAATTGGATTTGGGTGAACCAAAGAAATGGCAGGTAACAAAACATACCCACTGCCGTACTAAAAATTGTATATATATGATTACTTGTCCTTGTAATTTACGATATATAGGCATGACCACCAGAATGGCCAAGACACGAATTAATGAACACCGTAGCACTATCAGGTGTCATAGGTCCTCGACAAAATTGACAAACCATTACATTGAAAAAGATCACACCCCCAGTGTGGGTCATCCTGGAAACCATTAAGGATAACAGAGACTGTGCTATCTGGGTATTTGAGAAAGAACAGCGTTGGATCTTCAGATTAAAAACACACCAAGTTGGGCTTAATGACGATATTCCTTGGACCAACTTTATCCACAGGTGTATCCCATTCGTTGTTCACTATATCTGTTTATTTAAAATATCCACCACACTACAAGAATGAGGTTCACCTGATTATGGTGACTTTTGAGTTTCACTCTGGTTCTCCTGACATTGTCTAAATTACAAATACTATAACTTAAGTTTTTGGACTAATATGTTCAACCCGCATCTAGACTCTATATTTGTATTTTAGCCCATCTGAAACAATTGAGTGCCCTGGGGTTTTTCCCTCTACCAACATGGCCTCGATCTATATGTTGGCCTTTTTTAGTGTCTTTTTTCCTTTGAGCAGGTTAGATGTGCAAGTCCTTCCTCTCTTTTAATGAACTCTCCCCCTCCATATTTTTTCCTTTGAGCAGGTTAGATGTGCAAGTCCTTCCTCTCTTTTAATGAACTCTCCCCCTCCATAAGGCTCCGCCCACCAACCGAGCCCCACAGTGCCAGGAGCATCGAGCTGGTGTAGGTGTTGCTGCAAGACGTGGACACTTCTTAAGTAAGTGCCGGAATGCCTTTTCTATGTTTGTTTTTGAGCCGGTCTGTCGACGTTTTAACAGCAGGTCCCATCTATTGGACCCAGCTTTATTTCAGAGCTACAACTTTAACCTCTTCTGTACATTGGACGAGATGATCTCGTCCAAGGCTACAGTTCCCCTGTGCCTTGGACGAGATCATCTCGTCCATGGCACAGGGGAACTTGGGGGCGCACTAGAGCACCCCCGTGCACCCCCCCTCCCCCCCAAGTCGGGGATGGAAGGGGAAGACCTTCCCCTTCCACCCCTCACCCCCCACCCCCGTGACATCAGCGCGCACGCGCGCGCGATGATTAGTCACAGGGGCCTCCCTCGTTGCGCTGGAAGCTCTGCTTCCAGCGCGATTGAAAGAGAAATGCAAAAGCATTTCTCTTTCAATCACTTGGGAGGCCCGGAGGGGCTTCAAAGGGAAGGAAAAGTATTTCCTTCCCTTTGAAGTCTCTCCGAGGGTTTCAACAAGCAATCCGGCTTTTGAAACCCCACTAGACACCAGGGATTATTTATTTTTTTACTAATCTTCACATAAGGGAGCGACCCCTTGGGCAAGGGTCGCTCCCATGGGGGGCATTTTTTCAGGAAAGCCTTTTCTGCCCCCCCTGGGGGCAGAAACCTCTAGGCACCAGGGACCTTTTTTTTTTTTATGTTTCATTTTTTTTTTTTAGGTGGGGAGCGACCCCTTAGGCAAGGGTCGCTCCCCTTGGGGGAAAATTATATTTAGGCCATTTCTGCCCCCCTTGGGGGCAGATTGGCCTATTTTGATGAGGCCAATCTGCCCCCAAGGGGGGCAGAAACCTCTAGACACCAGGGAGCTTTTTCTTTGCGTGAATTTCACGCAAGGGGAGCGACCCCTTAGGCAAGGGTCGCTCCCTGGGGGGGCAAATTTATTTTAGGCCATTTCTGCCCCCCCTGGGGGCAGATGCCCCCAGGGGGGGCAGAAACCTCTAGGCGCCAGGGCAAAATTTTTTTTTTTTTTTTTTTTTTTTTTTTGTTTGTTTCTTTTTTTAGGGATGGGGAGCGACCCATCAGGCAAGGGTCGCTCCCCTGGGGGGGAAATTGTATTTAGGCCATTACTGCCCCCCTTGGGGGCAGATTGGCTGATTTTAGGTCAATCTGCCCCCAAGGGGGCAGAAACCACTAGGCACCGGGAATTTGTTTTTTGGCGCCAATATCACGCAGGGGGAGCGACCCCGTAGGCAAGGGTCGCTCCCGGGGAGGGGGTGGGGGTTGGGGGGGAGACATTTATTTTAGGCCATTTCTGCCCCCCCGGGGGCAGATCGGCCTATTATTAGGCCGATCTGCCCCTGGGGGGGGGGGGCAGAAACCTCTAGGCGCCAGGGCAAACTTTTTTTTGTGTTTTTTTGTTGTTGTTTGTTTGTTTTTTTAGAGATGGGGAGCAACCCATCAGGCAAGGGTCGCTCCCCAGGGGGGGCAAATTGTATTTAGACCATTTCTGCCCCCCTGGGGGCAGATTGGCAGAGTTTAGGTCAATCTGCCCCCAAGGGGGCAGAAACCACTAGGCACCGGGGATTTGTTTTTTGGCGCCAATGTCACGCAGGGGGAGCGACCCCGTAGGCAACGGTCGCTCCCGTGGTGGGGGTGGGGGTTGGGGGGCAAATTTATTTTAGGCCATTTCTGGCCCCCCTGGGGGCAGATTGGCCTATTGTTAGGTGATCTGCCCCCGGGGGGGGGGCAGAAACCTATAGGCGCCAGGGGAAATATATATATATATATTTTTTTCTTTGTTTGCTTTTTTAGAGATGGGGAGCGCAGGCAAGAGTCGCTCCCCTGGGGGACAAATTGTATTTAGGCCATTTCTGCCCCCTTGGGGGCAGATTGGCTGATTTTAGGTCAATCTGCCCTCAAGGGGGCAGAAACCACTAGGCACCGGGGATTTGTTTTTTGGCGCCAATGTCACGCAGGGGGAGCGACCCCGTAGGCAAGGGTCGCTCCGGGGGGGGGGGGGGTTGAGGGGGGGAGAAATTTATTTTAGCCCATTTCTGCCCCCCCCTTGGGTGCAGATCGGCCTATTATTAGGCCGATCTGCCCCGGGAGGGGGCAGAAACCTCTAGGCGCCAGGGGATTTTTTCTTTTTTTTTTTTTTTTTTTTTTCTTTGTTTGTTTTTTAGAGATGGCGAGCGACCCATCAGGCAAGAGTCGCTCCCCGAGGGACAAATTGTATTTAGGCCATTTCTGCCCCCCTTTGGGGCAGATTGGCTGATTTTAGGTCAATCTGCCCCCAAGGGGACAGAAACCACTAGGCACCGGGGATTTGTTTTTTGGCGCCAATGTCACGCAGGGGGAGCGACCCCGTAGGCAAGAGTCGCTCCCGGGGGGGGGTGGGTTGGGGGGCAAATTTATTTTAGGCCATTTCTGCCCCCCCTGGGGGCAGAAACCTCTAGGCCCCAGGGGAATTCTTTTTTTTTTTCTTTTTTGTTTGTTTGTTTTTTTAGAGATGGGGAGCGACCCATCAGGCAAGGGTTGCTACCCTGGTGGGCAAATTGTATTTAGGCCATTTCTGCCCCCCTTGGGGGCAGATTGGCAGATTTTAGGTCAATCTGCCCCCAAGGGGGCAGAAACCACTAGGCACCGGGGATTTGTTTTTAGGCGCCAATGTCACACAGGGGGAGCGACCCCGTAGGCAAGGGTCACTCCCGGCGGGGGAGGGTGGGGGTTGGGGGGGCAAATTTATTTTAGGGCATTTCTGCCACCCCCCTGGGGCCGGCTGAGCTACAGGCCAAACACCACAGGTAGGCACCTTGCAAAAAACACCTCTGTTTTCTGTGAAAAAATATGTTGTGTCCACATTGTGTTTTGGGCCATTTCCTTTCATGGGCGCTAGGCCTACCCACAGAAGTGAGGTATCATTTTTATCGGGAGACTTGGGGGAACGCTGGGTGGAAGGAAATTTGTGGCTCCTCTCAGATTCCAGAACTTTCTGTCACCGAAATGAGAGGAAAAAGTGTTTTTTGGGCCAAATTTTGATGTTTGCAAAGGATTCTGGGTAACATAACCTGGTCAGAGCCCCGCAAGTCACCCCATCTTGGATCCCCCTGGGTTTCTAGTTTTCAAAAATGCACTAGTTTGCTAGGTTTCCTCAGGTGCCGGCTGAGCTACAGGCCAAAATCCACAGGTAGGCACTGCTTTTTATAAAAAAATGTGATGTGTCCAAGTTGTGTTTTGGGCCCTTTCCTTTCGTGGGCGCTAGTCCTACCCACACAAGTGAGGTATCATTTTTATAGGGAGACTTGGGGAAACGCTGGGTGGAAGGAAATTTGTGGCTCCTCTCAGATTCCAGAACTTTCTGCCACAGAAATTTGAGTAACATGTGTTTTTTTAGCCAAATTTTGAGGTTTGCAAAGGATTCTGGGTAACATAACCTGGTCAGAGCCCCGCAAGTCACCCCATCTTGGATTCCCCTGGGTTTCTAGTTTTCAAAAATGCACTGGTTTGCTAGGTTTCCTTAAGTGCCGGCTGAGCTAGAGGCCAAAATCTACAGGTAGGCACTTCGCAAAAAACACCTCTGTTTTCTTCCAAAAATTTGGATGTGTCCACGTTGCGCTTTGGGGCGTTTCCTGTCACGGGCGCTAGGCCTACCCACAGAAGTGAGGTATCATTTTTATCGGGAGACTTGGGGGAACGCTGGGTGGAAGGAAATTTGTGGCTCCTTTCAGATTCCAGAACTTTCTGCCACAGAAATGTGAGGAACATGTTAGCCAAATTTTGAGGTTTGCAAAGGATTCTGGGTAACAGAACCTGGTCCGAGCCCCGCAAGTCACCCCATCTTGGATTCCCCTAGGTCTCTAGTTTTCAGAAATGCACAGGTTTGGTAGGTTTCCCTAGGTGGCGGCTGAGCTACAGGCCAAAATCTACAGGTAGTCACTTCGCAAAAAACACCTCTGTTTTCTTCCAAAAATTTGGATGTGTCCACGTTGCGCTTTGGGGCGTTTCCTGTCGCGGGCGCTTTGCCTACCCACACAAGTGAGGTATCATTTTTATCGGGAGACTTGGGGGAACGCTGGGTGGAAGGAAATTTGTGGCTCCTCTCAGATTCCAGAACTTTCTGCCACAGAAATGTGAGGAACATGTGTTTTTTTTGCCAAATTTTGAGGTTTGCAAAGGATTCTGGGTAACAGAACCTGGTCCGAGCCCCGCAAGTCACCCTATCTTGGATTCCCCTAGGTCTCTAGTTTTCAGAAATGCACAGGTTTGGTAGGTTTCCCTAGGTGCCGGCTGAGCTAGAGGCCAAAATCTACAGGTAGGCACTTCGCAAAAAACACCTCTGTTTTCTTCCAAAAATTTGGATGTGTCCACGTTGCGCTTTGGGGCATTTCCTGTCGCGGGCGCTAGGCCTACCCACACAAGTGAGGTATCATTTTTATCGGGAGACTTGGGGGAACGCTGGGTGGAAGGAAATTTGTGGCTCCTCTCAGATTCCAGAACTTTCTGCCACAGAAATGTGAGGAACATGTGTTTTTTTAGCCAAATTTTGAGGTTTGCAAAGGATTCTGGGTAACAGAACCTGGTCCGAGGCCTGCAAGTCACCCCATCTTGGATTCCCCTAGGTCTCTAGTTTTCAGAAATGCACAGGTTTGGTAGGTTTCCCTAGGTGGCGGCTGAGCTACAGGCCAAAATCTACAGGTAGTCACTTCGCAAAAAACACCTCTGTTTTCTTCCCAAAATTTGGATGTGTCCACGTTGCGCTTTGGGGCGTTTCCTGTCGCAGGCGCTTTGCCTACCCACAGAAGTGAGGTATCATTTTTATCGGGAGACTTGGGGGAACGCTGGGTGGAAGGAAATCTGTGGCTCCTCTCAGATTCCAGAACTTTCTGCCACAGAAATGTGAGGGACATGTGTTTTTTTAGCCAAATTTTGAGGTTTGCAAAGGATTCTGGGTAACAGAACCTGGTCCGAGCCCCGCAAGTCACCCCATCTTGGATTCCCCTAGGTCTCTAGTTTTCAGAAATGCACAGGTTTGGTAGGTTTCCCTAGGTGCCAGCTGAGCTACAGGCCAAAATCTACAGGTAGTCACTTCGCAAAAAACACCTCTGTTTTCTTCCAAAAATTTGGATGTATCCACGTTGCGCTTTGGGGCGTTTCCTGTCGCGGGCGCTAGGCCTACCCACACAAGTGAGGTATCTTTTTTATCGGGAGACTTGGGGGAACATAGATTAGCAAAACAAGTGTTATTGCCCCTTGTCTGTCTCTACATTTTTTCCTTCCAAATATAGGAGAGTGTGTAAAAAAGACATCTATTTGAGAAATGCCCTGTAATTCACATGCTAGTTAGGTCACCCCGGAATTCAGATATGTACAAATAATCACTGCTCCTCAACACCTTATCTTGTGCCCTTTTTGGAAATACAAAGGTTTTCTTGATAGCAATTTTTTACTCTTTATATTTCAGCAAATGAATTGCTGTATACCCGGTATGGAATGAAAACGCACGTCAGGGTGCAGCTCATTTATTGGCTCTGGGTTCCTTGGGTTCTTGATGAACCTACAAGCCCTATATATCCCCGCAACCAGAGGAGTCCAGCAGACGTAACGGTATATTGCTTTCGATAATCTGACATTGCAGGGAAAAGTTACAGAGTAAAACGTAGAGAAACATTTATGTTTTTTTCACCTCAATTTCAATATTTTTCTTTTTCAGTTGTTATTTTCTGTAGGAAACCCTTGTAGGATCTACACAAATGACCCCTTGCTGAATTCAGAATTTTGTCTACTTTTCAGAAATGTTTAGGTTTCTGGGATCCAGCATTGGTTTCATGCCCATTTCTGTCACTGACTGGAAGGAGGCTGAAAGCACAAAAAATTGCAAAAATGGGGTATGTCCCAGTAAAATGCCAAAATTGTGTTGAAAAATTGTGTTTTCTGATTCAAGTCTGCCTGTTCCTGAAAGCTGGGAAGCTGCTGAGTTTAGCACCGCAAACCCTTTGTTGATGCCATTTTCAGGGGAAAAACCACAAGCCTTCTTCTGCAGCCACTTTTTCCAATTTTTTTGAAAAAAACGAAATTGTCACTGTATTTTGGCCAATTTCTTGGCCTCCTTCAAGGGAACTGTTGGAAAATGGGTTATTGATAGGGCAGGTAGGTACCTACACCTAGCAACAAGCCACAAACCTCCACAAAAGTACAGTTAGGTCTCAGTAAATTAATCCCAGCTCTACCCTTGGTAGCTTGGCATCGAGCGTCAAGGCTTAACTTAGGAGACAAAGTGTAAAGCATTCAAATATCACAAAACAGTAATTAAATAAAACACAGGAAACAGTTTAAAAATCCAAAACCAATTTATAAAAATAGCTTATATTTTTAGCTTTAAAATGACACAAAAACGATTAAAATCGGTTCAGGGGAACCGGAGATATGAATTTTTAAAGTATTATTATTTTCTAGCGCTTAGAAACAAAAAGCGCCAATCGGGTCATCTGGTTGCACCAGGACCGGGACAAAGTCAAACTTTCAGGCCGACCGCGATGGAGCCCTGCTCGGCTACAGGTCGCGGGAAGCCTCGGTTAAAAAGTTACCTTCTGACTTAGTCTTTATTTTGAAGTTTTTCTTCACCGGGACGAACCTGCCAGTTGGATCCGACCTCCTGGAGCCCTTGTCCGGATACGCGAAGTCGGTTTCCTCGGTGGTGATTTCTACCTTCGGACTTAGTCGTTTTTTCGAGATGAAAATCCTTCGACCGGGGTAAACCTGGATCTTGATCCGACGTCCGTGGAGCCCTTCTCGGATACGATGGCTGGAAGGTCCCGGTCAACTTTTTACGTTCGGACTTAGTCTCTTTTTTGGATGTTTTTCTTTACCGGGACGAACCACGAAGTCAGGCCGGGTCGCGGTTGAGGCAAGCCGGCTAGAATTTCCGCGTCGAGTCGGTCACTTTATGGAGCTTTTTTCTAAAATTTCTCCAATCTTTTCCAAACTTCTGGGGCTTCACCCAGATGTTCTTTTAAGGTTCTTTTGGGGTCCACAGCTCACCCCAAGGGTCCAGAAGTTCTGTGATGGTCCTTGGGAAGTGCGGACTTCAACTCCCAGAGTGCACCTGGCGCAAACTCCTTTTTGGCCACTGGGCAGTGGTCAGCTGGTCACTTTTTCAGGAGTTGGTGCAGGGGACTCTGGTTAGCAATTTTTCACCTGTAGCAAACAGGGAGTCCCTCCTTGAACCAGTTGAAGCCAGGCAAAGTCCTTCTTGTGGTGAAGCCCAAGTGTGCAGCTGGTGCAGTCTTTCTGAGTGCAGGGTCCAGGTGCAGGCCAGGGGTCCAGCAGGGCAGTCCTTCTTCTCCTTGTAGTTCTTTCTTCTTGAAATTTGGTGGGGATCTAAGGCGTGGGTGCAGGTCTGCCAGTTTTATCCTTGCTCCTGGGTGAAAAGCAGGGGGGCCCTGGTCCTCCAATCAGGGACAGGGTCGTCCCCCTGTGATGACCACTTCCTGGGAAGTGTGGCAAAAATCCATCCCAGAAGGCAATAGTCTCTAAAAATCCAAAATGGATGAATCTGATTTTTGGAGGAGAGATCTGGCTGAGCTCACCCACTGGTGTGGCTAAAAATCATAAACACACCCCTCTCCTGCCCTCTCCTAATCTAATCAAGGGGGCACCTAGCTGTCTGGGGTTGCAGGATGTGGGGGTGTTGCTGGGTGCTCCAGATGTCCTTCTCTGCCTTTGAAGACCAGTTTGGCAGCCCTCCCCCTTCCTGCTTCCCCATCTGCTGAGGGGAGATTCTCTCCCCCAAGCACATTCCTTTGTGTAAAGCCAGGCCACTTCACACCTCATAAAAGTGGCCTGGCAGAAGCTGCTGCAGGCTGGCCAATCAGAGCACAGCAGCAAAAACAATGCAGAGCTGAAATTGGCAACTTTTTAGGTAAAGTCTAAACTTTTTACCTGCACTAGTTATATTAAATCCAACAACTGGAAGTTGTGGGATTTATTATAACAATCAATTTGATACCAAATTCTTGGTATGTAACATTTAAGGAGACTTTAAAATTAAAAATAAAGTCTGCCCATTCTAGCCTATGAAGGCCATTTACTTCAATGAGGGAAAAACGAATTTGGCTGTTTTTACCTCA
This sequence comes from Pleurodeles waltl, assembly GCF_031143425.1. Classification (NCBI taxonomy): domain Eukaryota; kingdom Metazoa; phylum Chordata; class Amphibia; order Caudata; family Salamandridae; genus Pleurodeles; species Pleurodeles waltl. Next base: position 597,233,787 of record NC_090443.1, read on the forward strand.
CCAGGGCTTATAAATCTATTTTTATAAAGTCCCTGCTTATAGTTACATGGCACCCAGCCCTAGGGGCACATAGGGCACACCTTAGGGGTGACTTATATGTAAAAATAAGGTAGTTTAAAACTTTGGAAGTAACTTTAATTCCAAAGTCGAATTTGCATATAACTTTAATTTAAAAGCAGCCAGCAAGGCAGGCTTGCTTTTAAAATGACACTGGGCACCTCAGCAATGCACCTAGGTGTGCACCACCTATGCTGTGGTCCCTAAACCTACATGCCCTACCATATACTAGGGACTTATAGGTAGGTTAACTTAGCCAATTATAATTAGCCTAATTTGCATATCCATTTTACACAGAGCACTGGCCCTGGGACTGGTAAGCAGTACCCAGGGCACAGCCAAGAGTCAGTAACCACCAGTACCTATCCAGAAAGAGTGGGGGTGATCAGGCAAAAAAAAGGACTTTCCTACACTGCCCCCCCCCAGATGAAAGGTGATGGGTACTAACCTACACCCTGGTAGTCCTCATCAGCTAAGTGGAAAAACCTGGAAAGGCCATCTGCATTGGCATGAGCAGTCCCAGGTCTGTGCTCCACTGTGAAGTCCATCCCCTGTAGGGAAATGGACCACCTTAACAGTTTTGGGTTCTCCCCCCTCATCTGCATCAACCATCTGAGAGGTCTGTGGTCAGTTTGTACACGGAAGTGAGTGCCAAACAAGTAAGGCCTCAACTTCTTCAGGGACCAAACCACAGCAAAGGCCTCCCTCTCAATGGCACTCCATTTCTTCTCTCTGGGGAGTAGTCGCCTGCTGATGAAGGCAACTGGGTGATCATGGCCCTCTTCATTAACTTGTGCTAACACTGCCCCAATCCCTTCCTCTGAAGCATCTGTTTGCACTACAAACTCCTTGCTATAGTCAGGGGCCAGTAACACTGGTGCTGAACACATAGCCTGTTTTAGGGTGTCAAAAGCTTTTTGACACTCTGGGGTCCAAATGACCTTCTTGGGTTGTTTCTTGGAGGTAAGCTCAGTCAGAGGGGCCACTATGGTCCCAAAATTCTGAACAAACCTCCTGTAATACCCAGTCAGGCCAAGAAAGGCCCTGACCTGAGTCTGGGTTTTTGGAGCCTCCCACTCCAGGATAGTCTGGATCTTGGGCTGGAGAGGTTGTACATGGCCTCCACCAACAAGGTGGCCCAGGTACACAACAGAACTTTGCCCTATCTGGCACTTGCTTGCCTTGATAGTCAGGCCTGCTTGAAGCAGGGCCTGAAGCACTTCCTTCAGGTGGACCAGGTGGTCCCTCCAGGTGGAACTAAATACAGCTATATCATCCAGATAAGCTGCACTAAAAGATTCCAACCCAGATAGGACTCTATTCACCAACCGTTGGAAGGTGGCAGGAGCATTTTTCATCCCAAAGGGCATCACCTTGAACTGAAAGTGGCCCTCTGGTGTGGAAAATGCTGACCTCTCCTTAGCTCTTGGACTTAAGGCAATCTGCCAATATCCTGAGGTCAGATCAAATGTGCTCAGGAATTTGGCAGCCCCCAACCTGTCAATGAGCTCATCAGCTCTAGGTATGGGGTGAGCATCAGTCCTAGTGACTGCATTTAGACCTCTGTAGTCCACACAGAATCTTAATTCTTTCTTCCCACCTTGGGGACTAGCTTTGGGCACCAGTACCACTGGACTGGACCAAGGACTATCAGAGTGCTCAATTACCTTCAGATCCAACATCTTAGCCACTTCAGCTTTGATGTTGGCCTTGACCTGGTCAGACAGCCTGTACAGCTTGTTCTTGACAGGCAAGCTGTCACCAGTGTCAACATCATGGACACACCAATTGGTGAGTCCAGGGGTCAGGGAGAACAGACTAGCAAACTGTCCCAAGACTTGCTTACAGTCTTGTTGTTGCTGATCTGTCAGTTTGGGAGAGAGTACCACTCCCTCCACTGACCCATCTTTTTCCTTTGAGGACAGGAGGTCTGGCAGAGGTTCACCCTCCTCCTCCTTCCCTTCATCAGTGACCATCAGCATGGTCATGTCTGCCCTGTCCTGGTGGGGTTTCATCCTATTAACATGCAGGATCCTGTGAGGATTCCTGGGGGTGCCAAGGTCCACCAAGTAGGTGACCTCACCTTTTTTCTCTAGGATTGGATAGGGCCCAGTCCATTTGGCCTGTAGTGCCCTAGGAGCCATGGGCTCCAAAACCCACACCAGCTGTCCTGGGTGGTACTCAGGCATGGTAGCCTTTTGATCATGCCAGAGCTTCATGAGCTCCTGACTGGCCTCCAGGTTCCTGCTTGCCTTCTTCATATACTCAGCCATGCGAGACCGCAGGCCTAGTACATAATCCAGCACATTCTCCTTGGCTTCCTTGAGAGGCTTTTCCCAAGACTCTCTCACCAAGCACAATGGGCCTCTTACAGGGTGCCCAAACAGTAACTCAAAGGGGCTGAATCCAACCCCCTTCTGTGGCACCTCCCTGTAGGCAAACAGCAGGCATGGGAGGAGGACATCCCATCTCCTCCTGAGTTTGTCAGACAAACCCATGATCATGCCCTTCAGGGTCTTATTGAATCTTTCCACCAGACCATTGGTCTGTGGATGGTAGGGTGTGCTGAACTTATAAGTAACACCACACTCCTCCCACATGGCTTTCAGATAGGCTGACATAAAGTTTGTGCCCCTATCTGAGACCACCTCCTTTGGGAATCCCACTCTGGTGAACACACCAAGTAGGGCCCTAGCCACTGTGGGTGCAGTGATTGTCCGGAGGGGTATTGCCTCAGGGTACCTGGTGGCATGGTCTACTACCACCACAATGTACCTGTTACCTGAAGCAGTTGGTGGGTCTAGGGGACCAACTATGTCAATCCCCACCCTCTCAAAGGGAGTCCCAACCACTGGCAGTGGAATTAAGGGAGCCTTTGGCTTGCCCCCTGTCTTGCCACTGGCTTGACAGGTGACACAGGAGCTGCAAAACTCCCTGACTTTTTCTGACATTTCTGGCCAAAAAAAATGGTTGACCAGCCTGTTCCAGGTCTTGGTCTGTCCCAAATGACCAGCTAAGGGGATATCATGGCTTAAGGTAAGGAGGAATTCTCTATACTTTTGGGGGACCACTACTCTCCTAGTAGCCCCTTCTTTGAGGGTCCTAGCCTCAGTGTAGAGAACTCCATCCTCCCAGTAAACCTTGTGGGTACCACTGGTATCCCCTTGTTCTTGCCTGGCAGCAGTCTGCCTCAGGCCCTCAAGAGTGGGACACTCTCTTTGTCCCTGGCACAAATCTTCTCTGGTGGGCCCACCTGCCCCTTGCAGTTCTGCCAAGTCAGGCAGAGTTTGCAGGGAAGGTGTCCCTCCCTCAGAGTTCAGATCCTCCCCCTCAGGGTTGGATTCTTCCTGACCCTCTGTACTTGTTGGGGCTGGCAAGCCAGACCCAGTGCCCTTTCTCTTTTTCTTGGAGGCTTGGCCCATTGTTCCAGGGTCCAAGTGTCCAGCATTTCCCTGTTGTGCTGCCTGTGACCTGGTCACAGCACACACCCATTCAGGGAGATCCAGCATCTTTGCATGGACCCTTCTCTCCACTTCTGACCATTCAGATGCTTCAAGATCATTTCCCAGCAGACACTCTACTGGGAGGGCAGGAGCTACAGCTACTTTTTTAGGGCCAGTCACACCTCCCCATTCCAGACTCACCATAGCCATGGGATGGAGTTTGGTTCTGCTATCTGCATAAGTCACCTGGTGGAAGACACCAGGTAAGACCTGCTCTGGAGAAACCAGCTTTTCTGTGACCATTGTCACACTGGCTCCTGTATCTCTCAGAGCTTCCACTTCAGTCCCATTGACTTTAGGCCTCTGCCTATACCTCTGCATGATGGGAGGTAAGGTGGCCATAGTTGCAATGTCCACCCCACCCACGGATACTAAGGTGACTTCAGTGTACCCTGATTCCACCCCTGGGCCAACTTCCACCCCCAACCCTACACTAGCAATCCCCTGGGATTGCCCACCAGTGGGGGGCTTCTTGGTGCAGATAGCATCTCCTCTTTTATGTCCTGGCTGATAACAGTCAAAACACTTGCCGGCCTTAGCAAGCTCCTGAAACCTTCCTGCTTTAGCAGGATCAAAATTCTTTCCCTGATACCCTTTCCCTTTAGAAGTGAATTGGCTCGGGGCTCCCCCTCCCTGAGAAGTTTTTGGGGACTCTTGTGAGGACTCTTTGGGTTTTTTGTCATCTTTCCCCTGGTTCTTCCCCTGAGAAGAACCATGTCCTCCCTTTTTCTGATCACCCCCTGGGGGTCTCTGGTTAACCCTAGTTCTTAACCAGTCATCTGCTGCCTCCCCCAGCTCTCTGGGGTTGGTCAACCTAGAGTCTACTAGATACTGGCGGAGCCTCTCTTGGACACAATTAGTTAGAAGGTGCTCCCTCATAATCAGATTGTACAGCCCCTCAAAGGTACTTACCTTGTTGCCCTGTATCCAGCCCTCCAGTGCTTTCACTGAAATGTCCACAAAGTCCACCCAGGACTGGGTGCTTGTCTTTTGGGTGTCCCTAAACTTAAGCCTATACTGCTCTGGGGTTAGACCAAACTTTTTAGTCAAGCATCTCTTCATACTGGGGTATGAGTCTGCATCCTCCCCACTCATGGTTAGGAGCCTATCCCTCCCAGAGTTGGAAACTAACTCCCAAAGGAGTGAACCCCAGTACTGAGGCTTGACTTTCCTCATCTGGAGGGCCCTCTCAAAGGCCCCCAGCCACTTATCGATGTCATCCCCCTCTACATAGGCAGGAACCACCCCTTTGGGTAATCTGGGGGCAAAACCCCCACCCAGGGACACCTCAGTTTCTTTCTCGCTGCTTCCATCTTTTTTTTCTTTGCTTGCCCACTTCTTTTTTTCTAGGGCAAGCTTATCTGCCTCCAAAGCTATGTAGGCTAGCTGGGCTTCCAGCTCTCTCTCCCTGATGGATGGGTTCTCTCCTCCTGAAAGGACCCTCTTCCTACCACTAGCTTTGGGTCTGCCCCTAGTGACTGTGTCCAGTGAGGACCGTTCCTCCTCTTCCTCACTTGGGGTCTGATGCCTTTCCTCCCCTGAATGGTTAGAGTTAGCATCATCTTCTTTTGGTTCCTCCTCTGGAGCTTCCTCTGTCTCTACCTCTTGGGCCTCAGCCCATGCTGTCAGGGATTTAATCAGGATTTCTTTCCTGAGATTAGTGGTTGCAGGCAACCCCCTCTCAATACACAACCCCCTAAGCTGGACTACTGTCAGTGTGGGTAGGCTAGCCAGATCAAGCTCCATGGTTCCCTAGTTTTGTGTCAACAAAAGCTTTTTGCAAAAATTGGAAACAAGAATTTAGAAAAATTACAAAAATTCAATAATTGAAATTAATCCAAATTAATTTAAAAAAAATTAAAATTAAAAATTAAAAACAATTTTTGCACTAGGACAATTTAAAGGATTTTTAATTTGTTTTATCTAAAACTGTAACGTGATATTGAACACAAGTACAGGATCCCGTCGCTGCTTCCAATTATGTTGGAAAATGGGTTATTGATAGGGCAGGTAGGTACCTACACCTAGCAACAAGCCACAAACCTCCACAAAAGTACAGTTAGGTCTCAGTAAATTAATCCCAGCTCTACCCTTGGTAGCTTGGCATCGAGCGTCAAGGCTTAACTTAGGAGACAAAGTGTAAAGCATTCAAATATCACAAAACAGTAATTAAATAAAACACAGGAAACAGTTTAAAAATCCAAAACCAATTTATAAAAATAGCTTATATTTTTAGCTTTAAAATGACACAAAAACGATTAAAATCGGTTCAGGGGAACCGGAGATATGAATTTTTAAAGTATTATTATTTTCTAGCGCTTAGAAACAAAAAGCGCCAATCGGGTCATCTGGTTGCACCAGGACCGGGACAAAGTCAAACTTTCAGGCCGACCGCGATGGAGCCCTGCTCGGCTACAGGTCGCGGGAAGCCTCGGTTAAAAAGTTACCTTCTGACTTAGTCTTTATTTTGAAGTTTTTCTTCACCGGGACGAACCTGCCAGTTGGATCCGACCTCCTGGAGCCCTTGTCCGGATACGCGAAGTCGGTTTCCTCGGTGGTGATTTCTACCTTCGGACTTAGTCGTTTTTTCGAGATGAAAATCCTTCGACCGGGGTAAACCTGGATCTTGATCCGACGTCCGTGGAGCCCTTCTCGGATACGATGGCTGGAAGGTCCCGGTCAACTTTTTACGTTCGGACTTAGTCTCTTTTTTGGATGTTTTTCTTTACCGGGACGAACCACGAAGTCAGGCCGGGTCGCGGTTGAGGCAAGCCGGCTAGAATTTCCGCGTCGAGTCGGTCACTTTATGGAGCTTTTTTCTAAAATTTCTCCAATCTTTTCCAAACTTCTGGGGCTTCACCCAGATGTTCTTTTAAGGTTCTTTTGGGGTCCACAGCTCACCCCAAGGGTCCAGAAGTTCTGTGATGGTCCTTGGGAAGTGCGGACTTCAACTCCCAGAGTGCACCTGGCGCAAACTCCTTTTTGGCCACTGGGCAGTGGTCAGCTGGTCACTTTTTCAGGAGTTGGTGCAGGGGACTCTGGTTAGCAATTTTTCACCTGTAGCAAACAGGGAGTCCCTCCTTGAACCAGTTGAAGCCAGGCAAAGTCCTTCTTGTGGTGAAGCCCAAGTGTGCAGCTGGTGCAGTCTTTCTGAGTGCAGGGTCCAGGTGCAGGCCAGGGGTCCAGCAGGGCAGTCCTTCTTCTCCTTGTAGTTCTTTCTTCTTGAAATTTGGTGGGGATCTAAGGCGTGGGTGCAGGTCTGCCAGTTTTATCCTTGCTCCTGGGTGAAAAGCAGGGGGGCCCTGGTCCTCCAATCAGGGACAGGGTCGTCCCCCTGTGATGACCACTTCCTGGGAAGTGTGGCAAAAATCCATCCCAGAAGGCAATAGTCTCTAAAAATCCAAAATGGATGAATCTGATTTTTGGAGGAGAGATCTGGCTGAGCTCACCCACTGGTGTGGCTAAAAATCATAAACACACCCCTCTCCTGCCCTCTCCTAATCTAATCAAGGGGGCACCTAGCTGTCTGGGGTTGCAGGATGTGGGGGTGTTGCTGGGTGCTCCAGATGTCCTTCTCTGCCTTTGAAGACCAGTTTGGCAGCCCTCCCCCTTCCTGCTTCCCCATCTGCTGAGGGGAGATTCTCTCCCCCAAGCACATTCCTTTGTGTAAAGCCAGGCCACTTCACACCTCATAAAAGTGGCCTGGCAGAAGCTGCTGCAGGCTGGCCAATCAGAGCACAGCAGCAAAAACAATGCAGAGCTGAAATTGGCAACTTTTTAGGTAAAGTCTAAACTTTTTACCTGCACTAGTTATATTAAATCCAACAACTGGAAGTTGTGGGATTTATTATAACAATCAATTTGATACCAAATTCTTGGTATGTAACATTTAAGGAGACTTTAAAATTAAAAATAAAGTCTGCCCATTCTAGCCTATGAAGGCCATTTACTTCAATGAGGGAAAAACGAATTTGGCTGTTTTTACCTCACCAGGGCTTATAAATCTATTTTTATAAAGTCCCTGCTTATAGTTACATGGCACCCAGCCCTAGGGGCACATAGGGCACACCTTAGGGGTGACTTATATGTAAAAATAAGGTAGTTTAAAACTTTGGAAGTAACTTTAATTCCAAAGTCGAATTTGCATATAACTTTAATTTAAAAGCAGCCAGCAAGGCAGGCTTGCTTTTAAAATGACACTGGGCACCTCAGCAATGCACCTAGGTGTGCACCACCTATGCTGTGGTCCCTAAACCTACATGCCCTACCATATACTAGGGACTTATAGGTAGGTTAACTTAGCCAATTATAATTAGCCTAATTTGCATATCCATTTTACACAGAGCACTGGCCCTGGGACTGGTAAGCAGTACCCAGGGCACAGCCAAGAGTCAGTAACCACCAGTACCTATCCAGAAAGAGTGGGGGTGATCAGGCAAAAAAAAGGACTTTCCTACAGGAACCCACAAAGTCTGGGTACCTCTAGAATCCCTAGGATGTTGGAAAAAAAGGACGCAAATTTGGCTTGGTTAGCTTATGTGGACAAAAAGTTATGAGGGCCTAAGCGCGAACTGCCCCAAATAGGAATAAAAAGGCCTGGCACAGGAGGGGGAAAAGGCCTGGCAGCGAAGGGGTTAACGCGTGCTTTCAGGACTGCGGTACTCGGTCCCGATAGTAGCATTAGACGCGCTTCATGTTATTATAGAGGCATTGAGCCCGGCGAGGCGAGCATTCCTTCTCTCCTCTCGGACCTCGATACATGGTCCTGTTAGTAATTCTAGACACCCCCTACGTTATGATGGAGGAATTTAGCTCCGCAGTGCGAACGTTCCTTTTCTACTCCCGTCAGGCTGTGCTATGAGGAATTATCTAACACAGGGCACTGCACCAATTTTAAGAATAACATACTTGTCTGATTTAATTTGTACTACTAGCCATACATTATGCTGCACCGCTTCACAGAAGGATGTTTACCTTCGGTAAATTTTTGGCTCTGTGTATCAAAGTGCTGATATGTTTATACTGGATGTTTTCCTGGATTTTTGGGGGGCTATGACCAAGTATATATATTTAAATCAATTTGAGTTTTTCTCGTAGGGGGCCTTGCTCATAACAGTCACATTTGGCTGACATCAACCAGACTGTTCTATATAGATATCCTTTAAGAGATAGCTTAGAATGCACAATCTATATAACACAGACACATGACTTCCAGCAGAATGTCTCTGACTTAACCAATGATTGACATCATAGAAGCCTTTTAACCTTACAGCTCTTTGATCTACATCTATATACTTAGGCCCATATTTATACTTTTTGACGCAAAACTGCACCGGTGCAGTTTTGCTACAAAAATATTACCGCCGGCTAACGCCATTTCTGTGCGCTGTGCGGGTGTCAAATTTATACTATGACGCCCGGCGGTGCAAACCACAGGTGTAAGTCTTTTTTTTTTTACGCACACCGCAGCGTCAAGTCATAAAGCGAAACAACGTTAATGCGGTGGAAATGACTGTGGATCGATTTACGACTGCACACCGGATTTGCGGCATTTTTTGAAGCAATAGCGTCAAAATTCCCCGCAAACACAGCCATTTCAGCAGAGGAGAGCCAAAATGGATCCCAGATGCCTGTACAGACCCCAGGAAGATGACAACGGACCAGAAACCAGTCAGGAGGACCCACACAAGACCCAGGACAGTTTTAAGAAGTAAAGAAAGTGTCGCTTCAGTGCAGAGGAACAGGAAATTTTGGTTAAAGAGGTGACAGAACACCAGCACCAACTGTTTGTCACCTCAAAGTTGCCAATCAGTAGGAGAGAGGCAATATGGCAATAAAATTGTTGACAAGATTAACAGTGTGGCAGAAGTACGCTGGCATTACTGTAAGCGCAGGACCAAGGAAAAGATGGCCAGTAACAGGAAGGCAGCACTGTAGACTGGAGGTGGGAGTCCAGCACACCAGAAGGCCCTGGACCACATGGAGAAGATGGTTGCAGCCGTCATCCCTGAGGAGATCGTCACAGGGATTCAAGGACAGGACAGCGCATACTACCAGGAGACAACGCACATGCAGGGTAAGTCGCATGGGGAATTAAAATGCAATAATGTCAACTGTAAGCAGGGGGGGGATACAGATCACAAAATGCATGGAAGTCATCACATACATGGAGTGGCATCGGTAAAGGGGTATGGCATGGGGGCCTGGCTGGCACAAAGAGAAGCTGGGGCACACCATTACAGTACACCTACAACAGTCCCATGGGGGCATGCTGCCATGCCAACGATGGAGCAAAGGTAAAGCCACGGAAGGAGGGAAGGGCACAGTGTCAAACTGACATCCCATCACACGTTAGCCACTATACCCCCTACATTAACTAGGGCCCAATTAGCAACCTCTAGCCATACCAACAACTGGAATGTCACAGTGACAACAGTTGCCACTACCACCTCCGCTGTGTGTGCTGGTCAAGTAGCCAATGGCAGTAACGTCCCCATGGATCATACACACTTAAATTAGTGGGTTGAGGATGACAACATTATCAATCCCCTAAACAAGACAAAGGCTCCAGTCCTGTCAAATGTGAATGCCCTTAGTTGCCGCAAACATCAGCCAATTTCATCAACAGTAGGAGCTACACAGCACTAAGGACACACCCATGCTGCATATGCCAGGGTCCATCCTGTGCCTGGGTCACAATGCAACATCCCAAATGTCATACTGCTCAGACAACAGCATTGAGGGGGAGGACACATGTAACCGGTCACTGACATGTACCTGCACAGTCAGAGGAGGAAATAGGACACTGCTACGACTATCCGGGCAATCCAAGCACCACACATTCCCCAACATCAGCTGTACACATTACCAATGCTAACATCCATATTGTGCCATAACAATGCTATGCATAGGATACGCTACATGTCAACTACATTTAAGTGGACGTGAAAGATCAGAGACTGGGGCAGGTCCAGATTGTTAAGTGTGCTGCTAGTGCCATCAGAGCACCCACAGCCAGTGAAAGGCCTCACAATGAGAATTGATGTAGACGGAGGCTTGAATAGGACAAGAAGGTGGCAATTCACTATTTGGCCTAAAACAACACTAGAGGAGATGATGCAGACAAGTCTAATAAATTAATACAATACATGTGATATGCATGTGGGCCATAGGCCTGGGAGAATGCCTATCTGAAAGACTGGAGCAATGAACAGGAAACAAGATCACAATGTGAATTGATCACAACGCAGGCATGTCACATCACCAATGCCACAACACAGACACGCTAATTGTACCCTATTTCATTGCAGAGGATGATGGCTCTCCTGCGGATATGCCTGTCCAGGACTACCCTGATGACATGGATGACGAGCTGACAAACATCACCCAGCAGACCATCCAAGATGTCCTTGGAACCCTCCAGACCCCACCTTCAGTCACAAGGAGGAGCTCAGCACAAGCATCCATCACTGAGGACCCACCCACAACACCAATTGTAAGACCTGCTAGCTCCAATACAGCTGAGGACTCAGACGACACAGGCACCAGCTTTGAGAGAACTGTAGTCGGAGTACAGCGGGAGCTGGCCAAGAAGGTACGGGTGGGGATGCAAACTATGGCAGCCAGCCAAGAGGGGGTGCATTTGTGCATGATGTCATCTGCAGATTAGGCAGCAGCCATGCAAGCCCTAACATCCATCCTGCAAGGACTACATCAAACTGGCAAGGAATTCACCACTGCAGTAAGGGAGTTGCCACAACACCTTGCACCCCAAACCTTCCACTGCATGCACAAATGCAATCATGACCCCCTCAGGGCCGGCCTGGCTGCCTACCATCGTGATGTGGCTGCTATTCTTAAAAATCAGCAGATCCTCCTTGCAGCAGTACTGCCGTTAAGACCTTCACAGGTAGCAGCGACCGGGATGTCTGACTTCACGTCTTCTAACACTGAGGTGTGTTGCCCCTTCACAACCACGACCACCACCAACACCACCACCAAGAACAGAGGAGGCAACACACACATCAGAAGAAGAAGACATGGAACAGATCACCTTCACACGGAAAAGTACCCGGAAGCACTAGTCCCTGCCACATGGCCAACTATTACCAAGGTCCAGCGCTTTGTAACATGCCAGTCTTACAACAACTATACTCAATGACTGTTCTACAAACCACTGTTTATCTTGTCATCCTGCCCAGTGGTTGTCTCTCACTTACTCATTGGCAAATCCTGTCCTTCTGTAGTGTCTGACACATCACCCCAGCATGTCAAATGCATTTTCCTTTAGTACTTGTGTAGGATCACAATGGAAGATGTCACTATAATGGACTCACAATCATGGACAATGTATATATAGCACTACAGCACTTTTCAATAAATAGCACTTACACAACCACTTTGTCTCTGTGTAATGTGACACATCAACTGTGCAGTAGATAACTGAAATGTGCCTACTGTCAAATTACGTAGCTTGTCAATACAACTGTCCTGAAATTATGTAGTCAGATAACCTTGCACAGTGGCCTGGATTGCATCATACTCTTCCCTTCCTGAGGGTAATATCTGATGAAAAGAGAAAACATACACCATCATGCTGTGTTGGACAGAATAATGCTTCCTCAAGGGATATCTAAGTCATCAAATAGTGGCAGCAAAATGTTGTCACCATGCAATACTAACACATATAACAGTGCACACAAATCTAAGCAAACACTCAAAAAACTGCATGAATGAAGGTGTCTGAGTTTCCATCCAAATACGTAATCATGCTGAACAGTGTCACAAATGATGTCTGTGAGTCATGAAGAGGATACTACAAGAGTGCTTACGACCACTCAACTTATAAAGGTTTCCTTGAACATCACACTGCAGTCAGACCTAAAACAGTTCCCCTAATACCAAATCTGGAAACACTGTTTGAGACTTTGAAAACATACTTATTGAAAAAAAACACGTTGGGATCCATATTAACTGTGATTGGTTGCAGTGAATGGTGGAATCTTTGCAAGGTAGCTCTGGGGTAGCTGCCAATCTTACAGCTCAGTTGGGATTTGGTCGTAGCATAGAACACAAATGTAATAGAACAAAATTCATGTACACTTATGCCAAGGCACTGATCAACAAGCATTTAACACATACTGTAAAGGGTTCACTATATATTTATTAAACGGAAATAACAGAAGAGGAAACTCGGGGGGAAAAGTCTTACCTACCCTAATCTACCCTAGCTACTCATTACCCACAACTGTCCCTTACTAACCTAAGCTAAACTTACTTATCACATGTAACAAAATGTTCTAAACATCAACCCACAACCCCCCTTATGAGACGGGACACATGGAGGACAACAGATACTAACCAAAACACATACTATCCTATATTAAACAAATCTGTATTTTATTTTTTATTTTTGATATTTAAAAAAATATATATTTTTGTAAACACACAAGAACCCCAACAGAGACCCCCACACACTCAAAAACGAAAAAAATAGAAATAATCAGGACCCCACACCCACTAACACTAACTAAACTAACATCCTATACTAACCTAACACTAAGCCCCCTAAGCCCACTTAGTATAAGAACAAGGAAAGAGGAAGGAGGGGAGGGAATCATGTCCATTTAAAAAGTCTAGATGTTGGTCCTCCGGAGGGTCCGCTTTATGGACCGCACACGCCTGTTCATATGGCAAACATCCCGGCTCAGGTGACTAATTTTCCGTAGGACAGGGTCCACTTTGCTTTGCATATCCTGAAAAGCTGCAGGGTCAACTGTAGCAGCTGGGGCGGTCTGGGTACCAGCTGAGGATGTGTGTGGGCATGTATAGTCTGTGCCTGTGGGCTGCCCTGAAGGTGTTCCACTGCTAGGGCCTGGAGCTACTGCAGACGTTGTTGGGACAACAGTCCCAGCTGTGGGTGCTGCCACCTGGGTGGAAGTAGTGGTTGTGCTGGTGGTGGCTGTGGTGGGCTCAATAGTTCCACCCTGTGGGAAAGCCCTCCATGCTCCGGAGGCCCGTTTGTTCCTTTATCTTCGGGCCATCAGTCTGAACCCTGACTCTACCAGCAGGATATGCTGGTAACGCATTGCCCACCTCTGGAACTCACGGACCTGGATGGGTGTCATGTTAGTAGCTGTGAAGACAAAGGCAAACATTTTACATTAGGAACTGCATTGTGTGAAATGGCACAAGAAGTTAATCAGACAGTATATCTACTGTACTTGTAACAGCTCCTATCATCATACAGATCATTGAAGGTCCCTGAGGAAGTACATGGCAGGCCAGCCTACAAAGGTCATATCACACATAGCACATCCAAACCCTACAAGATGGGTAACAACTGGCATTAATTTGGCATCAGACTTCTATCAGTTGTCTGCTAACAATCATGCAGCACATCCTGCGCCAATGCCAGGGCTACAAATGTCAGTGTACTGGATGGAAATCTAGGGCCACATGATCTGCAAGTTGTAAATGGACTTGCTAGTATAGTACTCATGTGCTATACCTGAGTGTGTATACTAGGTTCCGACCAAACATTCACTTATTTACATGTCTGTGTAGCATACTTGTATCATCAGTCCTAGGTACACTATTCACAAACCCATGCCTGTGTTTGAGTGTGGGGGGTGGATAAACAACTAACAATTTCAAACAACATGGACACCCAGAAAGCTATAGAAAGCTGGACATGTGTTTGGCTCTACACACACACACCACAGGTAAGGTGTATCAAAAAATAGGAGACAGCAAACCCTTGACCAATCCCAGTGCCACACATGTCTGGAAATGCAGACCTTTGTCCACATCATATACTTCCAGTAAGGCATGACTTACAACAGACACAGAGTTGCAAGAACACCCATGGCCATGATTTGCATGCACACCTAGGCCATTGCACTCAAGTGCCACATACTTGTAGCACTACATGTGGAGCTACATGTTGCTAGGAAGTTCACCCTACAGTTTCATAAGTACTTTGGTAAATCGGGAAGCAGAAGTCTGTGGGTAAGCATTTTGCAGCCCTATTCTTGGAGAATGTGGGTCTGACAGGCAGACTAAATCTGAGATTAGTTCCAGTGCGACCTATATAGACATTATTGGCTCCTAATTTGTGTTGCTGTCTGACACAAAGGCAGCACCAAATTACATTAAGCAGAAGTATTCTGTAAGTTTGCAGACCACGTGCTTCCTGACAGCTGGCAATTGTGGTCCTTCACATACTCCATCAATGACCCTGTATGTTTCCGAAGCATTCCACACAGTCAGCAACTTAGCCGGCAGATATTGTACAAATCATCTGATGTCACTACAGAGCTTTTAATTGTGCCCATTTACATGATTTGTACTCAACAACAGGGCAATCAATCACTATTCCCAGGTGGTCCATCAGATCTTGCTCCCAGGGTGATGAAGTCAGCCCAGCGGTTCTTCAGCTGGTGGTCATTCCTCTGGCTTCCATATACGCGCTTCAAGTGATGCAGGACCTTTTCCCATCTGATTCGTCGCTCCTCAGTGTGATACCCCTGTATCACCCTGCCTCGATCATCAGTGGGAGGAAATGGCACACCAGCCATATAAACCCCCCAAGCTCCTCCTTAACCATCCTGCCAAGACGTGGCCTACCCAACATCTTAGCACCGAAAAGGGGAATAGGGGATAAAGAAGAACAAAGTAGAAAAGGGGGAAAGTAGAAGTACAAAAAAGTAAACTTAATAACTAAAAGTGCCCAACTATCCCCAAACTAGCACTATCCACAACAGACTCCCACAAACAACAAAGACAATACAGTACTGGGCAAGTGTACACAAACACACTCAGACAGTATACAACAACAATATTTATTTCACAAACTAACAAGTAATGGAGCACACAGGAGACAAAAGCACAAATTCACGGACAAAACTCAGAACACAGCCACACAGTCTAGAAGAATCACAGACTGCAAAGTGAAAGTGAAAGTACACCCACTGTACATAATCTGTAAACAGGACATCCTATTACATCACTTATTGAATAAAATGTCCGCCGTTTTTATCGTTATGTGTCATATTTTTGCACGCATACAGGATGTGCGTCATTTTTTTCGATGCACAGGAGTAAAAATTAGGCCGCATCCATATATTTGCAAATAGTCTTAACACTTAACCAATTTTCAGGGCATTATGCGTTGTTTTTCAGGCATAAGTGTAATTTTTTGACGCTTGTGCGTCATTTTTTTACGCGTGTGTGTCAAAATTTCAGGGCATGAACTGGTTTTGGGTATTTTTTTCCATTTTAATGTTATGTTATATTTAGGACACAACACAGATAGGCTGATTGCACCCACTTTGGTGTTGATGGTGGATGTTCACATATGAGACATCATACTGCTGCGGACTATGACCCATTACTTCCTTAACAGGATTTTCACGCTTGGCTGACGCACTAGATGGCCATATGTGTAGCCTACATATATGTATTGCACAATTTGGGCATGTTTGGTATCAGGAGAGGATAGCAAGGTGACGCACATGAGTACAATACCTCAATGGCTATGGCTCAATGTGTGTGCAGTGGCTACTAATGTATTTGTCGACCCAGTGTGTGTGCATCACAAGATGCATTATTGCAAATATGCTTGTATGAATGTGAAGTCAATGTTTCCAAACCTTAGATGCAAGCCGTTGTGGAAATGAGAGAGGACATGTGCTAGTCATACATGTAGCAACATCTGTTGTGTGCACTTCCAAGATTTTGGGTAACGTACACACCACAAATGACAAATCATGCACCAGATAGATGGCAGACGCTTGTTCATGTCAATGGTCCACAAGTTGGCCATCCCATGTCCTAGAATTTTGGTAACTGCTTCCTAGGCACTTGCTGGTGAACCCACAGTGCGTCAGGCACATGCATAGATGAAGTGGGTACCATGTTATTGGCACAGACAGCCAAAGGTGAACCACAAATGTAATATGACGCCACAGTTGTGGTCATATGACTGAGCCACAACTCTCCAGTGGCAGTGGTGGACCAGCAGACGAGGCAGCAGGTGTCCACATATTTCCAGTGATCAATTGCACAGAGGTGTCTTGTTCATATGTGTGGTCCAATGTTGATCCTGCATATTTTTAGGGGTGTATGTTGTCACAGTTACGTCCAGGTCTCATCACAGGGTAAGTTGCATGGGGACAGAGATGCCTAAATGTTAACTGTAAGCGGGGGGCATACCTACTGCACAATGCATGTCTGCTATGATCATCAGGTAGTTGAAAGGGCAGAGGGGCATGGCACGGGTGCATGGGCTGGGCAGGGGAAACCTGAGGCACAGCACAACACTATACCAACAACCTTTGCATGGGGGTACTCTGCCATGCCAAGGCTGTTGGAAAGGCAAAGGCAGTCTAGGAGGGTAGGGTACAACGTAAAACTGGCCTGCTGCCACACGACAGCTGGTATTGTCACTACATGAACTAGGGCTTAGTTACCACTCTCAGGCCATATCCGCAAGTGGTATTTACCAGTGACAACAGTTGCCACTACCACCTGTGATATGTGTGCAGCTCAAGTAGCTTATGACAGTACGTACCCATGGATCAAACACACCCAAAATGGAGGGTTCAGGATGACGACGTTATCAATTCCCTGTAATTCCTAACAAAAGTGCAAATCCTGTCAAATGCTCATGTCTATAGGCACAATAAAGATTAGGTATTGTTACTCACATTATGAAGTACACAGCAGTAATGTCATACCCATACTCCACATTTCAGGGTCTACCCCGTGCCTGTGTTACAATAGCTGCAATGCCACCTTGCAACATCCCAACTGTCATACTGCTAAGACAACAGCATTGAGGGTGAGGACATATGTGACTCAGTAGCTAAACACACCCACCCATTCATAAGAGGAAATGGAACACTGCCAGGACCATCACTGCAATCCAATGTAGCACAGATTCCCCAACATCAACATTACACACTACCAATGCTGACACCTGTATCGTGCCATGCCAATGCTATACATAGTATATGCTAGGTCTCAACAACATATAGGCTGATTTGAAATATCTGAAACTAGGTCAGTTTCAGATTGTTAAGTGTGGTGCAAGTGGCATCAGAACACCCACAGCCAGTGCAAGGCCTCACCATGATAATGGAAGTAGACGGAGGGTGTGAGTAGGACAAAAAGGTGGCAACATACAATTTGGACAGAACCTACACCTAGAGGATGTGACGCAGACAAGTCCCTATACTGCCCACGCTACATGTAACATGCAGGTGGGGCATAGGCCTGGGAGAATGCAAATCTTAATGACAGGAACAATGAACAGGAACCAAATGCCAATGCTCATTGTAGAGGGTGATGGCTCTCCTGGGGAAATGCTTGTCCTGGACTTCCCTGATGACATGGATGACGAGCTGACAAACATCAGCCAGCAGACCTTCCAAGATGTCCTTGGAACCCTCCAGACTCCAACTTCAGTCCCAAGGAGGAGCACAGAAGTAGCAGCCATCACAGAGGAACCACCCACCACCCCAACCGTACAACCAGCCAGCTCCAACCCAGCTGAGGACACTGGTACCGCCTTTGAGAGGACTGTAGTTGGAATACAGTGGGAGCTCGCCAAGGAGGTGCGGTGGGGATGCAAAATATGGCAGGCAGCAGCCATGCAAGTGCTACCATCCATCCTGCAAGGACTACAACAATGTGCAAGGGAATTCACCACAGCAGTAAGGGAGTTGCCACAACACCTGGCATCCCAAACCTTTCACAGTGTGCACAAGTACAATCATGACGCCCTCAGGGCCGACCTGACTGCCTACCACAGTGATGTAGCTGCTATACTTAAGAACCAGCAGCTCCTCATTGCTGCAGTAATGCCCTTAATAGCCCCACAGTTGGCAGCTACCAGGAATTCTGAATCCACGTCTTCAAACACTGAAGTGTGTGGTGCCCCTTCAAACTCACCACCACCAAGGGCAGAGGAGATGACACATACATCAGAAGATGAAAACGTGGAACAGATTACCTTCACCCGTAGGAGTACCCAGTAGTTCCAGTCCATGCCACATGGGCACTGATATCCTAGGTCCTGTGCTTGTTAACATGGCAGTCTTGCTACAGTTGGTCACATGAACTGTTCTCCAGCACACTGTGGGGCATATTTATACTCTGTTTGCGCCAAATGTGCGTCAAAAATTTTGACGCACAATCGGCGCAAACTCTGCCCCATATTTATACTTTGACGTCCGACCCCGCGGGTGTCAAAATTCCACCATGTGCGTCATTTTTTGGAAGGGGGAACCAGCCTTGCGTTAATTATATGCAAGGGAGGCGTTCCCTTCCAAAAAATGACTTTAAGGCCTGTGCCCCATATTTATACTCTGATGTCATTTTGACGCACAGGAGGGGGTGGGCCTTAAAAAACGGCGCACAGCCTGATGGGCGCCGTTTTTTTAATGCCTGGGTCAGGGCAGGCGTTAAGGGACCTGTGGGCTCGGAAGGAGCCCAGAGGTGCCCTCCCCTGCCCCCAGGGACACCCCCTGCCACCCTTGCCCACCCCAGGAGGACACCCAAGGATGGAGGGACCCATCCCAGGGAAGTAAAGGTAAGTTCAGGTAAGTATTTTTTTTCCGTTTTTTTTTGTGGCATAGGGGGGCCTGATTTGGGCCCCCCTACATGCCACTATGCCCAATGACCATGCCCAGGGGACATAAGTCCCCTGGGCATGGCCGTTGGGCAAGGGGACATGACTCCTGTCTTTCCTAAGACAGGAGTCATGTCAATGGAGGTTGGGCGTCAAAAAAAATGGTGCAAATCCGGTTTGAGGCCTGAATTTTGCCTCAGACCTGACTTGCCCCATTTTTTCCCGCACAACCCCCATTTTCCCATACGCCGGTGGTGCCTGGTGTCATTTTTTTTCACGCACACCAGTCCGCAGCGCCGGCTAACGTCATTCCATAAATAAGGCACATGCATGGCGCATTGGAATGGCGTTACCCGGTAGTAATATTTTTGACGCACAACTGCGTTAGCGCAGTTGTGCGTCAAAAAGTATAAATATGGGTCTTTTTACCTTGACACTGTGCTCCGTGATTGTCTCTCACTACCTCATTGGCAATTCATGTTCCTTTGCACTGTATGACACTTCACCCTGGCATGTCCAATGACATGTCCCATTGCACTTGTGTTGCATCACAATAGAATGCGTCACACTAATGGACTCAGAATACTAAACTATGTAATTATTGCACTACAGCACTGTGAGAAAACAGGGCTGATTGCAGAGGCCCCCAAACTTTTTGCCCCCATTTTCCACTTTTTGCTGGTGTTTTCCTGACTCTGATGGTGCCCTAGGTACTGCTAACCAGTCCCAGGGCCTGTGCTCTGTGTAAAATGGATATGCAAATTAGGCTAATTATAATTGGCTAAGTTAACCTACCTATAAGTCCCTAGTATATGGTAGGGCATGTAGGTTTAGGGACCACAGCATAGGTAGTGCAAACATAGGTGCACTGCTGAGGTGCCCAGTGTCATTTTAAAGGCAGGCCTGCCTTGCTGGCTGCTTTTAAATTAAAGTTATATGCAAATTCGACTTTGGAATTAAAAGTAGTTCCAAATTCTTAAACTACCTTATTTTTACATATAAGTCACCCCTAAGGTGTGCCCTATGTGCCCCTAGGGCTGGGTGCCATGTAACTATAAGCAGGGACCTTATAAAAATAGTTTTATAAGCCCTGGTGAGGTAAAAACAGCCAACTGCGTTTTTCCCTCATTGTAGTAAATGGCCTTCTAAGGCTAGAATGGGGAGACTTTATTTTCATTTTTAAAGTCTCCTTAAATGATGCATACCAAGAGTTTGGTATCAAATTAATTGTTGTAATAAATCCCACAACTTCCAGTTGTTGGATTTAATATAACTTGTTCAGGTAAAGAGTTTTAAACTTTACCTGAAAAGTTGCCAATTTCAGCCCTGCATTGTTTTTGCTGCTGTGCTCTGATTGGCCAGCTCTAGTAGCTTGGCCAAGCTGCCTTGATGAGGTGTGAAGTGGCCTGGCTTCACACAAAGGAATGTGCCTGTGGGAGGGAATCTCCCCTCAGCAGATGGTGAAGCAGGAAGGGGGAGGGCTGCCAAACTGGTCTTCAAAGGCAGAGAGGACATTTGGAGCAACCAGCAACAACCCCATATCCTGCAACCCCAGACAACTAGGTGCCCCCTTGATTAGATTAGGAGAGGGCAGGAGAGGGGTGTGTTTATGATTTTTAGCCACACCAGTGGGTGGGCTCAGCCAGATGTAACCTCCAAAAATCAGATTCAGCCATGATGGATTTTTAGAGAATGTTGCCTCCTGGGATTGATTTTTGCCACACTTCCCAGGAAGTGGTCATCACAGGGGGAATGACCCTGCACCTGATTGGAGAACCAGGACCCCCCTGCTTTTCACCCAGGAGCAAGGATAAAACTGGCAGACCTGCACCCACACCTCAGTTCCCTACCACATCCAACAAGGAAGAACAACAGAAGAAGAAGGACTGCCCTGCTGGACCCCTGGCCTGCACCTGGAACCTACACTCAGAAGGACTGCACCAGTTGCACACTTGGGCTTCACCACAAGAAGGACTTTGCCTGGCTTCAACTGGTTCAAGGAGGGACTCCCTGTTTGCTACAGGTGAAAAATTGCTATCCAGAGTCCCCTGCACCAACTCCTGAAGAAAGCGACCAGCTGACCACTGTCCAGTGGCCAAAAAGGAGTTTGTGCCAGGTGCATTCTGGGAGTTGTAGTCCGCACCCCCCCAAGGACCATCTCAGAACTTCTGGACCCTTGGGGTGAGCTGTGGACCCAAAAGAACCTTAAAAGGACATCTGGGAGAAGCCCCAGAAGTTTGGAGAGGTTTGGACAACTTTTGTAAAAAAGCTCCATAAAGGGACCGACCCGCCGCGGCAACTCTAGCCGGCTTGCCTCAACCGCGACCCGGCCTGATTTGCTGGTTCGTCCCGGTAAAGGAAATCTCAGAAAAAGAGACTAAGTCCGAAGGTAAAAAGTTGACCGGGACCTCCCAGCCAGCGTATCCGAGGAGGGCTCCACGGACTTCAGATCAAGATCCAGGTTTACCCGGGTCGAAGGATTTTCACCTCGCAAAAACAACTAAGTCCGAAAGGTAAAAATCTCCACCAAGGATTCCAGCATCGCGTATCCGGAGAAGGGCTCAAGGAGGTCGGATTGGACTGGCAGGTTCGTCCCGCTGAAGAAAATCTTCGAAAAAAAGACTAAGGCCCTCATTCTGACCTTGGCGGTCTTTTCGCAAGACCGCCGAGTTACCGCCGCGGTGAAGACCGCCGACCGCGGCGGTATGCCGCTGTGCGTATTCCGACCGCTGGGAGCGTTCCGCCGGGAAACCGCCAGCAGCCACACTGGCGGTCGGCGGAAAAGTGGAGACTGGTCAACCTCCACCGCCATGCCAGCAGAACACCGCCCACAGAATTACGACCCACATATCTGTGTGGTGGTCTTCTGTTGGCGGTGTTCTGTTGGCGGTCACCTCCCCATGGCTCCCGTCGCCTCCCGGAGGACCAACGCACAAGGTAAGTTGATCGTCCGTTAGGGGAGGGGGTGGGGGGGTGTTGTGTGATGTGTGCGTGCATGGGGGTGTGCGTGTGAGTGTGTAGAGGGGGTGTGTGAGTGCGTGTATGCGGGCGGGGGGTGCTGCTGTGTCTATGGGTAATGTGTGCAGTTCGGCGGGTGCGCATGGCTGCATGTATGTGTGCGGGTATGTGTCCCCGTTGTGTATGTGTGTGTGTAGGGGGTGTGTGCATGTCGGGGTGCATGTATGTGCATGTCGGGGGTGGGGGTGGGGAGGGGGTTCGTACCACCTCTGGGTGGTGGCAGGGGGGTGGAGGGTGTGGGGGGAGGACTTGTGGGGGGTAGTGGGGGGTGGGGGAGACCCCTATCAGTGCCAGGGAAGGAATTCCCTGGCCCGATAGTGCCTACCGCCATGGTTCGCATGGCGGTTCCCGACCGCCAGAAACCGCAGCGGTAAGCAGGGTCATGATACCGTTGGCGGTCTTGGGACGACCGTCGGGCCGGAGTGCGCAAACTCCAGCCCGGCGGTCATGACCGCCGTGGCGGTCGGAGTGGGGAAGTGGCAGTCGATCGCGGCGGTGACCGCCGCGGTCAGAATGCCATTTTTTTGACCGCTGGTCTGTTCGCGGTCCGACCGCCGCCTCTCCGCCGACCGCCAAGGTCAGAATGAGGGCCTAAGTGTGAAGGTAAACTTTTAACCGAGGCCTCCCGCGGCCTGTAGCCGAGCAGGGCTCCATCGCGGTCGGCCTGAAACTTTGACTTTGCCCCGGTCGAGGTGCAACCAGATGACCCGATTGGCGCTTTTTGTTTCTAGGCGCTAAAAAAATAATAATTCTTTAAAAATTCATATCTCCGGTTCCCCTTATCTGATTTTATTTGTTTTGGTGTCATTTTAAAGATAAAAATATATATTCTATTTTTATAAATTGGTTTTGGATTTTTAAACTGTTTCCTGTGTTTTATTTAATTACTGTTTTGTGATATTTGAATGCTTTACACTCTGTCTCCTAAGTTAAGCCTTGACGCTCGTTGCCAAGCTACCAAGGGTTGAGCTGGGTTTAATTTACTGAGACCTAACTGGACCTTAGTGGAGGTTAGTGGCCTATTGCTAAGTTTAGGTACCTACCTGCCCTTAACAATAACCCATTTTCCAACAAGCACTTTAAAATAAATAGCACTTACACAACCTCTTTGTCTCTGTGTAATGTGACACATCAACTGTGTAGGAGATTAGTGATCTATGCCACATGTCAATGGCCCTAGAATGTCAATACAAATGTGTTGAAAGATTGTGGGCTGATAACCATGCACTGGGGTCTGGACTGTATCATCTGCGCTTCGTGCGGCTTATTTCTGAAGTAAATTGAAAACTAACAGTATAATGCTGTGTTGGACTAAAAAAGTCTGTTTCAAGGTATGTATAAGCTGAAAATCAATGTGGCCAACATTCCCTTCAAGATAATCTTTATGTATGTGACATCTGACTATAAACTTTCATCACACACACCATACAGCAGAAATGGATGTGTACGAGTGTATGGACAAATATGTAACCTGGGAGTACAATGTAAGAAATGATAGGTGTGATTTATGTATACAATATTACAGTAGAATAGAACATCACTCAGCTTATCAGGGTCCACATGAACATCAGGCAGACTACCAAAGAGCCCAAGATTCCAAATCAGGACTCAAGTGATGACAGATTTAAAAACACATCCAAACTTCACAACACATTGGGAACCATAGTAACTTTGAGTGGTGGGTGCAATAGATGGCAGATGCATAGAGAAGTAGCTTTGGTGAAGCTGCCAATGTGACTGCACATTAGGAATTGTGAATAACCATGCCAATAAAGGGATTCAGATGCAGGATGGAACACAAATACAAATACATAATTGACACTGTTCACCCATGCCAAGGCCCTGATCCCCAAGCATATGACACATACAGTAAAGGAGTACCTAAAACTTTATCTCCCAGTAATACAGGATACCAACTCTAGGGGAAACACCTTAACTAACCTAACCTATCCTAACTACACATTACCCACAAGTGGCCCCAACTACCCTAAGCTAAGCTTACCTATCACATTTAACTAAATACTCTAAACATAACTTTTGTGTTTTTAAAAATATTTTTAAAAAAATATTTAGTTATTTTTTTATGTTTACACATAAACCCCAACATCATCCATCACCCACCCACCCATGAACAAAATGTAATAATATAACCCCCTATACCTCAAACCCACTTATACTAACTAAACTAACAACCTACTCTAACCTAACACTAAACCTCCAAAACCCACTAAAGATAAGAACCTGGAAAGAGGAGGGATGGGAGGGAACCATGGGTAAGGATCCAAAAGTCACAAATTGACCCTCTGCAGGATCTTCTTAATACCCCACAGTCTCCTGCTATTGCAGAACACCTCCTGCTGCAGCCAGTCCATCCTGTGCAACATCTGTTGCATGTCACGTCTCCTGTTCTGAAATTCTACATTGTCTATCACTGCAGCTGGGGTTGTCTGTGTTCCACTTGTTGATGGGACTGCTGGTGCCGGTGCTGTGCTTGGAGGGGGAGGTGCAGGAGCTGCTCTTTGTGGGCCTGGGGCAGATGAGGTTGAAGGACCTGCAACAGGGTCTGTCATCCTTTGGGTGACTGTGGTCTCAGCTGTAGTGGTGGTGGTGGCTGTTGTGGTCAAGGCTGGCCCTTATTGAGCAAATGCCCTTCAGACCACTGTGGCTATCTCATGGCGATAATGGTGTGCCATATTGCAGAACCCAGACTCCACATCTAGTATGTGGGGGTAATGCATTGCCTACCTCTGGAATTCCCTGATCTCATGTGCATTCATGTTGGCAGCTGTAAAACTAGAGAAAGCCAAACATTAGTGACATCATTATGTGATACATCTACATATGATATTGTAACACTTCCTCAAAAATAGCTGATACTGTCCAAATAACAGTACAGATCATAGAATGTCCCTGAGGAATGACAGGCCAACACGGCCTACACATCTACTATCTAACAGCACAGCAATGCACTAAAAGGTGTGTACCTACTGAAATGATCTGTGCATCTCTGTACTGCTGTTAGTCACGTAACAAATGCTGCAAGTACTCCACGTGTGTCAGGCCAACTAATGACTATCTTCTGGAAGAGGACCAAGGCCCAAAATACCTGTGATTTGTAAATGGAATTGCCTGGATGGTATGCAGTTGCTAATCATGAGGGGGCATCCTAGGTTCGAACAAATTAATGTTTGAATTACATGTCTGTCTTCTACACTGCGATCCTCACACCTAGGTACACATATTTACTAACCCTAACTCTGTGCCTCAGGGTGGAATGGACATGCAACACATACTTTCAAACATCAAGGACAGGCAAGAAGCTTTGGACAGTTATCCATGGGTTTAGTCAGTCCACCACAGGTAAGGAGGGCTGCTAACTAGGATTGACTCAAACATTGGACACTCACATCCACATTTATGTTTCTTATTGTGAAAAATTGTCAACATCATTAGATCTCACTGATACCTTTCCAAAAACAAGCACAGAGATGCAAGCACCCATCTGGGCTTGACATGCATGCACACCTATGACATGTCACTCAAGTGCCACATGAACGGAGCACAACATGTGGAGCTAGATGCTGCGAGGAAGTCAAACATACAGTCTTACATGTTCATTAGTTAACAGGGATGCTCAAGTGTGTGGGTAATACTTCGGCATCACTGGTCCATGTGAATCAGGGTATGACTTGCTGACTAAATCATGAAACTGGCCACTTCCAAATTAATCATTGGCATACATGTAGCAAAAAATCACCCTGTTCACCTGCCTATGCCTATAGCGCAGCACTCGACTCCCAATGTATGACTCTCCGCCACAGAATGTCCAACTCAAACATGGAACAAAATGTCAAAGTCCAGTCAAGTCACATATCAGATCATGTGCCAGCACATCATACCTTGCAATGAGTCCAACACACAGGAGTCAATCACACAACAGCTGCAAACACAAAACAGGACAAACATATCAACACTTACTGGATACGTCTGGGTCCACAAATCGAGCCACTTCACCAATTGTGTAGGGGGCTGGTCTACCTGTAAAAACATGGAACGGTGAAATGTGCTCAATATCTGCTCCCTGTACATAACTTGGATAAACAAATTACTGTGTGTGACCTTTTATATGATACAGGCATGTAGACACCCCAACATATATACTACTGCAAACCTGCATTGACACTGTCACTCCAGTGAGTGATAGACACACATATGCACACATGCACTGGCCCTAACAATCATGTGGTGCCAAACATGATTACTGAATTTAGTGCAGAATTGTTTCTAGAGGGTACTCCATTTCTTAATTTGTTATTATGAGAGACATGCAAAGCCACATTCCTGGTGCACTGCAATACCAGTGGCTCATGTATTGTGGCTTGTGCATCAAGGGAAAATGAGTTACTGTGTGAGTCTCATGAGGGTTGACTTTAGTTCTGGAATTATTGTGCTTTCTATGGTCCATTATATGTTTGCCTGTGTTGTATGTAGGTTACATATGCCACATTGGCAGTGTACCCAGAGCCATATATGCCCCCTATGACACCATGATGGCAGAGATCCTGTGTGTTACTTGATGACAATGCAATGCTAAATGTGGGTTGGCCATTTATCTAAATCAAAACAACAAACAAATATATGCTGCCAGTGTCTATTTTTATCATCCGTGACAGAATGCATGGGCACAGGTGTAGTCATTGCACCTGAAATGTGTTACTCTGGGCCTTGTGTACCTATATCAGGTATTGTAGATCACAGTCTGCCACATTCATTAGCTTACATTTGCCAAGTTGGGTGATCTGTGGTTATACAACCGAACTGATACTGTCCCCTAATGAAAACATGGTTTAGCAAATGTCCTACTTCTGCAATCTTGATGACGTAGGTCTGGATTTGTAAGCACCTTGGAATGGAGGCACTCACAGGAATGCTGTCCTGTCGATCTTAGCATACAACAATGTCTGTGATAGCCTTCATACTGAGAAGTGAACAATTGTGCATAAGCTGAACTAGATCAGAAGGGGTGTACCAAACATTAACTAGCAAACTATGTTGTGACTTTAAATGTATGATGGTCCCTTGCACAACATCAAGCCAATAAATATTTTCTGACCATGCATTCACAAAGGTCAGGGATCCCGCGAAGATCCATTAACTTTAGAAAAATGTTTGGCTATAAAGTGACACAGATGGCAAATGCACCAGCTCTGTACCAGCAATAGTGCCCAATGCAAAAATGTTGTTGGGCTATGCTACTCAATGATAGGAATTCTATGCCTACTCCGAAAAGCCACAAGACGAACCTGTGTACTGCTACTTCAATCTGGTAGAATCCGGGCACAATTACATTTGGCCATGTGAAAGATTATCTGTCCAGACATGAACACACAGAAACAATGAACTCAGGGCAGCTGTAATTGTTTTTTTATGTGTAGCATATGCTTCATTTGTTTACGCTACAGCTATCTAAAGTAGCACAACAAATAGATATTATCAAGTGGGCATTACATTGGCATCCACAATTAATTTAAATGCTGCACAAACCAAGTCGAAATATTAGCCTAAGACATTAAGGGGGTCATTACAACCCTGGTGGACGGTGTTAAAGCGGCGGTAAGACCGCCAACAGGCTGGCGGTCGTTTTTTTAGTATTATGACCATGGCGGTTACCGCCATGGTCATCCGCCGCTTCCCCGTTCCGCCCGCCAGGGCGGAGACGACTGCTGGCCTGGAGACCTGGGTCTCCAGCCCGGCAGCCGTGACAATACCGCCGCCGGTATTGTGACCCGGCGTACCGCCATGGATTTCCGGCAGGAGGAACCGCCATGAAATCCATGGCGGTAAGCACTATCCGTGCCAGGGAACTCCTTCCCTGGCACTGATAGGGGTCTCCCCCACCCCCACCCCGACTCCCTCCCCTACACCCCCCACCACCCCTGCTACCCCCCAAAGGTGGCAGGGCCCCCCTCCCCACCCCGACCCCCAACATAACATTACTGACACACACCCGACAGGCACGCAGGCACCACCAACACACATACAAGCACACACACCGACATACATGCCAACATACACACACACACACTCAGACATGTACACCCACATTCACACATTCATGCACACATCCATACAGACATACATACAGACAGACACGCACACATTTCTGAAACACGCAACACCCCCGCAAGCATACACGCACTCACACACCCCCCTACATACAGAGACGCACACCCCCATGCACCCACACAACACACAAAACCCCCCACCCCCTCCCCTAACAGATGATCGACTTACCTGTTCCGCCGATCCTCCGGGAGGGGACGGGAGCCATGGGGGCAGCTTGGCCATCACCACACCGCCAACAGAACACCGCCGCGCAGAATCACAGGACGTGATTAGCTCGGCGGTGTTCTGTTGGCGTGGAGGTGGAGCAACCTCCACTTCCCCGCTGCCTGCAAGTATGGCTGTTGGCGTCTCTCCGTCAGAAAAACGACGGAGGGCAGCCAACAGTCATAATACGCCGAGCGGTAAACCGCCACTACTGGCGGTCTTCCGCACGGCGGCGAGGTTGTAATGACCACCTAACTGAGGTTAGGAAGATAATTGTATGTAGGGCCATGAATACTGTGCAGACATGTCTTAAAAGATTTGGGAGCAACTTTGGTTGCTTGCATTAGCATGTAAAATACATCTCATTCCTGGTATGCTCACAGGCCCTGAATAATACTTTTGTTTGTGCCACATTACCATCATCTATTGACGTAAAAGCAGAACTTATTAACAAGATAAAGTTGTCTTATGTAAGTTTGTGCAGCTTTTGCGTCAACAAATGATGGTAATGCGTAGCAAAAATAGTATTCATCAGTGCCACAGTTTCTTCAACTTGCATTCCACATGTCCACAAACATTACATGCAACATGTCACAAAATCTGCTACTGTCACTACAGAGCATTTAACTGTACACATTAGTCTAATTTGTACTCACCAACAGGGCCACCAATCACCTCACCCAGGTGGTCCAGCAGGTCTTGCTCTCTGGCCACCAGGTCAGCCCAGCGATGTTTCAGTTGGTGGTCATTGCGCTGGCTGTTGAACAGTCTTTTTAGATGGAACAGCACCTTTTACCACATGCGCCTCCTAACCTCGGTGTGATACCCCTGTATCACCCTGCCACCAGCCTCCAACATCAGGGAGAGGAAGTGGCACACCAGCCAAATAAAAGTCCCCAGATCCTCCTCATCCACTCTCCCCAGACTTGGCCTTCCCAACATATCAGAAATAATAGGGATAGGAAAGGGTAAAGAAGGAAATACAGGGAAAGGAGGTATGAAAAGTAAACTTAAAGAACCCACAAACAGTCCAACAATACCCCAACTAACAATACACACTAACACACTCCCAACAGTACAAAGACAAAACTAATCTAAAAAAATGACAAACACACTGTCATCTGTTGTTTTTGTAATTGTCTATGTAAATTAGTGTAAATGGAAATGGCACACAGGAGCCAAAAGCACAATATGACAGACACAAGTCTAAACACAGCCACACAGGCAAGAAGAATCACAGACTGCAAAGTGAAAGTACACCCACTGTACCATTTCTATAAACAGGATACCCTATTACATCACTTCCTGTCTCAAATGCGGTGCGTTTTTAGTATGATGCATGAAATTTTATGATGCTTACGGGCTTTGCGTCAATATTTTTTGAGGCATATGCTTGAAAATACCCCCGCATTCAAGGATCAATATTTTTTTAATGGATAAATAATTTCATGAGGTGCAATGTTGGAATTAACGCTAGGGACCAATCGATGTATAATGTGTGTGAATGGCATTTTTTAACGCATATGCGTCATATTTTGACACGTCTTTTTTCATGCATTTTCGTCAAAATATCTGTCTATAACTGTGTTTGTGTCATTTTTCTTTTATTAACATACATGAAGGCTATAACTATGCAAAGATAGGATGTTATGACCTGCTGTGTGTGTTCTAGTGTTTGGGCACATGTGGTAGACCACACTACTGCGGACCATGATACTCCTGTTGTTGTGCCGGATTAGATCTCTTAACTGACGCAACACAAACTTTTGGAATACAATTGGTATTTCCTAGTTTGAGCAGGTGTTGCATCAATAGAGGCTAGCAAGGCTACGCAACTTAAAACAGTCACTCATGGCCTGTGTGTTTATGTCTGTGAATTGCCTATTTCAATTGTTGCTGTGCCTCTGTGTGAACGTCACAAGAAGTATTTTGCATAATGTGCTTGTATGAATGTGTTGTAATTGAGGATAACCATCAGATGCCATTCATTGATGTACATCAGTCATGATATGTGTTTGTTTTATCTGTTGCATCTTATGCTGTGTGAACTTGCTTGAGTTTAGGGACAAAACATCTCACATGACAAACTATACACAGGATAGATAGAGGATGATTGATAATGGCAATGTCAGAAATGTAACCCATCACATGTAATGAAATGTTGGCTACCACTTCATGGTCACTTGTGTGTATACTCCCTATGAGTCAGGCATTTTAACATGCTAGGTAGGTACAGTGTTTGTGACACAGAATCCCAAATCAAATCCAAAAATGTTTTGGCACACCACAGTTTGACTAATGTAAATGACCTATGTTTCTGCTGTGGCTGTAGAGGACCAGCAGACCATGCTGCATGTGTTCACATATTTCCAGTGGTTCATTGCACAAAGGTGTCCAGTTCAAGTGTGTGGCCATGTGTACCCTGTGTTAGTAATGTCCTCCATGTTGTCATAGTTACTTGCAGGTCTAGTCATGAGTCTGAGGAGCCATTCCCTCAATTAAGAGAGTATCCTTCAGAGCAGATTTGCCCTAAAGCCAAAGATAAACTAACAACACGTATGGTAATAGCCTAGCTATGGCACTGCAGAACTTTATTAAGGCTGACGACAGGGCAACCTTGGTGTGCTCAAAAACTTAATGGATGAGTAATAGGTAACAGGCAGATTTCATCACAACATATGTACAAAGGGTGGTCTGGAAAATTCCCACTGCAACAGGGAACATCAGTGCCTCTGTGCTAATTAAGTTCACAGCTAGTCACCACGCAAGCACCATCAAAAGGTGGCGGCAGAAGTGAGTCTGTGTGTGGACAGTCAGGGTACAAACATGTTTTATCCTCAGATACACATTGGCAAGCCTTGTTTGTTGTGCGGGAGGCACCTTACCGAATCCATGCATACAGCCATAGCACACTGTCACTGTTTGGCAAACATACCAATACCAGACAAGGGATGGAGGCTGGATTAGGTCATTTGAATACATGCCCCAGAACTGATTACAATGAGTAACATGATTAAAATATACTATCAATTTGAGGATTCATTGTAGACCTACCACACACAATAACCCATGAGGCAAGAGAGGGCATGGAAAGCAAATTTGAGACAAATGTAGCCACAGGGAACCTCTATGTTGAACGCAAAGCCTGGAACCAGTCTGCCAGGATGCAGGCTCTGTCAGGAACAAACATGAACAAGGTAAATACACAGTGAGCAGACTCAGATTGGGACAAGCAGGAACAACACTGTGGGAACTAAAAACAGTTTGTGCTGTGGTCTGCAACGTTACACAATCCCCCAAGGGCTCTGGTACACAAGTGATTTGTATGCCAATGCACAACAAGGAAATTCTGAAACTGGCAGCTTCTAAGTGGTTCCAGGCAGCAGCAAGGGCAGTGCAGGTTCATATGGCTGGTCTGCATGGTAGTGCTCACAGGCGTGTGCAGCTTCAGTCTCTCACAAGTCGTGTAGTTGAGAATCAAGTTCAAAGGGCCAGGTGGACCTTTCACATGGGAATCAATGGACAGCTGATTACAGGTGTTACTGACTACCAGGCAGTACATTATTTGACCTGAAGTCCATGCAGATTGATGAACTATGGCTATGGCATGCCATCCTAAAGTGGGAAGCACACAAGGAGTCAGAATGGGAGTCTGCGTGTGTGTAGGTGAGGAATCTCAGGGTACAGATAGTCAATTTCCAGGGCCCCCTAGAGAAGGGTGGGGAGAGACTTAAAACATGGCAGTGGCAGGACTTATTACCTGGGATGGACTGCGTAGGGCAGGTTTTGTGAGCAATGCTTGTCATACTTGGGGCACTCGTGCTATCCATTTTCAGTTTAGATGGATTTCTTGTCACACATGCTACTTGCAGAGATAGCTGATGTAGCACTTACTGCTGTCAAGGGTCTGGTCATACATTTCTGTTACCAATGCAATGGCACATCCAGTGTGAGACACATTTTTTATTCTTACGATTGATGGTGTCTTAGTTGTGTGTCATGTGCGGCAACATGGATATGTCTCAGAGCTGTGGTCCTTTGATATTTCCCTTCACATGTGAAATAGACAGGGTCTATGTCATTTATACTGTATACGATGTTGGCTGTAAATTCATACCCATCAAATTTGATGTGGGTTTTTCAGGATCCTAATCTGTGTTTCTGCAATGCTCCATGAGGCTAAACTCTGATTATAATTCCTAGGGATCATGTGATGCATAAATAAATTACCCAGAGCATGACTGAGTGATGAAGGTAGGTGTTAAATGACATATGATAATAAAGTGGTGATGGTGACTACAGTTAGAAGAAGTTTTGTACGATGTGTTGTCTGTGACGCAATCCTGCAGCAGTGTTTGGATGTTCCTCCTCATTTTCATGGACAGCATCCTCCTCTTCCTCCTCTTCAGGCATTTGTGGGTCTGGTTCATAGAGGGGAATGTCCCTCCTTACATAAATGTTGTGCAAGATGGCACCTGTCAAAATGATCTTGCAGACCATTTCAGGTAAATATAGGAGGCTGCCTCCAGTGATGTCGAGGCACCTGAATCTGGACTTCAGGATGCCAAAAGTCCTCTCTACTATGGTGCGTGTCCTCTGATTTGCCTCATTATAGGCACACTCTGATGCTGTGCTTGGGTTAGCAAATGGGATCATGATATATGGCTGGATCCCATAACCCTGATCAGCTGAAAGAGAAAATGAGGGTAAGTATTTGGTTGTTGGTTGCCCCTTGATTATCACTTTGCCTGGCAGTTGTTATCTTGTGTCGTCTGTGACTCATCTGTGTTTGTGGTATTGTGTGGGATCCTAGACTTCTAAGATGTTCTTTCTGCATTGGGTTGTTTAACTATCAAAACGGGTGTTTGGCTGATTGACCTGATATCAGCGGTATATTTCTAGACTTGCAGTTCATTGTGTATCTTCCATACATTATGTGATGTGAAAGGTGTCCATGTGCCTTCACTGGAGGTTACATGATACTTCCACACACATAATTGATTCCACTGTGGTGGTAACACGGTTGCACTATATGGGCTGAACATCCCATCCAATTAGACATATGTAATTGCATGTGAAATGCAACAGTGAGGCCCTATGATTTGGGTAGGTCACAATGTACAACACATCTCCATAAGTTGACGTTACTGTAGTTTTTACAATTGACAATGCACAATTATCCCATGTGTGACAAGTTCTATGCAAACCTATTTTTGTGCCCTCACCGAGTTGGCTCATGTGCAAACATGTACCTACACTATTGAACCTGCTCCTGGTGAGCTGGCTAACTTGCTTGTGGGGATGAAGGTTTTAGTGTCAGAAGGTCCATGTGCCTGGACATCTGTTATGTTTATGTGTAATTGTCTCAATCTGTATGTGTAGCAGTGTGCACTTTGCATTAGTGTCACATCAATATGTGTTTGGTACTGCCTCAATGATTCCATGTCACCTTCATTAGAGTCAGCATCATCATGCTATGTGTCTCATGGTGTTTGACCTGCAGTGAAACACATTACACACCCCTTACACAGTACGTATTGCTTGGAAGGGTGTGTGATTGAGTGTTATTGATGTGATATTGGAAGATTCATCTTCCAAGTTGTACTGCCAGTGAAGGCCATGTCATTGTCACTGTGTGGTTTTAAATTGTTGCCTTGTGGCTCTGGAGTGGCATCTGTTGTTATTTGCATCAGTCATTTGTCCGTAGGTGTGTATCGCATTGGCTCAGGATATCATACATGACTAGCAGTGTCACAACCTCAGTGTCTTCCTGGCCACGTGTCAATATAGTGGTGTATGTGTTCTGTGTCCTACAGGGTTGCTGTGCTGTGTGTATAATACTATGTTTCTATACTTACCAACAGGTACACAAGTAGGCCATTGCCATATCGTCCATCCTGGAAGTGTTGATTAATGGTGCTGTGGTGGAAGATGAATGAATCATGTACATTCCCAGGATACTTTGCCACAATGTTAGTGATCACTTCCTGGTGATCCACAATGGCCTGCACATTGATGGAGTGTATGTGCTTCCTGTTGCGGTATAGATGCTCCGTTGCAGAAGGTGGCACATGTGTGCAGTCAATGGCACCAAGCACGTGTGGAAAGCCATTGATTTGATAGAAGCCCTGTTTGGTCTCCTGCTGCTTCTGCTGTGTGTTGGGGAAGCTGATGTGGTGGGGTGTGAGGGAGATGATAGCATCCAGTACCTTGGGAAGGAAGGCAGAGAATGAGGGCTGTGAAATCCTGGCAACCAGGGCACCAGTATTTTGTAAAGAGCCACTTGCCAACATGTGCAGGACAGCTAGCAGCTTGGTCTCTGGTGGAATGATGTGGGTTGTCTGCAAGCTGGGTGCCAACAATGGCTCAATGTGGCGAAGCAGTTGCTGTATGGCTTGCCAATTTAGTCTGTACCTTTGGACGATGTCATGTTTCCTGAGGCCCTGAAGGGTTCTCCTGGTCCGGAATATCCTCTCCTGTCTTCGGCATTGCCTTTGGGGTCCCTGTTGATGTGGTGGAAGCTGTTGCTCCTATGCCCTGCGTCTTTGTGCATGCTGTATGAATTGCACCTCCATGTCTTCCTTTTTGAGCTCTGATATTGCTTCTGTGTGTTTTCCTTAAGTACCGGTGTGTTTGCCCCATTTTAACACCTGCCCTGACCCAGGCATACATTTTTGGCTCAAATCAGGATTTGTCATTTTCCAGCTCCGCCTCCCAGCCGTGCGCCATTTTTGCGTGGTTGGATAAATATGGCACATGGGTGTTTAAGTCATTTTTGGGACGGGAGCGCATACTTTGCATTTCATTAACGCAAGGCGGTTTCACGCATCCAGAAAATGACGCACACTGTGATATTTTGACGTTAGATGGGTCTATCGTCAAAGTATAATTATGGTGTTAGCTTTGCGCCAAATTTGCATAAAAAAATGACACAAATCCGGTGCAAACAGAGTATAAACATGCCCCTTAGTGACAGGCTTGCTAACGTCCGCATACCAGGCAGCTGCAAGCTTCTCCCTGCAACATCGCTTCAGATTATGTCACCTCGGACAAGAAGCTTCCCCAAGAAAATTTACCCAACTGTCAAGATGTTCTTTCCACTGGCAACCCACAGCCTACTCTGAAACAATGTTTGTTTTTCTTTTGATTTTTTTTCATCCATCTTTAGTCATCTTACTGGAACCTGGCTGCTGCTTTAGCATACAATATCAAATACACATAAGTATCATTCCCTTTATGTTAAGAAATGAATGCTGTAAGATTTTCATTCTGTTAGAACTTTTAAGAAGTAGCATGGCAGATTTAAATTAGGATGCTAAATGGCCACGTTGTTATTTTTTTATGCAGATAAAGGAACAAGGTAAATGGAAGTGCTGTGGTAATACACAGGCCACTAGAATTATGTGGAAGGAAAAGACCAAATATTGAGGCAGGTTGACCAATATATGTGGAAGAAAATTCCAGTTGTGAATTTACAGCACCAATAGCTCTTACTCAAGCAAATGCAAGAACTATTGCATTGCAAATGCTGGTTATTTTATGTATTAGTGTGTGTTTTTTCATTTTGTTTCATTTTTTGTGTGTGCTTTTTGTGACTTTTTCTATTTTTCAGTTTTTTTCACTTTGCTTTCTTACTTATTTTTTCCTTCCCTCTTACTGGGAGCATCAGCTGCATTGTGGAGGGTGCACAGACCAGCCAGGTCCAGCTCACCACCCAGCAGCTGATGCACTGCTGGGTGGATATCCTCGACTAGGACAGGACCTGATCATACTGCTCGGAGTTGAGATTCCAGGACCTGGTGAATATTAACTATATCATTTGTTGTGTTTGTGTTCTGCAATTCTACTTTTTTGTCTGAATAGCATGCTGCTCACACTCAGAGACAAGTTATGTTTAGTTATCAAGTGATGCAGTCTGAGATAGGCAGGTGCTTGATGCTACATCATCGTACTTGTCAGCACTCACTTTGACTAATTATTTAAGAAGCCATTGCAATGCAGACTCCTCTGTCCTCTTATCATAGTAAGTTAGTGATATCAGTAAGTTAGCATTCTATGCGATGTTCTTTATGTAGCTTGTACAGTCCCAAATAATTTTACAGTGATGTGTTGTACTAGTGTGCATCTATGAATTGCAAAAAAGGGAGAATGAATTGGTCCATTAGGGGGGGTTCGAAATAAGAATAGAATCAAAAATAAGTCATTGCAGTGCATTAGTTCCAATGTAGTTTTTGTTAAGGAAATTTGGAATATGGATTTTTGGCTCAGTATAACCAACTCAACAATAGTCAATGCTAGTACCATAGGCAATCTGAGTTGGAATAGTACAATGTTACTGCATTTGCCTGTTATAATACTTTTGTAGAGATTAACTGTTCCACAAATCTATTTTTTCATCTTCCTTGTTTCTTATATCCGCACCCCAAGGCAAGAAGAGGGGAAGGGCCGAGGCGGTTCTAGGGAGTGCAGGGGAGGAGGTGGCACCGACCATCAGCACCACTGCTGAGGACTTTGCTCCTCTCAGTATGTCCTATTATTTAATTATTAGTAGTATTTCCCTTACTATTACATCTGTTTACGATTATACTACTTTTAATTTTGCCTTATTTTTTTTTTTATATTGTAACCTTTTTTCCAACTCTCCTATCCAATTTCTGTTTAATTCCTGTTATCCCTGCATTATATCTTTTCCCTAAATTTGTGATTATTTTTAGTTTTTAGTAAGAACAGATTTTTGGTACTCTACTGTCTACTATGAAGATCACAGGCCCAATAAAGCTAGTCATATAAACAATATTCACCATGTATATTTAATGAGAAGCCTTTATTTTTCTTTCTCATGCTCTACCAGTTAACGAAAGAGGGGCCATGGCCATGGACCACCCCATACCCAAATGTTGTGCTGTGTAGTTTATTTATACTGTATACTAGCAGTTGTCATGACAGTTGAGCATGCAGCATGGCTGGAAAGTATGAGGTCCCATTTCATTCTCCAACCAACACAATATGTCTTTCATTGACCGTTATTATCACTCTGTTCATTGCTTTTCAATGTTTCAAAGTCATCATCATCATCATAGGCTAGAGCTCTGCCCCTTCATTATGTAAAGTTTTTGGTTAGCTTGTCTACCTGGCTTTTCTAACATTGTGAACTAACAAAATGCCCAAAGTGATATTTTTGAGAGAAGATACTGTAGTGGTAACAGTACTGTAGTGATGTATTGAGGTTGAATTTTTTGAATGAAAAATTTAAGTGAAGGCGTATCTTGCATCTATGTAATGAATAATGTTTTTTTCTTAGCCACACAGAGTGCTGCCAGCTCAATAGCAGCTGCAGGAGAAAGAGGAGCAGGGGGTGAAGCGGGGGCAGGGGCGGGCTTTGGTAAATCACATTGCTTGCTTGTTGACAATTCCTATTAAACTCACTAGCTAGGGTATCATCGTAGCTTGTGAGTGTGAACCTCCCACT
This sequence comes from Pleurodeles waltl, assembly GCF_031143425.1. Taxonomy (NCBI): domain Eukaryota; kingdom Metazoa; phylum Chordata; class Amphibia; order Caudata; family Salamandridae; genus Pleurodeles; species Pleurodeles waltl. The sequence goes on from NC_090443.1 coordinate 597,271,798, forward strand.
TCACCAGCTACAGCAGTGATTGAGTTTAGGCCTGGGTGGAGTTTGCGGAGTGACCAAAAAACTCTGCCACAGTGCGTGGAGTTCCGCAAGCAGCAGAGTGCATTTAGTCACTACGTTTGTGCTGATTTTTAGGGCAGGGTGTTTTTCCCGTGCTGAATAAGCCACGCATATGGCACCACGGGCGGCACAAGAAGACGCTGCTCTTTTCTGCTCCTTGAACAGATTTTCTACTCGAGCTGCAGATTCCTTAATGTGAACAAAAGGTTTCTCAAGTGAGTGGTGGCACCCATCCACGACCGCCAGTGTTTGAGAAATCTCTCTGGGATGTGGTCTGTAGTAAGATTTTCCTTGTTCGCGCTCGCCAACTTAACATTGGTGAGCTAGGAAAAAACTCTGCTCCGCTACACAGAACTCTGCACTCTAAGAAGAGCACAGAGTAGGAAAAACTCTACAAACTCTGCGAGCGGAGATCACCGTCTAACCATAGTTAGCCTCTTCTATCTGCAACTCAGGAGAAGCTCACATGATGTACACTAAAACTGATGGTTTGATGGAAAGGGGAAAGAACGGAAGGTTAAAAGAAAGGATGGGTGTAATGAGTGAAAGGAAAATATACATGTGTGGGTGAAAGGATGCTTCTGTGAGTGGTGAGTAAATAGATGGATGGGTGAAAGTAGGATGATTGACGGAAATCAATCAATCCTCCATCAGTTGATACTGAATGGAGGGATAATGGATTAGACATTTTAGTGAACGACTAGATGAAGAAAGTAAAGCTTGATTTATGGTGGCAATAGGTGAAAATACTTAGGCAGAATGATAGGATGCTTGGATGAATAAACAAGGGAGCTCTTCTGGAGAGAGGCATGCTTATCACCTACTCCACTTACATTGTTTTTGGGTTCACATAGGTATAGTTCAAAATGGGGGGCAATTGAATTTTTGGTCCAATCCCTTGACTCACTGTATTTGTTTAGTGGTCTAGATGTATCACACCCATCATTATTTATCATCCACCTCCCTGCCCATCGCATTTCACCGCCTATGACCAAAGTGAAGTATGGTTCAATTCGTGACTGCAATGCTGGCTGTGCAAATGTGTGTCTGCTCCAGTTAATGAGACATATACAAAGTTTTCAATGTATTGCAAACCGAACACACAAGGTGTGTTTTGCTTCGCCCACTCAGTCATCTCTTAGTAATTCATTCTTTTATTCTTTCCTAAGTTCTTCAGTCGTCCCAGCCTACCAAAAAAATGTGAAATCCATTCTTGGCATGTGCCACATTTTTATGACCATGTGAAGTGATTCCAAATGATATTTCATGGCTTCCCATAACAACTTATTTTATGCCTGTTCATATTTTTCCCCTTAGACTTTTATTTATTACAGTGACTGAATAAGCCAAAGCTTTGACACATGACAAAACGATGATCAGTGACCCCCCTCTATTCTATAGCTAAAGCTCTACCTACCCACCCAATCCCTCTACCTTACCCTGCAGTACAGTAAGTCAAGTTTCCTTTCCTTACTGCCCACTGAATACATTTGTTGGAAATGATTTGTCTTGGTGGCGAGGCCAGTGAGTAAAGTGGGACTAAGTACTTGATTTGATTTCAAGTTTGGTGTAAGTGATACTCTTTGACGAATGTGCCAAAAAGAATCTATAAAGCTGGTTCTTTTCCCTGTAGTGCATTACATTTTTTTCCCCACTGTCTACTTATGGCAGTCAGGGCAATAATATCCACATTTTGACATCTATGATGTAGTATCTTATTTAATATTCATCTGCCTTTTGGAGTCAGGATAGAAAATGAAAGGCATTTGGAGAAGAGCATGGCCATTGGAATTGAAGATACATAATTGTCAACTACAGCTGCCCCAGCTGCAGACAGTAGCAAAGTACCAAAAGTCCTGGTGAGCATGCTTCCATTAATGTAGTACTACAACTTGTACTCCATAGGGCATAGTAGCCTTACTCATAAAGTGAAGTTACTAGAAAAGCTTTTAAAAGAAAACAAATGTCAAATCACGTTTTTTTTTTCTACTCTGGAGTTACTCTGCCTCAATTCTTTTCTGCCAGACTGTCAGTGCTTATCAGGCATGTGTGGGTATACAAATAACATTGACCCTGTGACTCTCCTAATCATAATCACATTGCATTCTAGTCTTCCTAGGGGACCAGCAGTGTATTGCTAATGTGCCACTCACTACTTAATTAAACAAGTGTTTGCACAGAGCATTGTTTACAATCTGAAATTTTTTTTCAAGACATAGCTACTCCTGATCGTCCACCAGCACCACCAACCAGGCAGGAAATAGCGGCCTTTCTGTGGGGGCAGAGGCTGAAGAATATCCAAGCAGAATACCAGCAGCTGGTGGTCCTGGAGGATGAAGAGGTAGAAATAACTGCCTTTGACATGGGACGCAGTTCAGCATGCCAGCCCCAGACTCCCAGCCGTTACATCGCTGGCACCACTGCAGCTGTCAGTGGCCCTGTCAAGAACTGCTGCTGCCCCCTCCCACTCTCACAGTGAATTGCTTGAATGCCTCCTGCAGCGGATGGACAGGATGGAGAGCTGTCTCAGCAGATAGAGCAGAGCTTGGAACAGCTGTGGACCCAAATAGACAATACCCTCTTCTAAGCCCTTTTTTAAGTTTTAGTTTTGATGGGAGTGACCTGTTGTGGATAGAGAGGGTGGGAAGGGAGTTAGGATTGTGTTTTTCAATTTGGACTTTCGTTGGACTTTTGGGGACAGGGCCATTTGTTTGGGAAAAGGGGTGAGTCTATTGTGGATGGAAAGGGTGGGTTTTCTTGTTTGTAAAATATAAAAGGGGACAATGAATTTTACTTCATTTATGCCTCAGGTGTTTATTTTGGTGTTTTATTTTGCACTTTTGTCTTTTAGAGTAGCCTGTGTTTTTTTTTGTTTATCTGCTAAAATTGTATATGTCATTTACTTATACCTTTGCTCTACTGCCCTCTATAACTGTTGACCACTACGGAGTGATTGCATTGCCTATTTTGCCTAGAAAAACCCTACATACTTACACACAACATCTTCTTCAGTAGAAGTTAATTGCTAACTAAACAAGTTCACTTTAAACCATAGTTCATTTCGTAACTGAATAGATGAAGCAAGGGCTGATAGCTCAGTCATCTTACTGTACAATTTTCCTGGGGTAGTATCTCATCTTAAGGTGGTAGTAGTTGTAGCAGGCTATCACACTAATAGGGAAGACACAAGGTGCCACAACCTACTGTGCAAATTCCAACTACAAGATTAATCAAAGGGATATCCATTACTATCAACTAGATTGGAAGCAAACAGAGAGTTAGTTGGTCATATATTATATCATAACTTTAGGAAGACTGATACCAGACTACTGCAGTGACAGTATTTGACACATTAAAAGACCTAAAATGATCATAAAATCTAGCAAAATCAATTTCTCCTAAGCAATGGGGAGCTAGTGATTAAAGACTGAAGATAGGAAATGAAATCCTTGAGTCAGGAAAAGTGGGTTCAGAGTCAGGAGTGGTGTGAAAGGAATAAGCATTTACGCAGCACACAACACAAGGCCTTAATGATAATGTTGGTGGGGCTGGTGTAGAATATTGCTCAGGTAATACAAGGTCATACAGTGAGTTGGTGTCCCTTTCACCACATCTGCCTCAGGAAGTATGTGTTCCATTTATGGTGTAAAATTAAGTCACACCTCAATAAATCAAGCAGCCCAGGGGAAGAGAGTTAGGAGCTCAATGAATGGATGAGTAAGATGATTCGAGATTTGGGGAAAGGTGTGACAAAGGCAAACACTGCACAAAAGAAACCATAACAATATTTATGGGGGCACTGAGCAGCACACCATCATCAATCTGTTGTGGAAGGGAACTATGAATGGATAAGTATATTACAGTTCAGGTTAATGCATTGCAAACAGGTCTTCTGCCTCTGAGAGACCAAGATAGTATATCTCTGAATTTTATGCATTCTATGTTTGAAAAATACAAATTATGGAGGATTGAAATTAACCCTATCAGTTTTCAAATTATGATCGTTAAAAGGAAAATTATACTTGATTGCCAAATTGGGTGATGCTTTTCCCTTCTTATTGGAATGTCTATCACTCTTGGGTTCCTGACCTTGTCCGGTAGGCAAACTGGCAAGCTGGAATGTTGAGCTTTCACCAAGTTATGTTCATGCAGGAGAGGACTGGAAGAAGGCATGATAATAAAAATCTGTAAATGTTTTGCAGAGTAAAGGAGAAGGACAAAAAGGAAGCAAGGTAAGCTTCATGAGGAGTCAGGAGTGTACCAAGAAGACTCAGATGCAGAGCAAGAACCTGGAGAGTAGTTTCACGTTTGAGCCAGCAATGCAGAAACTAACACCTAGCAGCATTTCACAAATCAATGCACCTCTCTCCAGTCCACAGGGCTGAGTGAGAACTAGGCCTCAGAGCCTTCATCATCATCATGATTTCTCTTAGAAGTTGATAACTTTTGCCTTCTAGTTGTTGAGGTTGTCCCACCCTGAGGCCTTCTATCCTCCTCCTCCTAATTCTGAGTAAGTCGGTCCCAGTCGCAAACCAATCGAGGTAGACCTGCATAGTGCACTGATGTTAAAGAACAAATAGAGAAGTAGAATTGGATAGATTTGTGTTTGGCAACAAAAGTCACTGTTTGGTCTCTGAGGAACCAAACAAATGGAGTGGACCCTGCAGGTGAATTTCGCTAAGTTTGAAAAGCCAAATCACTTTCAGAAATGAATGATCACCCATCAGTACCCAAACATTGCAAATCATTAAAATCAAGTTTACAAATTAGTTGAACTCCCTCCTTCAGTGTCATCCATTAAATACATCATCAGTCATCACTAACAAACACTCAATATATCACCACTCATTGGTGCAATAGTTAGTAGTTACCTCTTCCAGTCCAAGCAGAGTGGTTGATACAAAATGTTATGCCCTCTTTGATGGTAGCAACATATTGGAATTTGGTATCAGCACTGGCAGTCTTTAAATCAATGATCTTCTGAGGTAGCCCTGATAGATGATGTAAAAAAAGATAGCCAATGACATGTGAATGAAGCCTGCATTGTTTACAGTGTCCTGAAGGGAATGTGGGGCTTCTTCATTGCACATGGGTCCAACGCCAATCGGGGCATATATGTGACTGAAGAAATGATAGGGCAGCATAAATCCAAAACAAACAATGTTCCACTACCTATATTTTTGCATAGAAAGAAGGAAAGAAAGAAAGAAGGTCAATGAGAAAGAATCAAAAAGTTATATGGTGGCACTGGCATACTTAGTCCAGGAAGTAGTGTTTGTCCTCAAACTTAGGTGGTTCACCCAGAAGGTAGTCAGCAAACACGCTTGATTCTAACCCATCATCCTCTTTCTCCTCCTATGGTTTATCGGTAACTGTGTAATCAAGAGGTATGAAATACTGGTTCACTTTGATCATGATTAATTGCTCCACATTTTGAGGCAAGAGACTGGTCCTTCTCACTAGAACAACTGCACCAGCTGTGCTGACCACACGTTCAGCAGCCACACTGGCTACAGGACGACAAGCCAGATACTTTATTATCTGCCTGCTGAGCTTTGGCCATTGGCACATCTTTCCATACCAATACACCAATGGGTTTTGATCCACATACACCTCTTTTGGGTTATCCAAATACTCCTGGAACATCCTTGAAATGTCATAGATGCTGCCATTTGTTTGACCTCTTTTGCCTTTTCCTCTGCAATGGACTTAAGACCTGCCACTTGAAACCAATGGTTCAGAAATTATTCTTCCAGTTCTCTGCCTTTTTCAACAATCCACTTCTTGTATTTTCAAATATCCTCTTTAGAAAAAGGAATAAAAGTGGGAAGAATTATTTTGTAGCGTGGATCAAGTAGGGTGGCACAAATGAAGTCTTTGGATGAGAAAATGTCATGTTGCAGCCTTGCACTACAAGCCAGGTAAAGAATTAGGCTCTCAACTAAGGTATGCGCTTCTGGATTTTCGTTCACACCTGAGACTGTGAAATAGTCTGACACCTTCTTTAGCTTGTCTTGTATCAGATGCAACAATGGGATAGCTTGGCCCATCGTACTGGCCTCTTTGCTAACTTCCTATATTAAAACCTCAAAAGGGAGCAGCATTTGTGTCAGGCATTTGACTAGACCCCTTTTGTCTGCATCCATGGTCATAGCTTTCACAATTGCATACCCTTCTTTTAGAATGACATAGGTGGTCATTACAACCCTGGCGGACGGTGTTAAAGAGGCGGTAAGACCACCAACAGGCTGGTGGTAAAAAAATTGGAATTACGACTGTGGCGGAAACTGCCAACAAAGACAGCCACTTTAACACTCCGACCGCCACAGCGGTACAGACATACAGCTTGGCGGTCACTGCCAACAGACAGGCAGAAGACAAAGTACCGCCCACAGTATCACAAACTACCAATCCGCCACCTTTTCCGGGGCGGATTCACCGCGGACAAAAACATGGTGGAAACAGGATCTCGAAGGGAAAACTCTCACCTCTACACACCCCACGAGGAATCCGGACGCCATGGAACCAGAGCTGCACATCCTGCCAGCCCTTATCTTCTTGCTCCTTTACCAGGAGCACGAACGCCGGCAGCGAAGACAACGGTGAGTACTGCACCTACAACACAGGGGACGGGGAGGGAAAAAACAGGGACACACACACACGCAACACCCCCACCCCCACCCACAACAACTCACACACAAATACAGCATGATACATTACAGTTACACTCCCCAACCCCCCGGAAGAATGCAAAGACAAAAGGAAATGAGTGTAACCATTGTAATATATTAAAATCAAGTACACAAAAATATATATTTACACCATAAACAAAATATACACCAAGCTTAGTAGTCCAGGTAGTGCTCCAATGAAGTCCATGGAACACTGGGCCCACACGGAATGGGCGAGGCCCACACAAGATCCCCGACCATGACGGAGAGAACACTGCAGGGGCATCAGAGAGCAAGAAAACAGGCACCTCAGGGGGAGGGAAAGGGGTGCACATCAGCCGGTTGAGTGCACAACGCCAAATCCACGAGAGGGCCACATGCCCACTGTTCAATCCTGGGGAGTGCAAAGGCACAGTCTCTCAAGTCTATACAGTGGGTGGGTTTGCCCACTGTTCCATCCTGGGGAGTGCAAATCCACAATCTCTCAAGTCTATACAGTGGGTGGGTTGCCCACTGTTCCATCCTGGGGAGTGCAAAGCCACAGTCTCTCAAGTGGATAACAGTCTCCACTGGTTCTGGAGGGGACATTGTGCACAGAGTGCTTCATCCTGCTAAGGACAGAGGTAGTGGATGACAGTCTTCACTGGTTCTGGAGGGGGCATGGTGCCCAGAGTGCTTCATCCTGCTAAGGACAGAGGTAGTGGATGGCAGTCTCCACTGGTTCTGGAGGGGGCTCTGTGCCCAGAGTGCTTCATCCTGCTTGTGATGGACTCAGTAGCATCAGTGCCCTAGCCGCTCATGGGCCAGCGGTGCTTGAGGCGGCGGTGCCCTGTTCAGCGGTGCCCTGTTCAGTAGTGCTTGTAGTGGCGGTGCCCTGTTCAGCGGTGCTTGAGGCGGCGGTGCCCTGTTCAGCGGTGCTTGTAGCGGCGTTGCCCTGTTCAGCGGTGCTTGAGGCGGCGGTGCCCTGTTCAGCGGTGCTTGAGGCGGTGGTGCCCTGTTCAGTGGTGCTTGTGGCGGCATTGCCCTGTTCAGCGGTGCTTGAGGCGGCGGTGCCCTGTTCAGCGGTGCTTGAGGCGGCGGTGCCCTGTTCAGCGGTGCTTGAGGCGGCGGTGCCCTGTTCAGTGGTGCTTGTGGTGGCGGTGCCCTGTTCAGCGGTGCTTGAGGCGGCGGTGCCCTGTTCAGCGGTGCTTGAGGCGGCGGTGCCCTGTTCAGCGGTGCTTGTAGCGGCGGTGCCCTGTTCAGCGGTGCTTGTAGCGGCGGTGTCCTGTTCAGCGGTGCTTGAGGCGCCTGTGCCCTGTTCAGCGGTGCTTGTAGCGGCGGTGCCCTGTTCAGCGGTGCTTGAGGCGGCGGTGCCCTGTTCTGCGGTGCTTGTAACGGTGGTGCCCTGTTCAGTGGTGCTTGTAGCGGCGGTGACCTGTTCAGCGGTGCTTGTGGTGGCGGTGCCCTGTTCAGCGGTGCTTGAGGCGGCAGTGCCCTGTTCAGCTGTGCTTGAGGCGGCGGTGCCCTGTTCAGCGGTGCTTGAGGCGGCCGTGCCCTGTTCAGCTGTGCGTGAGGCGGCGGTGCCCTGTTCAGCGGTGCTTGAGGCGGCGGTGCCCTGTTCAGCGGTGCTTGAGGCGGCGGTGCCCTGTTCAGCGGTGTGAGAAAACAGTGCTGATTGCAGAGGCCCCCTAACTTTTTGCCCCCATTTTCCATTTTTTGCTGGTGTTTTCCTGACTCTGATGGTGCCCTGGGTACTGCTAACCAGTCCCAGGGCCTGTGCTCTGTGTAAAATGGATATGCAAATTAGGCTCATTATAATTGGCTAAGTTAACCTACCTATAAGTCCCTAGTATATGGTAGGGAATGTAGGTTTAGGGACCACATCATAGGTGGTGCACCCATAGGTGCACTGCTGAGGTGCCCAGGGTCATTTTAAAGGCAGGCCTGCCTTGCTGGCTGCTTTCAAATTAAAGTTATATGCAAATTCGACTTTGGAATTAAAAGTAGTTCCAAAGTCTTAAACTACCTTATTTCTACATATAAGTCACCCCTAAGGTGTGCCCTATGTGCCCCTAGGGCTGGGTGCCATGTAACTATAAGCAGGGACTTTATAAAAATAGTTTTATAAGCCCTGGTGAGGTAAAAACTGCCAAATTCATTTTTCCCTCATTGTAGTAAATGGCCTTTATAGGCTAGAATGGGGAGACTTTATTTTAATTTTTAAAGTCTCCTTAAATGATGCATACCAAGAGTTTGGTATCAAATTAATTGTTGTAATAAATCCCACAACTTCCAGTTGTGGGATTTAATATAACTTGTTCAGGTAAACAGTTTTAAACTTTACCTGAAAAGTTACAAATTTCAGCCCTGCATTGTTTTTGCTGCTGTGCTCTGATTGGCCAGCCTCGAGCAGCTTGGCCAAGCTGCCTTGATGAGGTGTGAAGTGGCCTGACTTCACACAAAGGAATGTGCCTGTGGGAAGGAATCTCCCCTCAGCAGATGGTGAGGCAGGAAGGGGGAGGGCTGCCAAACTGGTCTTCAAAGGCAGAGAAGGCCATTTGGAGCAACCATCAACACCCCCACATCCTGCAACCCCAGACAACTAGGTGCCCCCTTGATTAGATTAGGAGAGGGCAGGAGAGGGGTGTGTTTATGATTTTCAGCCACACCAGTGGGTGGGCTCAGCCAGATGTAACCTCCAAAAATCAGATTCAGCCATGATGGATTTTTTGAGAATGTTGCCTCCTGGGATTGATTTTTGCCACACTTCCCAGGAAGTGGTCATCACATGGGGAAGGACCCTGCACCTGATTGGAGAACCAGGACCCCCCTGCTTTTCGCCCAGGAGCAAGGATAAAACTGGCAGACCTGCACCCACACCTCAGTTCCCTACCACATCCAACAAGGAAGAACAACAGAAGAAGAAGGACTGCCCTGCTGGACCCCTGGCCTGCACCTGGAACCTACACTCAGAAGGACTGCACCAGCTGCACACTTGGGCTTCACCACAACAAGGACTTTGCCTGGCTTCCACTGGTTCAAGGAGAGACTCCCTGTTTGCTAAAGGTGAAAAATTGCTAACCAGAGTTCCCTGCACCAACTCCTGAAGAAAGCGACCAGCTGACCGCTGTCCAGTGGCCAAAAAGGAGTTTGCGCCAGGTGCATTCTGGGAGTTGTAGTCCGCACCCCCCCCCAAGGACCATCTCAGAACTTCTGGACCCTTGGGGTGAGCTGTGGACCCCAAAAGAATCTTAAAAGGACATCTGGGAGAAGCCCCAGAAGTTTGGAGAAGTTTGGACAACTTTTGTAAAAAAGCTCCAAAGAGGGACCGACCCGCTGCGGCAACTCTAGCTGGCTTGCCTCAACCGCGACCCGGCCTGATTGGCTGGTTCGTCCCGGTAAAGAAAATCTCCAAAAAAGAGACTAAGGGCCATATTTATACTTTTTTACGCAAAACTGCGCTAACGCAGTTTTGCGTCAAAAAAATTATCGCCGGCTAACGCCATTCTGAAGCGCCATGCGGGCGGCGTATTTATTTAATGACGTTAGCCGCCGGCGCTGCCTTGTGTGCGTGAAAAAAAACTACGTACACCAGGCAGCGCCGGCGTAGGGGGATATGGAGCTTGGGCGCCAAAAAATGGGGCAAGTCAGTCTGAGGCAAATTTTTCGCCTCAACCCGATTTGCGCCATTTTTTTCGACTCCCAACCCCCATTGAAATGACTCCTGTCTTAAAGACAGGAGTCATGCCCCCTTGCCCAATGGCCATGCCCAGGGGACTTCTGTGCCCTGGGCATGGTCATTGGGCATAGTGGCATGTAGGGGGGCACAAATCAGGCCCCCCTATGCCACAAAAAAATAAAAACTTACCTGAACTTACCTTAATGTCCCTGGGATGGGTCCCTCCAGCCTTGGGTGTCCTCCTGGGGTGGGCAAGGGTGGCAGGGGGTGTCCCTGGGGGCATGGGAGGGCACCTCTGGGCTCCCTCCGAGCCCACAGGTCCCTTAACGCCTGCCCTGACCAGGCGCTAAAAAACTGCGCAAAAGCGGCCGGACGTCATTTTTTTTGACCCGCCCACTCCCGGGCGTGAATTTTGCCCGGGAGTGTAAATACGGCGCACATGCCTCGGAGTCAATTTTTTAGACAGGAACGCCTACCTTGCATATCATTAACGCAAAGTAGGTGTCCACGCAAAAAATGACGCAAACTCCATGGACTTTGGCGCTAGACGCATCTAATGCCAAAGTATAAATATGGAGTTAGTTTTGCGTCGGAATTGCGTAAAACAAACCGACGCAATTCCGGCGCAAACAGAGTATAAATATGCCCCTAAGTCCGAAGGTAAAAAGTTGACCGGGACCTTCCAGCCAGCATATCTAAGGAGGGCTCCATGGACGTCGGATCAAGATCCAGGTTTACCCCGGTCGAAGGATTTTCACCTCGAAAAAACGACTAAGTCCGAAGGTAAAAATCTCCACCGAGGATTCCAGCATCGCGTATCTGGAGAAGGGCTCCAGGAGTTCGGATTGGACTGGCAGGTTCGTCCCGCTGAAGAAAATCTTCAAAAAAGAGACTAAGGGGGTTATTCCAACTTTGGAGGAGGTGTTAATCCATCCTAAAAGTAACGGATATACCACCAGCCGTATTACGAGTTCCATAGGCTATAATGGACTCTTTTAGGACGGATTAACACCTCCTCCAAAGTTGGAATAACCCCCTAAGTGTGAAGGTAAACTTTTAACCGAGGCCTCCCGCGGCCTGTAGCCGAGCAGGGCTCCATCGCGGTCGGCCTGAAACTTTGACTTTGCCCCGGTCGAGGTGCAACCAGATGACCTGTTTGGCACTTTTTGTTTCTAGGCGCTAAAAAAATAATAATTCTTTAAAAATTCATATCTCCGGTTCCCCTTATCCGATTTTATTCATTTTGGTGTCATGTTAAAGATAAAAATATAATCTATTTTTATAAATTGGTTTTGGATTTTTAAACTGTTTCCTGTGTTTTATTTAATTACTGTTTTGTGATACTTGAATGCTTTACACTTTGGGGGTGATTCTAACCCTGGCGGTCGGTGATAAAGCGGCGGCCAACCCGCCAACAGGCAGGCGGTTAAAAAAAAGGAATTCTGACCCTGGCGGGAACCGCCAACACAGCCCGCCACTTTAACACTTCGACCGCCACGGCGGGACAGACAAACAGCGCGGCGGTCACCGCCAACAGGCAGACAATGTACCGCCCACCCTATCACAACTCACCAATCCGCCACCTTTTCCGGGGCGGGAGCCCCGCCGATAAAAACACGGCAGAAACAGACTACGAACAGGAAAAAGCTCACATATACACACTCCACGAGGAACCTGGACAGCATGGAACCCGAATTAAACATCCTACCAGCTATTGTCTACCTGCTCATCTACCACGAGTACGAACGCCGGCGCAGACGACAACGGTGAGTACTGCACCGACGACACAGGGGAGGGGGGAGGAGGAAAGCTTACGGGCACACACATACACCATACACCCACCCCACCCCAACTATCTACACACCAATGCAGAGCAACAACTCAGAGGTTCATTGAAGTCATGGAAAATCATCTATTTGAAATATTAAAAAAAACAAATGAACAGTGCTAAATCTAAATACATAGGCAAGAAGTCCAGCTCATTTTGTTAAAGTTCCACAGTCCGTGGGCCAATGTCCACAAACACATGGGCAAAGCCCACACAGGAGACCAGATACCGTTGGAGAGAACACTGCTGGGGCATCAGATGATAAAACTACAGGCACCTCAGGGGGAAGGGAAGGGGGGGCACCGCAGCCAGTTGAGTCCACAACGCCAGATCCACGAGGGGCCTCCATGGCCACTGTACCATCCTGGGGAGTGCAAAGCTACTGTCTCACAAGTCTCTACAGTGGGTGGATTGCCAACTGTGCCATCCTGGGGAGTGCAAAGCCACAGTCTCACAAGTCTCTAGAGTGGGTGGATTGCCCACTGTGCCATCCTGGGGAGTGCAAAGCCACAGTCTCACAAGTCTCTACAGTGGGTGGATTGCCCACTGTGCCATCCTGGGGAGTTCAAAGCCACAGTCCATCAGATGGATAACCGACTCCACTGGTATTGGAGGAGGCAGGGTGCTCAGAGTGTAGCATGAACACCAGCTCGACACAGAACCGGCACTGTCAATGGGCCAGCGGTGCTTGACAGGAAGGGCCCAGCGGAGCAGTGCTTGACAGAAAGGGCCCAGCGGAGCGGTGCTTGACAGGAAGGGCCCAGCGGAGCGGTGCTTGAGACGGTGGGGCCCAGCGGAGCAGTGCTTGACAGGAAGGGCCCAGCAGAGCGGTGCTTGACAGGAAGGGCCCAGCGGAGCGGTGCTTGACAGAAAGGGCCCAACGGAGCGGTGCTTGACAGGAAGGGCCCAGCGGAGCGGTGCTTGAGACGGCGGGGCCCAGCGGAGCGGTGCTTGACAGGAAGGGCCCAGCGGAGTGGTGTTTGAGACGGCGGGGCCCAGCGGAGCGGTGCTTGACAGGAAGGGCCCAGCGGAGCGGTGCTTGAGACAGCGGGGCCCAGCGGAGCGGTGATTGACAGGAAGGGCCCAGCGGAACGCTGCTTGAGACGGCGGGGCCCTGTTCAGCGGTGCCTGTCTTGGCGGGGCCCTGTTCAGCGGTGCCTTTCTTGGCGGGGCCCTGTTCAGCGGTGCCTTTCTTGGCGGGGCCCTCTTCAGCGGTGCTCTTCACGGCGGGGCCCTCTTCAGCGGTGCCTGTCTTGGCGGGGCCCTCTTCAGCGGTGCTCTTCACGGCGGGGCCCTCTTCAGCGGTGCCTGTCTTGGCGGGGCCCTCTTCAGCGGTGCCTTTCTTGGCGGGGCCCTCTTCAGCGGTGCTCTTCACGGCGGGGCCCTCTTCAGCGGTGCCTGTCGTGGCAGGCCCTCTTCAGCGGTGCCTGTCTTGGCGGGGCCCTCTTCAGCGGTGCTCTTCACGGCGGGGCCCTCTTCAGCGGTGCTCTTCACGGCGGGGCCCTCTTCAGCGGTGCTCTTCACGGCGGGGCCCTCTTCAGCGGTGCTCTTCACAGCGGGGCCCTGTTCAGCGGTGCCTGTCTTGGCGGGGCCCTCTTCAGCGGTGCTTCTCCTGTCTTTCAATGGAGCCAGACCTGGCCAGGACTCCCCGCTTAGTCGCCCTCCGACCGTGCGGTTGCTGGCCCCTCCTGTGATGGAGTCCTGGGCCCGTGGGTGTCCTCCGTCACACCCGGTATGGGACTGGTGGGGCCCTCCTGGTCCGCGCGCCTGCTGGCTGACTTCTCCGCCCTGCTGCCCTTGCCCTCCTTCGATGAAGCTCTCTGGCCCTTGCCTCCCCTTGATGTTGTCGCAGGTGACGGGCCACGACTACGCTCCTTGGTGGCAGCCGTCTCAGCCTTCTCGCGCCAGCCCTTTGTTTTTCGGGTTCTCTTCCCAGGGGGTGGGCTGGCTGTCCCCTTGCTGCTGGCCGATGTATCTGCACTCGGGAAAGGTGGACTCCAAAACCCGTGCACAATGGTCGCCCTCGATGCAGGGCTGGTGGTGGCTGAGGTGCTCTTAGGACTCTTACCAGATGGAGGGGGTGGGTCAGGTGATGCAAAGAGGTTAACTTTGGAGAGGAAAAGTTTTTTAGGAGCAATGGGAATGGTAGGTGCAGTGGGTATGGGAGTGGAGGAAGAGGATGTGGTTGTAGGAGAGTCAAGTGTGCTGTCTATGGGTGCAGGTGCTTGTGACGTAGGCTGTGGTGAGGTGGATGGCTGTTGGGTGGGTGGCTGCCTGCGTTTGTGTGTTTTGGAAGAGGGGGTGACAGACACACTGGGAGAGGACACAGGGGACGTGTAAATGGCAGTGGGGGTGGTGACTGCACGTGTGCGGACTGTACTGGAGGGTGTGCTGGTGATGGAAGTACTGGCTGATGGTGGTGTGCATGCAGGTGTGAGTGGAGACGTCACAGGGAGGGAGGAGGGAGACGAGGAGGAGGACACAGAGGTGGTAGTGACTGTTGCCATGTCTGCATCTGGATGTTGTTTGTGTGAATGCTTGTGGGATCTGTGGTGCTTATGTCTGGATGAGCTGCCCTTGGGTGTTGAGGTGTGTGCAGGCTGGTCTGATGGTGTGGATGGGATAGGCAGAGGAACAGGAGACTGGGACTGGGTGGAGGCAGTTAGAAGAGGGAGGCTGGAAACCGGGACAATGGCTGCCGTCAGTGCTGAGGCCAGAGCATTGAACGATCGTTGATGGGCAGCCTGACCCTCTTGAATGCCCTCCAGGTATGCATTGCTCCGATGCACCTCCCTTTCTACACCCTGGATGGCATTCAAGAGGGTAGACTGCCCAACAATGAGTGTCCTGAGGAGGTCAATGACCTCCTCACTGAGGGCAGCAGGGGTAACTGGGGCAGGGCCTAAGGTGCCTGGGGCGAAGGAGATTCCCGCCTTCCTGGGCAAGCGGGCACTGAGCGAAGGCCGAGGGGCTGCTTGGAGGGCGGGGCTGGTGCGCTGGGTGGCGGCTGTACCTGTTGTGGCGGTGGGCACGGATGTTGCCGCCACCGCAAGGGAGCTCCCTTCCGAGGACGTGTCGGTGTCGCTGACGTCTCCACGGGTCCCCGTTGTGGAGCTCCCCTCGCCCTTCGTCTCACTGGTGAACTCGGTGTCTGTAGCATGGCCCTCCGGGGCCATGTGAGTTGCAGCTCCCTCGTGCTCCGATGCCAATTCTCCTCCGCCTGATGATGCTAATGCACACATGCACAGGAAGATAAAGAAAATGGGTGGGGGGAGAAATAAAGACAGGTTGAGTGCATGCATTGGCAACACCGTTGGCGGAGAGGACAGACACAGAAGCCCCCTGCACTACGCCGCGCAATAGGGGTACACTACTCAGTACTTGTGACTAGGCCTACAGGTCTATGGACAACAAATGCACACATGGGTGATGCAGGACCATGGATAGCTCGACTTGGCACCCTACAGAGGTGGGGGGCGGGGGCACAGGGCCATGCCTAAAGGAGGGGATTAGCCTACAGAAAGCGCCCTGGCCTAAAGTCACCCACAGCCCTCCTCCCCAACCCAGACACCTCCACTGCGCGCAAAGATAGCAGAATGTGCTGATACTCACCCCCTTGTGTCTGCTGTGATGTCCCCACGTGCCCATCTAAATCGGGGTAGGCCACCGCCAGGATCCGGGATATCAGGAGGGTCAATTGGTGGGTGGCACCCCTCCTACGTCGGGAGGCCATCCCCAGCAGAGACTCAGCGGTCTTCCTGGTCCCGCAGCGGATGTCCTCCCACCTCTTTCGGCAGTGGGTGCCCCGTCTTTTGTGGACCCCCAGGGCCCGGACGTCCTTGGCGATGGCGCGCCAAATCTCAATCTTCTGATGGGTGCTGACCTATGTGACATGTACAGGGTGGGAAACAAAATATCATCACTTTTCTGCATGGTAGATGTGAGTGGCCCCCCTCCCCAACCTTGGCATGTGGCACATGCTCTCATCTGTCGTGCGTTGCACTCCTCATTCGCTCCCCTCCCCACCATCTTACATGCACCCCACTCAACACAGGCATAGCCCATTCAACGTTCACCCAGTGTACTCACCTGTTGGTCTGGAGGACCGTAGAGTAGCGCATACTGGGGGAGGACCCCATCAACAAGTTTCTCCAACTCTTCTGAAGTGAAGGCAGGGTCCCTTTCCCCAGTCGCAGCAGCCATAGTATCTCCCAGACCGAGTTCACAGCAGCACTTGCAGTATAGGTCCTCTCCTGTGGATGATCAGGTCTCGAGTGATTAAGCAGCTAGAAAATGGCGGTCACTCCCGCGGCGGTGCGTACCGCCGCGGTGCGTACCGCTACCGCCGGCGCACATCGTCATTGGCTACTGAGACCCATAGGGTTCAATGTTAACCAATGCGGCTTCGCACCGCGGTCTTCGACCGCCTACCGCCACGGTGTGCCACGCCAGCGCATTGACCTCACATCCCATTGTCACACTTCACAGGTCAGGCAGCCGCCATTTCAAAGGCCCACATGGCTTAATTTCTACTGCGTCACACAGGCCTAGGCCGTGCATTGCCACTCATACACGCCTTTCACTGCATTGCGATTCATTTACTGTGCAAGCTGTTTGAACGAACCTGTGGCTTGCTTGACTCAGTACTCCATGTTGTCCTTCCTAGGCACCGTCCGCTGGGACTTGCGAGGAGAAGGATGAATCCTCCCGTGTACCGACCGCTGGTGGACCTGTCGACAATGGAAGAACGACATATTACACTTAGTTACAGACTTGACAGAGCCACTATTCATGAACTGTGTGCCCAGCTGGAGCCAGACCTGATGTCCCCCATCCGCCAACCCACAGGGATTCCCCCTCTGGTGCAGGTTCTGTCAGTACTCCATTTTTTGGCAAGTGGGTCTTTTCAGACAACAGTGGCCATGTCATCAGGGATGTCTCAGCCTATGTTTTCTAAGGTTTTGTCCAGAGTGTTGTCTGCCCTGATGAAATACATGCGGAGATACAATGTTTTCCCTGAGGAGGATGATTTGGCTACAGTGAAGGGTGATTTCTATGCCCTTGGACATATCCCCAACATCATTGGTGCCATTGATGGGACCCATGTGGCTTTGGTACCCCCCAAAGTCAGTGAGCAGGTGTACAGAAATAGAAAGAGTTATCATTCTATGAATGTCCAGGTGGTCTGTTTGGCAGACCAGTACATCTCCCATGTGAATGCCAAGTTCCCTGGGTCAGTGCATGAAGCGTATGTTATGCGAAATAGCAGCGTCCCCTATGTGATGGAACAGCTACAGAGACACCGTGTGTGGTTATTAGGTGACTCTGGTTACCCCAACCTCTCCTGGCTATTGACCCCAGTGAGGAATCCCAGGACAAGGGCAGAGGAACGGTACAATGAGGCCCATGGGCGAACTAGGAGGATAATAGAAAGGACCTTCGGGGTCCTGAAGGCCAGGTTTAGGTGCCTGCATATGACAGGTGGATCCCTAATGTACTCACCAAAGAAGGTGTGCCATATCATCGTGGCCTGCTGTATGCTTCACAATCTTTCATTGCGACGCCAGGTGCCTTTCCTGCAGGAGGATGGTCCAGATGGTGGTATTGTAGCAGCTGTGGAGCCTGTGGAGAGTGAAGAGGAGGAAGACGACGGGGACGACACGGACAACAGGGATACAGTTATACAACAGTATTTTCAGTAGCACACAGGTAAATTCACCCACGCCATTTTACATTTACTTGAGGCCTCCTGCGTCTCTACTTTCTGTGTTTCCCACCATTTCCTTTTAGCTGAATTGTGACTTTCCCTTCACTTTTCAGAGCTGTATGACCAACTGCGTGACTTCTGCTTTGTTTGCCCATGGACTACAGCTTGTTGTCATTGGTATGTTGTCATTACAATGTAACAGAACATAATTGTACCGTTATGTGTGATACATAATAGTAAAATAAAAGCAGACTCCTGAAATTGTAAGTGCAATAGGTGATTTATTATAAGTGCTACATATAGGTACATGATAGTAAAACGGTGATGGGTGGGGGTGGAGAAATGTCCATGGCAGAGTCCAGTTCTCAGTCGCACAGGTGCATTGTCCATATGCCTGTGGAAGGATGGATCAGGGGCAGTTCAAGGCTGGACAGGGTGACAATGTGGGACAGTGGGATGACATCAGGGGCTATCTTATGCTGGCGGGGGTCTTGCAATCCTACTCTGTCTTCTTGTGTGATCTCAGGTTCCGCTTGCGGGGTGGTTGTTCTTCAGCAGGAGGTGGGGTTCTGGTGGCCTGACGTTGTGTGGGGGCCTCCTGTCCACTAGCGCCGGCGGAGGTGGTAGGCTGTTCCTGGCCTGGGCTAGTGACAGGGGCCATTTGGGGTGCCACATGGTCCCGCAATGTGGTGACTATCTGGTTAAGGGCCAGGACGATGGTCCCCATTGCGGAACCGATGTTCCTCAGTTCCTCTCTGAACCCCATGTACCGTTCCTCCTGCTGTGCCTGGATCTCCTGGAACCTGGCCAGTACCGTCGCCATCGTCTCCTGGGAGTGGTGGTATGCTCCCATGATGGTGGTGAGGGCCTCTTGGAGAGTCGGTTCCCTGGGCCTGTCCCCCCCCTGTCGCACAGCAGCCCTCCCAGTTCCCCTGTTTCCCTGGGCCTCTGTCCCCTGGACGGTGTGCCCACTACCACTGCCCCCAGGTCCCTGTTGTTGTTGGGGTGGTGGGTCAACCTGGGTGCCCTGTAGTGGCGGACACACCGCTGACTGAAGTGTCCTGGAGACAGAGGCATGGGCCCGCTGGGTGGGAGCTGTGCTGGTGTTCCCAGAGGGGGTTAGGTCTGGTGTAGCCTGTGGCTGTCTGTGGGGAACCGACTGTCCAGAGGTCCCCGATGGGCCGGGCTGGTCATCTGGGTCCAGGTCGACAGAGCTGCTGTCATCGCTGGGGGCCTCTTCTGGGGGTGGGATGGACATCTCCGGACCCTCCGTGGCGGTGTGGTGGCGTTCAGGTCCTGCAGGGGTATAAGGGTATGGTTATTGGTTCTGTTTGTGGCTTTTCGTGGGATGGATGGGTGTCCGTGTACCCAAGTGCAGGCATTCCCGTGTGGGGGCTTTTGTGAGGGTGGCTTGTGGGGGAGATGGTTATGTGCAGTGGGCATGCTTTGGTGATGGGTGTCCATGCTTTGTGGTCGCATGCAGGTCTAGGTGTTGGGATGGGTGGGTTGTGATGGTGGTACATTTGGAAGGAGTTGGTGTGATGGGGGTGGGGGTGAGGGTGGGGCTATGTGCTGG
This sequence comes from Pleurodeles waltl, assembly GCF_031143425.1. NCBI lineage: Eukaryota > Metazoa > Chordata > Amphibia > Caudata > Salamandridae > Pleurodeles > Pleurodeles waltl. The sequence goes on from NC_090443.1 coordinate 597,291,295, forward strand.
CATGCAGATGGGGTGGGGGTGGGAAGTAGTAGTTAAGATTTGACTTACCAGAGTCCATTCCTCCAGCTACTCCTGCGAGGCCCTCAGGATGCAGGATGTGCAAGACTTCCTCCTCCCTTGCTGTGAATTCTGGGGGAGTAGGTGGGGGTCCGCCACCAGTCTTCTGCACCGCAATGTTGTGCCTTGATACCATGGAACACACCTTCCCCCGTAGGTCGTTCCATCTCTTCCTGATGTCCTCCCGATTGCGTGGATGCTATCCCACCGCGTTGACCCTGTCGACTATCCTTTGCCATAGCTCCATCTTCCTAGCAATTGTTGTATGCTGCACCTGTGCCCGAAGAGCTGGGGCTCTACACGTACTATTTCCTCCACCATGACCCTGAGTTCTGCGTCAGAGAACCTGGGGTGTCTTTGGGGTGCCATGGGGTGGTGTGGATGAGGTGAGGGATGTTGTATGTGTTGTGGAGTGTGGTGAGTGTGGTGGTGTATGGTGTTTTGTGCGTTGTAATTGTGTGGGTGATGTTGTGATTAGCCTCTGTGTGATGGTCTACTCTAAGCAGTGCTGTCTCTCTCTGTCCTTGATTCGCAATTGTGGAAGTAAGGGTTTGTGGGTAATGTGGGTGTGTGTTTTATATTGTATTGGGTGTGTGGGGGTGGTGTGTGTATGTGTCTCAGGTGTGTGTATTTCAAATTGTCCAATGTGGTTGTGTTTTGTAAGGGTGTGTGTATTTTGACCGCGGCGGTGTGTACCGCCAATGGAATACCGCGTTTGAAAGACCGCCGCGTGGATTCGTGGGTCGTAATGGTATGGGCGTATTTCTGTTGGCGTGACGGTGGAAGTTTGGTCATCGCCTTTTTTTTGCTGACCTTTGCTGTGGCGGAGTTTTGTGGATGTCGGGTTTTTGGCGGTTTGCCAGTTGCGGGTCAGAATGACCGTGGCGGTTTACTGCAGCCGCGGCGGTGTTATGGCGGTCTTCTGACCGGCGGTAAGCGCCTTTTACCGCCGAGGTCAGAATGACCCCCTAAGTGTGAAGGTAAACTTTTAACCGAGGCCTCCCAAGGCCTGTAGCCGAGCAGGGCTCCATCACGGTCGGCCTGAAACTTTGACTTTGCCCCGTCGAGGTGCAACCAGATGACCCGTTTGGCGCTTTTTGTTTCTAGGCGCTAAAAAAAAAATAATTCTTCAAAAATTCATATCTCCGGTTCCCCTTATCCGATTTTATTCATTTTGGTGTCATGTTAAAGATAAAAATATAATCTATTTTTATAAATTGGTTTTGGATTATTAAACTGTTTCCTGTGTTTTATTTAATTACTGTTTTGTGATACTTGAATGCTTTACACTTTGGGGGTGATTCCAACCCTGGCGGTCTGTGATAAAGCGGCGGCCAACCCGCCAACAGGCAGGCGGTTAAAAAAAAGGAATTCTGACCCTGGCGGGAACTGCCAACACAGCCCGCCACTTTAACACTCCGACCGCCACGGCGGGACAGACAAACAGCACGGCGGTCACCGCCATCAGGCAGGCGGCAGACAATGTACCGCCCACCCTATCACAACTCACCAATCCGCCACCTTTTCCGGGGCGGGAGCCCCGCCGATAAAAACACGGCGGAAACGGACTACGAACGGGAAAACGCTCACATATACACACTCCACGAGGAACCTGGACAGCATGGAACCCGAATTAAACATCCTACCAGCTATTGTCTACCTGCTCATCTACCACGAGTACGAACGCCGGCGCAGACGACAACGGTGAGTACTGCACCGACGACACAGGGGAGGGGGGAGGAGGAAAGCTTACGGGCACACACATACACCATACACCCACCCCCCCCCCCCCCAACTATCTACACACCAATGCAGAGCAACAACTCAGAGGTTCATTGAAGTCATGGAAAATCATCTATTTGAAATATTAAAAAAAACAAATGAACAGTGCTAAATCTAAATACATAGGCAAGAAGTCCAGCTCATTTTGTTAAAGTTCCACAGTCCGTGGGCCAATAACCACAAAAATATGGGCAAAGCCCACACAGGAGACCAGATACCGTTGGAGAGAACACTGCTGGGGCATCAGATGATAAAACTACAGGCACCTCAGGGGGAAGGGAAGGGGGGGCACCTCAGCCAGTTGAGTCCACGACGCCAGATCCACGAGGGGCCTCCATGGCCACTGTACCATCCTGGGGAGTGCAAAGCTACTGTCTCACAAGTCTCTACAGTGGGTGGATTGCCAACTGTGCCATCCTGGGGAGTGCAAAGCCACAATCTCACAAGTCTCTACAGTGGGTGGATTGCCCACTGTGCCATCCTGGGGAGTGCAAAGCCACAGTCTCACAAGTCTCTACAGTGGGTGGATTGCCCACTGTGCCATCCTGGGGAGTTCAAAGCCACAGTCCATCAGATGGATAACCGACTCCACTGGTATTGGAGGAGGCAGGGTGCTCAGAGTGTAGCGTGAACACCAGCTCGACACAGAACCGGCACTGTCAATGGGCCAGCGGTGCTTGACAGGAAGGGCCCAGCGGAGCGGTGCTTGAGACGGCGGGGCCCGGCGGGGCCCAGCGGAGCGGTGCTTGACAGGAAGGGCCCAGCGGAGCGGTGCTTGACAGGAAGGGCCCAGCGGAGCGGTGCTTGAGACGGCGGGGCCCAGCGGAGCAGTGCTTGACAGGAAGGGCCCAGCGGAGCGGTGCTTGACAGGAAGGGCCCAGCGGAGCGGTGCTTGACAGGAAGGGCCCAGCGGAGCGGTGCTTGACAGGAAGGGCCCAGCGGAGCGTTGCTTGACTGGAAGGGCCCAGCGGAGCGGTGCTTGACAGGAAGGGCCCAGCGGAGCGGTGCTTGACAGGAAGGGCCCAGCGGAGCGGTGCTTGAGACGGCGGGGCCCAGCGGAGCGGTGCTTGACAGAAAGGGCCCAGCGGAGCGGTGCTTGAGACAGCGGGGCCCAGCGGAGCGGTGCTTGACAGGAAGGGCCCAGCGGAGCGGTGCTTGACAGGAAGGGCCCAGCGGAGCGGTGCTTGAGACGGCGGGGCCCTGTTCAGCGGTGCCTGTCTTGGCGGGGCCCTGTTCAGCGGTGCCTTTCTTGGCGGGCCCCTGTTCAGCGGTGCCTTTCTTGGCGGGCCCTCTTCAGCGGTGCTCTTCACGGCGGGCCCTCTTCAGCAGTGCCTGTCTTGGCGGGGCCCTCTTCAGCGGTGCCTGTCTTGGCGGGGCCCTCTTCAGCGGTGCTCTTCACGGCGGGGCCCTCTTCAGCGGTGCCTGTCTTGGCGGGGCCCTCTTCAGCGGTGCCTTTCTTGGCGGGGCCCTCTTCAGCGGTGCTCTTCATGGCGGGGCCCTCTTCAGCGGTGCCTGTCGTGGCGGGGCCCTCTTCAGCGGTGCCTGTCTTTTGGGGCCCTCTTCAGCGGTGCCTGTCTTGGCGGGGCCCTCTTCAGCAGTGCTTCTCCTGTCTTTCAATGGAGCCAGACCTGGCCAGGACTCCCCGCTTAGTCGCCCTCCGACCGTGCGGTTGCTGGCCCCTCCTGTGATGGAGTCCTGGGCCCGTGGGTGTCCTCCGTCACACCCGGTATGGCGCTGGTGGGGCCCTCCTGGTCCGCGCACCTGCTGGCTGACTTCTCCGCCCTGCTGCCCTTACCCTCCTTCGATGAAGCTCTCTGGCCCTTGCCTCCCCTTGATGTTGTGGCAGGTGACGGGCCACGACTACGCTCCTTGGTGGCAGCCGACTCAGCCTTCTCGCTCCGGCCCTTTGTTTTTCGGGTTCTCTTCCCAGGGGGTGGGCTGGCTGTCCCCTTGCTGCTGGCCGATGTATCTGCACTCGGAAAAGGTGGACTCCAAAACCCGTGCACAATGGTCGTCCTCGATGCAGGGCTGGTGGTGGCTGAGGTGCTATTAGGACTCTTACCAGATGGAGGGGGTGTGTCAGGTGATGCAAAGAGGTTAACTTTGGAGAGGAAAAGTTTTTTAGGAGCAATGGGAAGGGTAGGGGCAGTGGGTATGGGAGTGGAGGAAGAGGATGTGGTTGTAGGAGAGTCAAGTGTGCTGTCTTTGGGTGCAGGTGCTTGTGACAGAGGCTGTCGTGAGGTGGATGGCTGTTGGGTGGGTGGCTGCCTGCGTTTGTGTGTTTTGGAAGAGGGGGTGACAGACACACTGGGAGAGGACACAGGGGACGTGGAAATGGCAGTGGGGGTGGTGACTGCACGTGTGCTGACTGTAATGGAGGGTGTACTGGTGATGGAAGTACTGGCTGATGGTGGTGTGCATGCAAGTGTGAGTGGAAACGTCACAGGGAGGGAGGAGGGAGACAAGGAGGAGGGGGACACAGAGGTGGTAGTGACTGTTGGCATGTCTGCATCTGGATGTTGTTTGTGTGAATGCTTGTGGGATCTGTGGTGCTTATGTCTGGATGAGCTGCCCTTGGGTGTTGAGGTGTGTGCAGGCTGGTCTGATGGTGTGGATGGGATAGGCAGAGGAACAGGAGACTGGGACTGGGTGGAGGCAGTTAGAAGAGGGAGGCTGGAAACAGGGACAATGGCTGCCGTCAGTGCTGAGGCCAGAGCATTGAACGATCGTTGATGGGCAGCCTGACCCGAATGAATGCCCTTCAGGTATGCATTGCTCTAATGCACCTCCCTTTCTACACCCTGGATGGCATTCAAGAGGGTAGACTGCCCAACAATGAGTGTCCTGAGGAGGTCAATGACCTCCTCACTGAGGGCAGCAGGGGTAACTGGGGCAGGGCCTGAGGTGCCTGGGGCGAAGGAGATGCCCGCCTTCCTGGGCGAGCGGGCACGGAGCGAAGGCCGAGGGGCTGCTGGGAGGGCGGGGCTGGTGCGCTGGGTGGCGGCTGTACCTGTTGTGGTGGTGGGCACGGATGTTCCCGCCACCGCAAGGGAGCTCCCTTCTGAGGACGTGTCGGTGTCGCGGACGTCTCCACGGATCCCCGTTGTGGAGCTCCCCTCGCCCTCCGTCTCACTGGTGAACTCGGTGTCTGTACCATGGCCCTCCGGGGCCATGTGAGTTGCAGCTCCCTCGTGCTCCGATGCCAATTCTCCTCCGCCTGATGATGCTAATGCACACATGCACAGGAAGATAAAGAAAATGGGTGGGGGGAGAAATAAAGACAGGTTGAGTGCATGCATTGGCAACACCGTTGGCGGAGAGGATAGACACAGAAGCCCCCTGCACTACGCCGCACAATCGGGGTACACTACTCAGTACTTGTGACTAGGCCTACAGGTCTATGGACAACAAATGCACACATGGGTCATGCAGGACCATGGATAGCTCGACTTGGCACCCTACAGAGGTGGGGGGCGGGGGCACAGGGCCATGCCTAAAGGAGGGGACTAGCCTACAGAAAGCGCCCTGGCCTAAAGTCACCCACAGCCCTCCTCCCCAACCCAGACACCTCCACTGCGCGCAAAGATAGCAGAATGTGCTGATACTCACCCCCTCGTGTCTGCTGTGATGTCCCCACGCGCCCATCCAAATCGGAGTAGGCCACCGCCAGGATCCGGGACATCAGGGTGGTCAATTGCCGGCTGGCGCCCCTCCTACGTTGGGAGGCCATCCCCAGCAGAGACTCAGCGGTCTTCGTGGTCCCGCGGCAGATTATCCTCCCACCTCTTTCGGCAGTGGGTGCCCCGTCTGTTGTGGACCCCCAGGGCCCGGACGTCCTTGGGATGGCACGCCAAATCTCAATCTTCTGATGGGCGATGACCTATGTGACATGTACAGGGTGGAAAAGGAAATATCATCACTTTTCTGCATGTTAGATGTGAGTGGCCCCCCCTCCCCAACCTTGGCATGTGGCACATGCTCTCATCTGTCGTGCGTTGCACTCCTCATTCGCTCACCTCCCCACCATCTTACATACACCCCACTCAACACAGGCATGGCCCATTCAACGTGCACCCAGTGTACTCACCTGTTGGTCTGGAGGACCGTAGAGTAGCGCATAGTGGGGGAGGACCCCATCAACAAGTTTCTCCAACTCTTCTGAAGTGAAGGCAGGGGCCCTTTCCCCAGTCGCAGCAGCCATAGTATCTCCCAGACTGAGGTCACAGCAGAACTTGCAGTATAGGTCCTCTCCTGTGGATGATCAGGTCTCGAGTGATTAAGCAGCTAGAAAATGGCAGTCACGCCCGCGGCGGTGCGTACCGCCGCGGTGCGTACCGTGACCGCCGGCGCACATCGTCATTGGCTACTGAGACCCATAGGGTTCAATGTTAACCAATGCGGCTTCACACCGCGGTCTTCGACCGCCTACCGGCACGGTGTGCCACGCCAGCGCATTGACCTCACATCCCATTGTCACACTTCACAGGTCAGGCAGTCGCCATTTCAAAGGCCCACATGGCATAATTTCTACTGCGTCACACAGGCCTAGGCCGTGCATTGCCACTCATACACGCCTTTCACTGCATTGCGATTCATTTACTGTGCAAGCTGTGTGAACGAACCTGTGGCTTGCTTCACTCTGTACTCCATGTTGTCCTTCCTAGGCACCGTCCGCTGGGACTTGCGAGGAGAAGGATGAATCCTCCCGTGTACCGACTGCTGGTGGACCTGTCGACAATGGAAGAACGACATATTATACTTCGTTACAGACTTGACAGAGCCACTATTCATGAACTGTGTGCCCAGCTGGAGCCAGACCTGATGTCCCCCATCCGCCAACCCACAGGGATTCCCCCTCTGGTGCAGGTTCTCTCAGTACTCCATTTTTTGGCAAGTGGGTCTTTTCAGACAACAGTGGCCATGTCATCAGGGATGTCTCAGCCTATGTTTTCTAAGGTTTTGTCCAGAGTGTTGTCTGCCCTGATGAAATACATGCGGAGCTACATTGTTTTCCCTGAGGAGGATGATTTGGCTACAGTGAAGGGTGATTTCTATGCCCTTGGACATATCCCCAACATCATTGGTGCCATTGATGGGACCCATGTGGCTTTGGTACCCCCCAAAGGCAGTGAGCAGATGTACAGAAATAGAAAGAGTTATCATTCGATGAATGTCCAGGTGGTCTGTTTGGCAGACCAGTACATCTCCCATGTGAATGCCAAGTTCCCTGGGTCAGTGCATGACGCGTATGTTATGCGAAATATCAGCATCCCCTACGTGATGGAACAGCTACAGAGACACCGTGTGCGGTTATTAGGTGACTCTGGTTACCCCAACCTCTCCTGGCTATTGACCCCAGTGAGGAATCCCAGGACAAGGGCAGAGGAACGGTACAATGAGGCCCATGGGCGAACTAGGAGGATAATAGAAAGGACCTTCGGGGTCCTGAAGGCCAGGTTTAGGTGCCTGCATATGACAGGTGGATCCCTAATGTACTCACCAAAGAAGGTGTGCCATATCATCGTGGCCTGCTGTATGCTTCACAATCTTGCATTGCGACGCCAGGTGCCTTTGCTGCAGGAGGATGGTCCAGATGGTGGTGTTGTAGCAGCTGTGGAGCCTGTGGAGAGTGAAGAGGAGGAAGACGACGGGGACGACACGGACAACAGGGATACAGTTATACAACAGTATTTTCAGTAGCACACAGGTAAGATTCACCCACGCCATTTTACATTTACTTGAGGCCTCCAGCGTCTCTACTTTCTGTGTTTCCCCCCATTTCCTTTTAACTGAATTGTGACTTTCCCTTCACCTTTCAGAGCTGTTTGACCAACTGTGTGACTTCTGCTTTGTTTGCCCATGGACTACAGCTTGTTGTCATTGGTATGTTGTCATTACAATGTAACAGAACATAATTGCACCGTTATGTGTGATACATAATAGTAAAATAAAAGCAGACTCCTGTAATTGTAAGTGCAATAAGTGATTTATTATAAGTGCTACATATAGGTACATGATAGTAAAACGGTGATGGGTGGGGGTGGAGAAATGTCCATGGCAGAGTCCAGTTCTCAGTCGCACAGGTGCATTGTCCATATGCCTGTGGAAGGATGGAGCAGGGGCAGTTCAAGGTTGGACAGGGTGACAATGTGGGACAGTGGGATGACATCAGGGGGTATCCTACTCTGTCTTCTTGTGTGATCTCAGGTTCTGCTTGCGGGGTGGTTGTTCTTCAGCAGGAGGTGGGGTTCTGGTGGCCTGATGTTGTGTGGGGGCCTCCTATCCACTAGCGCCGGCGGAGGTGGTAGGCTGTTCCTGGCCTGGGCTAGTGACAGGGGCCCTTTGGGGTTCCACATGGTCCCGCAATGTGGTGACGATCTGGTTAAGGGCCAGGACGATGGTCCCCATTGCGGTACCAATGTTCCTCAGTTCCTCTCTGAACCCCATGTACCGTTCCTCCTGCTGTGCCTGGATCTCCTGGAACCTGGCCAGTACCATCGCCATCGTCTCCTGGGAGTGGTGGTATGCTCCCATGATGGTGGTGAGGGCCTCTTGGAGAGTCGGTTCCCTGGGCCTGTCCCCCCCCTGTCGCACAGCAGCCCTCCCAGTTCCCCTGTTTCCCTGGGCCTCTGTCCCCTGGACGGTGTGCCCACTACCACTGCCCCCAGGTCCCTGTTGTTGTTGGGGTGGTGGGTCAACCTGGGTGCCCTGTAGTGGCGGACACACAGCTGATTGACGTGTTCTGGAGACAGAGGCATGGGCCCGCTGGGTGGGAGCTGTGCTGGTGTTCCCAGAGGGGGTTAGGTCTGGTGTAGCCTGTGGCTGTCTGTGGGGAACCGACTGTCCAGAGGTCCCCGATGGGCCGGGCTGGTCATCTGGGTCCAGGTCGACAGAGCTGCTGTCATCGCTGGGGGCCTCTTCTGGGGGTGGGATGGACATCTCTGGACCCTCCGTGGCGGTGTGGTGGCGTTCGGGTCCTGCAGGGGTATAAGGGTTTGGTTATTGGTTCTGTGTGTGGCTTTTCGTTGGATGGATGGGTGTCCGTGTACCCAAGTGCAGGCATTCCCGTGTGGGGGCTTTTGTGAGGGTGGCTTGTGGGGGAGATGGTTATGTGCAGTGGGCATGCTTTGGTGATGGGTGTCCATGCTTAGTGGTCGCATGCAGGTCTAGGTGTTGGGATGGGTGGGTTGTGATGGTGGTACATTTGGAAGGAGTTGGTGTGATGGGGGTGGGGGTGAGGGTGGGGGTATGTGCTGGCATGCAGATGGGGTGGGGGTGGGAAGTAGTAGTTAAGATTTGACTTACCAGAGTCCATTCCTCCAGATACTCCTGCGAGGCCCTCAGGATGCAGGATGTGCAAGACTTCCTCCTCCCATGCTGTGAATTCTGGGGGAGTAGGTGGGGGTCCGCCGCCAGTCTTCTGTACCGCAATGTTGTGCCTTGATACCATGGAACGCACCTTCCCCCGTAGGTCGTTCCATCTCTTCCTGATGTCCTCCCGATTGCGTGGATGCTGTCCCACCGCGTTGACCCTGTCGACTATCCTTTGCCATAGCTCCATCTTCCTAGCAATTGTTGTATGCTGCACCTGTGCCCCGAAGTGCTGGGGCTCTACACGTACTATTTCCTCCACCATGACCCTGAGTTCTGCGTCAGAGAACCTGGGGTGTCTTTGGGGTGCCATGGGGTGGTGTGGATGAGGTGAGGGATGTTGTATGTGTTGTGGAGTGTGATGTGTGTGATGGTGTATGGTGTTTTGTGCGTTGTAATTGTGTGGGTGATGTTGTGATTAGCCTCTGTGTGATGGTCTACTCTAAGCAGTGCTGTCTCTCTCTGTCCTTGATTCGCAATTGTGGAAGTAAGGGTTTGTGGGTAATGTGGGTGTGTGTTATATATTGTATTGGGTGTGTGGGTGTGGTGTGTGTATGTGTATCAGGTGTGTGTATTTCAAATTGTCCAATGTGGTTGTGTTTTGTAAGGGTGTGTGTATTTTGAGCGCGGCGGTGTGCACCGCCAATGGAATACCGCGTTTGAAAGACCGCCGCGTGGATTCGTGGGTCGTAATGGTATGGGCATATTTCTGTTGGCGTGACGGTGGAGGTTTGGTCATCGCCATTTTTTCGCTGACCTTTGGTGTGGCGGACTTTTGTGGATGTCGGGTTTTTGGCGGTTTGCCAGTTGCGGGTCAGAATGACCGTGGCGGTGTACCACGGCCGCGGCGGTGTTATGGCGGTCTTCTGACCGGCGGTAAGCGCCTTTTACCGCTGAGGTCAGAATGACCCCCTTTGTCTCCTAAGTTAAGCCTTGACGCTCGTTGCCAAGCTACCAAGGGTTGAGCTGGGTTTAATTTACTGAGACCTAACTGGACCTAAGTGGAGGTTAGTGGCCTATTGCTAAGTGTAGGTACCTACCTGCCCTTACCAATAACACATTTTCCAACAAGCGGTGCTTGTGGCGGCGTTGCCCTGTTCAGCGGTGCTTGAGGCGGCGATGCCCTGTTCAGCGGTGCTTGAGACGGCGGTGTTCTGTTCAGCGGTGCTTGTGGCGGCGGTGCCCTGTTCAGCGGTGCTTGAGGCAGCGGTGCCCTGTTCAGCGGTGCTTGTAGCGGCAGCTCCCTGTTCAACGGTGCTTGTGGTGGCGGTGCCCTGTTCAGCGGTGCTTGTAGCGGCGGTGCCCTGTTCAGCGGTGCTTTTGGCGGCGGTTTCCTGTTCAGCGGTGCTTGTGGTGGCGGTTTCCTGTTCAGCGGTGCTTGAGGCACCGGTGCCCTGTTCAGTGGTGCTTGAGGCGGCGGTGCCCTGTTCAGCGGTGCTTGTAGCGGTGGTGCCCTGTTCAGTGGTGCTTGTAGCGCCCTGTTCAGCGGTGCTTGTAGCGGCGGTGCCCTGTTCAGCGGTGCTTGTGGCGGCGGTGCCCTGTTCAGCGGTGCTTGAGGCGGCGGTGCCCTGTTCTGCGGTGCTTGTAGCGGCGGTGCCCTGTTCAGCGGTGCTTGAGGCGGCGGGCTCCTTTGCAGTGGCTCAGCTGCTGGCGCTCCTCTCTAGCCCAGCCGTGCTTGTGCTGGCGGTCCTCTCTAGCCCAGTGGGGCTTCTGCTGGCAGTCCTCTCTAGCCCAGCGGGGCTTGTGCTGGTGGTCCTCTCTAGCCCAGCGGGGCTTGTGCTGGCGGTCCTCTCTAGCCCCACGGGGCTTGTGCTGGCGGTGGTCTCCTGGGCAGCGGGGATGATGGCGGTGGCCTCCTGGGCAGCGGGGATGATGGCGGTGGCCTCTTAGGCAGCAGGGCAGGTGCTGACAGTGGCCTCTTGGGCAGCGGGGATGATGGCAGTGGCCTCCTGGGCAGCAGGGCAGGTGCTGGCGGTGGCCTCCTGGGCAGCGGGAATGATGGCGGTGGCCTCCTGGGCAGCGGGGATGATGGCGGTGGCCTCCTGGGCAGCAGGACAGGTGCTGGCGGTGGCCTCTTGGGCAGCAGGGCAGGTGCTGGCGGTGCGATCCTGGGCAGCGGGGATGATGGCGGTCTTCTCCGCCGTGCTGCTTTTCCCAGACTTGCCGGGTTTCTTGTGGCCCTTCCCCACCTTGGAAGGTGTCGCAGCTGACTCCACACTGCCACCGGGACCCCTGGGAGCAGCTTTGGTGGCTGGAGTCTTCCCCCTGTCCTGCCGGGCACTGGCCAACTTTTGATGCTTGACAGGTGGGGAACTGTCCGTGCTGTGGCTCCGTGCTACACTCGCTGCCCTGGTGGCCGGTGCACTCCAGATTCCGGTGACTACAGGCACCACTGGTCCCGGAGATGTTGTGGCTGAGGTGCTAGGCTGGGACCTGGAGAGTCGGGCCCTAGGACTTTGGGTGAAGGTGCATGCGCTGGAGGCTGTCGTGAGGTGGATGGCTGTTGGGTGGATGTGTGCCTGCGTGTGTGTATCTTGGGAGGTGGCGTCACAGACACACTGGGAGAGGACACAGGGGACGTGTGAATGGTAGTTGGGGTGGTTACTGCACATGAGCGGGGTGTGGTGGTGTGTGTGCTGGTGATGGCAGTAGTGGCTGTAGATGTAGTGCATGCAGGTGTGAGTGTAGACGAAACTGGGAGGGAGGAGGGAGGAGGGAGACGAGGAGGACGGGGACACAGTGGAGGCAGTGGATGTTGGTGTCTGCATGTGTTTGATGTTTGCGTGAGTGCCTAGGGGGATGTGTGGTGCTTATGTTTGTCTGAGCATCCCTTGTGTGTTGACAAGTGTGCATGCTGGTCTGAAGGTGTGCTTGGGATAGGCTTGGGTACAGGGGATTGGGTCTGGGTGGAGGAAGTTGGAGGCGAGAGGCTAGAAATGGGGACAATGGCTGCCATCAGTGCTGAGGCCAGAGTCTGAAAAGCTCGCTGAAGGGCCTCCTGACTAGAATGAATGCCCTCCAGGAATGCATTTGTTTGTTGCAACTGCCTTTCTACACCCTGTATGGCTTTCAAAATGGTAGACTGCCCAGCAGTGAGGGACCTGAGGAGGTCAATGGCCTCCTCACTGAGGGCAGCAGGTGTGACTGGGGCAGGGCCTGAGATGCCTGGGGTGAAGGATATGCCCACCCTCCTGGGGGAGCAGGCCCGGGGCAAAGGCTGGGGGGCTGCTGGGAGGGCGGTGCTGGTAGGGGGGTGGCGGCTGTACCTGTAGATGCAGGGGGCACAGATGTTGCCACCACCACAAGGGAGCTCCCATCAGAGGATGAGTCTGTGTCGCTGGTGTCAGCTCCTGTCCCCGCTGTGGAGGTCCCCTCGCCCTCCCTCCCACTGGTGAACTCTGAGTCCGTAGTGTCGCCCTCCAGGGCCATGTGGGATGCAGCTCCCTCGTGCTCCAGTGCCACTGCTCCTCTGCCTGAGGATGCTAATGCACACAAGAACAGGGAAACCACAAAAAGGGGGGGACGAAAGAAGAAAGACATGTTGAGTGCATGCATTACCACTACCGTTGGCGGACACTACAGACACAGAAGCCCCCTGCACTACGCCGCGCTCTTGGGCTCCACTGTTCAATCCCTGGGAAATGGCCTACAAGGCTATGGACGACATCGGCACACATGGATGACACAGGGGCATGACTAGGTGTACTTGCCACTCTACAGAGGTGGGGTGGGGTGCCACATGGCCTGCCTTATGGAGGGACCTTGCCTACTAAACTCGCCCTGGCCTAGGGAAACCCACAGCCCACCTCCCCAACCCAGACACCTCCACTTCACGCAAAATCAGCAGGATGAGAGTGTACTCACCCCCTTGCGGCTGCTCTGATGCCCTCAAGCACCCATCCAACTCCGGGTACGCCATCGCCAGGATCCTGAACATCAGGGGGGTCATGGTGCGACGGGCACCCCTCCCACATTGGGAGGCCATCCCCAGCTGAGCCTCTGCCCTCTTCTTGCTCCAGCGGCGAATGTCCTCCCATCTTTTCTGGCAGTGGGTGCTCTGTCTGTGGTAAACCCCAGGATCTGGACGTCCTTGGCGATGGCACCCTAAATATATTTTTTCTGGTGGGCGCTGACCTACATGAATTGTACAGGGGGAAGAGAAACATTATTACCAACTGTACCGTCACAGTAATTGGCCCCCATCCCTACCCTTGCCATGTGGCACATGCATTCATCGTCGTTTCATGCACGCCTCAATCCCCCCCCCATCTTTCATCCACCCCACTCCACTCAGGCTTAGCCCATACAGCATGCTCCCTGTGTACTTACCTGTTTGTTTGGAGGACCGAAGAGTATCGTGTACTGGGGGAGAACCCCATCCACAAGTTTCTCCAACTCCTCCGATGTGAAGGCAGGGGCCCTTTCCCCAGACACTCGAGCCATTGTCTCTTCCAGACCGAGGTCACAGCAGCACTTGCAGTGTAGGTCCTCTCCTGTCGAAGATCAGGTATCGAGTGATTGAACAGATAGAAAATGGAGGTCACGTCCGTGGCGGTGCATACAGTCACCGCCGGCGTACATCGGCATTGGCTCCTGGGACCCAAAGGGTCCAATGTTAACCAATGTAACATTGCGTCACGGTCTTCAACCGCCTACCGCGACGGTGTACAACTCCAGCGCAGTTACCTCACATCCCATTGTCCCACTTTAGAGGTCATGCAGCCGACATTTCAGGGGCCCACATGGCTTAATTTTTAACTGCGTCACACATACCTAGGACTAGACTCAACACACATACAGGCCACCTTTTGTGTATGAACAGAGTTCTGTGTAAGCTGTGGGTACGTACCTCTGAGTTGGTTGACTCTGTGCTTGCTGTTGTCCTTCATAGGCACCGTCCGCTGGGACATGTGAGGAGATGGCGGCATCCTCTGGTGTACAGACCGCTGGTGGACCTGTCGATAATGGAGGAAAGACATGTGATCATCACCTACAGGCTTGACCGTGCCACAATCCAGGAACTGTGTGCCCAGTTGGAGCCAGACCTGATGTCAGCTATCTGCCTAATCCCCAAGAATCCCCCCTCAAGTGCAGGTGCTGTCAGTACTCCATTTCCTTGCAAGTGGGTCATTTCAAGCAACAGTGGCCATAGCATCAGGGATGTCCCAGCCTATGTTTCCCAACGTGTTGTCCAGAGTGTTGTCTGCCCTGCTGAAACACATGCGGAGCTACATCGTTTTCCCTCAGGTGGAGGATTTGCCTACAGTGAAAGGAGACATCTATGCCCTGGGACATATCCCCAACATCATAGGTGCCATTGATGGGACACATGTGGCTTTGGTCCCCCACCCCGCAGGAGTGAACAGGTGTACAGAAACCGGAAGAGTTATCATTCCATGAATGTGCAGATGGTGTGTTTGGCCGACCAGTACATCTCCCATGTGAATGCCAAATTCCCTGGCTCAGTGCATTACGCTTCCATCCTGCATAATAGCACCATCCCTTATGTGATGGGTCAACTCCAGAGGCACCGTGTGTGGCTATTAGGTGAGCACCTGGAAGCAAGTAAGTGGGAATGGTTGTCTGGGTCTGGGGATATCACTCCAGGTTAGTGTGTGTCTAACAGTTGGCCCTCGCCATTTGCAGGTGACTCTGGTTATCCCAACCTGTCATGGCTACTGACCCCAGTGAGGAATTCCAGGACAAGGGCAGATGAACGCTACAATGAGGCCCATTGGTGAACACAGCGGATAATAGAGCGGACCTTCGGCCTCCTGAAGGCCAGGTTCAGGTGCCTACATATGACAGGTGGATCCCTATTCTACTCACCAAAGAAGGTGTGCCAGATCATCGTGGCCTGCTGTATGCTTCACAACTTAGCTTTGCGACGACAGGTGCCTATTCTGCAGGAAGATGGTCCAGATGGCGGTGTTGTTGCAGCTGTGGAGCCTGTGGACAGTGAAGACGAGGAAGGAGAAGAAGAGGACATGGACAGCAGGAACTCGGTGATCCTGCAATATTTCCAGTGAGACACAGGTAAGAGTACAAGCCTGCCTACTACATGTACTTTAACACTACTACCTCTCTACTGTCTGTCGTTTTCACCCAGTGTATGGTCACTGAGTTGTCATGTTCCCTTACGATTTCACAGATGTGGGTCCCACTGTGTGACATCTGCTTTGATTCCTCATGGACTAGAGCTGTGTTACATAGGTATGTTGTAATTACAATTGTAAGCATTTTGCCACAGTAATTGCTAATACACTATTCCGAAATCATAGACTGACTCCAGATTGTTTTGTGCTTCAAGGGTGTTTATTTAAGTGCTCAATATTGGAGGGGGTTGCAAAATGGTGATGGTTGATGGTGGAGGACTGTCCATGGCAGAGTCCAGTCTATTAGTCTCACAGGTGCATTGCCCAAATGGACACAGGAAGTGGAGTTAGGGCAGTTTGAGGATAGACAGGGTGACAAAGTGGGACATAGGGATGACATTCAGGGTGGTCTCTTTCTTGGCGGGGGTCTTGGCATTGTTCTTTGTCTTTGTCCTTGTCCTGGATCTCAGGGACCGTTTGCCGGGTGGTTCTCCCTCTTCAGGGGGTGGGGTGATGGTGTGGTGGTCCTGTGGCGGTGCCTCCTGTCCACTAGCGCCGGCGGAGGTGGTGGGCAGTTCATCGACCATGCTAGTGTCAGGGGCCCCTTGCAGTGCCACAGTGTCCCTCCTGGTGTTGAGGACTTCCTTCAGCACCCCTACGATGGTGCCCTGGGTGGAATTGATGGTTCTGAGTTCCTCCCTGAAGCCCAAATACTGTTCCTCCTGCAGGCGCTGGGTCTCCTGAAACTTGGGCAGTACCGTTGCCATCGTCTCCTGGGAGTGGTGGTAGGCTCCCATGATGGAGGAGAGGGCCTCGTGGAGGTTGGTTCTCAGGGCCTGTCCTCCCCCTGTCGCACAGTAGCCCTCCCAGTTCCCCTGTGTTCCTGGGCCTCCGTCCCCTGGACCATGTGCCCACTACCACTGCCCCCAGGTCCCTGTTGTTGTTGGGGTGGTGGGTTAGCCTGGGTTCCCTGTAGTGGTGGACACACTGCTGCTTGATGTGTCCTGGGGACAGAGGTATGGGCCCCTGGTTGGGTGCTGTGCTTGTGTTTCCAGAGGGGGGAAGCTCTGTGGTGGCCTGTGACTGTGTCAGGGGAACCGACTGTCCAGAGGTCCCAGATGGGCCGGGCTGGTCATCTAGATCCAGTTGGACAGAGCTGCTGTCATCACTGTGGGCCTCTTCTGTTGGTGGTGTGGACATGTGTGGACCCTCTTGTCCGGTGACGTTGGGTAGGGGTCCTGCAGGGGTATAAAAGTATGTTTATTACATCTGTGTGTGCCATGGTGTGCAATGGGTGGGTGTCCGTGTACCCCAGTGCTTGCATTCCTATGTAGGACCTTGTGTGATGATGGTTTAGGGGGGTGTATGGGTATGTGCAGTGGGCATGCTTTGGTGATGGGTGTCCATGCTTTGTTGTTGCATGCAGGGCTTGGTGTTGGGATGTGTGGGTTGTGATAGTGGAACATTTGTGAGGAGTAGGAGTGATGGGGGTGAGGGTGGGGGTATGTGATGGCATGCAGGTAGTGTGGGGGATGTAATAGTTAAGATTTCACTTACCAGAGTCCATTCCTCCATCTTCTCCTGTGAGGCCCTCAGGATGCAGAATCGCCAAGACCTGCTCCTCCCATGTTGTTGGTTGTGGGGGAGGAGGTGGGGGTCAGCCGCCAGTCCGCTGCACCGCGATGTGGTGACTTGAGACCACGGAATGCCCCTTCCCCCGTAGGCCGTTCCACCTCTTCCTGATGTCATCCCGATATCTTGGGTGCTGTCCTACTGCGTTTACCCTGTCCATGTGTGCTGCACCTGTGATCCGAATAGCTGTGGCTCTACCTGGACGATCTCCTCCACCACGACCCTGAGCTCCTCCTCCAAGAACCTGGGGTGTCTTTGCCGTGCCGTGGGGTGGTGTGTGTGGTGATAGGTGGGGTGATATTGTGTGGTGATAGGTGGGGTGATATTTAGTGGTGTGAGGTGCGTGGAAGTTCTGTGGGTGATGGTATTGTGTGCATGTGGATGCTTGTTATTTGTTTGTGGTGTCTCTCTCTGACCTTCGTTCGTGATTTTTGGTCCTAGGGGTTTGTGGGTGATGTGGGTGTGTGTGTTCTATATTGTATTGAGTGTGTGGGAGTGGTGTGTGTATGTGTATCAGGTGTGTGTATTTCAAATTGTCCAATGTGGCTGTGTTTTGTAAATGTGTGCAATGGAATACCGCAGTTGAAAGACCGCCACGTGGATTCGTGTGTTGTGATAGTGTGGGTGTATTTCTGTTGGTGTGACGGTGCAGGATTTGTTTTCACCAGTTTATCATTGACCTTTGGTGTGGCGGACTTGTGTGGGTGTCTGAATTTTGGTAGATTCCGAGCAGTGGGTCATAATCGCCGTGGTGGGATTCTGCGGCCGTGGCGGTGTGTTGCCGGTCTTCTGCACAGCAGTAAGTGGCTTTTACCGCCAATGTTGTAATGACCCCCATAGTCATTGATCTGTCTGAACTGCTCAAACAGATACTGCAACATAGAATAGGTTGAGTTCCAACGTGTTGGCACCTCCTATATCAGGGCTTCAACTGGTAATCTGTTACCATGGTGAATAATCTGCAACTGTTTCCGGGTTTTCAAAAACGGCTGAAATGAGTGCAGATTCTTCTGCAGGTGGTCAGTATGTTGCTGATTATGTCTTCTTTTTTGAGAAGGCTCCTGAAATAGTCACCATCTTTCATGGCCTTAACAATGTTACTGCCATTGTCCATGGCAACAAATCCAATTTGGAAACCTCTGGGCCACAGCCATTCAGACACCTTGCTATTAAATTAATCCAAGATGTTTGCAGATGTGTGATTTCTCCATGGCGAACATGGCTACTGTTGCATGCCGCTGAATGCTTTACCCCCACAAAAAAGATCCACTGTGCAGTGATGCACATGTAATGAGTAGGCTGACAACTGGTCCACTTCTGTCATCAGGTGACTAGTGTGGACAACCCTTTGCTATAAAGCTTGTACCACAAATTTCAGCACATTGTGATGCAGCACTGGAACAGCAACTCTTGTAAAAATAGGTCTGACTTAGAACCTTCCTTTTTACGAAGACGCTGCCACATACTCTAAGAATCCCACTCTTTATACAATAGAAAAAGGCAGGCAGTCCTGTGCTAAACGTTTTGCCGGTTTCCCATTGTACAAACATGTTGTTTGGTGGATGTGGTCGTAGGGATCCTCCTGCCTAAACATGCCCATAATAGTAGCCTGGATTTTCTTCTTTTCTGGGACCAGTGACACAGGTGACGTTTAAGATGTAGGTAATGGTAGACTCAATGTGCATCGTGGTGCAGTCACGGTATGCCATGGTGTCTTTATCTGACTCTGAGTCTCCCTGTGCCGTTGTGATGTTACTGGAGAGGGTAATTAGGGCACTGGGGACAGGGCCTCTTTGCATGAAGATGTCACCCTCTTCTTTCTCACCTTCCTCCATGATTTTACCACTTGCAGCTGATGTTTCCCAACTCTCCTCACCTTCACCACAGCAACTATGTTAAGCAATCTTTTTAAGGTGTTCCCTCTCCCTGGATTGCGTGATGTGTTTTCACATGGGTCCTCTGGCCTCCAGTGCCATAATGTCAACCAGGCTTACTTTGATGAACACTCTTGTGGCAAAAGGAGCATATTGCAATGTTCTCCTATTTGCTAATTGTAAAAAAGTCACAAACTGTGGCGAAGTGCATTCTTACTAAGCCACTCCCAATGCTTGAAGAAGAACAGATGGTAGGTGGGTATGTTGATTGCCTCTCTGCAGTACATACTTCTACTGAGGTACGGACTGGGGCAGGTTTCTGCTGGGGCCATACAAATATAGGACCACGCAGTGCTGCATCTGCCATGTCCCTCGGAGCAGGTCGGATAGAAATGTCAGACTCCTCTGTGCCAGCTTTAGCAATGACTGGCTCGTCATCATCATCCTCTTCCTCATCATTCCCTTACCCCAAAATCTGCCAGGGTCTAATCCATGTCCCTATCATCACCATCAGAAGTGGTGCTTGGAGAAGTTGGAGGAGTAGTAGCCTTCCTTTTACTTGCTGGGGATCTGGGAGCTAATGTTTCTAAAAGAGGAGTTTCTTGCTCAGTAGAAAGCTCAACCTCCTGTTCTGCTCCAACTTTGGGAAGATATACTACTGCTGGCTGTGGCTGCTATCCTCTTTGCTTTGTTTCCTGAGAAACAATTCGGTACTACATTGTGAAAGGGACAAATCCATTTCAACATCACTGCTCATCGGCATTGCCATGATTGCAGTAGCTGCATCACTGACAGACATGGTCTCGGGCTTAGGTTGGGGTGGTGCTCTTGATGCAGGAGTGTTGCTTCCAGGTTCATCCCCGGAAGCCAGTATGGCAGGCACACATCTCCCGAAAAAAGTTGCGGCCGGCACGTCACTGGTAGAAAGCTGCTTCTTCTCACTGAACACTCTTTTGGGAACAACTTTCTTGAGGCCATCTTAAAGCTCTCCATTGATAGTGGCTCTAAGCAGCACAAGGGGAAATAATTGGAGGACTGAAATAACTGTACAGGTGTTCTCTTTGGCAGTAGTGTGTTTGATGTGATGTCTCTTGTGCACCTAAAATCAACCAAGCAAGAATATCATGTAGTTAGTGAAACGTGGCTTTGTTGTAGGTTGTAATAGTACACACAAATGCAGTATTAGTGCGGTTGGTTACTGTTAGAAATGGGGTCTCTGGCTGGCAGTCAGTATGCACCCTGTCCAAGAAGGGACCCTCACACTAGTCAGGGTAAGGGGGATACACACCTAGGATAACCTCTGCTCACACCCTTGGTAGCTTGGCACAAGCAGTCATGCTTATCTCAAAGGCCATGTGTAAATTATTTGTACCAACACATGCAGTAATACAGTGAAAACACTACAAAATGAACACAACACCAGTTTAGAAAAATACCCAATATTTATCTAAATCAAACACAACCACAATGATGAAAATCCAACATACACAAGTAAAGTTAAGAATGTTTAAAATAATAGAATCTTACTCGAAAGAAAACAATGGAAACGTTGTTACACAAAGTACCTGGGTTGCATCAAATATAAAGATCCACGGGTGTGTGTGTACATTGAAAAAAGTAGGTGATGTGCCAATTCCTTACTCGCAATTGAGGCCATGCGTCATTTCTTCTCCAGTCGGGTAGGTGATGCGTCATTTTTCTGTCCCACAAGAGAGCAATGCATCTATTTACCGATGCATCATTTTTCTGTCCCACAAGAGAGTGATGCATCTATTTACCGAGGAGGCACCTGGGATCTGCACTGGTTCACGTTGATTTTTACATCCATTGATGATGCGTGTGAAATCCGGCTGCACGGTGATGGAAAACCATGCTGCGTGGAGTTTGCATCAATTTTATCAGCCGCAAGCGGGTGTTGCATTGTTTTTCCAACCACAATGCAGGTGATGTGCCATTTTCCCAGCCGTGATGCAGATGGTGCATCAATTTCTGCCATGAGGCAGGCAGAGTGTCATTTTTACAGCTGCGTTCCAGGTGGTCCGTCAAAGGTTTCCCTGCATCGCTCCTATGCATGGATTTCTACCCTGGTTCTATCAGCTTCACCTTTAAAGGGCCCAGGGACTGGATAGTACACCACTTGGCAGGGTAGGAGTCTCAGCAGAGAGTCCAGGTGCTGGCAGAGGAAGTCTTTGATGGCTCTGAGACTTCAAAACAGGAGTCAAGCTCTTGGAGACACATTACAAGCAGGAAAATACCACAAAGTTCAGTCTTTGTCCTCTTTCTTGCAGAAGCAGCAACTGCAGGCCAACCCAGCAAAGCACAGTCACAAGCAAAGGGGCAGTACTCCTCCTGCAGCTCTTCAGCTCTTCTCCTTCACAGAGGTTCTAACTTTTTCTGCCTATGAAGTAGGCAAACTTGAAAGCTTAGGTGGTCATTAAAAGCCTGGCGGTCTGTGTTAAAGCGGCGGTAAGACCGCCAACAGGCCGGCGGAAAACAAAATGGAATCACATCTATGGCGGAAACCGCCAACAAAGATAGCCACTTTAACACTCCGACCGCCACGGCGGTACAAACAAACAGCGCAGCAGTCACCGCCAACAGACAGGGGGGAGACAATGTACCGCCCACAGTATCAAGACCTACCAATCCGCCACCTTTTCCAGGGCGGATTCAACGCGAACAACTGGACTTCGAAGGGAAAACGCTCACCTCTACACACCCCACGAGGAACCAGGACGCCATGGAACCAGAGCTTCACATATTCCAGCCTTTATCTTCTTGCTTCTCTACCAGCAGCACGAATGCTGGCGGCGAAGACCACGGTGAATACTGCACCTACGACACAGGGAAGGGGGGAGGGAAAAACAAGGACACACACGCAACACCCCCACCCTCACCCACAACAACACACACACTAATACAGCATGATACATTACAGTTACACCCCCAACCCCCCGGAAGAATGCAGACAAAAGTAAATGAGTGTAACCATTGTAATCTATTTAAATCCAGTATGCAAAAATATATGTACACTATAAACAAATATATACACCAAGAATAGAATTCCAGGTATTGCACCATTTAAGTCCATGGAACACTGGGCCCACACTGCATGGGCGAGGCCCACACAAGATACTCGAACATGACGGAGAGAACACTGCAGGGGCATTAGATAGAAATAAAACAGGCACCTCAGGGGGAAGGTAAAGGGGGGCACCTCAGCCGGTTGAGTGGACGGCGCCAAATCCACGAGGGGGCCACATGCCCACTGTTCAATCCTGGGGAGTGCAAAGCCGCAGTCTCACAAGTCTCTACAGTGGTTGGTTTGCCCACTGTACAATCCTGGGGAGTGCAAAGCCACAGTCTCACAAGTCTCTACAGTGGTTGGTTTACCCACTGTGCAATCCTGGGGAGTGCAAAGCCACAGACTCACAAGTCTCTCCAGTGGTTGGTTTGCCCACTGTACAATCCTGGGGAGTGTAAAGCCACAGTCTCATAAGTCTCTACAGTGGTTGGTTGCCCACTGTACAATCCTGGGGAGTGCAAAGCCACAGCTACAGTGGGTGGTTTGCCCACTGTACAATCCTGGGGAGTGCAAAGCCACAGTCTCACAAGTCTCTACAGTGGGTGGTTTGCCCACTGTCCAATCCTGGGAGTGCAAAGCCACAGTCTCTCAAGTGGCTAACAGTCTCCACTGGTTCTGGAGGGGGCTTGGTGCCCAGAGTGCTTCATCCTGCCAAGGACAGAGGTGTTGGATGCCTTTTTCCACTGGTTCTGGATGGGGATTTGTGCCCAAAGTGCTTCATCCTGCCAAGGATAGAGGTAGTGGATGCCTTTCTCCACTGGTTCTGGGGGGGCTTTGTGCCCAGAGTGCTTCATCCTGCCAAGGACAGAGGTAGTGGATGTAAATCTCCACTGGTTCTGGAGTGGGCTTTGTGCCCAGAGGGCTTTATCCTGCCAAGTACAGAGGTAGTGGATGTATATCTCCACTGGTTCTGGAGGGGACTTGGTGCCCAGAGTGCTTCGTCCTGCCAAGGACAGAGGTAGTGGATGCAAATCTCCACTGGTTCTGGAGGGGGCTTGGTGCCCAGAGTGCTTCATCCTGCCAAGGACGGAGGTAGTGGATGCCTTTCTCCACTGGTTCTGGAGGGGGTTTGGTGCCCAGAGTGCTTCATCCTGCCAAGGACAGAGGTAGTGGATGCTTTTCTCCACTGGTTCTGGAGGGGGCTTTGTGCGCAGAGTGCTTCATCCTGCCAAGGACAGAGGTAGTGCATGTAAATCTCCACTGGTTCTGGAGGGGGCTTTGTGCCCTGAGTGCTTCATCATGCCAAGGACAGAGGTAGTCGATGTAAATCTGCACTGGTTCTGGAGGGGGCTTTGTGCCCAGAGTGCTTTATCCTGCCAAGGACAGAGGTAGTGGATGTAAATCTCCACTGGTTCTGGAGGGGGCTTGGTGCCCAGAGTGCTTCATCCTGCTCATGGCAGACTCAGTAGCGTCAGTGCTCTTGGTGCTCATGCGCCAGCGGTGCTTGTGGCGGCGGTGTCCTGTTCTGCGGTGCTTGTGGCGGCAGGTGTCCTTGGCAGTGGTGCTGGTGGCGGCGGTGTCCTGTTCAGCGGTGCTGGTGGCGGCGGTGTCCTGTTCAGCAGTGCTTGTTGCGGCAGGTGTCCTTGGCAGCGGTACTTGTGGCAGCGGTGTCCTGTTCAGCGGTGCTGGTGGCGGAGGAGTCCTGTTCAGCGGGGCTGGTGGCGGCAGGTGTCCATGGCAGCGGTGCTTGTGGCGGCGGTGTCCTGTTTAGCGGTGCTTGTTGCGGCTGTGTCCTTGGCAGCGATGCTTGTGGCGGCCGTGTCCTTGTCAGTGACTCAGCTGCTGGCGGTCCTGTCTGGGCCAGCGGGGCTGGTGCTAGCGGTCCTGTGTGGGTCTGCGGGGCTGCTGCTGGTGGTCCTGTCTGGGCCAGCGGGGCTGGTGCTGGCGGTCGCCTCCTGGCCAGCGGGGCTGGTGCTGGTGGTCATGTCTGGGCCTGCTGGGTTGCTTCTGGTGGTCCTGTCTGGGCCTGCGGGGCAGATGCTGGCGGTTCTGTCTGGGCCAGCGGGCCGGATACTGGCCAGCGAGGCTGATGGTGGTCTTCTCCACAGTGCTGCTCTTCCCAGACTTGCTGGGTTTCTTGTGCCCCTTCCACACCTTGGAAGGTGTTGCAGCTGACTCCACACTCCCACCTGTACCCCTGGGAGCGGCTTTGATGGCTGTTGTCTTCCCCCTCTCCCGCCGGGCAATGGCCAACTTTTGATGCTTGAGAGGTGGGGGACTGTACATGCTGTGGCTCCTTGCCACACTGGCTGTCCTGCTGCCTGGTGCACTACAGAATCCGGTGACTACTGGCACCACTGGTCCCGCCGCTGTTGTGGCTGAGGTGCTAGGTTGGGACCTGGAGAGTTGGGCCCTAGGAGACTGACTGGGTGGGGGAGGTGAGGGAAAGAGGTCAAGGGTGGCCAGCAAATGTTTCTTAGGAACTTTGGGATGGGTAGCTGGAGGGGGTTTGGGAGTGGAGGAAGAGGTTGTGGTTGTAGGAAGTGTCCGTTTGGTGACTTTGGGTGAAGGTGCATGTGCTAGAGGCTGTCATGAGGTGGATGGTTGTTGGGTGGGTGTGTGGCTGCGTTTGTATACCTTGGGAGGTGGCGTCACAGACACACTGGGAGAGGACACAGGGGATGTGTGAATGGTAGTCGGGATGGTGAGTGCACGTGAGCGGGGTGTGGTGGCGGGTGTGCTGGTGATGGAAGTAGTGGCTGTAGATGTAGTGCATGCAGGTGTGAGTGGAGACGAGACTGGGAGGGAGGAGGGAGACGAGGAGGAGGGGGACACAGTGGAGGCAGTGGATGTTGCTATGGGGGTCATTCCAACCCTGGCGGTCATCGACCGCCAGAGTGGAGGACCACGGAAGTACCGCCAACAGGCTGGCGGTGCTTCCCTGCCAATTCTGACCACGGCGGTAAAGCCGCGGTCAGAAAAGGGGATCCAGCGGTTTCCCGCTGGATTTCCCCTGTCTGGGCTGAATCTCCATGGCGGCGCTGCTTGATTCCGACCCCCTTCCCGCCACCCTGTTTCTGGCGGTTTTTACCGCCAGGAACAGGATGGCGGGAATGGGTGTCGTGGGGCCCCTGGGGGCCCCTGCACTGCCCATGCCACTGGCATGGGCAGTGCAGGGGCCCCCTAACAGGGCCCCAGCATGATTTTCACTGTCTGCATAGCAGACAGTGAAAATCGCGACATGTGCAACTGCACCCGTCGCACCCCTGCAACACCGCCGGCTACATTCGGAGCCGGCTACTATGCTGCAGGAGCTTTCCCGCTGGGCCGGCGGGTGCTCCTTTGGCCGGCGCCCGCGGGCGCTCCTTTGGCCGGCGCCCGCCGGCCCAGCGGGAAAGCCAGAATGGCCTCCGCGGTCTTTTGACCGGGGAGCGGCCAAATGGCGGTGACTGCATGGCCGTCATTGGCCCGCATCCCTATCCTTGCCATGTGGCACATGCACGCTCCGTCATTTCATGTACGCATCATTCTCCCCACCCCTATCTTTCATCTGCACCACTCCACACAGGCATTTCCCATACAGCATGCTCCCAGTGTACTTACCTGTTTGTCTGGAGGACCGTAGAGTAGCGTGTACTGGGGGAGGATCCCATCCACAACTTTCTCCAACTCCTCCGTGCTGAAGGCAGGGGCCCTTTCCCCAGACGCACGAGCCATTGTCTCTTCCAGACTGAGGTCACAGCAGCACTTGTAGTGTAGGTCCTCTCCTGTCGAAGATCAGGTATTGAGTCCAATGTTAACCAATGCAGAATTGTGCCGCGGTCTTCGACCGCCTACCGCAACGGTGTACAACGCCAGCGCAGTTACCTCACATCCCATTGTCTCACTTTACAGGTCAGGCAGCCGCCATTTCAGGGGCCCACATGGCTTTATTTTAACTGCGTCACACATACCTAGGCCTTGCCTCAACACTCATACAGGCTATATTCAGGTTATAAATGGTTTTCTGAGTAAGCTGTGTTTACGTACCTCTGAGTTGGTTGACTCTGTGTTCGCTGTTGTCCTTCATAGGCATCGTCCGCTGGGACATGTGAGGAGATGGCGGAATCCTCCGGTGTACAGACCGCTGTCGACAATGGGGGAAAGACATGTGATCATCACCTACAGGCTTGATCGTGCCGCAATCCTGGAACTGTGTGCACAGTTGGAGCCAGACCTGATGTCAGCTATCCGCCATCCCACATGAATCCCCCCTCAAGTGCAGGTGCTGTCAGTACTCCATTTCCTTGTAAGTGGGTCTTTTCAAACTACAGTGGCCATAGCATCAGGGATGTCCCAGCCTATGTTTTCCAACGTGTTGTCCAGAGTGTTGTCTGCCCTGCTGAAACACATGCGGAGCTACATCATTTTCCCTCAGGTGGAGGATTTGCCTACAGTGAAAGGTGACTTCTATGCCCTGGGACATATCCCCAACATCATAGGTGCCATTGATGGGACCCATGTGGCCTTGGTCCCCCCATGCAGGAGTGAACATTTTTACCGAAAAGGAAGAGTTATAATTCTATGAATGTGCAGATGGTGTGTTTGGCCAACCAGTACATCTCCCATGTTAATGCCAAATTCCCTGGCTCAGTACATGATGCTTACATCCTGCGGAATAGCAGCATCCCTTATGTGATGGATCAACTCCAAAGGCACCGTGTGTGGCTATTAGGTGAGCACCTGGAAGCAAGTCAGTGGGAATAGTTTTCTGGGTCTGGTGATATCCCTACAGGTTAGTGTGTGTCTAACAGTTGTCCCTTGCCATTTTCAGGTGACTCTGGTTACCCCAACCTGTCATGGCTACTGACCCCAGTGAGGAATCCCAGGACAAGGGCAGAGGAATGCTACAATGAGGCCCATGGGCGAACTAGGAGGATTATATAGCGGACCTTCGGCCTCCTGAAGGACTGGTTCCGGTGCCTCCATATGACAGGTGGTTCCCTATTCTACTCTCCAAGGAAGGTGTGCCAGATCATCGTGGCCTGCTGTATGCTTCACAACTTAGCTTTGCGACGACAGGTGCCTTTTCAGCAGGAGGATGGTCCAGATGGAGGTGTTGTGGCAGCTATGGAGCCTGTTGAAAGTGAAGACTAGGAAGCAGAAGAAGAGGACATCGGCAACAGGAACTCTGTGATCCTGCAATACTTCCAGTGAGACACAGGTAAGAAGACAAACCTGCCTACTACATGTACTTTAACACTACTACCTCTCTACTGTCTGTCCTTTTCACCTAGTGTATGGTCACTGAGTTGTCACTTTCCCTTACGATTTCACAGATGTGGATCCCACGGTGTGACATCTGCTCTGTTTCCTCATGGACTAGAGCTGTGTGACATAGGTATGTTGACATTACATTTGAAAGAGCATTTTGTCACTGTAATTGCTAATACACTATTTCGAAATCACAGACAGACTCCAGATTGTTTTGTGCTTCAAGGGTGTTTAAGTGCTCAATATTGGAGGGTGCTGTAACATGGTGAGGGGTGATGGTGGAGGAATGTCCATGGCAGAGTCCAGTCTATTAGTCTTACAGGTGCATTGCCCAAAGGGGCATAGGAAGTGGAGCTGGGGCAGTTTAAGGATGGACAGGGTGACAAGGTGGGACAAAAGGATGACATTCAGGGCAGTCTCATTTCTTGGTCGGTGTCTTGGCATCATTCTCTGTCTTTGTCCTGGATCTCAGGGACCGTTTGCGGGGTGGTTCTCCATCTGCAGGGGGTGGGGTGCTGGTGTGGTGGTCCTGTGGTGGTGCCTCCTGTCCACTAACGCCGGCAGAGGTGGTGGGCAGTTAATCGTCCAGGCTAATGTCAGGGGCCCCTTGTTGTGCTACAGTGTCCCTCCTGGTGTTGAGGACTTCCTTCAGCACCCCTACGATGGTGCCCAGGGTGGAATTGATGGATCTGAGTTACTCCCTGAAGCCC
Source organism: Pleurodeles waltl (assembly GCF_031143425.1). Classification (NCBI taxonomy): domain Eukaryota; kingdom Metazoa; phylum Chordata; class Amphibia; order Caudata; family Salamandridae; genus Pleurodeles; species Pleurodeles waltl. The sequence continues at coordinate 597,319,094 of NC_090443.1, forward strand.
AAATACCGTTCCTCCTGCAGCCGCTGGCTCTCCTGAAACTTGGCCAGTACCGCTGCCATCGTCTCCTGGGAATGATGGTACACTCCCATGATGTTGGAGAGGGCCTCGTGGAGAGTGGGTTCCCTGGGCCTGGCGTCCACCTGTCGCACAGCAGCTCTCCCAGTTCATCTGTTTCCCTGGGCCTCTGTCCCCTGAACTGTGTGCCCACTGCCACTGCCCCCAGGTCCCTGTTGTTGTTGGGGTGGTGGGTTAGCTTGGGTTCCCTGTAGTGGTGGACACACTGCTGATTGACGTGTCCTGGGGACAGAGATATGGGCCCGCTGGGTGGGTGCTGTGCTGGTGTTTCCTGAGGGGGGATGCTCTGTGGTGGCCTGTGACTGTGTGAGGGGAACCGACTGTCCCGAGGTCCCAGATGGGCCGGGCTGGTCGTCTAGATCCAGTTGGACAGAGCTGCTGTCATCACTGTGGGCCTCTTCTGTTGGTGGTGTGGACATGTCTGGACCCTCCTGTGCCATGACATTGGGTAGGGGTCCTGCAGGGGTGTAAAAGCATGATTATTGCATCTGAATGTGCCATGGTGTGCAATGGGTGGGTGACCGTGTACCTCAGTGCTTGCATTTCTGTGTGGGACCTTGTGTGATGATGGTTTAGGGGGGTGTATGTGTATGTGCAGTGGCCATGCATTGGTGATGGGTGTCCATGCTTTGGTGTTGCATGCAGGGCTTGGTGTTGGGATGTGTGGTATGTGATATTGGGACATTTGTGAGGAGTAGGAGTGATGGTGGTGAGGGCGAGGGTGGGGGTATGTGAAGGCATGCAGGTAGGGTGGGGGATATAGTAGTTAAGGTTTGTCTTACCAGAGTCCATTCCTCCAGCTACTCCTTCGAGGCTCTAAGGATGCAGAATCGTGGAGGTTTTGTTTTCTCCAGTTTATCACTGACCTTTGGTGTGGCGGACTTGTGTGGGTTTCTCTATTTTGGCGGATTCCGAGCTGTGGGTCATAATGGCCGTGGCGGATTTCCGCGGCCGCAGAGGTGTGTTGGCGGTCTTCTGCACGGCGGTAAGCGGCTTTTACCGCCAATGTTGTAATTACCCCCTAAGTCTCTATTGTTCACAAGATCCTGCCTTGCCCAGGCCCGGCCCCAGAAACACACCAGGGGGTTGTAGACTGCATTGTGTGAGGGCAGGCAAAGCACATTGAGGTGTAACTATCGGCTCCTCCCACCAATCTAGCCCAGATGTCCCATCAGGATATGCGGCTACACCCCAGCTCCCTTTGTGTCCCTGTCTAGTGAGGATTCAAAAACAGCCCAACTGTCAGTTTGACCCAGAAAGGAAATACGCAAGCAGGAAGAGTCACAGAATAGTTTAAGCATGTAATTGCCCACTCTAAAAGTGGCATTTTCAAACAGACAATTTAAAAAAAACCACATCTCTATCTGTTCTCAAAGGGAAACTGCACTTAAAACTTATTTAAAGGACGCCTCCATGTTAACCTATGAGAGAGATAGGCCTTGCAACAGTAAAACCCATATTTGGCAGTATTTCTCTGTTAGGATATGTAAAACACATCAGTACATGTCACACCTTTATCATACATTGAACCCTGCCCATGGGGCTACCTATGACCTAACATAAGGGTGCCTTACATGTATAGAAAGGGAAGGATTGGGTCTGCCAAGTGGTACACTTGGCAGGTCGAATTGGCAACTTAAACTGCACACAGACACTGCAGTGGCAAGTCTCAGCCATGTTTACAGGGCTACTCCTGTAGGCTGCACAATCAGTGCTGCAGGCCCACTAGCAGCATTTGATTTACAGCCCCTGGGCACCTCTAATGCACTTTACGAGGGACTTACTACTAAATAAAATATGCCAATAATGGAAAAGAAAATCACACATACAATTTTTACTGGGAACACTTGCACTTTAGCACTGGTCAGCAGTGGTAAAGTGCCCAGGGTGCCAAAACCAGCAAAAACAAAGTCCAGCACACAGTCAAAACATAGGAAGCAGTGGCAAAAAAGACCACAGAGACTACGCCAAGGACGCCATGTCTAACAGTTACTCATGTAATAAATACCAATTCAATCAAACACTGTATGGTGCAGTTTGACTGTCAAGTCGAACCGCACCATAACATTTATTTTAAAATCAGGCAGTACAACATGCAGATATAGGCTAATATTTATACATTTTGAGGCAAAACTGCGCAGACACAGTTTTGAGTCAAAAATATTACCGCCAGCTAATGCCATTTCTTTGTGCCGTGCGGGCGTCAAATTTAAACTTTGACGCACGGCGGTACAAACCACAGGTGTGAGTATTTTTTTTTTTTACTCAAACCAATGCGTCACATTGTAAAGGAAAACAACGTTAATGCAGCGAAAATGACTGTGAGCCGGTTTACGACTTCGCAAACCGGATATGCGCTGTTTTTTGACGCATTTGCTTCAAAAAGCGGCACAAACACTGCTAAATGTGCTAAGGAGAGCCAAAATGAATCCCAGATGCTTGCACAGACCCCAGGAAAATGATAATAGACCAGAAACCAGCCAGGAGGACCCACAGAAGACCCAGGACAGGGAGAAGAAGAAAAGAAAGTGTTGCTTCAGTACAGAGGACAAAGAAATTCTGGTTAAAGAGGTGACAGAACACCAGCACCAACTGTTTGTCACCTCAAAGTTGCCAATCAGTAGGAGAGAGGCAATATGGCAACAAATTGTTGACAAGATCAACAGTGTGGCAGAAGTACAGAGAACAATCATCGAGTGCAAGAAACGCTGGCATGACTGTAAGCACAGGACCAAGGAAATGATGGCCAGAAACAGGAAGGCAGCACTGCAGACTGGAGGTGGGAGTCCAGCACCGCAGGAGGCCCTGGACCACATGGAGGAGATGGTGGCAGCCGTCATCCTTGAGGAGATCGTCACAGGGATTCAAGGACAGGACAGCGCAGACTACCAGGAGACAACACACATGCAGGGTAAGTCGCATGGGGAATTAAAATGCACAAATGTTAACTGTAAGCAGGGGGTGAACATACCTACTACACAATGCATGTAAGTCATGATATTCAGGGAGTGGAATGGGTAAAGGGGCACGGCACGGGGGCATGGGTTGTTCAGAGGAAACTTGGGGCACATTACTACACAACACCAATAACCTTTGCATGGGGGTATGTTGCCATGCCAAGGATGTTGCAAAGGTAAAGCCAGACCAGGAGGGCAGGGTACGACGTAAAACTGGCAGCCCGTCACACATCAGCCAGTATTCTCCCTACATAAACTAGGGCCCAATTAACAACCTCTGGCCATATCTGCAAGTGGAATGTAACACTGACAACAGTTGCCACTACCACCTCTGCTGTGTGTGCAGGTCAAGTAGCAAACGGCAGTGACGTTCCCATGGATCAAACACACCCAAATTAAAGGGTTCAAGATGACAACGTTATCAATTCCCTGAAATCAATACAAATGTTCCAATCCTGTCAAATGTGATTATCCAAAGTTGCTACAAAAATCAGCCATTGTCATAAACATTAGGAGGTACACAGCACTAATGCCATACCCATGCTGCATATGTCAGGGTCCACCCTGTGCCTGGTTCACAATAGCTCCAATGACACCATGCAACATCCCAAATGTCATACTGCTCAGACAACAGCATTGAGGGGGAGGACACATGTAACTGGTTACAAAAATACACCTGCACATTCAGAGGAGGAAATAGAACACTGCTAGGACTATCAGTGCAATCCAATGTACCCCACATTCCCCAACATCAGTAGTACACATTACCAAGGCTGACATCCATATCGTGCAATAACAATGCTACAAATAGTATATGCTAGATCTCAACAACATATAGGTGGATGTGAAAGATCAGAGACTGGGGCAGTTCCAGATTAAGTGTGGTGCTAGTGCCATCAGAGCACCCACAGCCAGTGAAAGGCCTCACCATGAGAATGGAAGTAGACGGAGGGTTGAGTAGGACAAGAAGGTGGCAATGCACAATTTGGCCTGAACCAACACCTAGAGGATGTGATGCTGACAAGTCCACAAACTGACCACAATACATGTGACATGCAGGTGGGGCCTAGGCCTGGGAGAATGCCCATATTATAGACATGAACAATGAACAGGAACCAAGATCACAATGTGAAAATAATCGGTAGGCAGACATGTCACATTACAAATCCCACAACACAGACACACTAATTGTACCATATCTCATTGCAGAGTACGATGGCTCTCCTGCGGATATGCCTGTCCAGGACTATCCTGATGACATGGATGACGAGCTGAAAAACATCAGCTAGCAGACTCTTCAGGATGTCCTTGGAACCCTCCAGACCCCACCTTCAGTCACAAGGAGGAGCACAGAACTAGCAGCCATCACAGAGGAACCACCCACCACCCCAATTGTACGACCTGCCAGCTCCAACACAGCTGAGGACTCTGACAACCATGGCACCAGCTTTGAGCGAACTGTAATTGGAGTACAGCAGGAGCTGGCCAAGGAGGTGCGGGAAGGGATGCAAACTATGGCAGCCAGCCTAGAGGAGATGCGTTCGTGCATGATGTCAACTGAAGAACAGGCAGCAGCTATGCAAGGGCGAACAACAATCTTGCAGGAACTAGAGAAAAGGTTGAAGGACATCAGCACAGCTGTAATAGAGTTGACCCAACACCTACAACAACAACCGTGTCAACGCGTGCACAAATACAATATTGAACCCCTCAGGGCCAACCTGGCTGCCTACCACCGTGATGTGGCTGCTATTCTCAAGAACCAGCAGCTCCTCCTTGCTGCAGTACTGCTCTTAAGAGCCCCACAGTTGGCAGCTACCGGGATGTCTGACTCCACGTCTTCAAACTCTGAGGTGTGTGTTGCCCCTTCACAACCACCACCACCAAGGGCAGAAGAGAAAACCCACACATCAGAAGATGAAGACGTGGAACAGATCACCTTCACCCGTAGGAGTACCTGGTAGCACTAGTCCCTGCCACATGACAACCTATTACCAAGGACCTGTGCTTCATAACATGCCAGTCTTGCAACAACTGTACTCAACCACTATTCTTCAACTCACTGTTTATCTTGTCACCCTGCCCTGTGATTGTCTCTCACTACCTCATTGGCAAATCCTGTCCCTCTACACTGTTTACAGCACTTTTAAATAAATAGCACTTAAACAACAACTTTGTCTCTGTGTAATGTGATACATCAACCGTGATGGCCATCAGTGATGTTTACCTCGGGTCAATGAATATTGATTGTCAATACACCTGACCTGAACGAATCTTGGCTAATAACTATGCACAGTGGTCTGGATTGTACCATCATCTGCCCTCCTTGAGGGTTATTTCCTAGGAAAATATAAACTATACACCATAATGCACTGTTGGACAGAATAATGCTTCACGATTCACTTGGACATCAGGCTGCAGGCAGACTTAACACAGTGTCCCCAATACCAAATCTGTTACCAAAGTCTTTGACATTGAAAACATACATCACAAAATAACCACACTTTGGGATCCATAGTAATCGTGAGTGGTGGGTGGAATGGATGGCCGAATCTTAGCTAAGTAGCTTTGGTGTAGCTGCCAATGGAACAGCTCAGTTGGGATAGGATTGCAGCATGGGACACAAAAGCTAATACAAAAGAGACAGTGTTCACTCATGGCAAGGCCCTGATCTACAAGCATGTGACACATATTGTAAAGGGTTACCTAGATATCTATTAAATAGTAAAAACAGAAGCTAAAACCAGGGGAAACACCTTACCTAACCTAAACTACTCTAACTACACATTACCCACAACTGTCCCTAACTAACCTAAGCTAAACTTACTTATCACATTTAACTAAACAATCTAAACATCAAACCCCCACCCCCCTTATAAGACGGGACACATGGAGGAAAAAATATACTAACCTAAACATATATATATATATATATATATATATTTTTAAATATATATATATATATATATTTTTTTTAAACACCAAGACCCCAACATCGTCAACACACATAATAAAAAACAGTTGTAAAAAGTATGATACCCCCACCCACTACTGCTAACTAAACTAACAACCTATACGAACCTAACACTAAACCCCCTAAACCCACTAATTTAAATAACCAGGAAGGAGGAGGGAGGGGAGGGAATCATGGCTGAGTATAAGCCTACAAGTTGGCTCTCCGCAGGGTCTTTTTGATGGCATGCACCCTTCGATTCACTTGTGCCACCTCCTGCTGCAGTCTGGACATTTTACGCAGCACACGGTACAAGTTCTGTTGTATCTGGTTAAAAGCTGCAGGGTCTATGACTCCAGCAGGGGTGGTCTGGGTGCCAGTGGAGGAAGTATGGGGACTTGTTGGTTCCATGTCATTAGGCTGAGGTGCAGGTGGTGCTGTGACAGGTCCTGGAGCTGTCGATCTTGAAGGTCCAGCAAAGGTCCCTGCTACTGTTGGTGCCACCTCAGTGGTAGTGGTGGTGCTGGTGGTGGCAGTGGTGGACACCGAAGGGCCCCCTTTAGCAAATGCCCTCCACATTCCGGAGTCTCTTTCATGGTGATACCGCCTGGCCATGTTGCGGAACCCAGACTCCACATCCAGAATGTGGCGGTAACTCATTGTCCTGCGCTGAAACTCTCGAATCTGGATGGGAGTCATATTGGCAGCTGTTAAGACAAATAGAAAAACCAAACATTAGGTACTTCATTGTGTGAAATGGCTCAAGAAGTAAATCAGACAATACATCTAATGTACATGAAACAGCCCATTTCATCATACAGATCACTGATTGTCCCTGAGGCAGTACATGCCAAGCCAGCCTACACATGTCCTATCATCAAACAGCACATCAAAACCCTAAAAGATGGGTAACATCTGGAATGACTTTGGCATCATTGTTCAACCACTTGTCAGGTAAAAATCATGCTGCAAATCCTCCACCACTGACAGGCCAACAAATTACTATGTTCTTGATGACAATCTAGGGCCACAAGATCTGCGAGATGTAAATGGAATTAGCAGTATAGAATGCAGGTGCTAATCATGAGTGGGTATCCTAGGTTTGGGCAAGTGATTTACAGATATACATGTCTGTGTACTAAACTTGAATCATCAGTCCTAGGTACGCTATTCACAACCCTACGCCTGTGCCTGAGGGGGGGGAGTGGACAAGCAACTAATAATTTCTAACAACAAGGACACCCAGGAGGCTTTGGAAAGCTGTACATGGGTTTGGCCAGCACACCACAGGTAAGGAGGAAGTCCAACTAGGATACACTTAAACCCTGGACAATCTCATCAACACTTATCTTTGGAAATGCAGACCATTGTCAACATAATTTCCTACCAGTTACCCATTACTTACAACAAACAGATAGATGCAATCATACCTCTGGCCATGAGCTGCATGTACACCTAGGCCATTGTACTCAAGTGCCTCATACACGTAGCATGACATGTGGAGCTACATGCTGCTAGGAAGTTAAACATGCAGTCAAACATGTTCATTAGTGAATAGGGAAGCTGAAGTCTGTGGGTAAGACTTTGGCATCCCTATTCTGGGAGAATCAGGGTCTGACTGGCTGACTAAATCACTAATATGGTCCGCTGCTACATTTTCTGATTTCAAGTTTTATCCACATAACTCATCCCTATTCACATTGCCGTGCCTCCACGACTGACCTACAATCCGAAATTATGCCAATACAATAAGAACTGAGCAACTCAAAGATGGGAAAAAAATGATACTCCACTCAAGGAACAAAACAGATAATTGAACAGCGCATCACACCTTGCTATGTGTCCAACACATAGGAGTTGATCACACATCATCAGCAAACACAACACAGAACAGAAATATCAACACTTACTGGAGATGTCTGGGTCTGCAAATCGAGCCACCTCTCCGATAGTTTAGGGTGCAGGTCCACGTGTAAGGCATGGAAGGGATAAATGTGCTCAATGTCTGTGCACTGTACAACACTTCCAAATACAAATACTATGTGCAATATAAACTCAGAAAGTCAGGCCTCTCAGACATGATGATACTGCATCCTACATACCACTGCAAACATGTACAGACCCGGGCACTCCAGTGAGTGAGACACACATATCTGCACACATGCAGTGGCCCTAACTATCATGTGGCAGCAAACATGCTCCTTCATTAGTTAGCAGACAAATTCATGGAGTGTATTCCTCTCATCATGTATATCCATGAGAGACATGCAAAGCCACTTACCGTGAGGACTGCAATACCAGTCAACCAGACATTGTGATTAAGACTAATTTTAGACACACATATACAATGTACAGAGGGCCAGGGACAGTTGTTAGCCCAATGTGTATCATTTTCTTCATTCGATGTGCCACAGATATGGTAAGTTGCACCAACCATAGAGATATGAACCTGTGTGCATACCTTTTGCCATCCATCCCTAATTTCAAGCTCAAAATATCAGTCTAAGATGTTACCTGAGGTAAGCTATGACTTGTTACGTATGTCTCAGAATCCAGTTCATACATGTATCCGAAAACAATGGAGGGACACATTATTTTGAGAAAATCTGGATTTCAAACATATGTTTCCTGATATACTCACAGACCGCTCATGACACATATGTTGGAGCCACATTGACATCATCAATTGACGTGAAGGCAGCACTCATTTACAGGCTCCTGTTGTGTTTTGAAGTTAGTCTAGCTGTTGCATCAATAAATGACAGTAATGTGTAAGAAATATTGTATACCTCCCAGGCAACTGTGGCCCATATTTATACAAATTTTGCACCACATTTGTGCTGCTTTTTGACACAAAGGCAGCACAAACTTACAAAATACAATTGTATTTTGTAAGTTTGCGCCGCTCTTGCTTCAAAACAGGTCACAATTGTGGTGCTAACAAAGTAAAAATATGGCTCTGTATGTTTAACTAGCATTCCACATGTTCAAACACAGTGCCGGCAGCATATGAACAAATCAGCTACTGTCACTACAGAGCATTTAAACGTGCACATTACTCTGATTTGTACTCACCAATCTCAATCCCCAGGTGGTCCCACAGGTCTTGCTCCCTGTCAACAAGGTCAACCCAGCAGTGCTTCAGCTGGTGGTCATTGCACGGTGTGTTGTAGATTCTCCGGAGATGGTACAACACCTTTGCCCACCGGAGCCTCCTTGCTTCTGTGTGATAGCCTTGGATCACGTGTCCACCTGCCTCTATCATTAAAGGTAGGAAGTGGCATACCAGCCAAATAAACCCACCCAGCTCCTCCTCTCCCACCCTGCCAAGACGAGGCCTACCCAACATTCTTCCACAAAAAAAAGGGAATAAAGGGGTACAGAGGAGACTAGAGGGAAAGTAGGACAGGGGAATGCACAATAACTAAGAACACAGCCCAACTATACCTAAACTACCACTACCCACAACAGATTCCCTACACAACAAAGACAAATGTTGATTCCACAAATGACCAAAAAAACACTAAGACAGGATACCACAGAAAGTTGTGAAACAAAAAAAGACAATTTAAAAACAACACTGGAGACAAAATCACAAAATGTACAGAGAGATAAGTCTAAACGCAGCGACACAGTCAGGAAATATCACAGACTGCAAAGTGAAAGTGAAAGTGCACCCACTGTACCAATTCTGTGAACAGGATATCCTATTACATCACTTCCTGCCTCAAATGCGGTGCGTTTTTATTGTTATGCATCAAAATATTATGACCCTTGCAGTCTGTGCGTCACTTTTTTTGAACGCACATGATGAGAAATAATCCTGCATCCATGTTGTGAAATATGTTTCATACTTGAGCAATTTCTGGGGGTACAATGTGGGAATTACCGCTGAGGGCCAATGGATGTTTCATGGCAATGTGCGTCATATTTCGACGTATATGCATATTTTTTTTACGCATGTGTGGTTTTTTTATGCGTATGCGTAAATATTTCGGTCTTTAACTGGGTTTGGGTCATTTTTCATTTGTAATGGTACACGACAGTTGTGACAATACAGAGATAGGCTGATTGCACCCACATTGGGCATTACGGTGTATGGGTACATGTGACAGATCATACTACTGCGGACCATGGTCCTCTACTTGTTGTACCAGATTTGCACTCTTCACTGACGCAATAGTTCGGCAAACCTGTGGGATACATTTCGGTATTACCCAGTTTTGGCATGCTTTGCGTCAAGAGAGGATAGCAAGGCGACCCAACTCAATACAGTAACTAAATTCCTATGGGTCAATGTGTATGATTGGGCTACTACTATTGTTGTTGTCCCACTGTGTGACCATCACAAGATGCATTTTTGCAAATCTGCTTGTATGCATGTGGAATCAATGTGTCCAACCCTCAGATGCAAGTCAGTGTGGAAATGAGAGAGGACATGTGTTAGTCTTACACATACTAACAACTGCTGTGTGCACTTCCTAGGTTTTTGGGAACATAATCACCACCAGTAACAAAGCATGCACAGGATAGATAGCAGACGGTTGTTCATGGCAATGTTCCAAAACTTAGCCATCACATGTCCTGGAATGGTGGATACTATTTCCTAGGCACTTGTTTGTTTACCCGCCATGAGTCAGGCATGGGATGATACTATGTGGGTACCGTGTTTGTGACACAGAGTCCCAAATATAATACACAATTGTACTGTTACACCACATTTGGAGTCATATAACTGAGCCATGTCTCTCCTGTGGCAGTGGAGGACCAGCAGACCAAGCAGCACGTGTTCACATATTTCCAGTGATAAAAGGCACAGAGGTGTCTGGTTCATGTGTGTGGACCAATGTTTAGCCTGTATCATTATTGGGGTCTATGTTGTCACAGTTACATGCAGGTCTAGTCATGAGTCTGTGTGAGCCATTTCCTGTATCTACAAAGTAACCTTTGTTGATCAATAGAACGAAAGCCAATGAGGAATTGAGAACACACATGGGTATGGTCCAGCTCTGTCACTGCAGATGTTTTATGAGACTGTCAACAGGGCAACCTTGGTGTGTTGACAAAGTTAATGTCTCAGGATTCTTCTACCGGCAGGTGTCCTCACAACATTTGTACACAGGTTAGCCTCTAAAATTCCCACTGCATCTGGAAACATCAGTGCCTCTCTGCTGATTAATCTCACAGATATTCACCACACAAGCCCCATCAATATGTTGGGAGCAATGTGAATCAGATTGTGGACTGTCAGGGTCCCAACATGTGTAGACATTTCATGCACATTATCTGATGTTGTTTGTCGTGCTGGAGGCACCATATCCAATCCATGCATACAGCCATGGTACAATGTCACTATTTGTCACTCATGCATACACGAAACCCAGACAAGGGATAGGCCATGATTCAGCTATTTGGAGACAAGTTCCCCCCTTGGTATGATAAATAAACTGATTATGCTATACAATGTATTTGAGTATGCATTGTAGACCCACCTGACACAATACCCCAGGAGGAATGTGAGGGTTGGGAAAGCAACTATGATACAAAAGGAGGCACAAGGAACCTTTAGGTTAACACAAAGACAGGAGCCAGTCAGGCTAACAGGATGCAGGGTCAATCAGGATCCAAACATTTAACAAGGGAAATACACAGTGGTTAGGCTGGGACTGGTAAAAGGTGGAACATCACTGTGGAAACTGAAAACTGTGTTTGTCCTGTATGTTGGAACGTAACACATTAACCCAAGGGCTGTGTTACACAGCTGATTTTTGCAGCAATGCATAACAGTGTTATAGATAAATTGCCAGCGTCTATGCTGTTCCAGGCTGCTGCAAGGGTAGTGCATGTTCACATGGCTGGTCTCCTTGGAGGTGCTCACAGGTGTGTGCAGCATCATTCTCTCACAAGTCCTGTAGGTGAGATTCAAGTTCAAAGGGCCAACAGTACCTTTCACATGGGAAGCAATGTACAGGTGATTACAGGTCCTACAGACTACAAGGCAGTGCATTATTTAAACTGACGTCCATGCAGACAGAAGTACAATGACTATAGCATACCATACTAAAGTGAGATGCACACTGGATTAACATTGTGAGTCTGGGTGTGTGTAGAGGAGGGATTATCTGGGGACACATATTCCCATTCCAGGGACCTCTGAACAAGGGTGGGCTGAGACAGGGAACATGGGTGTGGCTGAACATAGGACATGAGCTGCTATGTGCATGGGATGTCATGTGAGCAATGCTAGTCATACCTGGGGCACTTGTGCTATCAATTTGCTGCTTATATGGAAATCTTGTCACACGTAGTCCTTCCAAAGATACGTGATGTAAGACTTACTGCTGTCAAGGGTCTGGTCATACATTTCTGTTACCAATGCAATAGCACATCCACTGCCACATGTATAAGGCATTTTTTACCCTTATTGACTGATGGTGTCTTAGTTGTGTGCCATATGCTGCGATGAACCATGTTGCCAACATGTATGTGTTAAATAGGTGTGGTCCTCTGCTATTGCCCTTCAAACGTGAAATGTACAGGATATATGTCATTTATAGTGTGTGTGAATGTGGCTGTACATTTATATGCATCAAAATAGATTTGGAATTTTCTGTGTCCTAATCTGTATTTCAGCAATGCTCTATGAGGCTACACTCTGATTCTGATAGTTAGAGATAATGTTATGCAAAAATTATTATCCAGACCATGATATAGTGTATAGTATAGGTGTTTATTGATATATGGTAAGACAGTGGTGATGGATGAGTAGAGTTAAAAGACATTTCGGACAATATGTTGTCTCCGACGCAATCCTGCAGCTGTGTTTGGATGGTCCCCCTCATGTTGATGGACAGCATACTCCTCTTCAGGCATTTGTGGGTCGGGTTCATATAGGGGAATGTTCCTTCTTACACATATGTTGTGCAGGATGGCACAGGTCAAAATTATTTTGAACACCATTTCAGGTGAGTATAGGAGGCTTCCTCCGGTGATGTTGAGGCACCTGAATCTTGACTTCAGGATGCCAAAGGTCCTCTCGACTATGGTGTGTGTCCTCCTATGTGCCTCATTATAGGCAGGCTCTGCTGCAGTGCTTGGGTTTGCAAATGGGGGTCATGATCCATGGCAGGATCCCATACCCCTGATCAGCTGAAAGAGAAAATGAGTGAGAACATGTTGATGTACATTGCACCATGAATATCACTTTGCATGGCAGTTGTTCTCTTGTGTTGTCTGTGACTCATCGGTGTTTGTTTTATTGTGTAGAATCCTATGCTTCTAGGATGTACCATCAGCATTGGGTTGTTTCTTTAGCAGGACAGGGGATTGGCTGTTCACTGGATGTCAGCAGTATTTTTGTAGAGTTGCAGTACGGTGTGTACTCCCTTGCATTGTGTCATGTGAAATAGGTGTCCCTGTGTCTTAACTAGGGGTGAGATGATACTTCTATACACAGAATCAATTCCACAGTGGTGGTAACACAGTTGCATCTATATACCCTAGACATCCCATCCAATTTCACATATGCAATAGAGTTATTTAACCATCAGTGAGACCCTTAGATTTGGCAAGGTGACAATGTGCAACACATCTCCGTACGTTGTGAGCACTGATGTGTTAACAATTAACTATTGTTAGAAATGGGATCTTTGGTTGGCAGTCAGGTTACCCCCTGTCCAAGCAAGGACCCTCACTCTAGTCCGGGTAAGTCACACACAATTCAAATTATCCTGTGCCCACCCTCTGGTAGCTTGGCACTGAGCAGTCAGGCTTATTAGAAGGCAATGTGTAAAGTATTTGTGCAATAAATCATACAATAACACAATATAGCACCACAAAAATACACCACACAGTGTTTAGAAAAATATATAATATTTAACTGGATATTTGCAGGTCAAAACGATCAAAGATGCAATGAGAAAATGTAAAGGTATCACTGAAAAGTGATATAAAGTGTCTTAAGTCTTTTAAAAGCAAACAAAGGGCCTCATTCCGATTCCGGCGGGCGCCGCCCGCCGGGCGGGAACCGCCACTTGGCTACTCCGCAGTCAAAAGACCTCGGAGGCCATTCTGGCTTTCCCGCTGGGCCGGCGGGCGCCTGCCAAAGGAGCACCCGCCGGCCCAGCGGGAAAGGCCCTAGAACGAGGAAGCCGGCTCCGAATGGAGCCGGCGGAGTTGCAGGGGTGCGACGGGTGCAGTTGCACCCGTCGCGATTTTCACTGTCTGCAAAGCAGACAGTGAAAATCCTGCTGGGGCCCTGTTAGGGGGCCCCTGCACTGCCCATGCCAGTGGCATGGGCAGTGCAGGGGCCCCCAGGGGCCCGCGACACCCGTTCCCGCCATCCTGTTCCTGGCGGGTTTTACCGCCAGGAACAGGATGGCGGGAAGGGGGTCAGAATCTCCATGGCGGCGCTGCAAGCAGCGCCACCATGGAGATTCAGCCCAGCCGGGGGAAATCCAGTGGGAAACCGCCATACCCGGCTGGGCGACAGCCGCGGTCAGAATAACAGAGGAAGCACCGCCAGCCTGTTGGTGGTGCTTCCGTAGTCGTTGACCCTGGCGGTCGATGACCGCCAGGGTCAGAATGACCCCCAAAGTCTCTTTCAAACACAAAGTACCTGGTTTGAGTGAAAAATCTCCACAAAGGGCCGCAGAGGAGGAGAAGTGGGAAACAAAGGAGTGTGCATTGATTTCTCGGGCTGCACATGGTCGATGCATCATTTAGTTTCCACGCCGGGATGGCTGTGCGACGATTTCTGTTGTGGATCCTTTTCGGGTTGCGGGTTTTTCAGACGCCCCGGAGTCTGTGTGGAATCCTGGGCTTGTTGAGAAGCTCTGCGTCGTTCCGGTGGGCAGTGCGGGGAAATTTCTCCCTCGCGGCAGCCACTGCATCGAGTTCCCCTCTGGATTTCGGGCGGCGTCATCCCAGGTCGGCTGTGCGTCGATCTGGTGGAGTGTGCATCAAAGTTCCGGTCGCACTGCAGGCTCCTCATCGATCTTTTCCTTGCAAAGTCGAGCGGCGTCATCGCGGTTCGGCGTGTGGATAATTTTGCACCGCAGAACAGGCTGTGCATCGTTTTCAGCAAGCTGTGCATCAAATTTTCGCCGCACAAGGAGTCCAGTTGCAAGAGAGAAGTCTTTTTGGTCCTGAGACTTCAGGGAACAGGGGGCAAGCTCTATCCAAGCCCTTGGAGAGCACTTCTTCACCTCAGCCAGGGAACAGCAAGGCAGCAGGGCAACAGCAAGGCAGCAGTCCTTCACAGAAAGCATTCAGGTGAGTCCTTTGGGAAGCCAGGCAGTTCTTATTGGCAGGATGCAGGTTCTAGTTACAAGTTTCTTCTCCAGGAAGTGTCTTAGGTGGTAGGGCAGAGGCCCTGTTTTATACCCAAATGTGCCTTTGAAGTGGGGGAGACTTAAAAGAGTGGCTTAGGATTGAACGGAAAGGGGAACTGGTGCACTTCTGTCTGCCAGGGTCTCAGTAGGGAGTGTGGCAGTCCTTTGTGTGAGAGCAGGCCCTCCACCCTCCCAGCCCAGGAAGACCCATTCAAAATGCAGATGTATGCAAGTGAGGCTGAGTACCCTGTGTTTGGGTGTGTCTGAGTGAATGCACAAAGAGCTGTCAACTAAACCCAGCCAGACGTGGATTGTAAGGCACGGACAGATTTAAGTGCAGAAAAATGCTCACTTTCTAAAAGTGGCATTTCTAAAATAGTAATATTAAATCCAACTTCACCAGTCAGCAGGATTTTGTATTACCATTCAGGCCATACTAAATATAACCTTCCAACTCCTTTCAGATCAGCAGCTACCACTCCAACAATGTGTGAGGGCAGCCCCAATGTTAGCCTAGGAAGGGAGCAGGCCTCACAGTAGTGTAAAAACGAATTTAGGAGTTTTACACTACCAGGACAAGTAGACTATACAGGTACATGTCCTGCCTTTCACCCACACAGCACCCTGCCCTAGGGGTTACCTAGGGCGCACCTTAGGGGTGACTTATATGTAGAAAAAGGGGTGTTTAAGGCTTGGCAAGTACTTTTAAATTCCAAGTCGAAGTGACAGTGAAACTGCACACACAGGCATTGTAATGGCAGGCCTGAGACAAGGTTAAGGGGCTACTTAAGTGGGTGGCATAACCAGTGCTGCAGGCCCACTAGTAGCATTTAATCTGCAAGCCCTGGACACATACAGTGCACATTACTAGGGACTTATAAGTAAATTAAATAGTCCAATTGGGTATGATCCAGTGTTACCATGTTTAAAGGGAGAGAGCATATGCACTTTAGCATTGGTTAGCAGTGGTAAAGTGCACAGAGTCTAAAAACCAGCACAAACAGTGTCCAAAAAGTGGGGGGAGGCAGGCAAAAAGTTAGGGGTGACCACCCTTAGGCTGTCAGGTCTAACAACTATGCACTAATTTCACATGTGTGACAAGTTCACTGCAGACCTATTTCTCTGCCCTTGCCAAGTCGACTCAGGTTGTAACGTTTACCTATACTACTGAACATGATCCAGTTCAGATGGCTAACTTGGTTGGGAGGTTGTCATTTAGAGTTTCAGAAGGTCCGTATGCCGGTACATCTGTTGTGGGTGTGTTAATTTGTCGCAATGCGTATGTGTAGGAATGTGCACTTTCAATATTGTCCCATCAAGATGTTTTCTGCGCACAGTCCACTTGCTTATTGGTAGAGGGCAATGTGAGAGCAGGAGTGATGTGAGATATTGGTACAACCTCAATGATTGCATGTGACCTTCATTGGAATCATCATCATGCTATGTGTGTCATGGTGTTTGACCTGCAGCAAACAAATTACACACTCATTACATGGTACGTATTGGGTTGAAGGGTGTTGGATTGAGTGTTATTGATGTGATATTGAAAGATTAATCTTCAAATTGTATTGCCAGTTGGGCCATGTCTTTGTCATTGTTTTGTTTTAAACTGTCCCCTTGTGGCTCGGGAGTGGCATCTGTTGTTATTTGGAACTGCCATTTGTCCCTAGGTGTGTATCCCATTGGGTGAGGATATCAAACATGCCTAGCAGTGTCACAACCTCAGTGTGTTCCTGTCCACGTGTCGTTGTCGTGGTGTATGTGTTGGGAGTCCTAGAGGGTTGCTGTGAAGTGTGTATGTAACTGGGTTTCTGTACTTACCAACAAGTAGGCCATTTCCATATCGTCCATCCTGGAAGTGTTGATTGATGGTGCAGTGATGGAAGATGAATGAATCAAGTACACTCCCAGGATACTTTGCCACGATGTTGGTGATCAAACCACGGTGATTGACAATGGCCTGCACATTGATGGAGTGTATGTGCTTCCTGTTGCGGTATAGATGTTCGGTTGCAGCAGGTGGCACAATGCGTACATGTGTGCAGTCAATGGCATCAAGGACGTGTGGGAAGCCATTAATTTGGTAAAACCCCTGTTTTGTCTTCTGCTGCTTCACCTGTGTGTTGGGGAAGCTGATGTGGCGGGGTTTGACGGAGATGATAGCATCCGGAACCTTGGGTAGGAAGGCGGAGAATGATGGCTGTGAGATCCCAGCAACCAGGGCTCCAGTGGTTTGAAAGGAGCCACTTGCCAACTTGTTGGGTACAGCTAGCAGCTGGTTTCTGGTGGAATGGTGCGGGGTGTCTGCAAGCTGGGTGCCAACTGTGGCTCAATGTTGCGCAGCAGCTGCTAAATGGCTTGCCAGTTAAGCCTGTACCTCTGAATGATGTCTTGTTGGTGGAGTCCCAGAAGGGTTGTCATGGTGTGGAATATCCTTCCCTGCCTTCTGTGTTGCCTTTGGGGTACCTGCTGGTATTGTGGAAGCTGCTGTTGTTGGTCCTGTGCTCTGCGTCTGCATGCATGCTGGATGAAAATCACCTCCAGGTCTGCATTTTGGAGCTCTGCTGTTGCTTCTGTGTGTTTTAATTAAGTACAGGTGTGTTTGCCCCATTTTAACACCTGCCCTGACCCAGCCGTTATTTTTTTATGCAAATCGGGCTGTGCGTCATTTTCTGACTCCGCCTCCCAGCCGTGCGTCCTTTTTGCATGATAGCATAAATAAGGTGCACTGGAGTTTAAGTCATTTTTTGGACGGGAACGCCTACCTTGAATGTCATTAAAGCAAGGCGGTTTCCCGCATCCAGAAAATGACCCACACAGCAAAATTTTGTCATCCTCTGGCTCTTGCGTCAAAGTTAAAATATGGTGCATGGTTTGCACCGATTGTGCGTCAAAAATTTTGACACACATTTGGCGCAGACAGAGTATAAATATGCCCCATAGTTCTTTGATTTATCTCCATCTGTTTTATAGGTAGTCAGAGAGAGGTACATGGGTATATGGAATAATCCTTAAGAAACCTATGGCGGCAAGGTGGTACAGGGGAAATTGAATACTCATAAATTTTTTTAATTATGCTGCTGATGGGTCTGGAGTGGACTGCAGCCAGGGTGTCCAGGAGAAAACTGAATTATTATACAGCTAAAGAAACCGAACGTAGTAGTGCAGCTGTGCACCTTTTCTGGATCGATGGAAGGATCGATGGGTTGATGGAGAAATGAATGGCTGGATGGATGGATGAAGGAAAATGCAGAATTAAATAAAATGAAAGAAAATTTTAAAACATGAAAACATATTTTTTAAAACTAGAATGAAAAGTAAAATTAAAAAAATAAAAGAAAAATAAAATTGAAATGAAAAATTAAAATAACATTAAAAAAACAAAAAAACATTAAAAGAAAAATGAAATACAAAATTAAAATAAAAAGTTAAAATATAACTTTAAAATAAACAAATGATCTATAATTGCTGATGTTTGTATGCAAGCCTATGGCAAGGGCACACTGACTGGATGCACAAAATGGCTGCCAGCCACATGATCAAACAAAACAAGAAGCAAGGAGACATGGCAAGCAAAGAAAATATGTAAGACCACAGCAAAGGGACACTGAATGGATGCATAAAATGGCCACACGCCACATGATCAAACAGCCACAACAGCAAGGAGCATCGAGGCACGGCAAACAAAAAAAACATGGAAGCTCATGGCAAATGAACACTGTCTGGATGCACAAAATGGCTGCCAGTTACATGATCAAACAACAACACCAAGGAGCAAGGAGGCTTGCGGAGCACATGACACATGCAGGCCCTTGGCAAAAGGACATTGACTTGACACAAAAAATGGTCTGCAGCCACATGGTGAAACATCAACCACAAAGGAGCAAGGAGGCATGGGGAACAAATAATACATACAAACCTACAGCAAAGGAACTCTGGCTCGATGCACAAAATGGCCACCAGCCACATGGTCAAACAACAACAACAAGGATCAAGGAGGCATGGGGAACAAAGAACACATGAAAGCCTTTGGCAAAGGCACACTAGCTGGATGCACAAAATGGCTGCCTGCCACATTATCAAACAACAACAAGGAGCTAGAAGGCATGGCAAACAAAGAACATCTGCAAGCTTATGGCAAAGGAACACTTGGTACATGCACAAAATGACCACCAACCACATGGTCAGACAACAGCAAGGGGCAAGGAGGCATGGGGAACAAAGAACTCATGCAAGCCTATGGCAAAGAGACACTGGCTGGATGAACAAAATGGCCACCAGCCACATGGTCAAACAACAACAAGGAGCAAGCAGGCCTTGGGAACAAAGAACACATGCTCGCCAATGGACATAGACTACACAAAATGGCCCCTAGCCACATGGCATGGAGAACAAAGGCAAATGGTGGATGATGACAAACACACACACACACACTGGCTGGATGCATAGATTGCTGCGAGCCTTATGGTCAAACAACAACAACTACAAGAAGCAAGGAGAAAAAAGAACACAAACAAGCCTATGGCAAAGACACACTAGCAGAATGCACAAAATGGCCACCAGCAACATGGTCAAACAACAACTGCAAACAAGTAGGCATCGAGAACAAGGAACACATGCACGTCTATGGACATAGACTACACAAGATAGCCGCTGGCCACTTGGCATGGAGAACAAAGACAAATGGTAGATGATGACAAACACACACCCACCCAGGAGGAGCATGGTAGTAATGCTGAAGAAAACACCAACATTAATTCAGCAATACAAAACATAGCTATAAAAATCTCACAACAACACACATCCCCCATACCATAAAATATTACTTCACAACATATCCACTTTTTGCAAATACAGTATAAACATGAAAACTAGACAATAGCCAACATTTTTTGTTTAATCCAATGCATTTCTTGCCCTAAATGAATTTTTAAACACCCATGGCACTGAAACATTAATTTCATACACTGATGACTACTAATACTGGCTTCTACTGGCTGGTGGCCCTTTGGAAATCTGGGCCATATAGTAAAATAATATTGCAAATGTTATAAACATGTAGAAAAGGTACTGAGCTGTGCAATACACTTTGCTAAAGTTGAAAAATCAGTGAAGTGCAAAATAAATAATAACCAGGCCCATACTTGAACTCTCGGCCACCCACCACTGTGAAATTTAAAAATCTAGTGAGTACCCCAGCAAACAAGCAAACCCTTATACAATAGTTTTTCAACTTACTTTTCTGATTTCACAAAAGCAAAGTCCTTAAATCCAAAGGTATATCCAAGAGAAAAAAAGAGTAATCCTTCCACCTCAAAATCCAACTGAAAAGTTACCAGGAGATGGACAAAGCACTGGGAGGAGCCTGCTGGACGGAAACAGGAAGTTGGAGTCTTTGTGGCACTTCCTTGTTGTTTAAAAAAAAAATGAAAAAAAGGCTTCTCACACTAAAAGAACAACTTGAAGGATCCATTGGAGAAGAAAATCCACTCAGAAACCTTTTTTTGACTGGATATAGATGCATCTCGAGTGGAAAATCTACTCCAAGTTTGTTTGCGCTTGCGAGCTGGACTGTTTTGGCTGCCAACACAGCCAGATGCAGTATGAGTAAATGCAAAGTCGCGTGCTCATGGTCGGAAGCAGTGCGGGCGAACACAAAGTCTCACGCGCTCTCACTAGTGGTTTAAGAGTATTGTGTAATTCGCTCCTGAGCACCAAAACCAAATCTCTCTTACGTGAGTGAACTCCGTTAAGCGCTGGATGGCATAATTCGGGAGCTCCGTGTTACTCCGTGTAGCACCAAGTGCCTGAACACCGCAAACTCCACATGCGGCGCTGAGCTCTGTGCCTGGGCCTATTTGAAAGGCAAACTGGGATAAGTTGCATCAATTTGTACTTCTGCTCCTGAGAGACCTCACATGCATCTAGTCTAAACTACATAAGCCTACCTATTTTACACCAACTTACACAATCTATACTAAGCCTAACCTACCTATCCGACACCAATTAACCTTAACACTACCTTACACTAACCTAACATATCTTAATCTATACTGTATGAAATGGGAGTATGATGTGGTTTTAGGGGTTAGTCCTCACCATGTAATACTTTCACAATACCCCATAGATGGCCCTTGGACTCACAATAGTAAATCTTTAGTTTGATCTTGGTAGTGTGTCAAGGAGCAGTCAGGCTTTCCTTAGAGGAACATGCGTTAAGCATTTCACAGTACAAATATGGACGATAAGTACTTGACATGATTAAAAAGAAATCCTACACCAATTTATAAAAATAGAGCTTATTGTTATACGCATGTAGACATGAAAATGAGCACCATAGGTACATTAGAGCTGGATATATAGATTTTAGAAGCAAAAGAATATTACTGCCAAAATGGCATTTAACTGTTGTCTTGAAGTCAATGGCAAAATATAATGTGTTGAAAAAATCCACTTAAGAGACGAGTTACATGGACCCCTTGGGGGGTTAAGCTAGTGCAGTACCTGGGACTAGATTGTGACAGTCATAGAAGTTATACTTGGTCCATGACATTCAAGTGCGGAGTTGTCCTGGCTCTCCATGATGGTGAACGGGACTCGTGTTGAAGTCAATGGCAGTAAAGCCACTGGTGACAAACAACCACTTGGAGTAGAGCCTTGGAGACCCTCACAGGGTTAAGGCGGTGGGAGCCCTGGGATCAGGAAACAACAGTCAATTCACTTCTAAGAGGTACAGGGGTCCGGGTACAGAGTTGTCCTGGCTGTCCATGGTGCTGAATGGGGCTGGCCCTGTTGCTGATTTAACCACTGGCACGGAAATGTTGAAAAAGAGAGGCAAAAGTTCAGCTGGGTTTCAGATGCCAGATGCAGGTTGTACGCTGTGCCCTGCATCTGCAGCATCGAGTGACAGGGTTAGTTACATGCCCAGAAACCAACAAGCCTTGGCAGTGATAAAGGTGCTGGAATCTTTTGGGAAGTTATCGGGCTCCGAGGGAGTGAGGTAGTGGCCTCAAACTTGGAGGCACACCAGACTACAACTCTCAGAAGACACTAGATCACCTGAGTTTCATTGATCCCACGGCAAGCCAGAGGACTAGTGAAACATGCGGTGATCCTGCGGTCATTTTTACCTGCAGTTTTCAGGGGACTGGTGCCACCCATCCAGAGAAGACTGAAGGTTCTTCTGGCCTCGACAGGTGTCCCTCTGGTGTGCAGTGACAAGTTTCAGCCAAGGACAATCATGCAGTTCCCAGTCTGTCGCCTTATGGACAGTGTTTCCCAGTTTTGCTGGGCTGCCCAGACCCCAGGAGGGCAGAACTCTGTCTGTGAGATGGCAGCAGCTGTAGCTGCAGTTCAAGCCTCAGAGAGCTGGTTTGGCAGTACTGGGGGTCCATGGTGGAGCCCCCAGAATGCATGGAACTGGCTCCCAATACCATATTTGGAATGAGGGGACAATTCCATGATCTTAGACATGTTCCATGTCCATATTCGGGGGAAATGGCCCTGAACTATGTGGGGGCACCTTTGCTGGTGCAAGGGTGCCCTCACACTTAGTAACTTTGCACCTAACCTTCAGCAAGTGAAGCTTAGACATATAGATGACTTATAAGTTACTTGAGTGTAGTGAAAATGGCTGTGAAATAATGTGTGCGTTATTTCACACAGGCTGCAATGGCAGGCCTGTGCAAGAGTTTGTCTGAGCTCCCTATGGGTGGCAAAAGAAATGCTGCAGCCCATATGGATCTCCTGGAACCCCAATACCCTTGGTACCTAGGTACCATATACTAGGGACATATAAGGGGGGGGGCACTGTGCCAATTGAAATTGGTAAATTAAGTCTCTAGCCTATAGTGACAAATTTAAAAGCAGAGAGAGCATAAGCACTGAGGTTTTGGTTAGCAGAGCCTCAGTGACAGTGTCAAGCACTATACAGAAACACACATTAGACCATAAACTAGGATCACTGAGGTCCTGACCAGCAGGATCCCAGTGAGACAGGAAAAAACATGCTGCCATACAGGTACAAATGGTGGTAACATACCAAGGAAGATGGTACTTTTCTACAGGCAGCTAGCTCCTGCAGCTAATACACCCCTGAGGTGACCACATCCGGTTTAACAGGTCACCTTTAGCTACTCAGAACCCTCTTTTCCGCCACTCATAAGATGGCAGAAACCAACATTTAGTGCAGAGACTGGGCTGCTCATCCCAGATGTGTGGTCAGCCTGCTGGGGGTGTGTACAGTCCTGTGTACCTAATTTCCCACCTTTCCATGAGCAAATGTGCCTGGAGCAAGGGGAGAACTAGTTCCTCACTGGAGGACAACACTGATGGCTATCAGGAACAGTGAAGCCTTTTAAGCTCACCACTCTGATGGTCCTAATCACTAGCCCAGCAGGGGGCAGAAAGTGTGACCTTCTGCCTGTGTAAGCATTTTTTTGTGAGCTCTGGGAGTGCCCAGGCTGCCTGGCAAGATGATATAAATCTATCTTAGTGTCAACAAGTGAGGGGAAAAGAATGGGCTGCTCGTCCAGAGCACAAAGGAGGGTGGCAAACAGGTGGGTAACCTCAAGTGCACCACGTGGGTGTATGCCAGCAGTTCCTTGACATAATATTCATGTTGGGGGAGAGAAGGCAAATTATTTGACACCAAACTTAACATATCAAGGTGGTACCATGATGGAGCTAGCAACCCTGGTCAAGGGGGGCTTAAGTCCCTTGTTATCCTATGGACCGGCCTGCGCATACACTGTACCTTAATGGAAAGGACGTTATAGGAACATCTAAGCTCATGCTTACATGCCTGCACCTCAAATATAATTCACCCTGCCTACCGGGCTATAGAGGCTTAGAGGCTTTCCTTAGGGGTCTCTGACATATATGAAAGGCAGTGCATGAGTCTGTGCCACTCTTGGTGAGGGCACAGTCAAACTCTAGTAGTTTGCACCACTCTGGCAGTCTGCAATGGCAGACCTTCTATAACTGCATATAAATCAAAAGATATACACAGTTCCACTGCAAGGGTATGTACCTATAGTTCATAAGTTCCTGGGAGTTCAAATATTTGAAGCAAGAGCCCTCATTCACCATTTGGTGACATGCTTCATCATTGGGCTATGCTCCTCATCAGGCCGGCA
The DNA here is from genome assembly GCF_031143425.1 of Pleurodeles waltl. Lineage (NCBI taxonomy): Eukaryota > Metazoa > Chordata > Amphibia > Caudata > Salamandridae > Pleurodeles > Pleurodeles waltl. The sequence goes on from NC_090443.1 coordinate 597,343,548, forward strand.
CTGCAATGCCTGAGGGGCCCCACAAGGGGGCTCTTTGCCGGAGATCTTCTTGTAATCGTAACCAGCAGGTCAATAAGTGTACTAGTATAGGATTGGTATGCAAAGGAACTGCTGTTAAAAATGACTTGAGGTAAAACATAATTTATTGCAATATCTGACCTCTGTCATGATTAAAAACAAGAGTGTGGGTAGAGAATAAAATAAGGTCTAAACTCCCCAGAAAAATAGACAAATAGACAAAATAGACCCACTAAGGGGGTCATTACAACATTGGCGTTAAAAGCCGCTTACTGCCGTGCAGAAGACCGCCAACACACAGCCGCGGAAGTCCGCCACAGCCATTATGACCCACAGCTCGGAATCCGCCAAAATCTAGACACCCACACAATTCCGCCACACCAAAGGACAGTGATAAACTGGCGATAACAAAACCTCCACCGTCACACCAACAGGAATACGCCCACACTATCATGACCCACGAATCCACGCTGCGGTCTTTCAACCACGGTGTTCCATTGGCAGTACACACTGCCACGCTCATAATACACACACATTTAAAAAACACATCCACATTGGACAAATCAAAATACACACACCTGATACACATACACACACCACTCCCACACATCCAATACAATATAAAACACACACCCACATCACCAACAAACCCCTACGACAACAATTGCGACAGAAGGCCTGAGATAGACACCACCAGAAAGAACAATAGCATCCACAGGCACTCAACACCATCACTCACACAACATCCACGCACCTCACAAAACACACCTCTAAATATCACCCCACACATCACAACACACACCACCCCACACATCACCCACACCACCCCATGGCACCGCAAAGACACCCCAGGTTTTCTGAGGAGGAGCTCAGGGTCATGGTGGAGGAAATCATCCGGGTAGAGCCACAGCTATTCGGATAACAGTTGCAGCACACCACCATAGCTAGGAAGATGGAGCTATGGCGAAGAATCGTCAACAGGGTCAACGCAGTGGGACAGCACCCAAAAACTAGGGATGACATCAGGAAGAGGTGGAACAACCCACGGGGGAAGGTGTGTTCCGTGGTCTCAAGACACCAGACTGCGGTTCAGAGGACTGGCGACGGACCCCCACCTCCTCCCCCAGAACTTACAACATGGGAGGAGCAGGTCTTGGCTATACTGCATCCTGACGGCATCGCAGGAGTAGCTGGAGGAATGGACTCTGGTAAGTCAAATCTTTCACTACTTCATCTCTAACCCTACCAACATGCTATCACATACCCCCACCCTCACCCTCACCCCCATCACTCCAACTCCTCACACATGTCCCACTATCACAAACCACACATCCCAAACCCAAGCCCTGCATGTAACACCAAAGCATGGACACCCATCACCAAAGCATGTCCACTGCACATACCCATACACCCCCCTAAACCATTACCACAGAAGGTCCCACACAAGAATGGAAGCACTGGGATACAGGCTCACCCACCCATTGCACACCATAGCACATACAGATGCAATAATCATGCCTTTACACCCCTGCAGGACCCCTACACAACGTCACCGAGGGTCCAGACTTGTCCACTTCACCAACAGAAGAGGCCCACAGTGATGACAGCAGCTCTATCCATCTGGATCTAAATGACCAGCCCGGCCCATCTGGGACCTCGGGACAGTCGGTTCCCCTCACACTGGCACAGGCCACTACAGAGCTTCTACCCTCTGGAAACACCAGCACAGCACCCATCCAGCGGCCCATACCTCTGTCCCTAGGACACGTCAAGCAACAGTGTGTCAACCACTACAGCAAACCCAGCTTAACCCACCACCACAACAACACCAGGGACCTGGGGAATGTGGTAGTGGGCACACGGTTCAGGGGACAGAGGCCCAGGAACACAGTGGAACTGGGAGGGCTGCTGTGTGACATGGGGAGGGCAGGCCCAGGGAACCCACTCTCCACGAGGCCCTCTCCAACATCATGGGACCCTACCACCATTCCCAGGAGACGATGGCAACAGTACTGGCCAAGTTTTAGGAGACCCAGCGGCTGCAGGAGGAACAGTATTTGGGCTTCAGGGAGGAACTCAAATCCATCAATACCACCCTGGGCACCATTGTGGGGGTGCTGAAGGTACTCATCAACACCAGGTGGGACACTGTGGCACAACAAGGGGCCCCTGACACTAGCCTGGATGATGAACTGCCCACCACCTCTGCCGGTGCTAGTGGACAGGAGGCACCGCCACAGGACTACGACACCAGCACCCCACCCCCTGCAGATGGAGAACCACCCCGCAAACGGTCCCTGAGATCCAGGACAAAGACAGAGAACAATGCCAAGACCCCTTCCAAAAAATGAGACCACCCTGATTGTCATCCTTCTGTCCCACTTTGTCACCCTGTCTATACTTAAACTGCCCTAGCTCCACTTCCTCTGCCCCTTTGGACAATGCACCTGTGAGGCTAATAGACTGGACTCTGCCATGGACATTCCTCCACCATCACCCCTGACCATTTAACAACCCCCTCCACTATTTAGCACTTAAACACCCTTAAATCACAAAACAATCTGGAGTCAGTCTGTGCTTTCACAAATGTGTATTAGCAATAACTGTGGCAAAATGCTATATCCAATGTAATGTCAACATACCTATGTCACACAGCTCTAGTCCATGCAGAAACAAAGCAAAGGTCACACAGTGGGACCCACATCTGTGAAATCGAAAGGGAAAGTGGCAACTCAGGGTCCATATACTGGGGGAAAATGACAGACAGTTGAGAGGTAGAAGAATTAAATCAGATGTAGCAGGCAGTGTTGTCTTCTTACCTGTGTCTCACTGGAAGTATTGCTGGATCACTGTGTTCCTGTTGTTTATGTCCTCTTCTTTTGCTTCCTTGTCTTCACTGTCCACAGGCTCCACAGCTGCCACAACACCTCCATCTGGACCATCCTCCTGCAGTAAAGGCACCTGTCGTCGCAAAGCCAAGTTGTGAAGCATACAGCAGGCCACAATGATCTGGCACACCTTCTTTGGGGAGTAGAATAGGGAACCACCTGTCATATGGAGGCACTGGAACCTGGCCTTCAGGAGGCCGAAGGTCCTCTCTATAATCCTCTTAGTCGGCCCATGGGCCTCATTGTAGCGTTCCTCTGCCCTTGTCCTGGGATTCCTCACTGGGGTCAGTAGCCATGACAGGTTGGGGTAACCAGAGTCACCTGCAAATATCGAGGGACAACTGTTTGACACACACTAACTATTAGGGACATCCCCAGACACATAGTCACACTGTATTGGGTCCATGTCCTCACCTAATAGCCACATACGGTGCCTCTGGAGTTGCCCCATCACATAAGGGATGTGGCTATTCCGCAGAATGTAAGCATCATGCACTGAGCCAGGAAACTTGTCATTTACATGGGAGATGCACTGGTCGGCCAAACACACCATCTGCACATTCATTGAATGGTAACTCTTCCGGTTTCTGTACACCTGTTCACTCCTGCGGCGGGGACCAAGGCCACATGTGTCCCATCAATGGACCTATGATGTTGGGGATATGTTGCAGGGCATAGAAGTCACCTTTCACTGTAGGCAAATCCTCCATCTAAGGGAAAACGATGTAGCTGCGCATGTGTTTCAGCAGGGCAGACAACACTCTGGACAACACGTTGGAGAACATAGGCTGGGACATCCCTGATGCTATGGCCACTGTTGTTTGAAAAGACCCACTTGCAAGGAAATGGAGTATTGACAGCACCTGCACTAGAGGGGGGATTCCTGTGGGATGGCGGATATCTGACATCAGGTCTGGCTCCAACTGGGCACACAGTTCCTGGATTGTGGTACGATCAAGTCTGTAGGTGATAATTACATGTCGCTCCTCCATTGTCGACAGGTCCACCAGCGGTATGTACACCGGAGGATGCCGCCATCTCTTTACCTGTCCCAGCGGACGTGCCCTAAGTAGGAGAACAGCGAGCAGAGAGTCAACCAACACTGATTTACGTAAACACAACCTTATAGGAAAATGTTTGAAAATCGACATATGGCTGTATTAGTGTTTAAGCAAGGCCTAGATATGTGTGACACATTTAAGATTAATGCCATGTGGCCCCCTGAAATGGTGTCTGCCTGATCTGTAATGTGGGACAAGGGGATATGAGGTAACTGCGCTGGCGTTGTACACCATTGTGGTAGGCGGTCGAAGACCGCTGCGCCATCCTGCATTGGTTAACATTGGACCCTATGGGTCCCAGGAGCCAATGACAATGTACGCTGGCGGTGATGCACCGCGGCAGACGTCACCACTATTTTCTCCCTGTTCAATCATTTGATACCTGATCTTCAACAGGAGAGGACCTACACTGCAAGTGCTGCTGTGACCTCAGTCTGGAAGAGACAATGGCTTGTGTGTCTGGGGAAAGGGCCCCTGCCTTCAGCACAGAGGAATTGGAGAAACTAGTGGATGGGGTCCTCCCCCAGTACACACTACTCTACGGTCCTCCAGACAAACAGGTGAGTACACTGTGAGCATGCTGTACGGGCAATGCCTGTTTTGAGTGGTGCTGATGAAAGATGTGGGGGGAGAAAGAGGCGTGCATGATACGATGGTGAGTGCATGTGCACCATGGCAAGGGTAGGGATGCGGACCAATGACTGTGACGGTGCGGACGGTTATATCTTCTCCTTTTCCCCTGTACTATTCCTGTAGGCCAGCGCCCACCAGAAGAAGGATATTTGGCGTTCAATCACCAAGGAAGTCCGGACCCTGGGGGTCCACCACAGACGGAGCACCCACTGCCGTAAAAGATGGGTGGACCTTCGCCGCTGGAGCAAGAAGATGGCAGAGGCCCAGCTGGGGATGGCCTCCCAATATGGGAGGGGTGCCCGTCGCACCATGACCCCCCTGATGTTCCAGATCCTGGCCGTGGCGTATCCGGAGTTGGATGGGCGCTTGAGGGCATCGCAGCAGCCACAAGGGGGTAATTACACTCTCATTCTGCTGATTCAGCGTGCATTGGAGGTGTCTGGGTGGGGCAGGTGGGCTGTGGGTTCCCCTAGGCCACGGCGAGTTTAGTAGGCAAGATCCCTTCTTAAGGCAAGCCCTGTGGCACCCCACCCCACCTATGTTCAGAGCTAGTCAGCCTCCTGTGACTTCCATGTGTGCAGCAATCAGGCATAGGCCTTGTAACCCATGTCCCTGTGATTACTTAGGGAACTCTAAGTGCACGGCGTAGTGCAGGGGGCTTCTGTTTCTATAGTGTCCGCCAACGGTAGCGGTATTGCATGCACTCAACATGTCTTTCTTCTGTCTTCCCCCCCCTTTTTTGTGGTCTCCCTGTTCTTGTGTGCATTAGTATCATCAGGTGGAGGAGCAGTGGCACTGGAGCAGGAGGGAGCTGCATCCCACATGGCCCTGGAGGGCGACACAACGGAGTCAGAAGCCACCAGTGGGACGGAGGGCGAGGGGAGCTCCACGGCGGGAACAGGAGCTGAGACCAGCGACACGGACTCCTCCTCTGATGGGAGCTCCCTTGTGGTGGCGGGCACCTATGTGCCCCCTGCATCTACAGGTACAGCTGCCACCCCCCCTACCAGCACCGCCCTCCCAGCGTGTGCCCCGTGGCCGCTCAGCCAGGACAGTGGGCATCTCCTACGCCCCAGGCACCTCAGGCCCTGCCCCAGTCACCCCTGCTGCCCTCAGTGAGGAGGCCATTGACCTCCTCAGGTCCCTCACTGTTGGCCAGTCTACCATTTTGAATGCCATCCAGGGTGTAGAGAGGCAGTTGCAACAAACAAATGCATACCTGGAGGGCATTCATTCTGGTCAGGCAGCCTAACAGCGAGCATTTCAAACTCTGGCCTCAGCACTGATGGCAGCCATTGTCCCTGTGTCCAGCCTCCCTCCTCCAACTTCCTCCACCCAGACCTAAACCCCTTTCTATCCCAAGCACACCATCAGACCAGCATGCACACACCTCAACACACAAGGGAAACTCAGGCAAACATAAGCACCACACATCCCACAGGCACTCATGCAAGCATCATACCCATGCAGACACACCAACATCCACTGCCTCCACTGTGTCCCCCTCCTCCTCGTCTCCCTCCTCCCTCCCAGTCTCGTCTCCACTCACACCTGCATGCACTACATCTTCAGCCACTACTACAACACCCACCACCACACCCCGCTCACGTGCAGTCACCACCCCCACTACCTCCCACATCCCCTGTGTCCTCCCCCAGTGTGTCTGTGAGCCCACCTCCCAAGGTACACAAACGCAGTCACACACCCACCCAACAGCCATCCACCTCACGACAGCCTTCGGCCGATGCACCTTCACCCAAAGTCACCAAACATACACCTCCTACAACCACTACCTCTTCCTCCACTCCCAAACCCCCTCTAGCTACCCGTCCCAGTGGTTCCCAAAAACTTTTCCTGTCCAACCTTGACCTCTTCCCCTCACCTTCCCCACCCCTTCAGTCTCCTAGGGCCCACCTTTCCAGGTCCCAACCCAGCGCCTCAGCCACAACATCTGCGGGAACAGTGGTGCCAGTAGTAACCGGCTTCTGGAGTGCACCAGGCAGCAGGGCAGCCAGTGTGCCAAGGAGCCAGACCACGGACAGTCCCCCACCTCAAAAGCACAAAAAGTTGGCCAGTGCCGAGTGGGAGAGAGGCAAAACATCTTCCACCAAAGCCTCTCCCAGGGGTACAGTTGGGAGTGTGAAGACAGCTGCGCCACCATCCAAGGTGGGTAAGGGGCACAGAAAAACAGGCAAGTCTGCGAAAACCTGCATGGCGGACAAGACTGCCACCAGCACCACTGAACAGGACCCCGCTGCCACAAGCACCACTGCCAAGGACACCGCCGCCACAAGCACCGCTGAACAGGACACCGCCGCCACAAGCACCGCTGCCAAGGACACCGCCGCCACCAGCATCGCTGCCAAGGACACCGCCACCACAAGCACCACTGAACAGGACACCGCCGCCACCAGCAACGCTGAACAGGACACCGCCGCCAAAAGCACTGCTGCCAAGGACACCGCCACCACCAGCACCGCTGCCAGGACACCGCCGCCACCAGCACCGCTGCCAAGGACACCACCGCCACCAGCACCGCTGAACAGGACACCGCCGCCACCAGCACCGCTGAACAGGACACCACCGCCACAAGCACCGCAGGTCAGTGAGCGCCAACGCTTCTGATGCTACTGAGGCTGCCACGAGCAGGATGAAGCACTCTGGGCACCAAGCCCCCTCCAGAACCATTGGAGATTTACATCCACTACCTCTGTCCTTGGCAGGATGAAGCACTCTGGGCACAAAGCCCCCTCCAGAACCAGTGGACTATCACATCCACTACCTCAGTCCTTGGCAGGATGAAGCACTCTGGGCACAGAGCCCCCTCCATAACCAGTGGAGATTTACATCCACTACCTCTGTCCTTGGCAGGATGAAGCACTCTGGGCACAAAGCACCCTCTAGAACCAGTGGAGATTTACATCCACTACCTCTGTCCTTGGCAGGATGAAGCACTCTGGGCACAAAGCCCCCTCCAGAACCAGTGGAGACTGTTATCCACTTGAGAGACTGTGGCTTTGCACTCCCCAGGATAAAGCAGTGGGCAAACCACCCACTTGAGAGACTGTGGGTTTGCACTCCCCAGGATAAGGCAGTGGGCAAACCACCCATTAGAGAGACTTGAGAGACTGTGGCTTTACACTCCTTAGGATGCATAAATGGGCATGGAGCCCCCTCGTGGATCTGGCATCGTGCACTCATCCGGCTGAGGTGCCCCCCCTTCCCTTCCCCCTTAGGTGCCTGTTTTTTTTCTATCTGATGCCCCAGCAGTGTTCTCTCCATTTTGATTGGGTATTGAGTGTGGGCCTCGCCCATGCATTTTGGGCCCAGTGGTCCACGGACTATGATGGTGGAATACCTTGGACTTGTATTCTTGGTGTATATATTTGTTTATAGTATATATTGCATATATATATATGTATATATTATTGATTACTGTATTTGAATATATTACAATCGTTCGACTCATTTCCTTTTGTCCTTGCATTCTTCCAGGGGGGTTGTTAATGTGATGTATCAACATGTACTTGTGTGTGTGTGTTGCAGTGGGTGAGGGTGAACTTGGGAGTGTTACGTGTTGCGTGTGTGTGTCACTGTTTTTTCCCTCCCCATCCCCCCCCCTTGTGTCGTAGGTGCAGTACTCACCATGGTCTTCGGCGCCGTCTTTGTTGTTCCTGGTAGAGGAGCAGGAAGATAAAGGCTGGGTGTATCTGGAGCTCAGGTTCCATGGAGTCCTGATTACTCATGGGGTGTCTAGAGGTGAGCGTTTTCCCTTCCAAGTCCTGTTTCTGCCGTGTTTTTGTTCTCAGTGAATCCACCCCGGAAAAGGTGGCAAATTGGACTGTTGTAATACAGTGGACGGAACCTTGTCTTCCGCCTGTCTGTTGGTGGTTACCGCCGCGGTGTTTGTTTGTACCGCCTTGGTGGTCGGAGTGTTAAAGTGGCTGTCAATGTTGGCGGTTTCCACCACTGTTGTGATTCCATTTATTTTTCTGCCGACCTGTTGGCGGTTTTACCGCCGCTTTAACACCAACCGTCAGGGTTGTAATGGCCACCTAAATCTCTAAATTCTGAGTATAGTGAAAGTAGGTACAGGATCCCCTGTACTACTCTTAAGTCATGGTCAACATGTTTTTCGCTTAATATTCTAAATGATCTGGTGTGATTCTTCAGGACCAATACACCTACCTAATCCTTAAAAAATATATAACCCGTATTCGGGGATGTCATGTTTAGCAGGAACCTAGAATATAGGACAAAAAAACATAAATCGCAAACAGAAAGCACACATTCAATTGTGTGTACAGTGTCAATAAATTAAAGCTGCACACTCGTGAAATCTCCCTTCCGTGATGTGCAATATACAGAAAGGCAGATATGCCACATGTGCTTACCCTCCTCATATTAGTGGATGGGCCCCATTGGGGAAAGCACCAAGCTTGCGTGGTCCAATATGGCTTAAGGGGCATATTTATACTCTGTCTGCGCCTAATGTGCGTCAAAACGTTTGACGCATATTCAGCGCAAACCTTGCCCCATATTTAAATTTTGACGCCCAAGCCCGCGGACGTCAAATGCACGCTGTGTGCGTAATTTTTTGGGATGTGGCAACCTGCCTTGCGTTAATCATATGCAAGGTAGGCGTTCCCGTCCAAAAAATGACTTCAATGGCTGTGCGTCGTATTTATGCTTCTGGGCAAAAATCCCGCACGGCCGGGAGGCGGAGCCGGAAAATGACGCACAGCCAGATTTGCGTCAAAAATTAACACCTGGGTCAGGGCAGGCGTTAAAATAAAATGGGGCAAATACACCTGTATTTAATCAGAACACACAGAAGCAACAGCAGAGCAGCAAAAGGGAGACATGGAGGTGCTTCTCATCCAGCGTGTATGCAGAGCCCAGCAACAACAACAGCAGCTACCACAACACCAGCAGGGACCCCAAAGGCAGCGCAGAAGGGAGGAGAGGATATTCTGCACCAGAACAACCCTTCATGGCCTCAGGGAACATGACATCATCCAGAGGTACAGGTTGAACTGGCAGGCCATTCAGCAGCTGCTGTGAAACATAGAGCCACAGTTGGCACCCACCTTGCTGACACCCCGCACCATCCCAACAGAAACCAAGCTGCTAGATGTACTTCACATGCTGGCAAGTGGCACTTTCCAAACAACTGGTGCCCTGGTTGCTGGAATCTCACAGCCATAATTTTCTGCCTTTTTGCCCAAAGTACTGGATGCCATCATTGGACTCACACCCCGCCACATCCGCTTTCCAAACACACTGCAGAAGCAGCAGGAGACAAATCAGGGCTTCCCACACGTCCTTGGTGCCATTGACTGCACACATGTACGCCTTGTGCCACCTGCTGCAACTGAACACCTCTACCGCAACAGGAAGCACACACATTCCATCAATGTGCAGGCCATTGTTGATCACCAAGGATTGATCACCAGCATCGTGGCAAAATATCCTGGGAGTGTCCATGACTCATTCATCTTCCGTCACTCTACCATCAATCAGCACTTCCAGGATGGACGGTATGGAAATGGACTACTTGTTGGTAAGTACAGAAACCTACTTATATACACACTGCACAGCAACCCTCTAGGACACACAACACATACACCACAACAGCAACAAGTGGACAGGAACACACTGAGATCGTGACATCGCTAGCCATGTTTCATAGGTCTGCATTGAAACTGTCACACATCGGAAATTAGTATACAGCATAATGTTAAGACGTCAATGATCACAACGTTTGGAGTGGTTTGCCTAACTGTCACCTTGCTAAATGTAAGCGTCTCACTTATGTTTAAATTAATCCATTGCATAAATCTAAAGGTATGGGATGTCCAGGGTACATTGACGTGAACGTGTTAACACTGTCAAAATTAATCTGTGTACGGAACTATCATCTCACCCCCAGTGAAGACACAGGGACACCTGTATCACAAGTCACAAAGCTAGGGAGCACACACTGTACTGAAAATCCCAAAACATACCGCTGACAACCGGTCAACAGCCAAACACTCGTTCAGCCAAGGAAACAACACAATGCAGATGTTACATCATACAAGCCTAAGAAGGAACACTATAATACAAAAGAGTCACAGACAACACAAGACAACTACAGCCATGCAAGGTGATTTCAATGGGGCAAGCTACATCAACATGATCCCATTCATTTTCATTTTCAGCTGATCAGGGGTATGGGATCCAGCCATGGATAATGACACCATTTGGCAACCCAAGCACTGCAGCAGAACGTGCCTACAATGACGCTCATAGGAGGACACGCAGCATAGTCGAGAGTACCTTTGGCATCCTCAAGTCTAGATTCAGGTGCCTCAACATCACTGGTGGTAGCCTCCTATATTCCCCTGAAATGGTCTGTAAGATCATTCTAACATGTGCCATCCTGCACAACATTTGCATAAGAAGGAACATTCCCCTCTTGGAACCAGAGCCACACATACCTGAAGAGGGGGAAAAGGAGGATGGTGGCCTGCAACATGAGGGTGGAACAACAAAACACGGCTGCTGGAGTGCGTAGGCGCCAACATATCGTGAACAATTTCTTTTAAAACTAATCACCATCACCACTGTATAAACTAATGTAAATAAACACCAATAATAATCACCATATCATGGTCTGGCTAAACATTTTTCTCACCTTTATCTCTAACTATCAGAATAAGAGTGTAGCCTCATGGAGCATTGCTGATATACCGATCAGGACACAGAAAATCCCAGAGCAATTGTGATGCGTATCATACAACAGTCACATACACACACACTGCAAATGGCAATAGCAGAGGACCACACCTATTTCACACATACCTGTTGGCAACATGGTTCATCACAACATATGGCACACAACTAAGACACCATCACTCAATAAGGGGAAAACAAGCCTCATACATGAGGCAGTTGATGTGCTCTTGCATTGGTAACAGGAATGTATGACCAGACCCTTGACAGCAGTAAGTCCAACTGCACCGATCTTTGGAAGGACTATATGTGACTAGAGTTCCATATAAGCAGAACATAGACAGCACAAGTGCCACACCTATGACAAGCATTGCGCACATGACATACCATGTACATGTCAGCCCATTTCCTTACTCCTGACACACCCATGCTCCTGGTCACAACCCACCTGTCTGAAGAGGTCCCTGGATTGGTAATATGTGTACCCCGATATTTCCTCCTCTACACACACAGACAAACAATACTAATCCTGTGTGCTATACCCTTTCCTATGTTATGCCATTGTCATAGTACATCTGACTACATGGACGTCAGGTCAATTAATACACTGGCTTCTAGTTTCTAAGCCCTGTTATCACCTGTAGATTGCTTCCCGTGTGAAAGGTACTGTTGGCCATTTGAATTCAAATCTTACATACAGGACTTGTGAGAAACTGATGCAGCACACACCTGCGATCACTTCCATGCACACCACCCATTTGAACATGCACTGCCCCTGCTGATGCCTGGAACCCCCATAGAAGTTGCCATTTTGTCAAATACACCGTTGCTATTAATTAAGCCGTGTAACACAGCCCTTGGGTTTATGTGTCACCTTCAAGAACACAGGACATACACAGTTTTCCATGTAAACTGTCTTGTTCTTCCTCCGACCAGTCTTAGTCAGACCACTGATTATGTACCTTGTGAAATTGCTGGATCCAGATTGACCCTGCATCCTGTCAGCCTGACTGGCACCTGTCTGTGCGTTACCCTAAAGGTTCCTTGTGGCTACCTATGTACCACACTTGAGTTAGCTAACCTCTCATTCCTCAGAGGGTATTTTGCCATGTGCTTCATCAATGCATATCCAAATACATTGTATAGCATCATCTGCTTTTTAAATGTACCATATTAGTAAAATTGTCTTTGGATACCAAAATCATGGCCCATCCCTTGTCTGGGTCTCATGTATGCATGAAATACAAAGTGTGACAGTGTACCAGGGCCGTATGTAGGGATTGGGGGGCATATTTATACTCCGTTTGCGCCGAATTAGCGTCGTTTTTTTCGACGCAAATTCGGCGCAAAACTAACGCCATATTTATACTTTGGCGTTAGACGCGTCTAGCGCCAAAGTATGAGGAAAGAGCGTCATTTTTTTGCTTGAACGCCTTCCTTGCGTTAATGAGATGCAAGGTAAGCGTTCCCGTCTAAAAAAATGTCTGCGCCGCAAATGCGTCGTATTTATACTCCCGGGCAAAAATGACGCCCGGGAGTGGGCGGGGCAAAAAACCCCACATTTGCGCCGGATTTTAGCGCCTTGGGTCAGGGCAGGCGTTAAGGGACCTGTGGGCTCAAAATGAGCCCACAGCTGCCCTCCCATGCCCCCAGGGACCGCCCCTGCCACCCTTGCCCACCCCAGGAGGACAACCAAGGATGGAGGGTCCCACCCCAGGGACATTCAGGTAAGTTCAGGTAAGCATAATTATTATTTTTTATTTTTTATTTTTTGGCATAGGGGGGCCTGATTTGTGCCCCCCTACATGCCTCAATGCCCAATGACCATGCCCAGGGGACATGGCCATTGGGCAAGAGGGCATGACTCCTGTCTTTACTGAGACAGGAGTCATGTAAATGGCGTCTGGGCGTCGTTAAAAATGGCGCAAATCGGGTGGAGGCAATTTTTTGCGTCAACCTGACTTGCACCATTTTTAAGACGCCCTAGCGCCATTTTTCCCAACGCCGGCGCTGCCTGGTTGTAGGAGGCTGGACTGGCTTGTAGTGAGCACCCGGAGAAGTGCCCGAAACAGGCACTACAAGGATGCGTGAAACGGTGCTCGCCGAAGTTGCACAAAGGAGTCCCACGTCGCCGGAGACCAACTTAGAAAGTCGTGCAATGCAGGTTAGGGTGCCGTGGTCCCAGGCTTGGCTGTGCACAAAGGATTTCCGCCGGAAGTGCACAGGGGCCAGAGTAGCTGCAAAGTCGCGGTTAACAGCAATGCAGCCCAGCGAGGTGAGGCAAGGACTTACCTCCACCAAACTTGGGCTGAAGAGTCACTGGACGGTGGGGGTCACTTGGACAGAGTTGCTGGATTCGAGGGACCTCGCTCGTCGTGCTGAGAGGAGACCCAAGGGACCGGTAATGCAGCTTTTTGGTGCCTGCGGTTACAGGGGGAAGATTCCGTCGACCCACGGGAGATCTCTTCGGAGCTTCTGGTGCAGAGAGGAGGCAGGCTACCCCCACAGCATGCACAAGCAGGAAAACAGTCGAGAAGGCGGCAGGATCAGCGTTACAGAGTTGCAGTAGTCGTCTTTGCTACTATGTTGCAGGTTTGCAGGCTTCCAGCGCGGTCAGCGGTCGTTTCCTTATCAGAAGGTGAAGAGAGAGATGCAGAGGAACTCGGATGAGCTCTTGCATTCGTTATCTAAAGTTTCCCCAGAGACAGAGACCCTAAATAGCCAGAAAAGAGGGTTTGGCAACCTAGGAGAGAGGATAGGCTACTAACACCTGAAGGAGCCTATCAGCAGGAGTCTCTGACGTCACCTGGTGGCACTGGCCACTCAGAGCAGTCCAGTGTGCCAGCAGCACCTCTGTTTCCAAGATGGCAGAGGTCTGGAGCACACTGGAGGAGCTCTGGGCACCTCCCAGGGGAGGTGCAGGTCAGGGGAGTGGTCACTCCCCTTTCCTTTGTCCAGTTTCGCGCCAGAGCAGGGGCTAAGGGGTCCCTGAACCGGTGTAGACTGGCTTATGCAGAATTGGGCACATCTGTGCCCAAGAAAGCATTTCCAGAGGCTGGGGGAGGCTACTCCTCCCCTGCCTTCACACCATTTTCCAAAGGGAGAGGGTGTCACACCCTCTCTCAGAGGAAGTTCTTTGTTCTGCCATCCTGGGCCAGGCCTGGCTGGACCCCAGGAGGGCAGATGCCTGTCTGAGGGGTTGGCAGCAGCAGCAGCTGCAGTGAAACCCCAGGAAGGGCAGTTTGGCAGTACCAGGGTCTGTGCTACAGACCACTGGGATCATGGGATTGTGCCAACTATGCCAGGATGGCATAGAGGGGGCAATTCCATGATCATAGACATGTTACATGGCCATATTCGGAGTTACCATTGTGAAGCTACATATAGGTAGTGACCTATATGTAGTGCACGCGTGTAATGGTGTCCCCGCACTCACAAAGTTCAGGGAATTGGCTCTGAACAATGTGGGGGCACCTTGGCTAGTGCCAGGGTGCCCTCACACTAAGTAACTTTGCACCTAACCTTTACCAGGTAAAGGTTAGACATATAGGTGACTTATAAGTTACTTAAGTGCAGTGTAAAATGGCTGTGAAATAACGTGGACGTTATTTCACTCAGGCTGCAGTGGCAGGCCTGTGTAAGGATTGTCAGAGCTCCCTATGGGTGGCAAAAGAAATGCTGCAGCCCATAGGGATCTCCTGGAACCCCAATACCCTGGGTACCTCAGTACCATATACTAGGGAATTATAAGGGTGTTCCAGTAAGCCAATGTAAATTGGTAAAAATGGTCACTAGCCTGTCAGTGACAATTTGAAAGTAATGAGAGAGCATAACCACTGAGGTTCTGGTTAGCAGAGCCTCAGTGAGACAGTTAGGCACCACACAGGGAACATATACATGCACACCTATGAGCACTGGGGCCCTGTGTGACAGGGTCCCAGTGACACATACATATAGGCCACAAACCTATGAGCACTGGGGTCCTGACCAGCAGGATCCCAGTGACACATAACATACTGAAAACATAGTGTTTTCACTCTGAGCACTGAGGCCTGGCTATCAGGATCCCAGTGAGACAGTGAAAACAGTGACAAACACCCTGACATACACTCACAAACAGGCCAAAAGTGGGGGTAACAAGGCTAGAAAGAGGCTACCTTCTCACACAACCCCCCCCCAAACGAAGGACAATAAGGCTAACCTTGGCCAGTTGAGACTTTATTGTCTAAGTGGTGATAAGTAGAGAGTAGCTCTGCAATAGACTGGTTACTCCCTTTATCATCCACTATATGGTTACTTCCCTGTGGGGATGTAAACCACCCTGTTTGAAGTTTTTTAGCTAAGCAACAATGTGAAGATGTATTTTCAGAGTTTCTATCAGTAAGTTTTAGTTTAGAGCAGTGGGAATTGTCCACTGAACCTATTTGTAGTGATGGAAATGCCAGACAGGGATGCTGTCTCAGAAAAGCCATAGCTGGGCAAAAACTTTGTCCATCTGGCTGGAAGAGAGAACAGGGATGCTGTTTCTCTTGAGTTGGAGCAGGGCAGGGATGCTGTCCTATGAGCTCCACACTAGGGCAGGGATGCTGTCCTAAGTGTTGTGAGGTAGTGCAGGGTTTCTGAACTAAAGTTTCTCTGGGAGGGTTGGAGGGATGCTCCATGTTAACTAAAATGGTGCTGTTTTTCTCACCAATGTTAGTTATCCCACAGAGAGGTACTTCCACCTCAGGGAGTCCAGCTTTTCCAGCTGATGATTCCCTTGGAACAGGTGCCACCCCAGGAGAGGTTTCTCCCACCACAGGAATAGTATCCTGAATGGTAGGGTGGTTAGGGGATACTGTGATACCCTTTTTACCTGTTGATGGAGAGGGATCCTGAGTTTTCAGGCCTTCTCTCCTTTGCTTTTTCATTTCACTTGAAATGAGAGGGAACAATTCCTCAGGGATGCCCAGCATGGCTGCATGGGCATAAAACTCTACATCAGCCCAACCTGAGGCCTCTAGGTCATTACCTAAGAGACAGTCTACAGGTAAGCTAGGTGATACCACCACCTGCTTAGGGCCAGTAACTCCACCCCAACTAAACTGAATTATAGCTAAGGGAAGAAACTTAGTGGAGTTATGGACATCAATAATCTTATACTGTTGTCCAATGATGTGTTGTTCAGGAGGCACTAGGTTTTCAGTCACCAAAGTGAAACTGGCACCTGTGTCCCTGTAGGCCAAGGCCTCAACACCATTTATTGAAACTGTCTGCCTGTACTTATCCATTGTAAGGGGACAAGCAGCCAGTGTGGCAAGGCCAGTGCCACTAGGTGTGACAGAAACTGTCTTGGGACTGATTACATCAGTTTCCACTATGGACCCATAAGTGAACCCAACTACACCCTTTGCTTGACTGTTGCCAGCAGTCCCAGCACTAGTACCACTACTGCTAGGGGCACTAGAGCTTGATGTATTAGTGGTGGTAGGCTCAGGGGGTTTACCTGGACAGGACTTATCCCCTGGCCTATGGCCTCTATTTTTACACACAAAGCACCAAGGCTTTTTAATGTGTGCAGGTTGGGAAGAAGAGGAAGAATTTGTTTTATCCCCACCCTCTGAAGAGTGTTTAAGATTTGAAGTGGGATCTTTGGTTTTACCCTTATCCCCATGCTTATCTTGAGATTTTTCACCATCTTTCTTCTTATTGCCATCTTTGTCACCCCCTGTATGAACTTTTCTGTTCACCCTTGTTCTGACCCATTTGTCTGCCTTCTTTCCCAATTCTTGGGGAGAGGTCAGATCAGAGTCTACCAGGTACTGGTGCAACAAATCAGACACACAATTATTAAGTATATGCTCTCTCAGGATTGTGTTATACAGGCTTTCATAATCAGTAACTTTACTGCCATGTAACCACCCCTCCAAGGCCTTCACTGAATGGTCAATGAAATCAACCCAGTCTTGTGAATACTCCTTTTTGGTCTCTCTGAACTTTATCCTGTACTGTTCAGTGGTTAAGCCATAACCATCCAGGAGTGCATTCTTAAGAACTTGGAAATTATTAGCATCATTTTCTTTCACAGTAAGGAGCCTATCCCTACCTTTTCCACTAAATGATAGCCATAGGATAGCAGCCCACTGCCTTTGAGGGGCATCCTGTACAACACAGGCCCTCTCAAGTGCAGCAAACCACTTGTTAATGTCATCCCCCTCCTTATAAGGGGGAACTATCTTGTGCAGATTCCTGGAATCATGCTCTTTTGCAGGATGACTATGGGGAATAATGCTGCTGCCACCATGGGTATCTAAACCCAACTTCTGTCTTTCCTTCTCTAATTCAAAAGACTGTCTATCCAAATCCAGCTGTTGCTTTTTAAGCTTCAGTCTGGTTTGTTCCACCCTCAACTTATTGAGTTCCCTCTCTAACATTCTGTCATCAGGGTTGGTGGGAGGGACATTTCTAGAAACAGAGCTATGATGGGAATGAACAGAAGGAGACCTGTCCCTTACAGAAGGCACCCTAACAGCTTGGTTTACAGAAACAATACTACCAGTATGGTGAGAATAAATGCTTTTGCTATGATGTGAGACAACACTATTTATTTGGTGTGGCTCATCATCATTACCATCTATGCTAGATTGTCTAGTAATGGGCAGGCTAGGAAGTTTCTTTCCTGAATCTTTTCCTGGGGGAGTCCCTGAATCAGATTGGGAACTATTAGGTACTTTTTCAACAGATGGGGCACCTATGGCCTTATCCTGTTCTCTAAGCATGTTAAGTAACAGTTCCAAGGAAGGATTCTTCCCTACACTCAAACCTCTCTCTATACAGAGACTCCTTGCTCTTTTCCAGCTAAGGTTGTCAAATGCAAGTTTGGACAGATCAACACTTTGGCCTGTGCCAGACATTTTTTAGAGAGAGTTAAAGTGATAGAAAAAGAGAAAAAAGTTTTCAGATTTTTTTGGAAAGACAGAAAAAAAACTTTTTAAACTTTTAAGAACTTTTTGAAAGTTTAGGAGTACTTTTCAGCACTTAGAAAAGAGTGAAAAGAGGAAATGCAAAACTTTTTGGCTATGTGTATATACACTGACCTTGTTTTGTATATTTTTCTCTTATGAAAAGTACAATGACAAGAGTGGTAAGTAGTCTCAAGCACTGATCCCACCACTGCACAACCAATGTAGGAGGCTGGACTGGCTTGTAGTGAGTACCAAGGGGTACTTGCACCTTGCACCAGGCCCAGTTATCCCTTATTAGTGTATAGGGTGTCTAGCAGCTTAGGCTGATAGATAATGGTAGCTTAGCAGAGCAGCTTAGGCTGAACTAGGAGACGTGTGAAGCTACTACAGTACCACTTAGTGTCATATGCACAATATCATAATAAAACACAATACACAGTTATACTAAAAATAAAGGTACTTTATTTTTATGACAATATGCCAAAGTATCTTAGAGTGTACCCTCAGTGAGAGGATAGGAAATATACACAAGATATATATACACAATAGCAAAAATATGCAGTATAGTCTTAGAAAACAGTGCAAACAATGTATAGTTACAATAGGATGCAATGGGGAAACATAGGGATAGGGGCAACATAAACCATATACTCCAAAAGTGGAATGCGAACCACGAATGGACCCCAAACCTATGTGACCTTGTAGAGGGTCGCTGGGACTATTAGAAAATAGTGAGAGTTAGAAAAATAACCCTCCCCAAGACCCTGAAAAGTGAGTGCAAAGTGCACTAAAGTTCCCCTAAGGACAAAGTAGTCGTGTTAGAGGAATAATGCAGGAAAGACACAAACCAGCAATGCAACAACTGTGGATTTCCAATCTAGGGTACCTGTGGAACAAGGGGACCAAGTCCAAAAGTCACAAGCAAGTCGGAGATGGGCAGATGCCCAGGAAATGCCAGCTGCGGGTGCAAAGAAGCTTCTACTGGACAGAAGAAGCTGAGGTTTCTGCAGGAACGAAATAGGCTAGAGACTTTCCCTTTGGTGGAGGGATCCCACTCGCCGTGGAGAGTTGTGCAGAAGTGTTTTCCTGCCGAAAGAACGCCAACAAGCCTTGCTAGCTGCAAATCGTGTGTTTGACGTTTTTGGATGCTGCTGGGGCCCAGGAGGGACCAGAAGGTCGCAAATTGGACCTGAAGAGAGAAGGGACGTCGAGCAAGACAAAGAGCCCTCACTGAAGCAGGTAGCACCCGGAGAAGTGCCCGAAACAGGCACTACAAGGATGCGTGAAACGGTGCTCGCCGAAGTTGCACAAAGGAGTCCCACGTCGCCGGAGACCAACTTAGAAAGTCGTGCAATGCAGGTTAGAGTGCCGTGGACCCAGGCTTGGCTGTGCACAAAGGATTTCCGCCGGAAGTGCACAGGGGCCGGAGTAGCTGCAAAGTTGCGATTCCCAGCAATGCAGCCCAGCGAGGTGAGGCAAGGACTTACCTCCACCAAACTTGGGCTGAAGAGTCACTGGACTGTGGGGGTCACTTGGACAGAGTTGCTGGATTCGAGGGACCTCGCTCGTCGTGCTGAGAGGATACCCAAGGGACCGGTAATGCAGCTTTTTGGTGCCTGCGGTTGCAGGGGGAAGATTCCGTCGACCCACGGGAGATTTCTTCGGAGTTTCTGGTGCAGAGAGGAGGCAGGCTATCCCCACAGCATGCACAAGCAGGAAAACAGTCGAGAAGGCGGCAGGATCAGCGTTACAGAGTTGCAGTAGTCGTCTTTGCTACTATGTTGCAGGTTTGCAGGCTTCCAGCGCGGTCAGGGGTCGTTTCCTTATCAGAAGGTGAAGAGAGAGATGCAGAGGAACTCGGATGAGCTCTTGCATTCGTTATCTAAAGTTTCCCCAGAGACAGAGACCCTAAATAGCCAGAAAAGAGGGTTTGGCTACCTAGGAGAGAGGATAGGCTACTAACACCTGAAGGAGCCTATCAGCAGGAGTCTCTGACGTCACCTGGTGGCACTGGCCACTCAGAGCAGTCCAGTGTGCCAGCAGCACCTCTGTTTCCAAGATGGCAGAGGTCTGGAGCACACTGGAGGAGCTCTGGACACCTCCCAGGGGAGGTGCAGGTCAGGGGAGTGGTCACTCCCCTTTCCTTTGTCCAGTTTCGCGCCAGAGCAGGGGCTAAGGGGTCCCTGAACCGGTGTAGACTGGCTTATGCAGAATTGGGCACATCTGTGCCCAAGAAAGCATTTCCAGAGGCTGGGGGAGGCTACTCCTCCCCTGCCTTCACACCATTTTCCAAAGGGAGAGGGTGTCACACCCTCTCTCAGAGGAAGTTCTTTGTTCTGCCATCCTGGGCCAGGCCTGGCTGGACCCCAGGAGGGCAGATGCCTGTCTGAGGGGTTGGCAGCAGCAGCAGCTGCAGTGAAACCCCAGGAAGGGCAGTTTGGCAGTACCAGGGTCTGTGCTACAGACCACTGGGATCATGGGATTGTGCCAACTATGCCAGGATGGCATAGAGGGGGCAATTCCATGATCATAGTCATGTTACATGGCCATATTCGGAGTTACCATTGTGAAGCTACATATAGGTAGTGACCTATATGTAGTGCACACGTGTAATGGTGTCCCCGCACTCACAAAGTTCAGGGAATTGGCTCTGAACAATGTGGGGGCACCTTGGCTAGTGCCAGGGTGCCCTCACACTAAGTAACTTTGCACCTAACCTTTACCAGGTAAAGGTTAGACATATAGGTGACTTATAAGTTACTTAAGTGCAGTGTAAAATGGCTGTGAAATAACGTGGACGTTATTTCACTCAGGCTGCAGTGGCAGGCCTGTGTAAGGATTGTCAGAGCTCCCTATGGGTGGCAAAAGAAATGCTGCAGCCCATAGGGATCTCCTGGAACCCCAATACCCTGGGTACCTCAGTACCATATACTAGGGAATTATAAGGGTGTTCCAGTAAGCCAATGTAAATTGGTAAAAATGATCACTAGCCTGTCAGTGACAATTTGAAAGTAATGAGAGAGCATAACCACTGAGGTTCTGGTTAGCAGAGCCTCAGTGAGACAGTTAGGCACCATACAGGGAACATATACATGCACACCTATGAGCACTGGGGCCCTGTGTGACAGGGTCCCAGTGACACATACATATAGGCCACAAACCTATGAGCACTGGGGTCCTGACCAGCAGGATCCCAGTGACACATAACAACATACTGAAAACATAGGGGCTCATTCCGACCCCGGCCGGGGTCGGCGGGAGCACCGCCAACAGGCTGGCGGTGCCCCGCAGGGCATTCTGACCGCGGCGGTTTGGCCTCGGTCAGAGGAGGAAAACCGGCGGTCTCCCGCCGGTTTTGCGCTGCCCGACGGAATCCTCCATGGCGGCGCAGCTTACTGCGCCGCCATGGGGATTCCGACACCCCATACCGCCATCCTGTTCCTGGCGGTTTGCCCGCCAGGAACAGGATGGCGGTATGGGGTGTCGTGGGCCAATGGCATGGGCACTGCAGGGGCCCCCGTAACAGGGCCCCACAAAGAATTTCAGTGTCTGCTGTGCAGACACTGAAATTCGCGACGGGTGCAACTGCACCCGTCGCACCTTCCCACTCCGCCGGCTCCATTCGGAGCCGGCTTCCTCATGGGAAGGGGTTTCCCGCTGGGCTGGCGGGCGGCCTTCTGGCGGTCGCCTGCCAGCCTCAGAATGAGGCCCATAGTGTTTTCACTCTGAGATCTGAGGCCTGGCTATCAGGATCCCAGTGAGACAGTGAAAACAGTGACAAACACCCTGACATACACTCACAAACAGGCCAAAAGTGGGGGTAACAAGGCTAGAAAGAGGCTACCTTCTCACACTGGTGTACGTGGTTTTTTTCCACGCACACCAGGCAGCGCCGGTCTGCTTGCGCCGGCTAACGGCATTCAATAAATACGGCGCCCGCATGGCACTTCAGAATGGCGTTAGCCGGCGCAAAACTTTTTGACGCTAAACTGCGTTAGCGCAGTTTAGCGTCAAAAAGTATAAATACGGGCCTGGGTATGGTGCCTCCAGCAGAACCAGCTACCTCTGATAATGTGCATGAAAAGTCCACACTTATTAGGACCATGACAGTACACACACTGAATCACATTGCTCACAACATATTGATGGGCTGTGCATGCTGAATAGCTGAATAGCTGCTACATTAATCATCACAAAGGCTATGATGTCCCCAGATGCAGTGGGAACTTCACAGGCCAACCTGTGTACAAATGTTGTAATGACACCTGCCGGAACATGACTCCTGAGACATCATCTCACTCATCACACTAAGGTTGCCCTGTTGACAGTCTCATTACACGTCTTCAGTGACAGGGTGGGACCATCCCCATGTAGGTTCTCATATTCTCATCCACTTTACTCACATTGATCTCCAAAGGTTACTCAGTAGATACAGGAATAGCTGCCACTGACTCATCTGTGTGGTTTTCTAATATTCTGTACTGTCCTGTCCTTGAATCCCTGTGACGATCTCCTCAGGGATGACAGCTGCCACCATCTCCTCAATATGGTCCAGGGCTTCCTGCGGTGCTGGACACCCACCTCCAGTCTGCAGTGCAGCCTTCCTGTTCCCTGCCATCTTTTCCTTGGTTCTGCGCTTGCAGTCATGCCAACGTTTCTTGCACTCAGTGACTGTTCTCTGTACTTCTGCCACACTGTTTATCTTGTCGACAATTTGTTGCCAAATTGCCTCTCTCCTCCCAATTGGTATTTTTGGGGTGACAAAAAGTTGATGCTGGTGTTGCATCACCTCTTTCACCTCTATTTCATGCTCCTCTGCACTGTACCAGCACTTCCTTTTCTTCTTCTCCCTTTGGGTCCTCCTGGCTGGTTCCTGGTCGGTTTTAGTCTTCCTGGGGTCTCTCATGGCTTCTGGGATCCATTTTGGGGCTCCTTTGCATATTTTGCTGTGTTTGTGCTGCTTTTTGACACTATTGTGGTGAAAAAAGGCGCATATCCGGTTTGCGACATCGTAATCCAGATTAAAATAATTTTTGCCGCATTAACGTTGTTTTATTTTATGACATGGCGCAATGGTTTGAGTAAAAAAAACATGACTCTGACCCGTGGTTTGCACCAAGGAGCATCAAAGTATAAATTTGACTCCCAGGTGGCGCAAAGAAATGGCGTTGGCCTGCGTTAAACTTTTTAACGCAAAACTGCGTTGGCGTATTTTTGCATCAAAAAGTATAAATATGGCTCTAAGTTTACTGAACACTCTGTTTCAGAGCAGAAATGCAGGTGCTGAAGACTTTCTCTGACAACAGGGGTTTGCAAAGAGATAAAAACTGAATTTAGGAGATTCCTATTTTAGCCAGGACACAAACTTGCATGCCATCTCCTCATTTGACCAAGAAAGACACATTTTATTTACAACATGGTTTAATTTCAAACGGAAATATTTTCCACAAACTGTAGTGTCATTAAGATCATATGTTCAGAATCACATGGATTTTTATCAGTCGCTATATCTATTAATACATCAAATTGTGTGTCTTTTGCTTGATGTGTCCACTTTAAAAGTGCGACCTGCGAGTATGTGTGCAGTTTTGTGCAAGCATCTGTGGTTGTCACATGACATTGGATGCTCACACGTGCGAAGTCCTGGTTCCTTACCATAAAACAAAAACAGGTTTGAACAAGTAATTAAATAAAAAATTGAGGAGGTAAACATAAAGCGCTGTGTGGCACATGTCACAATTAAAGGAACTGGAGTGCCTCATGCGCTCCACAGAAAGATGGTAGAATAGGAAGAATGTGTGGCCCAACGACTAGAGCTGACGACTTTGGAACTGAGAGCCTGGGTTCAAGTCACAGTGTCGGCTCAAAATCACTTAGGGGGTCATTCTGACCCTGGCGGTCCATGACCGCCATGGCGGAGGGCGGCGGAAGCACCGCCAACAGGCTGGCGGTGCTTCCTGGGTGATTCTGACTGCGGCGGTAAAGCCGCGGTCAGAAAAGGGGAGCCGGCGGTTTCCCGCCGGTTTCCCGCTGGCCCAGGGAATCCGCCATGGCGGCGCTGCTTGCAGCACTGCCATGGGGATTCCGACCGCCTTCCCGCCAGCCTGTTTCTGGCGGTGTCCACCGCCAGAACCAGGATGGCGGGAACGGGTGCCGTGGGGCACCTCGGGCCCCTGCACTGCCCATGCCACTGGCATGGGCAGTGCAGGGGCCCCCTAACAGGGCCCCACAAAGATTTTCACTGTCTGCTGTTCAGACAGTGAAAATCGCGACGGGTGCCACTGCACCCGTCGCACCCCTGCAACTCCGCCGGCTCCATTCTGAGCCGGCTTCATTGTTGAAGGGGCTTTCCCGCTGGGCCGGCCGGCGGTCTTCTGGCGGTCGCCCGGCGGCCCAGCGGGAAAGCCAGAATGGCCGCCGCGGTCTTTTGACCGCAGAGCGGTCTTTCGGCGGGAACCGCTTGGCGGGCGGCGACCGCCGACCGCCGCGGTCAGAATGACTGCCTTAATCTTTCCATGTCTACAAAAAATTAATATGTTCTGGTGTAATGTAGGTGGTACGTATGTGAATCCTCCAAATCCTTTGGGTGGATTTTGGGCTACTGAGCAAACAAGTAACTAAAGAAACACACTGGACATGCATACTCAGTAAACAGAATTCAAACCAAGGAAGCGTGGGAGCCAGGCAGCTGAGATAGAGCAGTGAAAGAGGATGCAGAGCATGGAAGGATAAATGTGACCAAGATAACATCCTTGTTTACAGTTAAGCTGAGAGCAAGAATGTTCAGCAAGTGAACATTCCACCGAACAGGAGCAGGAAACAAACAAAAAACATACCACCCAAAGAACAGATGAACAGAACAAATTGTAATTATACAGTAGTTGGTACCTGCACAATAGTTATGACTGACCACTAGCCTGCTAGTTTTTATTTTTAAATGACAAAGAAATTAACAAATGAAATGGCTTTAAGTCCACTGCACAAGTATACTTAAAAATATACAAAAGACCATGGGGGTGATTCTAACCCTGGCGGTCGGTGTTAAAGCGTCGGCCAACCCGCCAACAGGCTGGCGGTCCAAAAAATGGAATTCTGACCCTGGCGGGAACCGCCAACACAGCCCGCCAACTTAACACTCCGACCGCCGCGGCGGTACAGACAAACAGCGCGGCGGTCACCGCCAACAGGCAGGCGGCAGACAAAGTACCGCCCACACTATCATAACTCACCAATCCGCCACCTTTTCCGGGACGGGAGCACCGCCGATAAAAACACGGCGGAAACAGACTACGAACGGGAAAACGCTCACCAAAACACACTCCACGAGTACGGAGGACAGCATGGAACCCGAATTAAACATCCTACCTGCTCTCGTCTACCTTCTCATCTACCACGAGTACGAAGTCCGGCGCAGACGACAACGGTGAGTACTGCACCTACGACACACGGGAGGGGGAGGACGAAAGGTTACGGGCACACACATATGCGACCCCCCCCCCCACAATCATGTACTCACCAATGCAGAGCACCAAGTCACAGTGACACCACCCAAACACCCCTGAAAAATGCTAGGACATAATCATATTTGGAATAAATATTTATGTACCAAAAAGCTCCAGAAAATTAGCGTACAACCATGAAAGATATCCACAACAAAACAAATGACATACACATCAGTGTATAACTGAAGTACCAAGTCCTGCACATCCTACGAATTCAGCATGTCCGTGGGCCAAAGTCTTGAGAAACAAGGGCAAAGCCCACACAGGAGACCTGAGTCCTTTGGAGAGAACACTGCAGGGGCATCAGATGTAAAAACTACAGGCACCTCAGGGGGAAGGGAAGGGGGGGCACCACAGCCACATGAGTCCACGACGCCAGATCCACGAGGAGCCACCATGCCCACGGGACCATCCTGGGGAGTGCAAAGCCACAGTCTCTCAATGTCCCTACAGTGGGTGGGCTGCCCACTGGACCATCCTGGGGAGTGCAAAGCCACAGTCTCTTAATGTCTCTACAGTGGGTGGGCTGCCCACTGGGCCATCCTGGGGAGTGCAAAGCCACAGTCTCTCAAGTCTCTGCAGTGGGTGGATTGCCCACTGGACCATCCTGGGGAGTGCAAAGCCACAGTCTCTCAATGTCTCTACAGTGGGCGGGCTGCCCACTGGGCCATCCTGGGGAGTGCAAAGCCACAGTCTCTCAAGTTTCTGCAGTGGGTGGATTGCCCACTGGACCATCCTGGGGAGTGCAAAGCCACAGTCTCTCAATGTCTCTACAGTGGGTGGGCTGCCCACTGGACCATCCTGGGGAGTGCAAAGCCACAGTCCATCAGGTGGATGACAGTCTCCACTGGTCAAGGAGGAGGCATGGTGGGCACAGTGAACCATCAACGGTGCTTGAGACGGCGGTGCCCTGTTCAGCAGTGCTTGAGATGGCGGGGCCCAGCGGAGCGGTGCTTGAGACGGCGGGGCCCAGCGGAGCGGTGCTTGAGAGGAAGGGCCCAGCGGAGCGGTGCTTGAGACGGCGGGGCCCAGCGGAGCGGTGCTTGAGAGGAAGGGCCCAGCGGAGCGGTACTTGAGAAGAAGGGCCCAGCGGAGCGGTGCTTGACAGGAAGGGCCCAGCGGAGCGGTGCTTGAGACGGCGGGGCCCAGCGGAGCAGTGCTTGAAATGAAGGGCCCAGCGGAGCGGTGCGTGAGAGGAAGGGCCCAGCGGAGCGGTGCTTGAGACGGCGGGGCCCAGCGGAGCGGTGCTTGAGAGGAAGGGCCCAGCGGAGCGGTGCTTGAGACGGCGGGGCCCAGCGGAGCGGTGCTTGAGAGGAAGGGCCCAGCGGAGCGGTGCTTGAGAAGAAGGGCCCAGCGGAGCGGTGCTTGACAGGAAGGGCCCAGCGGAGCGGTGCTTGAGACGGCGGGGCCCAGCGGAGCGGTGCTTGAGAGGAAGGGCCCAGCGGAGCGGTGCTTGAGAAGAAGGGCCCAGCGGAGCGGTGCTTGACAGGAAGGGCCCAGCGGAGCGGTGCTTGAGACGGCGGGGCCCAGCGGAGCGGTGCTTGAGAGGAAGGGCCCAGCGGAGCGGTGCTTGAGAAGAAGGGCCCAGCGGAGCGGTTCTTGACAGGAAGGGCCCAGCTGAGCGGTGCTTGAAATGAAGGGCCCAGCGGAGCGGTGCGTGAGAGGAAGGGCCCAGCGGAGCGGTGCTTGAGAGGAAGGGCCCAGCGGAGCGGTGCTTGAGAGGATGGGCCCAGCGGAGCGGTGCTTGACAGGATGGGCCCAGCGGAGCGGTGCTTGACAGGAAGGGCCCAGCGGAGCGGTGCTTGAGACGGTGGGGCCCAGCGGAGCGGTGCTTGACAGGAAGGGCCCAGCGGAGCGGTGCTTGACAGGAAGGGCCCAGCGGAGCGGTGCTTGAGATGGCGGGGCCCAGCGGAGCGGTGCTTGAGAGGAAGGGCCCAGCGGAGCGGTGCTTGACAGGAAGGGCCCAGGGGAGCGGTGCTTGAGACGGCGGGGCCCTGTTCAGCGGTGCCTATCTCCACGGCGGGGCCCTGTTCAGCGGTGCTCTTCTGCACCGCGGGCCCTGTTCAGCGGTGCCTATCTCCACGGCGGGGCCCTGTTCAGCGGTACTCTTCTGCATTGCGGGCCCTGTTCAGCGGTGCCTATCTCCGGTGCTCTTCTGCACCGCGGGCCCTGTTCAGCGGTGCCTATCTCCACGGCGGGGCACTGTTCAGCGGTGCTCTTCTGCACCGCGGGCCCTGTTCAGCGGTGCCTATCTCCACGGCGGGGCCCTGTTCAGCGGTGCTCTTCTGCACCGCGGGCCCTGTTCAGCGGTGCCTATCTCCACGGCGGGGCCCTGTTCAGCGGTGCTCTTCTGCACCGCGGGCCCTGTTCAGCGGTGCCTATCTCCACGGCGGGGCCCTGTTCAGCGGTGCTCTTCTGCACCGCGGGCCCTGTTCAGCGGTGCCTATCTCCACGGCGGGGCCCTGTTCAGCGGTGCTCTTCTGCACCGCGGGCCCTGTTCAGCGGTGCCTATCTCCACGGCGGGGCCCTGTTCAGCGGTACTCTTCTGCACCGCGGGCCCTGTTCTGCGGTGCTCATCCAGCAGGTCAAGGGAGCCAGACCTGGCCTGGACTCCCTGTTCAGTCGCCCTCGGACCGTGACGTTTCTGGACCCTTCGGGGACGGACTCCTGGCCTCCTTTGTGTCCTCCTTCCCAGCTGGGATGTGGCATGTGGGGTCCACCTTCTCCGCGCTCCTGCTGCCCTTCCGCTCCTTTGATGGGGCTCTCGGGCCCTTGCCTCCCCCAGATGGTGTGGGTGGTGAAGTGGCCGCACATTGCTCCTTGGGGGCAGCCCTGTCGGTCCTCGCACGGCGGTCCTTGGTTTTGCGGGTCCTCTTGCCGGGGGGGGGCTGGACGTGTCCTTGCTGCTGATCGATGTGTCACTGCTGGCAAAGGGTGGGCTCCAGAACCCAGGCACAACAGTGACACCCGAAGCTGGGCTGGTGGTGGCTGCGGTGCTCTTGGGACTCTTTGAAGATGGATGGGGGAGGTCATCGGGGGGAAAGAGGTTAGGGTTAGCCAGGAAAAGTTTTTTAGGGCCAAGGTAAAGGGTAGGAGAAGTGGAGATGGAAGTGGAGGTAGAGGAGGTGGTTGTAGGAGAGTCAGGTGTGCTGTCATTGGGTGAAGGTGCTGGTGCTGTAGGCTGTCGTGAGGTGGATGGCTGTTGGGTGGGTGGCTGCCTGCGTTTGTGTGTATTGGAAGAGGGGGTGACAGACACAGTGGGAGAGGACACAGGGGACGTGTACATGGCAGTGGGGGTGGTGACTGCACGAGTGTGGACTGTACTGGAGGGTGAGGTGGTGATGGAAGCACTGGCTGATGTTGGGGTGCATGCAGGTGTGAGGGTAGACGTCACAGGGAGGGAGGAGGGAGACGAGGAGGAGGGGGACACAGGGGTGGCAGTGGCTGTTGGCATGTCTGCATCTGGGTGTTGCTCGGGTGAGTGTTTGCGGGATCTGTGGTGCTTGTGTTTGGATGAGCTGCTCTTGGGTGTTGAGGTGTGTGCAGGCTGGTCTGATGGTGTGGATGGGATAGGCTGAGGAACAGGAGACAGGCTGGAGGCAGTCAGAAGAGGGAGGCTGGAAACAGGGACAATGGCTGCCGTCAGTGCTGAGGCCAGAGCAGTGAACGCTCGTTGATGGGCAGCCTGACCCGAATGAATGCCCTCCAGGTACGCATTGCTCTGTTGCACCTCCCTTTGCACACCCTGGATGGCATTCAGAAGGGTCGTCTGCCCAACAATGAGCGTCCTTACCAGGTCAATGAGCTCCGCACTGAGGGCAGCAGGGGCAACAGGGGCAGGGGCTGAGGTGCCTGGGGCGAAGGAGACGCGCGCCTTCCTGGGCGAAGCGGCACGGAGCGAAGACTGAGGGGCTGCTGGGAGGGCGGGGCTGGTGCGCTGGGTGGCGGCTGTACCTGTAGAGGCGGGGGGCACGGATGTTGCCGCCACCCCTAGGGAGCTCCCATCCGAGGACGTGTCGCTTTCGCTGCTCTCACCAGCGGTCCCCGTCGTGGTGCTCCCCTCGCCCTCCGGATCACTGGTGCCCTCGGTGTCTGTTCCTGGGCCTTGTGTCCTGCAGCTCCCTCGTGCTCCGATGCCATATCTCCTCCGCCTGATGATGCTAATGCACACATGCACAAGAAGATGAAGAGAAAGGGTGGGGGGAGAAAAAAGAAGACCAGGTTGAGTGCTTGCAATGTCAACACCGTTGGCGGAGAGGACAGACACAGGTGCCTAATGCACTAAGCCGCGCATTCGGGGTACACTACTCAGTACTACTGACTAAGACAACAGGCCAAGAGACGTCAAACGCGGACATGGGAGATGCTGGACCTTCAATGGCTGTACTTGTCACCCTACAGAGGTGGGGGCCGGGGGCACAGGGCCATGCCTAAGGGAGAGGACTACACTACAGAAAGCGCCCTGGCCTAATGTCACCCACAGCCCTCCTCCCCCACCCAGACGCCTCCACTGCGCAGAAAGATAGGAGAATGTGCTGATACTCACCCCCTTGTGTCTGCTGTGATGTCTTAAAGCGCCCATCCAATTCAGGGTAGGCCACCGCCAGGATCCGGGACATCAGGGGGGTCATGGTGCGACTGGCACCCCTCCTAGGTTGGGAGGCCATCCCCAGCAGTGTTTCTGCGGTCTTCCTTGTTCCGCGGCGGATGTCCTCCCACCTCTTGCGGCAGTGGGTGCCCCGTCTGTTGTGGACCCCCAAGGTCCGGACTTCCTTGGCGATGGCACGCCAAATATCGATCTTCTGATGGGCGCTGACCTATTAGACATGTACAGGGTGGAAAGGAGGAAATCATCAATGGCCTGCATGTTAGATGTAATTGCCCCCCCCCCCACCCACTTTGCCATATGGCACATGCTCTCATCTGTCGGGCGTTGCACTCCTCATATCCCCCCACCCCACCAACTTACATCCACCCCAATCCACACAGGCATAGCCCATTCCATTAGCACCCGGGGTACTCACTTGTTGGTCTGGAGGACCGTAGAGTAGCGCATACTGGGGGAGGACCCCATCCACGAGCTTGTCCAATTCTTCAGACGTGAAGGCAGGGGCCCTTTCCCCAGTCGCAGCAGCCATTGTATCTTCCAGACCGAGGTCACAGCAGCACTTGCAGTATAGGTCCTCTCCTGTGAATGATCAGGTCTCGAGTGATTAAGCAGATAGAAAATGGCGGTCACGTCCGCGGCGGTGCGTACCGCAGCGGTGCGTACCGCGACCGCCGGCGCACTTCGTTATTGGCTCCTGAAACCCATAGGCTTCAATGTTAACCAATGCGGCTTTGCGCCGCTGTCTTCGACCGCCTACCGCCACGGTGTGCCCCGCCAGTGCAGTGACCTCACATCCCATTGTCCCACTTCACAGGTCAGGCAGCCGCCATTTCAAGGGCCCACATGGCTTAATTTTGACTGCGACACACAGGCCTAGGCCTTGCATTGCCACACATACACGCCTTTCAACCCATTGCCATTCTTTAACTGTGCAAGCTGTCTGTACATACCTGTGGTTTGGCTGACTCTGTGCTCCATGTTGTCCTTCCTAGGCACCGTCCGCTGGGACTTGGGATGAGAAGGAGGAATCCTCGCGTGTACCGACCGCTGGTGGACCTGTCGACAATGGAAGAACGCCATATAATCCTTGGATACCGACTTGACCGTGCCACTATCCATGAACTGTGTGCCCAGCTGGAGCCAGCCCTGATGTCCCCCATCCGCCAACCCACAGGGATTCCCCCTCTGGTGCAGGTTTTGTCAGTCCTCCATTTTTTGGCCAGTGGGTCATTCCAGACCACAGTGGCCATGTCATCTGGAATGTCTCAGCCTATGTTTTCTAAGATTTTGAGCAGAGTGTTGTCTGCCCTGATGAAACTCATGCGGAGCTACATCATTTTCCCCGAGGAGGGTGACTTGCCCACAGTGAAGGGTGATTTCTATGCCCTTGGACATATCCCCAACATCATTGGTGCCATTGATGGGACCCATGTGGCTTTGGTACCCCCAAAAGACGATGAGCAGGTGTACCGAAACAGAAAGAATTATCATTCGATGAATGTCCAGGTGGTCTGTTTGGCTGACCAGTACATCTCCCATGTAAATGCCAAGTTCCCAGGGTCAGTGCATGACGCGTATGTGATGCGAAATAGCAGCATCCCCTATGTGATGGAGCAGCTACAGAGACAACGTGTGTGGCTAATAGGTGACTCTGGTTACCCCAACCTGCCGTGGCTACTGACCCCAGTAAGGAATCCCCGGACAAGGGCAGAGGAACGCTACAATGAGGCCCATGGGCGTACAAGGAGGGTGATTGAGCGAACCTTTGGCCTCCTGAAGGCCAGGTTTAGGTGCCTGCATATGACTGGTGGATCCCTAATGTACTCACCAAAGAAGGTGTGCCATATCATCGTGGCGTGCTGTATGCTTCACAACCTGGCTTTGCGACGCCAGGTGCCTTTCCTGCAGGAGGATGGTCCAGATGGTGGTGTTGTAGAAGCCGTGGAGCCTGTGGAGAGTGAAGAGGAGGAAGACTCTGAGGACGACACAGACAATAGGGACAGAGTGATACAACAGTATTTCCAGTAACACCCAGGTAAGAATCACCCACGCCATTTCACAATTGTTTCTTGCCTCCTGCATCTATACTTTCTGTAGTTCCCCACAGATGTTTTTTATTAATTTATGCCTTTCCCTTCCCTTCTCAGTGCTGTCTGACTCAGTACCTGACTTCTGCTTGGTTCGCCCATGAAATACAGCGTATTGACATTGGTATGTTGTCATGACTAATTGACAGAACAGAAATTGAACAGTAATATGTTATCCCTTTGTTAATAATACAGCATGACTCAAAACAGGTTTGTGTGCAAAATGTGATTTATTTACAGTGCTAGATACCGGTACATGTGATTCTAAGGGTGATGGGTGGGGGTGGAGGAATATCCATGGCAGAGTCCAGTTCTCAGTCTCACAGGTGCATTGTTCTTTTGCCTGTGGAAGGATGGAGCATAGGCAGTTCATGGTTGGACAGGGTGGCAATGTGGGACAGTGGGAAGACTTGAGGGGGTATGTCCTGCTGGCGGGGGTCTTGACATCCTACTCTGTCTTTTTCTTTGGTCTCAGGCTCCTCTTACGGGGTGGTTGTTCTTCAGCAGGAGGTGGGGTTCTGGGGGGCTGTCGAGGTGTTGGGACCTCCTGTCCACTAGCGCCGGCGGAGGTGGTAGGCGTCCTCTATCCTGTGGAGGGCCAGGACGATGGTCCCCATTGCGGTCCCGATGATTCTCAGCTCCTCCCTGAACCCCATGTAGCGTTCTTCCTGCTGTGCCTGGATCTCAGTGAACCTGGCCAGTACCGTCGCCATCGTTTCTTGGGAGTGGTGGTATGCCCCCATGATGGTGGTGAGGGCCTCTTGGAGAGTGGGTTCCCTGGGCCTCTCCTCCCCCCCCTGTCGCACAGCAGCCCTCCGAGCTGCCCGGCCTCTGTCCCCTGGCCGGTGTGCCCGCTCCCACTGCCCCCACTGCCCCCAGGTCCCTGTTGTTGTTGGGGTGTCGGGTTAGCCTGGGTGCCCTGTAGTGGCAGACACACCGCTGATTGAGCTGTCCTAGAGACAGAGGCATGGGCCCGCTGGGTGGGAGCTGTGCTGGTGTCGGCAGAGGGGGTCGGGTCTGGTGTGGCCTGTGTCTGGGTGAGGGGAACCGACTGCCCAGAGGTCCCCGATGGTCCGGGCTGGTCATCAGGTTCACTGTCGACAGAGCTGCTATCCTCAGTGTGGGCCTGTTCCGGTGGTGGGATGGACACTTCTGGACCCTCCTGGCTGGTGTGTTGTCGTTCGGGTCCTGCATGGGGTAAGAGAGTTTGGTTATTGTTTCTGTGTGTGCAATAGCATGCGTGTTGTGGGTGCCCTTGTCCCCCAGTGCAGGCATTCCCTGGAGGGAGGTGTTGTGAGGGTATTTAGTGGGGGGGAGGGGTTTTTGCAGTGGTCATGCTTAGGTGATGGGTGCCCATGGTTTGTGTTGGCATGCAGGAGTTGGTGTTGGGATGGGTGGGTTGTGCTGGTGAGACATTGTCAGGAAGGATGTGTGCTGGGGGGTTGGGGGTGAGGGTGGGGGTGTGGGTTGGCATGCTGGTGGGGTGTGGGGGATATAGTAGTTGAGATGGGACTTACCAGAGTCCATTCCTCCGGCTACTCCTGCGAGGCCCTGAGGATGCAGGATGGTCAAGACCTCTTGCTCCCACGATGTAAATTCGGGAGGGGTGGGTGGGGGTCCGCCGCCAGTCTTCTGGACCGCGATGTTGTGCCTGGAGACCATCGATCGGACCTTCCCCCGTAGGTCGTTCCATCTTTTGCGGATGTCCTCCCTATTCCTGGGATGCTGTCCCACCGCGTTGACCCTGTCCACGATCCGCTGCCATAGCTCCGCCTTCCTGGCTATACTGGTGTGCTGCACCTGTGAGCCGAAGAGCTGGGGTTCCACTCTTAGGATTTCCTCCACCATGACCCGGAGTTCTTGGTCCGAAAATCGTGGATGCCTTTGGGGTGCCATGGGGTGGTGTGGGTGAGGTGTGGGGTGGTGTATGTGATGAGGAGTGTGTTGGTGAGTGGTGCTTTGTGCTACTATGTGGTGTGTGTGATGGTGTAGTGTGCCTCAGTGTGTCTTGCTTTGGATTGTCTGCTGTGTCTCTCTCTCCTTCTCTCAGTAATTGGGGTCGCAGGGGTTTGTGGGTGATGTGGGTGTGTGTTTTATAGTTGGTTGGTTGTGTGGGAGTGGTGTGTGTATGTGTATCAGCTGTGTGTTTTTCAAATTGTCCAATGTGGCTGTGGTTTGGTGATGTGTGTGTATTCTGACCGCGGCGGTGTGTAGCGCCAATGGAATACCGCGTTTGAATGACCGCCGTGTGGATTCGTGGGTCGTAATGGCATGGGCGTATTTCTGTTGGCGTGACGGTGGAGGTTTGGTCATCTCCAGTTTATCGCTGCCCGCCGATGTGGCGGGCTGCAGTGGAGGACGGATTTTTGGAGGTTTGGCCGTTGTGGGTCAGAATGACCGTGGCGGTTGACCGCAGCCGCGGCGGTGTTATGGCGGTCTTCTGACCGGCGGTAAGGGCATTTTACCGCCGAGGTCAGAATCACCCCCCATATGTTTATAATCGACCTTAAAGTGAGGGGAATATTAATTACGAGGGCAGATGATTGAAAAGATTGAGAAGGATTATAAAAAACAGGCACGGAACCATGAACAGAGTAAGAAAATAAGATGGCTGCATCCGTGCAATCCTCGTGGTACTGTTCATGCGCGATTTTGAATGCACGGAAGTACTCTTTGTTGAATTTGACGTAAAAAGCATCATGAATGTGTGCAACAGGAGACTCTGCTCTCATGGAACTCCACGTAGAGTGGTGGAGTTTTTTAACCACCTGGTGAAGCCATGCAAAGCTAACTCCACCAAAGCCTAATTTAAAAACCATTTGACCCCAAATACTTATTCCTTTCATTTCATGCATACTGAAATCCAAGGTGTTGCACTGAGCTTCTAAATCCTTGAGTGGTGTAGGTATGATGCTAACTCAGAAAGAGTCTGGGCATGGGTATCTGCATATTGTCAGTGCATGTTTAATTATAGTGCTTTGTGATCTCTCCAGTGCAAGCATTGAGGCTATCCTATGTGCTTGATCATGTTGTCATGATAACTGAGCAAGATATATGGATGTCTGAAATTCACATAGCTCACAGGACCAATTTTGTGCAGGTAGGCATGTGTGTGAATAGTAAGGCATTTTCACTATGTGCTGTCAAATAACTGATGCTTATTGTCACACCATGCTGTTCAATTGTTAAATGTGACTCTCCACAGAATGCTATGGCAGTTGATCTACATGATGTTTGGGCATGTCCGACCACAGTAGGTGTTAGTGACTTTAGTGCTATTTCCTCGAGATGTTAAGAAGTAGCTTTTGTATGTACACATCCACCATGGTCTAGTTAGTCCTATCTGCAACAAACATACAACACACTGGTTTACAGGAGTGCATTTATTTACAGGTATATGCATAGGAATGTACAGATTTGCTGTTTTGGGGCAACAACACAAATATTGATGTAAACCAAAGGATGTCCAGACAGAGTCCATACGGGTCACA
The DNA here is from genome assembly GCF_031143425.1 of Pleurodeles waltl. Classification (NCBI taxonomy): domain Eukaryota; kingdom Metazoa; phylum Chordata; class Amphibia; order Caudata; family Salamandridae; genus Pleurodeles; species Pleurodeles waltl. The sequence continues at coordinate 597,379,498 of NC_090443.1, forward strand.
TGTCATGTGACATGTAGAGTTGGGGAGAATTCCAGGAGGTGGCATGATGATAAACACAGGTCCACTGACATACTGGTCAAGAGGCACATACAAATGTTACTGGTCACGTTGCCGCTGGAAATTGGTGAAGTCCATATCTTCCTCCTCTGATGTATGTTGTGCCTCCCCTGAGGGTGGTGTTGTTTGTGTAGAAGGCATCTGAGGCACATGCATGTCAGGGCAAATGATGTATCTCCAGGATTGCTTGCCAACAAGGCAACGACACCACTGTGGAAGGCACCTATAGTTGCTATATAGGAGAACTTCTTGCACTCCATAGATTGCAGAATGGTGTGGATGGCCCACAGCTGGGTGGCAACCTCACTGGTATCACATGGGCAGGGCTCAGGACTCCAGCAGTGTCAGCCAGTGACTGTTCCATTCTAAGATGTGAAAGTGCTGTGCTTTTGATTGCCTCAAAGGGGTCTTTATTTGGACTGAGGCACCTATGGACTCTTTCTTGGGTTCCTGTGATGGTCTTCAGCCCTGCCTTCACCTCACCTACCAGCTGCCACTGCACTCGTAATGCTTGATGTTGGAAGGTTACTTGGGGGTCCTCGGGACCTACAGCTACACTTGGGTTTGCAATGGGCCATGTCCTGTGGTAGGCAGTTTCTTTGGAGACCCACCGATGCCGTCACCACTTGCTGTGACTGGAGAAGGTACTCCAAAGGGGTCCAGGAGTTTCTGTAAGATATCATCATCCATGGGGAGGGGGAAGATGACATCACCATCAGGTTGGAATGAACTATCGAGGGTCCCTGGTATGATCAGTAACCCATCCAGGGAGATATGCTTTAGTACAAGCAAGAAGAAAATGAGCTACAACCAATATTTAAAAAAATCAACAAATTCGAGGCACAACAAAATGATTTATAATAAATTCAAAAATTATGTTTATTAACTGTGTATATAAAACACAGAAGAATCTTAACTTATACAGATATACATATATAACACAAGGAAGTTAACAAATGTAAGCCTGAATCATGTATAAATATTAAAAAACTGTTCTATACAATGAATACTAATACACAGATGACTCACAAAAACACAAGGTCACTCAAGACAAGACAACACAACAGTGATATCACAAACAATTAACATAAAAAGCTATAAATCCTCAACAGTATATATCTAACTACAATTGAATATAAACATTTTCTTAATCGTCGATAACCATAACACAACTCAAAATAACATAAATCTGTTATTTCAATCACAATTGTCACTCAGTCTTGTCTAATAATTGTCAAAGTATAATCTCTAGACACCAACAACAGTAGGAACTAAGCCTACGTGCGTTTCGGTGGTTAACCTCTCATCTAGGGGGCCGCCTTCATCAGGGTAGTTCCTTCAGGATTTTATACTACAAGAAACCGCAGGCTTCATCAATTTTATAATCCTTCCCCAACATCAATGACCTGATAAAAAAAAGTAGTAAAAATAGATAAATACGTTGATTCAATAAATATATGCTCTTGAGATATGGTGAACCACTAGTGCCAGCACCCGTGTGACCATTTTTTAAAAGTGAAAGAAAAGAAAATATAAATAAGAGTGCTCAAACAGACAATACAACCTACAGCAGGTTGGTCATCTAGTACAGGCTGCTGGTCAGGAGGTGTTGTTTCTCCCTCCGCAATACAATTGGAATATGTCAATGGCGATCTATGATAGATGTTGACATGAGTTATTTGGCTGACATACAGACTTTATTCTCATTCACTTTCAGTTGAATGATGTGTAGAACATATGTTACTTTAAGGAAATGAGGACAAGTTGCACTGTAGTTTCCTTTTCGATGGCAATATCTCTAGATTGTTCACACGACCACTATGTGACAAGGGTTCTTTTTTTGAAATACCACACATTGCAACCCAGTTACACAGCTTGCTGGCCTGCCCTGCCTTTGAGGGTAAGTTGGGGTAAGAGCCAGATCTGCCTTGTTGATTATTTCTTTTTCATGATGATTATACTGATTAGCGATTCATTTATTGACAGCACAACTGTGTACATTGCACCAAGTCACTAGGGTGCCTGCAATCCCTGTAGCAACTACTCAGCCCACTGCTCCTGGGAAAGTGGTGTAGGTTTGGTCATATATTTGATCCTGCCCTCTCTGCCTTTCACATAGTACACCATGCCACTTTGTCTTGTGTTGCTGTCTTGCATGTACTTTGTGCATTTATGTGGTCAAGGACTCGAGTTTTACAGGCAATAACACAACTCTACACAGCTGACAACCTTGCTGAGCTGCAGGAATGTGCAAGGGCGTGTACCTACCATGGTTTAATTAACTGTGTGTAATCATGTAATTTCACTACACACACAGTTGTCTCCATAGTTCAGAACAAAAGGCACTCTGGACCGTGTCTGGGGGGGATAGGCCCAGGCAAACCTGGAAAATTCCAACCACTGATGCTCACTCCATTTCATCATTGCCAGAGTTGGTTGTCTGCAGACTATCATAAATCTCTTAACTCAGCCCATCTCACAATCCACATTTAGACCCAGCAACTCTACTTATTGTTAAACACTGATGGCACCCAAATCATACTTTGACTCTCATGTGACATCAACACCACCAATATAAGTTACCATTTTCAATCGATTGATATGCTTATCTGTTTGTGAGAGCTGTGGCTCAAACTGTACCCAAAATGTTGGTAGCAATGATATTCTGTGACATGTATCTACCCTTGTTTGCCACACAACTAGCCTATATACCTCATCCTCTTCTGCTACATCTTCACCCTGGCCCACATTATATGTAGGATGTAGTGCACCAATGCCTTCTTCTATGGCATCCCTTCACAGCCTCAACATAAGTGTGACACTAGCAGACACAGCAGTATGTCACTATCACTGAGGCTACCTTGCATTATTCATGTCACTGTCCACCTCCTTGTTATTAAATGGCTCCCATTAAGACACAGAGCCAGTTCAATGTGCTCAGCCACATCTACATTGCACTATATAACCAGGGGCCCAACAGGCTCACACACCATCTTTTCTCCTAACAAACACGTATGGTCCTCTGGTGTGCATCACTTGAATTCATCCTCAACCCACTATACATTTGTACATGACAGGAGGTAGGCTGGGCTCTAACATGGCGTGCAACACCTTTGTGCTCTCACCCCACACATCGGAACAGCTGTGTGCAAAGTAGTTTCATACTAGTGACCATACAAGTGGCTTCTTGCATGATCCTACTTTGTGATACTTCATATACTCCACACATGGGCCCCCTCTCAGATGGGGAGTTAATCCTCTAGCAGCCCCATTCCCTACCATTGGTTTACAGTCCTGATTTGGCTGCGTGGGCCAGTGTTACACACACTAGTTCATTGTGCAAGGGGGCCTGCATTGTCACAGTTAGGATGGACAGCTGTGTGCAAAGTAGTTTCAAACTAATGACTATGCACGTGGCTTCTTGCATGATCCTACTTGGTGATGCTTCATATACTCCACATTGGTGCCCCTTCTCAGATCAGGAGTTAATCCTCTTGCAGCCCCATTTTATTCCATTGGTTTACAGTCCAGATTTGGCTACATGGACCAGTGTTAAACACACAAGTTTCATGGTGCAAGGGGGCCTGAATTGCCACAATCAGGACGGGCAGCGTTCAAGTGTCCATGCAGAAGGTTCTGCTCCAGTCCAGGTCTTTTGCTTTGTATTGTGGGACTTGTAGTCCCGGTCACTCATGTTCTACATTCCACTAAATGTCGCAATATACAAAGATGAACATGGACTAGTGCTGCACATCACACATGGACTGGACAAACTTGATGGAGCTGAACTGGGATGTACAACATGGAACTGGGCAATATGACTAACAGTTTTGCAATGTATGACTTAACATGTGAGGGAGTCCTGCCCTTTCCCTTGCACACAGCATAGTGCAGTGCAGGAACGTAGCTTGCTGTTCTGCACAGCATGACATTTTTAACCATATTGTCCTGTGTTCCCATTTACCCTGTAGGTTTTGATGGCCCTCAAAGCCAGCACTGTCCTATCCTTCCACTCCTGCCACCAAATCTTTTGGGGTGACTGATGCCGCCTGCTCCTTTGAAGGGTAAGGACATTGTTATTTTCCAAAGTGTCAACTTTTGAGTTATCTTTGTTGCATGATGCACTCCAATGTTATTTGCTGCACTGAAGCATTGCTTTTCGACCCACAAAGCAGCTTAGCTTCACTTTGGCTGCAAATGCATAATTTTTCTCAGCGCCACCCGTCCCACGAATGTGTCAATACCTTTAACCTATCTTGAGACCATATGACATGGTGTGCTGTACCATAAATGCAGCGCATCCTTGGTGTTTAGAACTGTTGTACCACAGTCCAGCTTTGTTTGAAAGTGGATTATTGGTAAGGGCAGGAAAGTACCTACACTTAGCAATAGGCCGCCACCCCCACTAGGTTCAGCCAGGTCTCAATTAATTAATCCGATCTCAACCCTTGGATCTTGGCAATGAGCAACAAGGCTTAACTTAGGACACAAAGGGGTATATTTATACTTTTTGATGCAAAACGGCACTAGTGCAGTTTTGCATCAAAAAGTTTAGCACAGGCTTGTGCCATTCCTGAGCGCAAGCCGGTTGCCATATTTATGGAATGGTGCAAGCCGGTGCAAAGGGTGGGCTAGCGTAAAAAAACAAATGACGTTAACTGAATGGGGTGGTGGTATGGGAGAAAGGGGTTTTGCATCCACAAAATGACATTAAGCTGGTTAGAGGCAAAACATGCCTCTAACCAGCCTAGTGTCATTTTCTGATGGAAAACCATCCATAACACATGACTCCTGTCTTACAAAAGACAGGAGTCATGCCCACCACTCAATGGACAGTGCACGGGACCAGTGTCCCTTGGGCATGGCCATTGTACCCTGTGCCATGCAGGGGGCCCAAATTTGGGCCTCCGATGGTACTTTTATTAAAAATAAAAATAAACTTCCCTATACTTATCCTACTTACCTGGGATGAGATCCCCCATCTTCTGGTGTCCCTCTGGCGTGGGTGGGTGTGTTCCTGGGGCTTTAGGAGGGCACCTGTGAACCAATTCCATGGTGTTTAACCATGGAAATGGGTCCACAGGTCCCCTAATGCCTGGTCTGACCCAGGTGTTGAATAATGGTGTAAAATTATTTAGCCTCTCCTCCCACCTGTGCGTCATTTTAGCACAGGGTATGAATATGGGGCTATGGGGATAGCACAACTTTTTTAGATGGGAACACCTACCTTGCATCTCATTGACATAAGGTATGTTCACCCATCCCAAAAATGGTGTAAACTCCGAAAGTTTGACATTAGATGTGTGTAACTTAAAAATATAAATATAGAGTTCGCTTTGCACCAAATTTGCGTCCAAAAAATTATGCAAATTCACCGCAAATGGAGTACAAATATGCCCCAAAGTGTGTAAGCATTCAGGTATCACAAAACAGTAATTAAATAAAACACAGGAAACAGATTAAAAACCCAAAACCAATTTATAAAAACAGGAAATATCGTTGACACCAAAATGAATGGAATCTGATAAGGGGAACCAGAGATATGGATTTTTAGGCCTTCATTTTGACTTTGGTGGTCTTTTTCAAAGACCGCCAAAGCCACGGGCACCAGAAGACTGCGGGTGCTGGCTGTCTTCCGCCCACCGTATCCCGAGTAGTGAAGGATTTTCGAGGCACGTGGGCGGTTCCATGACCGGCCCGCCCCACTAAAATGACTCCATTAGCCGAATTACGATCAATAATACCGCCTGGCGGTGTCCTGATGGCACGGTGCTGCCGGCGGTGCACGCGCCTGTTCCCTGACGGACGACCTCCTCACCAGACAATGTAAGTCAGGCATCCAACAGGGGAGAGGAGTGGGAGGTGTTGTCTGTGGTTGTGCATGTATGTGCATATGTGTGTGTATGCATGTGTGTATGGGTATGTGTATGTTTGTGTGAATGTATGTGTGTATGCGTGGTTGAATGGGTGCATGAATGTGGAAGTGAGTGCATGTATGGATGTTGAAGTAAGTACTAAGGGGGGTGGGGTGTGGGGCACAGGAGCGCTCTACTAGAGGGGGTGGAGGTGCTGTACTAGAGGGGGTGGGGATGGGTGGTTCTTGTATGGAGGAGGCTGGGGGTATTGGGCTTGCAGGTGGTGTGGGGGAGTTGTCTGCCGGTAACAGGAAAGAAATTTCCTGTCACCCGTAGCCTTTCCGCCAGGGTTTTCATGGCGGTGCTGCAGCTGCAGAAACCCTAGCGGAAAGCCAGCTTCTAATACCACCAGCGGTCTTCATTGGACCACCATATCGGAGATGCTAATATCCGGCCCAGTGGAACCAACCGCTCTGGCGGTACAGTTGGCAGAGGCCAACCTGCCACACTCATAATGTGGCGGTCTTCACCACCAGCTGGTCACGGGTGAAACTGCCACTGTGGCCCTGGCGGTCAGAAGACCACAAGGGTCATAATGAAGGTTTTAAAGTTTTCTAGCGCATAGAAACAAAAAGCGCCAATCTTATCATTTGGTCGCACCTCAACTGAGGCAAAGTCAAAGTTTCAGTCTGACCGCGATGGAGCCCTGCTCGGCTACAGCAAGCGGGAGGCCTCAGTCAAAAGTTTACCTTTGGACTTAGTCGTTTTCTTGAAGATTTTCTTCAGTGGGGCAAAGTCACACATCCGATCTGACCTCCCTGGAGCCCTGTTCGGATACGAGCCACGGGAGACCTCAGCGAAAATTTCTACGTTCGGACTAACATGATTTTTCAGGATGAAAATCTTCGTCTGGGCCAAAGCTGAATTTTGATCCGACATCCCTGGAGCCCTCCTCGGATACGCTGCACTGGAAGTCCCTTACAACATTTTACCTTTGAACTTAGTAGCTTTTTTGGAGCTTTTCCTCTCCGACGTCGGGTGACCATCCACAGCAAGCTGATTTCAAGTCAACCTTGTCGGATTGCCTTTCCAGGAACCTCTGGTGAAATCCTGCAAGTCTGGGCCTCTGGATTTTTTCAGCGGGACAAACCAGCAAGTCATGCCGGGTCACGGTCGACGTAAGCCGAATTGGTTCTCAACAGCAGGCCAATCCCTTTATGGAGCTTTTTACCAAAAGTTCTTCAATCTTCTCCAAACTTCTGGATCTTATTCCAGAAGGTCTTTGAAAGTACTTTAGAAGTCCACAGCTCATCCCAAAGGTCCAGAAGCTCTGAGTTACTCCTTGAGGGTTAGCTCCCAGATCGGATGTTTCTCAAACTCCAAAATGACCACCGGACAGTGGTCAGCTGGTCAGTTTCTTCAGGGTTTGATGCAACGGGCTTTGGTTAGCTATTTTTCACCTGTAGCAAGCAGGGAGTCCGTTCTTGAACCAGTTGAAGACAGGCAAAGTCCTTCTTGTAGTGAAGCCCAAGTGTGCAGCTGGTGCAGTACTTCAGAGTGAAGCGTTCAGGTGCGGGTCAGGGGTCCAGTAGGGAAGTCCTTTTTCTGATGTTCTTCCTTGTAGGGATCTGAAGTGTGGGTGCAGTTCTGGCATATTTATCCTTGCTCCTGGGGTGGAAAACAGGGGGGGGGGGGCTGGTTGTCCTATCACAGGCAGACTCCTTCCCCATTTGATGACTACTTCGCAGGAAGTGTGGCAAAAATCAGTCAAGGGAGCAGCAGTCTTCAAAAATCCAACATGGCTGGAAGTGATTTATTGAGGTTAGATCTGGCTGAGCCCACCCACTGGTGTGGCTAAAAATCCTAAACACATCCCTCACCTAATCTAATCGAGGGGGCACCTAATTATCTGGGATTGCAAGAACTGGGGGAGGTCCTGAATTGCTCCAAATGTCCTTCCATGCCTTTGAAGACCAGTTTGGCTGCTCTCCCCATCCTGTTTCACCATCTGTTGGGACAGATCTCCTCCCCCAGGCACATCCTTTGTGTTCAGCCAAGGCCACTTCACACATCATCAAGGCAGCCTGGCCAGGCTACCAGAGGTTGGCCAATCAGAGAAGGGCACTACAGAGCTGAAGTTGGCAACTTTCAGATAGAGTTTTAAAACTCTTTACCTGAACTAGTTATATCAAATCCAACAATGGCAAGTTGTGGGATTTAATATAACAATTAATTTGATACCAAACTCAAGATATCTGTCTCTTATGGGAACGTTGTTAATTTAAATAAAGTCTCCACATGTTAGCCTATGGAGGCAATTCACTACAGTGAAGGAAAACAAATTTGGCTATTTTACCTCACCAGGACTTATAAAACACTTTTTATAAGGTCCCTGCTCATAGTTACATGGCACCCAGCCCTAGGGGCACATTGGAAGTACTTTTAATTACGAAGTCGAATTTGCATGTAACTTTAATTTAAAAGCAGCCAGCAAGGCAGGCCTGCCTTTAAAATGACCCTAGGCACCTCAGCAGTGCACCTATGGGTACACCACCTATGCTGGGATCCCTAAACCTACACACCCTGCCATGTACTAGGACCTTATAGGGAGGTTGGTACTGCCATTATAATTAGCCTAATTTACATATCCACTTTACACAGAGCACTGGCCCTAGGTCTGGGAAGCAGTACCCAGAGCACAGCTAAGAGTCAATAACCACCAGTATCTGTCCAAAACGTTTGGGGGTGATCAGGGCAAAATGGAGGACTTTCCTACAAACCTTTTTTGAGGCATCGCTGCCTTGTCGCAGCAATGCATCAGTTTCCATAAATGAGCCCGCATCTGTAACTCAAGCACCTTTGCACAATAGAGCAACGATGCCTGTTTTGGCATAGACAGAAGTGCACTATACTGTAGAAGATATGGAGCATTTCTGTTCTGTCTGTTTCACCAAATGCAGCTCAGCTAGGGGCAGATTTATGGAAAATGGTCCTGTACAGAGTGCAGCGTCTTAGCACCACCTTAACGCCACCATGTGTGCCCGTATTTAAAATACAGAGCACCATTATAGCGCTTTTGGCGTTTTCTGGAGGAGTAGCGTCAAAATATTGGCGCAGGGATTTCGGCCCAGTTGTGCCACATTAATGTCAAAATTAATGACATTAGTATGGCGCAAGGTTGCGCTACATAAATATGTCCCTATGTTCCATTGGTGTAATGTATTGTTTTGTATGAAATTATAGTAAATTTGGCCCCTTTTTATTAAGGAATCGGAGGAAGCGCAAGAAGATGAGAAAGTAAAATTGGTTAATTTATTATCCATGCAAAGGATGAAGACAACGTTTTAATATCCTCACTGTGTACATTTTTGCCACCGCCTATTAATGTATAAGCTGTTAATTCCCAAGTGATTTTGTACTCCGCCAATTCAAATTTGCAAATAATTAATTCAGAAATACAAAGAGTATACTGAAATGAGAGCAAAAGCCCTTCAATATGTCGGAGGAGTACACATGCTTAAGTCATTCATTCGGCTAAGGAGCAGTTCTGAAAAGTACGTTCTTGCAAAAGTGCTACCTACGCCGTTTAAACTGATTACACGATATAGCTGCGTGATACAAGCTGCAATTTATCAATTAGCACAGCCCACGTGTGAACATAGTTATTCTGAGAGTACGAAATAGCCACATCCCGAGAAATAGGAGAAAAACCCAAAGAGCAGTCTTCCTGCTTTAACATGCCTTTAACCTTTAACGTCTGTACACATATGTTGACTCGGTCAGATACCAAATTGCTTTGCTTCCAAATGGCAAACGTGCTTTCATCAAAGTATGTATGTCCTGGAACACAATATCGAAACACCTTAATTTACATCAACACTTACTAAATTTAAATGTAGCCAAGTTCACATGAAAAGCCCGGGGAAAAAAACGGTCCAGAAACTGTACAAACTGAATTTCGACACAGATATTGATCAGTTGCCTTAGCCTGCCATCTATCGGTCAAACTGTAAAGTTAATCAATTTACAAAAGCAAAGAACTGTGTTCATTCAACAAAAGCAAAGAACATAAATAGGCCATAAACCGGTACCCCAAATTTAGACCATTTGTACAAACTGAGGGGGGGAGGGGGAGTTGGAGGGATGGTTGGGTTCTAACGTGATTTTTTGCAAGGTATGGATACCTAGAGATGGACAATATGTGATAGCAAGTCATCACTCTGTGCCTTTTGTTTGATAGTATTGGATTAGCAACCGTAGGTGAAAAAAATGGTTTATTAATTGTGATAATAACCGTATAGTCCTTAAAATAATAACAATAACACATTATTATGTTCCATATGCATTGATATAGATTATATGAATTATTTTCACTTACAAATTCAAATAATAATAGTTGTCACATCTTACATAGGCAATGTATGTCATGACTGAACATAAACACAATTCTATCATTAACATTTGTCGTCATCTTTTTCGGAATAGGTGTCATCATCATCTGTGTATGTTTGATTTCCACAGGTGGGATGTCTGCACATGTCAGTGCACTTGAGGTAATTAAGCAGCAGACATGTTGGCTGTTTGGGGTTCCTAATACAGTTGCAAGCTAGTAAGTCTAACAAAGCCTGAGTTGTTGGCTGCACCTCCATCCAGTCCACTACCAGTAGCTCTGCTCCCTCATGCTTTTCCAGCATCCACCCTCTCCCAATTGGACTAGGTGTTCGTGAATCATTCAGAAGACATCTCTTGCTTGTAGAGGCTTGATAATTTGCACATTTGACATGTTTCTTCAGAAAGTCCCTGCAAGGTGAAAGTTGATGACTGTCTCTCTCAACCTTGTTTGCGCAGAATAGGTGACATCTCAGGTCATTCATGTGATGAACCAAAGATTTTGGTGCATACAGCAAGCACAAGAATTGTTCCAATTGTTCCATTACTTCTTCAGAGAGATCCCATCTCAGAGCTGAAAAATGTTTTCTATGCATCTCTGTTGGCAGATAGGATTTTGAATGCACTTACTTTTCCCTTTCCCGCAAACATGCTTACTGTATCACATACAGCAAACAAGGAGACCTATCATAGCTCGACAAACATGTTCACCAAGAATTGAAGCTATTTTCCCAATGTCAGGGATTTGACTGCCTACTTTAGTACCACATTTTAGAAACAATTTAGCCTTGATTCTGTCATGGAATCCCAAACACATACCAAACACATTGGTGTCATGTGAGCTTTTGATTACTTCCTCATAACCCTCATTAGCAGAGTGTGCAACATGCAGCAACAACTGACCATCTGCTTATTCCTGTGTACTGTGAGATTGCGCACTTTGAGGCTCCCTTCAGATGTGATTTTGTAGCATTTATCTTCTCAGTTCGTGAACAGTGATTTATTCTCAAGGTTTACAAAATACTATTGTTTCCTCTATCCGTTAACAAGAAATGCAAAGGGAGTTGTTTTATTCCTTACCTGGCTTGGGATTTCCTACCATGTCTGACAATCTGGGAAGGTGAGATGCTCTGTAACTGATGCCTGACTTCTTCCCCGCTGATTGTCCTTTCACTGTTCTTAATGGATGTCTCATTATATGTATCAAACACAACATCCATTCTTTGACTCCTATTTCCTTCCTGCAAAGCCATGGACAGGACAGACATAGCCACATCACCAACATTTGATTCCCCTTCTTTCACTCTCTGAACAAGAACCATACCATCAATCAGTGTGGCTGAAATTCCAGATATTTCCTCAACAGGGTCAATGTTTTTCTGCAAGTATTATCCTAAAAAAGCTTTGTTTGTCTTTCGCAACTGACCTTCTGGAGTTGTTAAAGCCCATGGTAAAACTCCTAAGGGTGAGAGGGTACATCCACCATTTGAAGGTTCCGATTCTGTGATGTCACAATGATTCAACCATGTAGTGCTTTGTCTGCTTTCATGATGATTGTCCTGCCATTGCTGTTCACTGCCTTCTTCTTGGACATGTTAGTGAAGATTTTTAGTTGTTCCTATAAATTGAGTCATGAAACTTCTTACTATGTGGATTATTCTCAAGATGCTCAAATTTGAAGTCTGTATAGCACTGTTTACCTATTTCATGAACCCTCATTATGTCTGACACTACGCCTTGAGATGCCTTTTTTGCCATGGAAACACTAATGAGATCCTGTTGCCGAACATATGGGTTTATCCAGATTGGAACAAGACTAACAGCTCTTGTAACAGTATCTTCCTCTTTTACGATTTGTGACTTATGTAGGTCTGTGTGAGTAAGAGCTGGTCTATCATTACAAATCATTTCCCCTATCTGACCCAAAAAGGCACTTGTGTTCAGCTGTCATATGATATCTTTTTACAGCACCCGCCTTGAGATTGAACCTTGTTGTACAACTCAGAGTCTGTGTGTCTTTGTTGACTGTTACTTCTATCGCTTGATTGACTGGAATTTGTCCGAACAGATTAACATTTGACAGTTGGTCTGAAAACCATCTGTTGATGAAGTTGTGGTGTATCTTTGGATGTTTCACCAAAAGTAATGTAATTCTGGGATAGCATACAAGAAGATATCTTGCATAGTTCATCCTGTCATACAAAAAACAGCTTAGGATCATAGAACGTATGGAGGTAAGATATAAATGCCAATTTCCTTCTTGAGCAGCACGCAGCAGAGCCAGCAATACATTTTCAACAATATCCACATACAACATCCAAAATACAGAGAGACCTCCATTGTCATGACGAAGATGTTCCAGAAATACATCCCAACATTGTTTTATTTCAACAAAGACAGCATTCTGCAAGAGTTCAGCTAATCTCTGTTGGCATAGGTCTTTTGCAAAGTCATTAACATCCTCAAGGAAGAAATAGACTATCTTAATGTTCTTCTCGTTATTCTTCTCCACCCAGGGGATACATTTCAACCAAGCCAGTCTCAACATAGCTTCATAAACACTTGTGTACTGGAACTGCACAATTGTAGATACGACCTTCTAGTACTAATGATATTGATCCTTCTGCTATCATGTCTATGCAAAGCTCATGAAGGCCAGCATCTTGAAAGTGCTTTTCACGAATGGACATGACAGTGCAAAAGGTGTTAAATGTGACCATTCAAAGAATGATTCTGTCGTACGTTTCTTTATGCTTCCACAAGATCTCTGTTGCTTTTGCATAGAGAGCTTGATCTATAACCACTGCAATTTTCACCAAATGCAGTGATTCCCTTATCACCTCTGACTGTTTCAAAATTTCGGAGACACTTGTCAACTTAGTAGCAGAGCCAATAATGATGGGGAAGTAGCCAATGGAATCCTGTCATACACTAACTAGGTCTCTAGTACTGATATTAAATCCTTTACACACTCTTTGTTTTTGTTTCTTAATGCTTGTGAGAGAAGCTTTAAAAGGTTGTGGTTTAAACAACTTGGGTTGCACAGCTCTACCGTTGACTCGATGAACTGTCCCCTACGTAGTAAGAGTCTCTTCCACCCTATCAATGTTATTCCATACTAAGTTTGTTAAGACATGAGGCCAAATGTTGGCTGGTAGAACAATTTGCCCATTTAAGGTAGCAACAAGTTTCTGAAAAAACAAGGCAGTATCATTTTCTTCTAGTTGTGAGCATGAAATCCCATGACCAAGTCTGTTTAAAGTGCAAATGATTTCAACATTGCCTGTCAGCGTTTTTACGGCGTATGGGAGCAACAATTGCTTGTGGGATTTCTGCTGCCCATTTGTGACTGCATATATAGGGCCTGATTATAAGTGTGGTGGTCTTATAACTGCCACACTTAAGGTAGTGGTTTCGACCACTGTGGATGCGATGGTCAGACTGCTACATAACAACACAGGTGGTCGGACGAACAGTTCCGCCAGAGAGGCATGCAGCGTTGCCCTGGGGATTATGACCTTGTTCTCTGCCAGCCTTTTCATGAAAAGGCTGGTGGAGAACAGGTGCAGGGCGGCACAGTGGGGCCCCTGCACTGCCCATGCAATTGGTGTGGGCATTGCAGGGCCCCCCCTGCCCAGCACATCACAATATTCACTGTCTGTTTTGCAGACAGTGAACATTGTGAGGGTAATGGTGCACCCTGCTCACTGCAGCATTTCCACCAGCTCCATTACGAGCCGGAGACAATGCTATAGCCTGTTTCTTGCTGACCTAGCAGGAAACCCTTAATAACTCTGGCGGGGTCACTGCCTTGGCAGCGGCCACCCTGTCAGGAGTTTTCCATCTGCCAAACTCAAAATGCCCCCATAAGGTGACCCCTTTAGACAACTTTGTGTTTTCTGGATCTTCAGTCAGAAGTCCCATTAAGAACTGTTCAAGGCAATCAGACCCTGTAAATGAATCTTTATCAATCTCTGTTGGATGATATGGCCATGGTGTTGATGTCAAGTTTGTTTTATACATATATATTTGTTTACTATGATCAACTCATACTACTGCTTCTTGTGCAGCAGTGCCTTTGTCCATGAATGTGGCTCTTACACTGCATGCAACCTAATGTACCCCAACTCAGGAGTAAAGTTGAGCACTGCGGAACAGTGACTCTCTTAATTTAAATTTATCTGGCTAAATAAATTATCATTAAACACGGTTTTTGGCTCTATGAACTTCATCACTGATACTCTATCTCCTGAGGTGCCCACCCTCGGGAGATGGTAGTTTGCTTTTGCTGGGCTGGAGCATTGACAGCTCCCGTCAAGCAGTTCAAACTGTAAGTCTGCTTCCAACAGGTGGGAGCAGGAAAACTGATTTAATATGTGGGAGAGTGACGAGTGCATGGTGAGGGCACAAGTTATAGCTACCTTAGATCCCTAGTTATAGTATCTAGAGATAAGTATATCTATAATTGTTGGGTTCAGATTTTACACACACAATACCATAGAAATTCAACTGTTTTGGTTAGTGAAAAATATATAGTCCACCCCAATAATTTCCCTTTTTGATCACCTGCTTTTTGACCTTTTGCTGTGTGGGAGCCTCATGGTTGTTGACTCACCCACAGTAAACTCATGGTAAAATGGGCTGCGGAAGTTTAACGTCAGTAATGCCTTGCTAAGGAACGGCTGCCATGACTCAGCATAGAGTAGGAGGACCAGGGCTGGTTACATGTGATAACACGTGCACACAGATATGCACCTGCGTGAGGGCTGCATAGGGAGGATTCCTATAGTTGGCAGCCCAAAAAGCAGCGCTTAGGTAGCCTGGGGCAGAAGGAACTATGCAGAGTGGGGGGTGACCTGGAGTAGGCCTCATGAGATGGGTGTACACATGTGAGGGATAGTGAGTGTGCTTACTGTCTTTTCACTGTACGGACATGCCATTAAATGTCAATGTCAGTGTGCTTACTGTCTTTTCACTGTAAGGACATGCCATTATATGACAATGGGAAAAGATGGTGTAGGGCGCAACTCCAGTCCTCTAGGGTCCACAGAGTCCAGAGCTAGACCAATGTACACTGTAAGCTGTATAAAAAAAATAAAAAATGTAGTAGGTTACAAAGGCATAGATGCACAAATTATGGGTCATCCAGGAATGTCATCTTTCTCTGACTCAGCTCAGTATTAGGGTCAATTACTGCTCTGTCCAGCTGCCTGAATATGTCCTTGCATCAATCAGCCAGTTGTCATCCCATGCCATGAAATGTGCAGAGAGGCCCTGGAAATAATGTCAAGAAGGAGGAGCTGAGAATTTCAGAGCACATGTGACACTAACTCCTGGAATACACCATTTTGAGTTATCCCAGAAGACTGTGCAGGAAGGAGGGGACAGGGGCAAGGAAGTGATGTGGCACATCTAGATTGGCTAGAGGTGCAGGCCTGCTGGACACTTCTGCCACCACTTAAAAGGTCTTCAACAGGGGAGGGCTCTCTCTCTTGTCTGTGCTTTACTGCAGGACCCTGGAACTGAAGAATGGTGTCATAGACAAATTTAAAGAAGAACCCCCTGACTGCCCACTGGGGCAGGGACTCGTTCACAGAACGACTTCAGAATGAGTGAAGTGCATGCCAGAGCCAGGTAAGCTACCCCTCCCCACTAGGACTATTTGGTCAAAAGACAAGACTGGGCTGGCGCAAGGATAGCATGCTACCCAGAAGAAAAGGAAGGCACCCGGATGAAAGGATGGCACAGGGGGTCAGTGGGCCTGGCTCCCTATAATTTGGGAACCTTCTAGCCAGAAGGCCTAATGAAAGTGCGCCTAGTGACAAAGGCCCGCCACTAGGAGCAAAATGACACCAAGGCCAGTGAAATCGGCTCCTGGGGGCCAAAGGTATCACCAAGCACCGCCGTTCTCCCCATGAAAATGCCCGAAGGGCCAAGTACCCCATCCTGAGGCTCCACACCAAAGAGGAAGTCAGGGGGTGCTGTTGTTCTCCCTGTGAACATGCCCAGAGGGGTCTCGGACCCCATCCCGGGCCCCGTGAAGAGAAGGAAGTCAGGGAGCACTGTCCTGCTACCCATGAAGGTGAGTGTGAGAAAACAGGGCTGATTGCCAAGGCCCCTTTTTGCCCCCATTTTTCACTTTTTGCTGGTGTTTTCCGGCTTCTGATGGTGCCCTGGGTACTGCTAACCAGTCCCAGGACCTGTGCTCTGTGTAAAATCAGTCTGCAAATTAGGCTAATTTTAATTGGCTATGTCAACCTACCTATAAGTCCCTAGTATATGGTAGCATATATAGATTTAGGGAACCCAGCATAGGTAGTGCCCCAATATGTGCACTGCTGAGGTACCCTGTGTCATTGTAAAGGCAGCCCTGCCTTGCTGGCTGCTTTTAGACTAAAGTCATATGAAAATTTGACTTTGGAATTAATAGCACTTCCAAAGTCTTAAACTACCTTATTTTTACATTTAAGTCACACCTAATGTGTGCCCTATATGCCCCTAGGCTTGGTTGCCATGTAACTATAAGTAGGGGCCAAATGTGTTTTCCCCTCACTGTAGTGAATGGCCTCAATAGGCTAAAATGGGGAGAATTTATTTTAATTTATAAAGTTCCCATAAGAGACAGGTACCTTGAGTTTGGTATCACATTGATTGTTAAGATAAACTTGCCATTGTTGAATTTAATATAACTAGTTCGGGTAAGGAGTTTTAAAACTGTACCTGAAACTTGCCAACTTCAGCTGTGTGGTGCCCTTCTCTGATTGTCCAGCCTCTGGCAGCCTGGCCAGGCTGCCTTGATGAGGTGTGAAGTGGCCTGTGCTGAACACAAAGGCTGTGCCGGGGGGGGGGGGGGGAGATCTTCCTCAGCAGATGTTGATACAGGATGGGGGAGAGCAGCCAAACCTGTCTTCAAATACAGGGGAGGACATTTGGGGGAGCTCAGGACTTCCCCCATTTCCTCTAACCCTAGACAATTAGGTCCCCTCTTGATTGGATTAGGAGAGGACAGGAGAGGGGTGTGTACTCCACCAGATCTAACCTTAAAAAAACAGTTTCAACCACTTTGGCTTTTTGAAGAATTTTACTCCCTGTAAATGATTTTTGCCATACTTCCCAGGAAGTTGTCACCAAAGGGGGAAGGAGCCTTCCTGTGACTGAACAGTCAGGGACAACTATGGACAACTATGTCAGAGCTGCACCCACACCTCAGATTCCTACAAGGAACAAGACAAAGAAGAAGAAGGACAGCCCTGCAGGCCCCCTGACCTGTACCTGGATATTGCACTCTGAAGTACTGTACCAGCTGTACACTTGGGCTTCACCACTAAAAGGATTTTGCTGGTCTTCTACTACTTCAAGAAGGCACTCTGTTTGCTACAGGTACCAAGATGCCCAGAGTACCCTGCATCAAGTCCTGCAAGAAGAGCCGAGTTGACCACCATCCAGTGGCCATTTAAGGATTCTGACAAGGTGCATTCTGGGAATTATAGTCCCAACTCCCAAGGAGCAACTCAGAGCTTCTGGAACCTTTGATCAAGTTGTGGACACTTTAAGGACCTCTGAAAGAAGACCCAGAAGTTTGGAGATGTTTGGAGCAACTTCATAAGTTAAAGAGGTGCATTGTGGGAATTGTAGTCCTAGACCCCAAGAGACAAACCAGAACCTCTGAAGCTTCGGCTGGTGCTGTGGACCACTTTCTTGAATCAAGAATCACTTCTGAAAGTAAGTGTAACAGTGTTACCTCGTGGGTGGCCTGAACTCCAGACTTTGTCCCTGTCCAGTGTGACCTTTCTAACCCTTTGAGGGGTAGTTGCTTCTATGAGCAAGAAAACATTAATTCTTTAAAAATTCATTTCTTCGGATCACCTTATCCAATTCAAATCATTTTGGTGTCATTTTAAGGATAAAAAAATATAATCTATTTGTATGAATTGGTGTTGGATATTTATTGTGTTTTACTTATTCATTGTTTTGTGATTTTTAAATGCTTTACACACTTGTCTCCCAGTTTAAACCTTGTCGCTCATTTCCAAGTTACCAAGGCTTGAGCTGGGTTTAATTTATTGAGACCTTACTGGACCTAAGTGGGGTTAGTGGCCTATTGCTAGGTGTAGGTACTTACCTGCCCTTACCTGTAATCCATTCTCCCAGAGTGAGGAGAGGCCACAGACCCCATCCTGTGGCCCTGATGATGCAGAAAAGGAAGGGGAGTGCTGCTGTAATTCCCTATGCGGCCGCCTGGCTGCAGCATCTGCATTCGTCTGCCGACAGGAGCCAGCAGACACCATATGGCAGGCCGGCTCCAGTGGCTGGGCTCCCTGTGCTGCTTCCCTATGTGGAACTACTTATCTCATGTTGGGTGGTTTCCCGGTGGGACCAGGCACCCACAGGCGGTGAAGAGCAACTCCAACGGCATTGCAGGTCCCCCCAGCACAGCTCATCCCATATGAACCCCGCCCTACAATGCCTTACGGGCGCTGTGATTTGTTTGGCTTCTCGCCAGCTTGTGGTGGCCCCAAGAAGATGGGACCACCACCAACAGAATGCCCTATGACAGGGGAGCTGCAGGTGCTGCGCAGCCTCCCCCAACACAAAGTTTGTGTCCCCAATCTAGGTTGGGTGGGACAAGAGAATAATAATCCCCCAAGGGTTCCAAAGCTTTGTGAAGCACAAGCTTGTTGGAACATTTGTTCTTCGCCTGTGGAACTGTGTACTCTAGGGGCAAAAGGCTGTAATTGCAAGTAACTTTACAACACTAGTTTAAATGACAGCATGCTATGCTAAATGTATTCTGGAAATGTGTGGTCCCAGTAGGGAGACCCACAGTATGGCTTGTGAAGGGTCTTTCAACAAGGCATCATATAGGGGTGCAGGGTGGTGTTGCACAATTTCATCAAGATTAATCCTAACAGCACAGAGCATTCTAACATGCCTGTACAGGTTCTTGTTCATGCTTATTTGAGTAATGAGACTGACAACCATCTCTTTTTAAAGTAGATTCAGCACAAAACTAACTTCATATTTATATTTTGACGTTAGGCACATCTAACGTCACAATATTGGACTTTGCACCATTTTTTGATGCGTGAAACTACCTTGCATCAATGAGATTCAAAGTAGGCGTTCCCATCTAAAAAATGGTGGTACCCCTTGGCCCCATATTTATCCCCCGTCGTAAAATGACACACGGGTGCGAAGAGGGGCTAAATAATTCTGCAAAGTTTGCTTTGCACCATTATTTAACACCTGGGTCAGACCAGGTGTTAATTGACTTGTGGACCCATTTCCATGTTTAAACACCATGGAATGGGTCCACAGGTACCTTCCTATATCCCAGGAACACCCACACCAGAGGGACACCATAGGATGGGGACCCCATCCCAGGTAGTTAGGGTAAGTATAGGTAAGTATTTTTTTTATTTTTTATTAAAGTGCCATTGAGGGCCCAATGTGGGGCCCTCTGCATGACACAGGGTGCAGTGGTCATGCCCAGGGGACACTGGTCCCCTGTGCTGGCCACTTGGGTGGTGGGCATGACTCCTGTCTTCGGAAAATAATACTAGGCTGCTTTTTTTTTTTTTTTCTTCTAACCAGCCTAATGTCATCTTTTAGTGCAAAACCTTCCTCTCCCATACTGCCACCCCCACCCGGCTAACTTTTTTTTTTTTTTTTACGCTAGCCCATCCTTTATACTGACTTGCACCATTCCATAAATATGGTGCCTGGCTGGTACTCAGGAATGGTGCAAGCCATTGCTAAACTTTTTGATGCAAAACTGTGTTAGTGCAGTTTTGCATCAAAAAGTATAAATATGCCCCTAAGTGCTCTCACTCCAACTACCGTCAAATGTTGCACTGGGAAACAAGTGAATGTTCGCCATGTGGGTTGTTGGATTATATTTCCCCTTACACCATGTCATCCAAAGTAATTCCATTGTAAATTGTTGCAAATTATTGCATTGTATTGAGTGGTGTGTTTGTAATTAACATACTTTTACTTTATCAAAAGCGAAAGCACAGACTGGACAATCATTTATTGACTGTTGTTCTTGTGTGCTAATGGATGGTAATTACTAGCCTACACCACCTCCCTTGAGTAAGCCTTGGAGTGCTCTGTAATGCTACCCTATGAGAGTCAAGCACTACAATGGGGTGTTTGGTTCCCAGAGGTGGTCAAGTGCGGACCCATCACTTGTGCAGGCCACACAACTAATGACCCACCATCCAACAATATGTATAGGTTGATGTTTATGTCTATCTTTCTATCTATCTATCTATCTATCTATCTTTCTATCTGTGCGGTATAGGCCTAACACACAGAAGACATTGTGACGCAAAAGGGTTAACCAGTGTATACACTGTTGATGAGTGAGAATGCATGTGGAAAAAACATGTGCACTGGGTTGAGCTTGCAAAGCTTATTTTTGACATTCCACTGTGTTTTCAACATCTCACAATGTAACCATTAGTTTAAATGTTCTGTTTATCATACCAAGCTAAGATGAGTACATGGTGCCTGGTTTCAACATTGCTAAGATTGTTATATTACACAGGTGTTGAAGATGGTCTGCTTATTGTAGTAGGCCACACCAAGTGTATGACGTTTGTTTTTTACATTCTTAGAGCACTGTTATCTTATTTTCTGCATACCATTGAGGCTGTGCTGACACCAAGGCAACTTGGGAATAGGATTAATGAGTACCAGGAAGAACAGAGTGGTAAACAGTGATCATAATACCATAACCTGAGAGTAATTAACAGAATATTGGTGAAAGTTGCATAACTCATCTTCTAGTGTATAAAAGGCGCAGTTGTGAAAGATCTGGGAAGCTAACAGTTGGAGTCATCTAGAACTGCTGTCGGCCTGCAAGCCATCACCTTCAGTTGTGCCGCAGTCAAGAGCAGCTGAAGAAGAGCAGACAGACAAAGACAGACAGAAAGAGAGAGAGACTGATTGTGCTTCCCGGCTTTGTGGACAGTTAAATCCCAAGGGGTGTTGAAGGGGTGTTGAAGGGGCTGACTATTATTTCTCTCAATTCCTGTATTGTGAATGATATTATTATGAATGCCCTATGCTACTTGATTCTTGCATTGCTCTATTATGCTATTTGATTCTTGTATTGCATAACAAAGGTTATGTGTGTGCATGTGGATCTTTGCTGAGTGTCTTTATTGATTTTTCATTGATCCCCCACACCTTAATTGGTTATCAATAGCCAATTCAATACAATTGATGTCAGAAGTGGGATGATAAACCAATAATATCTTGTTGGGATGCAAAAAAAGTAAGGCATACGGAGAAGGGCAGAAGAGGGTAGACATCAGGTCCCTTTCAGGGGGATTTTCAACAGAAATGTTTTTTGGTGTTTCAGAGACCCTGAATCGGAGGGTAGCTTGTATTCTATGGGAAGTCTTAGATGAGAAGGTGACTCTTATTTTAGTAGAAATTACTGTGGACAGCATGAAGCTAAATGGGGTAAATTTCTGTAGGAGGCTGGCCTGGTGTGTGGTGGGCACCTATGGTACTTACACCTTATACCAGGTCCAGTTATACCTTATTAGTGTAGTGTAGTCAGTGTCTAGAAGCCAGGATCTCTAGAGGTAGCGGTAGATGAGCGGCCAAGGCTTATCTAAGAGAAATGCAAAGCTCATGCAATGCCACTGAAGTCACACAGTACTCTCACACATGAAAGAAAACACTCAGGGGCAAATTTATACTCTGCTTGAGCCGGATTTGCGTCATTTGTTTTACGCAGATTAGGCGCAAAGCTATATATTTATACTTTAATGCTAGAACCGTCTAATGTCAAAACATCTCAGTGTGCATCATTTTCTGGATGCGTGAAACCGCCTTGCGTTAATGAGATACAAGGAAGGCTTTCCAGTCAAAAAATTACTTACACACCCGTGCGCCATATTTATCCAACCGTGCAAAAATGATGCACGGCTGGGAGGCGGACCTGGAAAATGACACAAATCCCGATTTGCGCCAAAAATTAACACCTGGGTCAGGGCAGTCGTTAAAATGGGGCAAACACACCAGTACTTAAGGAAAACCCACAGAAGCAACATCAGAGCTCCAAAAGGAAGACATGGAGGTGCTATTCATGCAGCATGCACAAAGACGCAGAGCACAGGAGCAACAGCAGCAGCTTCCACCATACCAACAGGGACCCCAAAGGCAACACCGAAGACAGGAGAGGATATTCTGGACCAGGGCAACCCTTCAGGGCCTCAGGGAAAATGACATCATCCAGAGGTACAGACTAAACTGGCAAGCCATACAGAAGCTGCTGTGCCACACTGAGCCACAGTTGGCACCCAGCTTGCAGACACCCCACATCATTCCACCAGAGACCAAGCTGCTAGCTGTCCTGCACATGTTGGCAAGTGGCTCTTTTCAAACCATTGGTGCCCTGGTTGACGGGATCTCATAGCCCTCATTCTCTGCCTTCCTTCCCCAGGTACTGGATGCCATCATCTCCCTCACACTCAGCCACATCAGCTTCCCCAAAACACAGCAGAATCAGCAGGAGACCAAACAGGGCTTCTATCAAATCAATGGCTTCCCACATGTGCTTGGTGCCATTAACTGCGCACACGTACAGATTGTGCCACCTGCTGCAATGAAGCATCTATACCGCAACAGGAAGCACACACACTCCATCAATGTGCAGGCCATTGTGGATTACCGGGGATTGATCACCAACATCGTCTCAAAGTATCCTGGGAGTGTACATGATTCATTCATCTTCCGGCACAGCACAATCAATCAATACTTCCAGGATGGACGATGTGGCAATGGCCTACTTGTTGGTAAGTACAGAAACCTAGTTATATACACACAGCAACCCTGTAGGACACACAACACATACTCTACTATATTGACACATGCCTAAGAAGACACTGAGGTTGTGACACTGCTAGTCATGTTTGATATCCTGACCCAATGGGATACACACTTATGGACAAATATGGACAAATGACAGATACAAATAACAGATGCCACTCCAGAGCCACAAGGGACCAATTTAAAAACACACAGTGACAATGACATGGCCTTAACTGGCAGTATAACTTGGAAGAAGAATCTTCCAATATCACATCGATAACACTCAATCACACACCCTTCCAAGCAATATGTACTGTGTAAGGGGTATGTAATGTGTTTTGCTGCGGCTCAAACACCATGACACACATAGCATGATGATGCGGACTCTAATGAAGGTGACATGGAATCATTGAGGCAGTACCAACGTCTCTCATCACTCCTGGGGTGCCATTGCCCGCTAGCAATAAGGAAGTGTACTGTGCTATGAACACATATTGATGTGACTAATGCAAAGTGCACATTGCTACACATACGGATTGAGACAATTCCACATATACATAACAGATGTACAGGCTCATGGACCTTCTGACACTTAAACCTTCTCCCCCACAACCAAGTTAGCCAGCTTACCTGGACCAGGTTCAGTAGTGTAGGTACATTTTTGCACATGCAACAACTCATTGAGGGCACAAAAATAGGTTTGCCTAGAACTTGTCACACATGGGATATTTGTGCATTGTCGATTGTGAACACTTCAGTGTTGCCAACTTATGGAGATGTGTTGTACGTTGTCACCTAGCCAATCATACGGCCTCACTGTTGTATTTTACATGCTATCACATATGTTGAATTGGATGGGTTGTTCAGGCCATATAGTGTAACCGTGTTACCAACACAGTAGAATCCATTCTGTGTGTGGAAGTATCATGTCACCTCCAGTGAAGGCACATGGACACACCTTTCATATGACATAATGCATGGGAGATACACAATGAACTGCAAGTTTACAAAAATACCGCTGATATCAGGTCAATCAGCCAAACACCTGTTTTGATAATTAAACAACCAATGCAGAAAGAACATCCTAGAAGCCTAGGATCCCACACAATAACACAAAAACAGATGAGTCACAGACGACACAAGATAACAACTGCCATGCAAAGTGATAATCAAGGTGCAACCAACATCCAAATATTTACACTCATTTTCTCTTTCAGCTGATCAAGTTTACGGGATCCAGCCATGGATCATGACCCCATTTGCCAACCCAAGCACAGCAGCAGAGCATGCCTATAATGAGGCACATTGTAGGACACGCACCATAGTTGAGAGGACTTTTGGCATCCTGAAGTCCAGATTCAGGTGCCTGGACATCACCGGAGGCAGCCTTGTATATTCACCTGAAATGGTCTGCAAGATCATTTTGACCTGTGCCATCCTGCACAAAAATTGTGTAAGGAGGAACATTCCCCTATCTGAACAAGACCCACAAATGCCTGAAGAGGAGGAAGAGGAGGATGCTGTCTTTGAAAATGGGGAGGACCATCCAAACACTGCAGCAGGATTGCATCCGAGACAACACATTGTACAAAACTTCTTCTAACCATAGTCACCATCCCCACTTTGTTATCATATGTCATTTAACACCTACCATCATCACTCAATCATGCTCTGGGTCATTTTTATGCATCACATTATCCCTAGGAATCATAATCAGAGTTTAGCCTCATAGAGCATGGCAGAAATACAGATTATAATACTGAAAAACCCACATCACATTTGTTGGGTATGAATGTACAGCCAACATCACGCACAGTGTAAATGACATAGATCCTGTCTATTTCACATGTGAAGGGCAATATCAGAGGACCACAGCTATGAGACACATCTATGTTGCCAACATGGTCCATTGCAGCACGACACACAACTGAGACACCATCAATCATAAGGAAAAAAAAGTGTCTCATACATAAGGCAGTGTATGTGCTATTGCATTGGTAACAGGAATGTATGACCAGACCCTTGACAGCAGTAAGTGTGACATCCGCTATCTCTGCAAGGAGAATGTGTGACAAGAAGTCCATCTAAGCTGAAAATGGATAGCATGAGTGCCCCAAGTATGAGAAGCATTGCTCACAAAACATGCCCTGCACAGTCTATCCCAGGTAATAAGTCCTGCCACTGCCATGTTTTAAGTCTCTCCCCACACTTTTCTAGGGGGCCCTGTAAATGGACTATCTGTAGCCTAGGATTCCTCAGCTACACACACCCAGACTCCCGTTCTGACTCCTATGTGCTTCCCACTTCAGGATGGCATGCCATAGTCATTGTTCATCAGTCAGCATGGACTTCAGGTCAAATAATGCATGGCATGGTAGTCGGTAATCAGCTGTCCATTGCTTCCCATGTGAAAGGCCTACTTGGCCCTTTGAACTTGATTCTCAACACCACAACATGAGACTAAAGCTGCACACACGTTTGAGCACTACCATACAGACCAGGCATTTGACTCTGCCCTGCCCTTGATGCTGTCTGGAACTGCTTAAAAGCTGCAATTTTCTTATTCTCCTTGTTGTGCATTGGCGTAAAAATCACTTGTGTACCAGAGCCCTTGGAGGATTGTGAAATAGTGCAGACCACAGTAGAAACTGTTTTTTCCCCCCCAGTGTTGTTCCTGCTCGTCCCAGTCAGTCTGCTCACTGTAGATTTGCCTTGTTCATGTTTGTTCCTGATAGAGCCTGCATCCTGTTACCCACACTGGTTCCAGTCTTTGCGTTAACCAAAGAGGTTCCCTGTGACTACATTTGTCTCATAGTTGCTTTCCATGCCCTATGTTTCCTCCTGGGGTATTGTGTCTGGTAGGTCTATAATGAATCCTTAAATGTACAGTATATTTTAATCATTTTACTTATTGTATTCTGTTCTGGGACATGTATTCAAATGGCCTACTCCAGCCCCCATCCCTTGTCTGGTTTTTCATGTATTCATTAGTGCCAAACAGTGACAGTGTGTAATGGCTGTATGCATGGTTTTGGTACGGTGTCTACAGCACAACAAACAAGGGTTGCTAATGTGTATGTAAGGACAAAACATGTGTGTGCCCTGATGGTCCAGACACAGATTCACTTCTGCCACCACTTTCTGATGGGGCTTGCGTGGTGACTAGCTGTCAGATTAATCAGCAAAGAGGCACTGATGTTCCCTGTTGCAGTGGGAATTTTAGAGCCCACCCTCTGTCCAAATGTTGTGAAGAAACCTGCCTGTTTCATATTACTCATTGATAACGTATTTGAGGACACCAAGGTTGCTCTGTCGTCAGCCATCTAAAAGTTCTGCTGTGCCACAGCTGGGCTATCACCATGTGTGTCGTTAGTTTATCTTTGGTTTTAGGGCAAATTTGCTTTGAAGGATACTCTGTTAATTGAGGGAATGGCTCTACAGACTCATGACTACAACTGCACGTAACTATGACAACATGGAGGCCAAGACTGACACAGGGTGCACATGGCCACACACTTGAACTGGACACCTTTGTGTAATGAACCACTGGAAATATGTGAACACATGCAGCATGGTCTGCTGGTCCTTCACAGACACAGGAGAAACATAGGTCATTTACATGACTCAAACTGTGGTGTACCAAAACTTTTTTGGAATGGAGTTGGGACTCTGTGTCACAAACACTGAACCTACCTAGCATGCTCAAATGCCTAACTCATGGGTAGCATACACAAAAGTGACTATGAAGTGGTATCCAACATTCCATTACACGTGATGGTGTAGTGAATCCTAGTTTGTTTTAATGGGATAACAGGAGTTAGCTTAGCCTCTGGCTTGCAGACTCATGCCCCCGTCATCTAGTGACTTTTAACCTACTTAGCTTGCTCTGTCTTAGCCATTTAATTATTTAATTTATCTAAGATGGCTGCCTTGTTTATAGTTAGGCCACTTGTTATGTATTGCATTATCAGTGCCACTGCGCTAAGGCATCAAGATCAAGCAGTAAAGACAAACAAACAGTAGGTGTTCACACTTAGGGATTTTCCCTCTATACTTTTGAGGGATTGTTTATAATAATTGCCGTCCCAAGCATGTCTGTTATCTATTGTTTGGGTACACACCTACGCCAGGGGTCCTGGTAGATCTGTATAAATACATCGCACTTTAGACAGATAATCAGAGGGATTCCGACCAGAGGGCATCGCCACCATCGCTGATACCGATGCTGCACGTCGTCTTCACACTGACCCAGTCTTCGTGTCCCTGCGTAGTCTGAGATAGAGGCCTCATTCCAAGGTAATGAGGGTTGGGGGCTCCTCTCATGGACATGTCACTGGCACATTAGGATTAACAAACCCAGCTCTCCTTTAGGTAGGAGATTAGGCCCATCACATTAGGGTATTAGGACATATTACTTTTTGTATGTCTTTTACGTGCATTGCAAGATGGTGGGGGTCTTTGTAATAATGCCTCTCGTCTTCACAATTCTGTTCCTTGCATTATTCATTATCCTAATCATTGCAGCCTATGCAACTTATCTCAAATTGCAGTTGTGTTAAATAAAAACAATTGATATTTACTGCATCTTTGTCATTGCCTGTGTTTGTATGAGACATGATATCTATGTGAGATAGGGGTAATCGCCGCTTAACCATGACACTCCCTGAGATGTCTTATTCTCGAGTCCATGCGTAAAGGCTACCTCTTTACTATTGTGTTTCTGGTGAGTTGCTGCTAGTGAGCCGGAAAGGTTGGGAGAACTGTTGCGACTTGTTGTAGGATAGGCATAGTCGCCTACAAACAAAGCTATTGTCATCCTTTAACCAGCTGTCTTGCCTAGAGCAAGAGTCCAAACTACGACATGGCGCCACAAACGATGGTGTTTAGGCAATAATTTACGGATACCCCGACTATCACTCACACAGACAACAGGTACCCTAAGAACCATTATACAGAGACGTCCGTGGTCTTTGGGAAATTCCTCCTCAGCTGAAAAGGTGTTACCTGATTAAGCTGTAGGTTATTTGAGCTCGAACTCATATAAGGACTTATACTCCCCATTTTTGGTGTTCTGTTTTTCTAAACAAAAATGGCTGGTGCCATAGATATTCCTGACAAATGCTAGACAAGCTCTAACGCAACATTTATTAACGTACGGCCTTATAGATGAGGGCAGGGATGTTACTCTTATAATAGAGGCTAATGAAGCACACCAAACAAACATTTTACTGTTGGGTCACCTTTCCTGAGGTGGACCAAAGAACACATACATTTCACACATATGAAATTGCGAACGTACCTTAACGGTACCGAGCATACCAGTATCATGAAATATTGCTCACATACCAAGAGCACCAGAACTGGTTTGAAGGCGCCCTACCACATGTACTACTAAGAGTGAGGCTAGGTCCCTTAAGTTATGACGGACCAACGTGGCCTATGTTTGCCACATACACACCTCACCCAGGCATACATATGTTGATAGCAGATCCGCGAGATCTATATAATGAATTAGTGACATTATATAGAAGATTAGTTCAGTTCGTAATGCGGACTTTGAACACCACAACAGCGCGTCCAGCACCGCCAGTACCTGGTGGTTATCAATTGGCTACTGGGATTAATCCACAAACAGTGCATACTATCATGGGTAAGGTACCCGCAGAACGTGAAAAAATACCGTTCTGGATTGCCAAGAAAACTAATCAGCTGGAAGCTGTGTTTCCCCATACGGGACCACAGGAAAAACATAGACTGCTCACTATGTGCTTGCCCTTTGGGATGGTTCCCTCGTTAGATTACTGCGCCACATGGGGTACAGTCTTCGCTGCCATATATACTACCACACATGGTACCCCGAAACTTGCCAATTTACCGGAAGTGTTAAAACAAATACAGAATGAACACGGGGCTGAACCAGCCTTGGATTTGAAGATGAAATTAATGCGTAACTTTGACACGATTTCCTCAATAATACTCAGTAATATTAAAGTGGAAGCAGTAGCACTGGCAATACGCCAGCGTCTCCAGGAAACTCCACACCTGGAACAAGAGAGAAATCTGCCGAAAGTTATTTCTGACACCTATACTAGTGTAGGCCAGGATAGTTTGGGAGCCAAGCCAAAGAAATTGGAGTTACAAGGTACCGCGCATAAGGAGGGTATAAAGTAGGCACAAGAGGGCTCTAAGAAGTGCTAGGAAAAACAAAAAGATTTCAAAGATAGAAGAAATAAGAGCTGATTCTCCACACCCGGAGAACTCTGAAAGGAGATACAATCTCAGAAATAGGGAGAACATTAAAATTCTAGACAGATATACTGATTCATGTCCCTCTTGTTCCTTTCAGGATGCACCAGATAGACGTAGTGAGAGAGGGGGCTGTCCAGACCGACGTCCTGAATACGTGAAACAAAAGAAAGACTTGCCGCAGTCTACCATTAAAAAAGAAGAAAAGACTCCTCAGCAAAAGCCACAGTTTAAAAAGAAAAAGGTGGCAGCACTGAAAGCCAAAAATGCCAGTGTACTTGAGAACACTGTTGAGAAACAAGACGTGGGCAGTGACTCTGTTAGACAGCGCAGCAGAGGTCACGATATGTCACCAAAGTCTGAAAGATCATTTGGATGCGACAGCAACTAACGATTGTATCGCAGTTGAAAGTGCGGACGGCCGCGTTCTCCCGCCCGACAGGGTTTTTGACTTAAAAATTCAGATAGAGGGAGATGTGGAGCGCACCATTAGTGTGATATTTTGGAATTAACTTACTAGTGATATCCTATTGGACGAAAGAGACTGGCCACCTGAACACATCCGTAATCTCCTGCATGGGGAAGATGTAATTTTGCCGTCTTTCTCCGATCTTGTTCCGGAAGCAGAAAAAGAAGCCTATGCTGCTGAATGAGCTTTAGCGCAGACACCTGTGTTATATCGCAATCATGTAGGGTGGGACAAGGAGTCCCCTTGTCATGTTATACCCATTAGGTCTACACCCCAACCGCAGACACAATATCCTATTAAACATGAAGCGAAAGCTCCGGTGAGGGAGATCCTCACCCAGCTTGAGTACCAGGGAGTAATTGAGCCCTGTACATCTGCAATGAATAACCCGTTATTCCCAGTTGCAAAGCCGGACCATGCATACAGAATTGTCATTGATTATAGATATTTAAATAGTCATACACGCATATATGCTATACAAAATTCACATAGTACAGCACTAACAATATAGTGCGTAAAAAATATAAAACAACATTTGACATATCTACTGGCTTTTTCTGCCAGAACTTAGCACACGAAAGTTGGGACCTGAGTGCATTCTCATTTGGCTCTCAGTAACGCTTTTGTCGTTTACCTCAAGGCTATAAAAACAGCCCGGGGCTGTTTTTAGCCCGTGCAACATCAATATTATATGATATTGATTCCGAGGCGTTATCCTATGTGGATGACATATATCTCACAGATGACGTCCTCGACATTCATCTTGCAAGGGTCGATCGGATCATTTTGGGATTTGCAGACCTTGGTTACAAATTCAACTTTAAGAAAAGCAAGATCGCCTTTCTCAGTGTACTGTTCCTGGGATATGAGCTATCAAACAAGGGAAAGAGCCTAGGGCTCGCACTTTCTAGAGAAATTTGCTCAACTGCATCCCCCTAACACCCTTAAGAAACTGCAGTCATTACTAGGTTTCTTTAATTTTGGCAGAACATACTTTCCAGATTATGCACAACGTATCAAGCCACTTTATGACTTGGTCCAGCCCAAATTTTCTAGCAGACACTGGATGGTTGAACACACGCATCCTTAGGGAAATGCAACAGGACATGCTAGAAGCTAAACACTTACACACGTGTGACAATAAAACAAATTTCGTCATCAGAATAATTGCTGGTGCCATTGGATTTACTTATGTCACCTTCAACGAGGGTGACAGTACCCATAGTATATAAATCACATTTATACTCTAATGCAGAACAGCGTTTTGCACCTACAGAAAAGATTCTGACGGCAGTTCAGATGTCCGTCATAAAGGAGAGGCCTCTTGCCCAGGGGAAATGTATCATTGTTGTCTCCCCGGTGCCGGCCTTAGAGGCTGTCACCAAAGCAAGCGTTCCCACCGCAAAAGCATTACATACACGTTGGATTCAATGGGCAAAGTCTCTGACCACCACTGATGTTGATTACATTTTTGATCCAAAACTTCAGACACAAGAGTTTCTCCAGTACGAACAAGATTACCCCACTCCTCTAAATATCCTGCCATTAGACAGATACCATACTGTCATATATACTGACGGTTCAGAACAACCGGCTGTAGGTACTAAACATCAATACTCAGCAGCCTGCGCAGCCATGAGCCGAGTGATGGAAGATGGAGTCTTACACCCTCACAATACCTGCACGCAGACTTTAGGGGACTGCACAGCCAAGTTGGCTGAACTTAAAGCTCCTATACTAGCGCTCGAACATACTGAGCCAGGATGCTTGACTTTAATAGTCTGTGACTCATACTACTGCGTTCAGTCATACAACTATTATCTTAATCATTGGAAGCTGAACGGGTTTAGAGCCTCTTCAGTTGGGGGACTGGATAGTGTTGGTACCTCCTCTCCAGTGACATTGGCTGGGGTACCTGCGTGGATATAAATGAGTTATGGCACCTTTCACGTGTATATGTTAGTGTATGGTGGGATTTTTAGTTCTCTATGGTGTGCATGCTTTTGTGATGAGTGTCCATGCAGGGCTGTGAGGAGTGTCCATGCATTGGTACAGCATGCAGGACTTGGCATTTGGATGAGTGAGATGTGATGGTGGGGTGTGTGGGAAGTAGTGGAGTGATGGGAGTGAGGTTTAGGATATGTGTTGGCATGCAGGTAGGGGGTGATAGTAGTAGAGAGCTGACTTACCATAGTCCAGTCCTCCTCCGACTCTGTCCAGGCCCTCAGAATGCAGTATTGCCAAGACTTGCTCCTCCAATGTTGTGATTTAGGTGGAGGTCGACCGCCAGACCCCTGAATAGCGAGCTGGTGTCTTGCTGCTCTGAAATGTACCTTTGCCCATAGGTCATTCCACCTCTTCCTGATGTCATCCCACGTTCTTGCGTGCTGTCCCACGGCATTCACCCTGTCCATGATTCTCTGCCATAGCTCATCTTCCTAGTTATAGATATCTGCTGCACCTGTGCTCCAAATAGCTGTAATAGCTTGACACTGACAATTTCCTCCACCATGACCCTTAGTTCCTCCTTTGTGCAACAGGGGTGTATTTGTGGTGCCATGGATGTTCTGTGAGGTGTGTTGGTGAGGGTGTGTTGGGTGACGTGTTGGGGTGTGTGATGTGTAGTGCGTGAGTGATCTATAAGGGTGAATAGTGTGTGGCTCGAGTTGTGTGCAAGTGGTCTTGATGTCAATCTTCTGTCAGAAATTCTTGTTTGTAAAGGGTTGTGGTAATGTGCGTGTTTGTTTTATAGTGGTGTGCGTGTGGAGTGTGTATGGGTATCAGGTGTGTGTTGTTTAAATTGTCCAATGTGGTGGTGTTTTGTATGTGGGTGTCCATTGTGTGCGCAGGGGTTTGTTCCGCCAATGGTTTACCGCTGTGGTGACTCGTGGGTCATAATGTGGTGGGCGTTGTTCTGTTGGCGTAACGGTGTGGGTTTTGATACCGCCACTTTATCACTGACCTTTGGTGTGGCAGATTTTTGTATGTGGCTGGATACTGATGGATTGGTGTGTGAGTCATAACATTGTGAACGGATATCCGCCACGGCGGCAGTAAGTTGGCAGCCATCAGCATGGTGATAAGTGGGATTTACTGCCAATGTCATAATGAGAGCCTAAATGTCCAGTCAGAGTCCAAGGGTGAGGGACATGTCATGAGAGCATCAAGTGAGGAGGTGTCTTTAGGAGGCTGGCCTGGCTTATTGTGGGTACCTGATGGTACGTACACCTTGTGCTAGGTCCAGTTATCCCTTATTAGTAGATTTGTAGTGTTCAAGCAGCTTAGGCTGATAGAGCTAGCTATAGCAGAGCAGCTTAGGCTGAACTAGGAGACATGCAAAGCTCCCACTATACCACTTATATCATATAGGTACTATATCATAAGAAACACAATACTCAGAGTTACTAAGAATAAAGGTACTTTATTTTACTGAAAATGTGCTAAAAATATCTAAGAGGATATATTCCCTTAGGAGGTAAGTAAAATACACAAAATATAGACACAAACCAAAATCAGGTATGTAAACAGTTCGAAAAATAGTGCAAACACTGTAGAATACAATAGGATGCAATAGGCCTAGGAGCAACACAAACCATATACTCTGAAAGTGGAATGCGAACCACGAATGGACCCCTAGGCTAGTGTAGTGTGTAGAGGGTCGATAGGAGTGTATGAAAACACTAAGGGTGTCCAAAATACCCCACCCCAAGACCCTGGAAAGTTGGAGAAAAGTACTACTATTTCCCCAGAAACACACTAAACTCCTGGTAGAGGATTTTGCAAAGACCACAACAGACTGCAAAGCACGGAAGATGGATTCCTGGTCCTGAGGACCTGCAAAGGAAGGGGACCAAGTCCAAGAGTAATGAAAGTGTACGGGAAGGGCAGGAGCCCACAAAACCTCGGATGAAGGTGCAAAATGGCTGCCTCCTGATGGAAGAAGCTGGAGATTCTGCAACAACGAAAGGTGCTAGGAACTTCTCCTTCGTGCAGAAGATGTCCCACGGAGTGCTGGAGGAGGCAGAGTTGTTTCTTTGGCAAGAGGCTGTGAACAAGCCTTGCTTGCCGCAAAGGTCACGGTTAAAGAAAAAGGGTACTGCCCGGGCCCTCGAAGGATAAGGATGTTGCCACTTGGGAGAGGAGACAGAGGGGGCCCTCAGAAAAGTAGACAGCCCACACACAAGAAGACAGCACCTTCAGAAGCCCTTGAACATGGGTTCAAGAAGACTGAGCACGGCAGTCATCTCAACAGTACAAAAGAGGGTCCCACAAAGCCGGAGGTCAACTCAGGGAGTTGAGCAATGCAGGATGGAGTGCTGGGGACCTGGGCTTGGCTGTGCAAGAAGGATTCCTTGAAAATGTGCACAGGAGCCCTAGCAGCTGCAGTTCACGTGGTGCACAGGATTACTCTCTGGAGAGGAATGGCAAGGACTTACCTTCTCCAAATTGGGACAGTTGGAGCACTGGACATTCTGGGTCACTTGGGTCCACCACCTGTGTTCCAGGGGCCATGCTCGTCAGGATTAGATGGGACCCAGAGTACAAGTGACGCTGACGTTTGGTGCCTGCTGGAGCAGGGGGAAGATTTTGTCGACCGATGGGAGATTTCTTCATGGGTTCCAGTGCAGGATGAAGGCAGGCAGCTCCCAAAGCATGCACCACCAGGAAACAGTTGAGAAAGCTTGCTGGATTAGGTGCTTCAATGTCGCTGGTAGTCTTCTTGCTACTTTGTTGCAGTTATGCAGGTGTCCTGGAGCCGTCAGCGGTCGATCCTTGGCAGAAGCCGAAGAGAGAGGTGCAGAGGAACTCTGATGAATTCTTGCACGTCATTATCTGAGGAAAAGCCCACTGGAGAGACCCAAAATAGCCCTCAAAGGAGGATTGGCCTCTTAGTCAGGTAAGCACCTATCAGGAGGGGTCTCTGATGTCACCTGCTGGCACTGGCCACTCAGAGGTCTCCAGAGTGCCCTCACACCTCTGGATTCAAAATGGCAGAGGTCTGGGACACACTGGAGGAGCTCCGGGCACCACCCCTGGGGTGGTGATGGACAAGGGGAGTGGTCACTCCCCTTTCCTTTGTCCAGTTTCGTGCCTGAGCAGGGACTGGGGGTTCCCTGAACTGGTGTGGACTGGCGTATGCAAGGAGGGCACCATCTGTGCCCTTCAAAGCATTTCCAGAGCCTGGGGGAGGATACTCCTCCCCAGCCCTTAACACCTATTTCCAAAGGGAGAGGGTGTAACACCCTCTCTCAGAGGAAATTGTTATTTCCTCCTGGGACTGGGCTGCCCAGACCCCAGAAGGGTAGAACCCTGTCTGTGGGTTGGCAGTAGCGGTAGCTGCAGAGAAAACCCCAGAGAGCTGGTTTGGCAGTACCAGCGGTCCATAGTGGAGCCCCGGGGATGCATGGGATGGGCACCTCAATACCAGATTTGGCATGGGGTGACAATTCCATGATCTTAGACATTTTACATGGCCATATTCGTAGTTACCATTGTGAAGCTACATATAGGTATTGACCTATATGTAGTGCACACGGGTAGTGGTGTCCCCACACTCACAAAGTCTGGGGAAATGGCCCTGAACTCTGTGGGGGCACCTTTGCTAGTGCCAGGGGCCCTCACACTTAGTATCTTTGCACCTAACCTTCAGCAAGTGAAGGCTAGACATATAGGTGACTTATAAGTTACTTAAGTGCAGTGAAAATGGCTGTGAAACAATGTGTGCATTATTTCACTCAAGCTGCAGTGGCAGTCCTGTGTAAAGGTTTGTCTGAGATCCCTATCGGTGGCAAAAGAAATGCTGCAGCCCATAGGGATCTCCTGGAACCCCAATAACCTTGGTACCCAGGTACCATATACTAGGGAATTATAAGGGTGTTCCAGTGTGCCAATTAGAATTGGTAAAAAATGGTCACTAGCCTACAGTGAAAATTGTAAAGGCAGAGAGAGCATAAGCACTGAGGTTCTGGTTAGCAGAGCCTCAGTGACACAGTCACTACACACGTACACGCATTCAGGCCACCAACTATGAAGATTGGGGTCCTGGCTAGCAGACCCCAGTGAGACAGGCAAAAACCAACTTACATACATGTAAAAATGGGGGTAACATGCCAGGCAACATGGTACTTTCCTACAGTGTCCAAATTGACAATAAGTAGGAATTGAGACTATGGAAGGCCTGACATCATGAGTCAACTGTGGTAGAGTGAAGATGGCATGTTGGCAGATGTCACTACACTGGCATGATCTTAAGAACAGAACTAAAGAGATACTGTCCATGTGGCACAGTCTGCAGCTACTGGGTGTTTTTTCTAGTGAATGTTTTTCCTTCCACATCTTCATCCTCTGATATGTTTGGGGCTCCCTGTGCTATGGGTCGTGTTGTTGTTTAAGTTGAGGGGGGCGCACGCACACATCAGGAGATAGAGATGTGGAATCAAAGGTTCCAGCAACCGCCATTTGTAGTTAAGTAAAAGGTATCACTGCACCAAGGAGAAACTGCTGGTTTCCCATCACAGCAGCTGCATCGTGTGGTAGGCATCAATGTTTTCAAGGAGGGAGGCCAGATTCCGCTGCATTGTCTCCAGAACATTTTGGATAGCCCCCAGCCTGTTGTCAACCATGCTGCTGCTACTTTGGGAGGGCAATCAGAACAGCAGCTATGTCAGCCAGGGACTGCTGGAGTCTATGTTCCACAGAGTGAGTGCCTCAGATGGCATCAGAGTTGTCCTGGATTGAGGCACCTCTGCACTCCCTCTAGGCTGCCCCCCATGGTCTCCATCGCCACCCACACATGCTGTGCCAGGTTTCAGTGCACTCCTACCGCTGCTCCTGAAAGATAATATCTGGGTCTTCAGAGTCCAGGGCTGAGACTGGACAGGTCAGTGCAGTATGTTGGTTGTTGGGTGGTTCATGTAAAGACCCTGTAATGCTGTGTGTCCTCCTTGTGATTCAAGATCGTGTTTGGAAGGAACCCAGGACATCCTGGAGAGGGTCAGCATTGATGGTCAGCAGCTGGTCATCCAAATCATCAGATATATCCTGTACAGGCAGCTCCACAAGAGGAAAGGCTTCATACTCTGCAGTGGGATAGTAAAAGGTCAATATTGGACTGTAGTGACTGTCGACATGAGTCATCATTTACTTGCTACTGATGGCTTAGTGACATGGTACTGAACCACAAATCAAGGCACACATTTATGGTCCCCTAGTGGCACACAGTGTCACCGGAGCATCAGCTCTATGGAGTCACCATTGGCACAATCTGCCAGTGCACATTTCCCAGTGTGCTAGCCCATCGTGATTTATTTATCATGGTCCTCTACATGTGTACCCCTTTCATTGATTTGACTGTGTTACATATGCATGCCATGGGCATTGTTAGGGATTACTGCACACACCACAAATGGATATGTACAGAATTAATTGCATTTGGTTTTACAAATATTTGAGCAAGTAACTGACTCCTCTGCCACCCAACTTTTGTTGTTAGAGTGATGAAAGGGTGTGAGCTGTCCACATGCATCCTCCTAGCCACTTTGAGTCATGTGTCCAACATCCAGCGCCACCCTTTGTGATATTCAACCACCTTGTGTGTATGTGTGCAAACAGGAATGTCTTCCTTCCTGCAGAACACTCATCCGCGCATTGCAGGTTTCCTTGTTGCAGAGCTGCAAGGATGGTTTGCTGGAAGGTAGATCTTCCTCTTTGCACACATACACATGAGGTGGTTAATCTTTATGTTGTGTGGTGCAGGATGCTTAACACATGACTTAAAGTGGCTAGGGGGATGTATGTGGAAAGCTCACCCACTTCCATCACTCTTACAACACACATAGGGTGGCATGAGGACCATACACATCCTGAGGCTTGTTGATGTGTGAAAGTTTCATGTTGGGACACCACATCAGAGGTGGCATTGTAGCCATAGTAATGAGGACTGACATTGATGTAATCCTATTGTGGACTACTTTCAATGTGTTGCAGTCATCATCAATCATTGTAAGTGGCAGACAGCATTCCTGTTTGTTGAATTTGCAGGATGTGTACCTTCCTGCACATGTACATTAGGACCTGCAAGAGGAACGTCCCTACACCATATAGTTTGAGTGGCAAAGTTGGTATTGTTCATCAT
Source organism: Pleurodeles waltl (assembly GCF_031143425.1). NCBI lineage: Eukaryota > Metazoa > Chordata > Amphibia > Caudata > Salamandridae > Pleurodeles > Pleurodeles waltl. The sequence continues at coordinate 597,417,479 of NC_090443.1, forward strand.
ATGTTTTGCCATAACCAAGGTTAATAAAGGGATGTATTGACTATTTGTGACAACTACACATCCCTGCACATTTGAAATTATGCTGCACAACACAGCAAGCTGAGCTGTTGCACTGCGTCTTTCTTCATAGCTGGGTACATTTGTGCCACAATATCCAGATACAGACATCATAGTGCTCTACCAATGCATTGTTTTACCTTATACTTCAGTGGTGGATAGTATTAGCTCATAAATACCATGCCACAGTAAGGCCACAGTAAGGCACCTTGCATACCTTATACTGTCCTAAATCTCATGTCCCCCTCTCACACCTGACACTACATGTTATAGGCATTCTATGTATATAGTTGGGATCTTCCCATGCAACATATTGTGACTCACCCAGTTCTGATGCCTTTACAAATATTGCAAATCTATTTTTGGTTCAGTGTAGTACAGGAACTCAAGTGTGGTGTGGGAGTGCCAAGTTTGTATTTCCAAAGATTGTAGTTGTTCATTGTGTGTTGCATTGTGCATCAAACATAGGGAACACTTTCTTTGTATTTGGTGCACTGATCCCAAACTACCATTTACCTTGCAGCCCCCTTGTCCTAGCCAATGACATCATGAAAGCACCTTATTTACATTACTGGTCATCACAGTGGACATTTCTCCAGTAGCCTCATGAGTTTTGTCACTATAGTAGAACTTTACTGCATTGGCAACATAAATGATGGCATTACTGCAACAAAGCACAGGGAGGTCCATTGCTTACAATGTTTGTGTAACTTTCACATCTGCCTTTGGCAGGCCTCACAAATAAGGTTAACAGATAGCATAGGGCAATCTTTATGGAATGTTCACCCCATTTGTTCTTCCCTCCCTGCATAATAAATATTTCCTTGTGTATATATGCATATATTGTGTGACTTTTTAATGTACCACAAGGTGAATGGGCAGCTTGAGTCCACATTGGCATCAATCTATATGATGCTAAAATTGCAGTAAAGGCTTGTAAACTTGGGCCTCTAGTGAGACTGTGAGACCTCTTGTAGCTGATGTTATGCATGAAGGTGTCCCTTTGTGCACAACACCAACCATTCCCACTGCACTGGCAAATTGCTACATGGTGACATGGAAGCTACTTGAGCAGCAGCACAGATAATGATCACAGACATGCCCCATATGTTGTGTCTGATCACTTTTGTGCCCATTTCCAATGGTACATTGAGGCATCTCACAGTTCTTTTTGGCTCACACTGTGCAATAAGTGTTTTGCATGTTGCCCAATGAGATTCTTATAACCAGCTCCTCCGGGATGACCGGTGCCACCATCCCCTCCAGGTCATCCAGGTCCTCCTGGGGTGCAGCACTTCCACCTCCAGTTTGCAGTGCTGCCTTTTGGTTCCTGGACAATTTCTCTTTAGTTCTACGTTTGCAATCGTGCCATCATTTCTTAAAATCGGTGAAAGTTCTCTTCACCTCTGCCACATTGTTGACTTTTTTGAGAATTGAAAACCATATACCCTCCTTCCTACCTTTTGGCAATTTGGAGGTGACAAAGAGCTGGTGTGGGTGTTCCGTCACCTCTATGACCAAGATTTTATTTTCCTCCTCACTGAAGCAATACTTCCTCTTCCTTTTCTCCTTCTCCTGTGATTTTGTTTATCCATCCTGGCTCATACTGTGTTGATTGTAGTCTCTCTAGGGTCTCTCCTGACCTGCATTGTCTATATTGGGTCCTTGTAGCTTGTTTGGCATTGTTGCTGGCTTTTTTTACGCTTTTAAGGCAAAAATGGCACTACCCTGATTAGTGTAAAAAAACATGTCGCTAATCATTCTAATGCCATTAGCGTGTTTTTTCTTTACAAAATGTAGCAAATGTTTAGCACCTTTTTTTTAATGCTAACCTTTCCTTAGCATGGTGCATCGTTTTCTAAACACAAAGCAAGGATGGTGCAAGGAAATGTAATTATGCAACATTTATTTTTTTGAAGCACAACTGCGCAAGAGCAGTTTTGCATAATTGTTTTTGTTAAATTTGGGTCATAATCTCATAAATGAATCAAGAGAGACAGGAAAGAGTTAAAGAGCTGAGGAATAAGATAAAACAGAAGATTAATTTTTCATTTCTTTTTCAAACAATTAGACTTGCAAGTATTCATTGACTAGGACATTTTTCCAGCAAATCAACATTTGGCGTAAATATGTCAGTATTGGCAAAGAAATCATACCATTTACATTTTTAACATTTCAAATTCTGCCGATATCAGCAGTGGAAAAAAATATTAACCACAAATAACAAGTGATTTATGGAATGACAACCACCTTGGGAAATTTCTTATTTTCTGCACTGGTCTGATAACCTATATCTACCCTTAGGGTCTCACTTGTAAGGAAATCAAAAACCAGGAATCAATAACATGTGAAGGGTTATGTACGAAATAGCCTGTATGAACTTTGTAGGTAAGCAATTGTCTTTTGTTTTTCGATTTGTGCATTTCTGCATATATCTTCACTGTGTTTAGGTAGGACGGTCATATTCTCTTCGGGGTTAGCCTGGATTTCTCATAACCATACTTTTCATTACTGTCATATGAGTTCCTAATCTAAAATAACATTGATCAAGTCTCTACAAAATTATTTCAAAATAGATTCTTCATATTCAGCTTCACGTTATTGATCAATCTATACACATTTACAAAGTGTCTTGGATTTAAAAATACGATCATTAATTTGTGGTTTGGTTCAGAATGTGAGCATTGCCATGGCCAGTAACATATTAACAAGTAATTCATGCTGAGATATTTTACAAGTTTAAATTAAAAATAGGAATATGCTATACCTAACGCCATACCTATCTCGGTTGTTTGCTTCCCATTTCTTGCCCAATGTCAGAATAGGCTGTCTTTCACTAAGCAGAATCAAAGATGATCATCCAGCACATTTTTTATCATTCATATGGTGCACACACCACCGAGGTATTCTTTGAAAAGTTAATTTATAGTGCAGTTTAAGTGCTGCATTTGTGAAATGGGCACGTGTTTAGGCCTTAAGACTATGCAAAACCCATTAGCCAATGTGTAGGAAGAAATATTTATGATATGTTTGTCTGGGGCATGGCAAGAGGAAACGGTTGAAACATGCTGACCATAGGATAGACTTCGGCTGTGTCTTATCTACTCCTCATTCTAAGCATGTTTAACCTTATATAAGCAGGGAAGTATACCAAATAAAGTAATTCTATTTCCTTACTTTATACAATTTAGACCAAATCTTCCGAAAAAAACAAAGCTCAAGTAAGAGCCTTGGAAAGAGCCTGCCTTTGAACACTAGTTGCTGATAAAGAGGCACTCCTATGATTAACTATGCTACCAAGCATCAGTGAAAGGTTGAGTCTTTTTTTTTAGATCGCGTGTGAGTGCTCAATGTGTTGTATACTTTTAAGTATACTTATACTGTGAGTTCAAAGCTATTTCATTTGTTGGTTGCAGTGTCCTTTAAAAATCCTTCCTTGCTAGTGGTCAGTTCTGCCTCTTTGTCCTGTCTTTTTCTCTTTGGGAGCAGCACCAATTACTGTATAATTATGCTATGTCCTGTTTATCTCTTCTGTAGGGGTCTTACACTGTGGGTGTGTTCAGTCCCTCCTCCCCACCAACTCCCTCTGTAAACGTAAAACAGCAGAGGTGGGCTTTTCCAGGGCCAGCTCACCCTTGCTCTCTTTCTCTTGTTTCAACACTTTTTTCTATTTTACTTTCTGCTGCCTGACTTTAAAAAAAAAAGTCTGAACAGCTCTTCCGAGCTCTTCACACACATTTGTGTTTCCCTTTATCAGCGTGGCATCCCCTTGCAAGAGGGACATGCCTGCTGGTAACTGTCCCTTTAATTGTCTTCATTTTGCCTGGTCCATTTCAGCCATGGATGATAGTTCTTACATTTAGTGTTCTCAGCGTGTTTCTTTTGGTGGCCGGAGAAGGGAGACTGCATACTTCAAGAGCATTGGCATGTAAAACTCCAGCCGTCCCGCATTGTGGTTGTATCACTAAGAAGCTTGTCCATTTTGTGTTTTACTAATTTCATTTATTTGTTATATTTGCTCTTTTAAATATATATCTGTTATTTTTTAAACCATTCATTTATATAGCAGTAACATGTCCTAAGGTGCTGTAGTGCTTTATATGAGCATGTTCATATAAAGCACCACTGCTCTGTGGTCGTGTGAAGGTATGGTTTGTTTTAAATATTGTTTGAATTCTGTATGTGCCAGACAACTGCTTGGATTGAAAACACAGCAATGTGATTGAAGCCCGTCCCTTCTGCTGAGCGTAATGTTACTGCCTTTTGAGATTTTTGGTAAACTGGTGAAGGAGTTGAGAATGTATAATTTTCTAACTATGCAGAATAAATAAAACCATTTTTTTCCACAGATGATAATCCTTAATTTAACAGCACTGGCATCTAACATTCTAGCTGCCGGGCATTGTTGTGCGAGTGCTTAGAAGCTTGTCTAGTTTGTGTGTGTCTTAGTATTTTTGGACTATTTTATATATGTGTTATTTTTAAAAACATGCAATTGTGTAGCTATAACTTGACCAAAAGTATCGTAGTCCTTTATATGAGCATGCTCCATGGCGGTGTGAAGGAATGATTTTTTGTATAGACTGTTTTATTTCTGTATAATATTACTACACTAGACAACTGTTTGGATTGTTAACATGGTAATGTGATTGCAGCCTGCCCCTTCTGCTGGTTGTAATATCACTACCTGTATTATTTATATTGTATTTTCCCTGGTACAAACAAAATGCTGTAACTTTTGGTGTTTATTTTATTTATTACATAAACAAGCAAAATGATGATGTAGCAATAGGCTGGAAATTGAATTTGGAATCATATGCAATTTATGAGATAAAATTAGGGTAGCGCCTATTTAGATTTTTACTCTTTGGAGGTTGAAAAATGCAATCTTGGCTTTGGGTGATCCATTGTTCTAACCTCCCCCCCAAAAAAACGAAGTAGTGGTAAAATGTCTGACGATTCTGTAGTGCTTTATATATGAGCAAGCTCCATGGCAGTGTGAAGGGATGATTTGTTGTACAAATTGTTTTACTTCTGTACAATTTTACTATGACACACAAGTGCCATAGAGCTTTGGATTTAAAGCATAGCACTATGAATGCAGCCCGTCCTTTCCGCTGGCCTGAGAACAGAGTCTGCATATTTAGGAGAGTACTGATATGTAAAACTTCATTTGCTGGGTATTTTTTTCAGAGAGTGTAGAAGCTTGGTTTTAGTGTTGTCAACAGGCTAACGTGTGGTGGGTGGTTTTTAGCACTTTACACTATTTATGGTTCATTGATGGTCCAGACATTAGCAACTTCTCTGTTGCAGGATAAGACTTTTTCACAGGAAATAGCCAGCCACATTTGAAGCAAATAGAGGATGGCCTCAAGTAAATTTTAAAGGACAAAAGCGCAGCTAAGTCTTGGAGCCACTGTAACATATGGTGATCTTGGGCAAATCCCACTGTTTAGGTCCTAATCACTGCTGAGACTTCGGGAGCTGTTGGACTATAAGAAAAAATCTCTTTGCACAGAAAAGGCAGCCAGCTTCTAACAGTAGTTTGTGAATGCTTCCTATTTTTATTTTTTAGTACTTTGTCTTGTAACTCAGATAATTTACCTGTAGAAATCTTGTGGCATCTCCTATTTATGCTTTAGTATCTTTTTTTGACTTTGTAGGAAATATTAACTCAAATTTGAAACCGTAATCTATTTTTTTCACTATGGAGGCAATATCGGATCTATTTCTTAAACAATCTATCTGGATTTTAGGAACAAAGTCTAAATAATATTATAATAATTATCCATGAAAAATAAAATTAATATACTAGAGCCAATCTGGGTGCATTTGTGTACTGTAAAGATACTTTTGCCACCAAGCCGACATTCCACAGCATCTGACATCCGCTTCTTGCTGTTGATTGTTTGCAAGCATAATCCAGCCGGATTCAGCAGTGTGCACAAATTCCAAGGGTGCCTGTTTACTTCAAATATTCATAGAAATCTGGTGCTTACATTCATGTGAACATTTACAACAGGTAAATAAATAAAACAAGGCTTGCTGTCATCTGACTACTAAAGATAGCCTCTGCTGCCTTTCCCCTGTATCTGCTGTAATTACTGCAGCATCTCACCAGACCTGGCCATTGACCCTTTGAGAGTCTTTCTTAGTGGATTGGGGAGTTTTTGCAGTTTTGTTTGAAAATCCCTCGGCATCACTGTCTTCTGTTAAAGTCACCCATTTTTACATCTGTGTGCTGGGTAGGTAGTAAGCAGGGTGAGGGCCTGGCATTGCAGTGTGAAGGCTGCATCGGGTGTGAACCACAGGGATGGCATTGCTCCAAATATAAGGCATGTTTGAAGGCATCTGCTTATGGTCCAGATGCAGCGCTGACTTCACTGGCCGAAGGCAGGAGGAGGATCAGCAGCATTGTTTCATATGCATGTTGCCACTCTTTCTTGGCTGTCTTACAACAGTGAGCAGCTAGCTACACGGCCATCTCTGCCTGTCTTAGGTTAAATTGCAAAAAAATAAAACAGTACCAATTTTTAGCAAGTTGTGCGACCACGCTTTCACTTTATTCAGTGATTACTGGATTACAATCTTAGAAGGAATGTGTTGGAACCCAGAGTGAAACTGTGCAATTTTGCTGTGTCATTTATTGGCAGACACCCATAGCTCTTAGCGATAAGGTGAGCAATAAATGTCTGTATCCATAAACTGCCCATAGTCAGGGGATGCAGGAATTTGTTCATCCCAAACCACGCTACAACACTCCACTCTACAACACTACATCCTACCTCCAGGCAACAAACAACTAATCTACAGCATACCACAATAATAAAAACCAAAAAGGGCATTGAACTATATTCCAACAAAACACTCTATTGCAATCTTGATCAATATACTAAAAAAACCTCTACAGCTCTCTATACATTCTACACACCTCCCTCTATACCACTCCATACCACTTTAGTCCACTCTACAACACAATAAACCACACTACACCCCCATTTTATGCCACACCACTATGATAAAAGCCACTAAACTTCACAAAACATTAAACCACTTTGTATCATTGTACTCTCTTACAACACTCTCCTCTATACCACTCCAAACTCAAAATGGACTCCACTCTTAGACACTCTACTCTACAAAACTCTAAAACAATGTACACAACACCCGTTACGCCACACAAACCTACTCCGTACCATACACCACACTTAACACTCTACTGCACTAAAAGATATACTCCACTCGAGTATGTAGCACTATGCCCTTCCACTATACAACAACATAGTCCCCATGCCACTCCATAACACAACATACCACTCACTTCAACTCTATACCACTATACTACACACCACTCCATACGACTACATTCTACTCTAATTTATAAACCTTCACTCCATTAAACCAAAAACATTCAGACATACTACATAGCAATAAAACAAATATACAACACAAAAACAAATTACAAAGACATCAGCGAGACCAATTGGCTATGCCTATGCTTGTTCTTTTTTGTAAAGTGGGCGGAGGGTGATGTAAGAATTGCTGAAACTGTGTATTGGGAAAAGCGGAGCAGGTAGTCCTTTAATAGGTGATATCATGCTCCACCAGTTCTTGCATTACACATATGTATGTGGTGAGGTATTATCCTGATTTACCTAAGTGGCTGTCAGTAGCTGAAATAACTAGGGTGACATGTAAATGATGTAGGGTTTTTGTGAAGAGAGGAAGATGGATATTGGTTATTTTTTGCACATAGCAGTTTGTTTAACCACCTCCGGGATTAACCCACGGTACATTCAAGGGCTTGCTTTCACCAGAAAAATAGAAGAAGCATGTCAAATCCCAATATTTTTGCAAGAGCACAATGTAACACCTCCTTAAACACAACTTCAGCTAGCTGCCACAAGAGAATCAGTGGCGGTCAATGACAAGCACAGGGAGAGCGGGTTAGGGTAGAGGATGCCCTGAAAGAAATCTTGTAACAAGATGATTACATCACTATAGCTTCTTTTGAGTTGTGATCCTTTTAGAACTTGCATATATCTATACCGATATTCTTTATAAAAAATGTCAAAGTTCCTACCTGTGAATGTATATTGTGTTGAGCAGTGAAAGGATGGTGGACATGAACTCATCCGGTTATTTGGACTGAGGTAGACACTTACGACAATCTGTATAAAAAAATAACGTCAAGGTTAATCATACATTCAGCATCAATATACAAAAGAGGATGAGCACAGATAATATTCAAGCATTCTCCTTCCCTACTTTGCGTACTTAATAGATTCATCAATGCACTGTACCTCCCCCATTCGACAATTCTATTTCTCTGTAGACTACCGCTTTTCTTAAGAGGTAACAGTCATGCAAAGAAATAATTAGTACGAACAGATGCTCCTCTTTGTGGGCTTGACAACTTGTCAACTATAATCGCACACCACAGTTCCCCGAAGACAAGGTTTCTGACCAGATTTTCTGGCTGACACTCGTCCAATAATGAATCACATTCGGGAAACAAGAACCCAAGAACAGCAGCTCTTTCTTTACTCCTCTTTCTCTAGGACAATTCACATGTTAGCCTAGATTTGCTTTAGACATCTTTTATTGCCCAATGGAATAAAGAATCAAATGGGAAAATGAAGGTATCTTTCCAGAAAGAGGTCTGTTTCTAAGTCAGTAATATCACAACCAGAAATACATTGATCCCCACCTCCAACTGTATGACTATTTTCAAACCAAGTCCTTTACTGAAAGCACCTCACTTACCTTGCACGCTCTTCTTCACGCCTTAGCTGCTGCACTTATTTGCACATCTCTAAATTCCGGGGTCCCCACACTAGCATGTGAATTACAGGGCATTTCTCAAATAGACTTATTTTTTACACACTGTCTTACATTTGGAAGGACAAAATGTAGAGAATGACAAAGGGCAGTAACACTTGTTCTTCTATTCTGTGCTCCCCCAAGTCTCCCAATAAAAATGATACCTCACTTGTGTGGGTAGGCATACTGCCCACAACAGGAAACGCAACATGGACACATCACATTTTCCAAAAGAAAACGGACCTGTTTTTTTTTGCAAAGTGCCTAGCTGGGGATTTTGGCCTCTAGCTCACTCGGCACCTTGGGAATACTAGGAAACCCATAAATTTTTGAAAACTAGACACCAAGGGAAATTCAGAATAGGGTGACCTGTGGGGGGTCTTGCCAAATTCTGTTACCCAGAATCCTTTGCAAACCTCAAAATTTGACAACAAATACACTTTTCCCTAAGATTTCAGTGCTGCAAAGTTCTAGAATCTGAGAGGAGGCACAAACTTCCTTCCATCCAGCATTCCCCCAAGTCTCCCGATAAAAATGGTACCTCACTTGTGTGAGTAGGCCTAGTGCCCGCAACAGGAATTGCCCAAAAACACAATGTGGACACATCACATTTTCCCAAGGAAAACTTACCTGTTTTTTGCAAAGTGTCTAGCTGTGGATTTTGGCCTCTAGCTCAGCTGTCACCTAGGGAAACCTAGCAAGCCTATATATTTTTTTTAAACTAGACATCTAGGGGAATTCAGAATAGGGTGACTTGTGGGGCTCTCACCAGGTTCTGTTACCCAGAATCCTTTACAAACCTCAAAGTTTTGTCACATTTGAGTGATGGAAAGTTCTGGAATCTGAGAGAATATCCTTCTACCCAGCATTCCCCTAAGTCTCCCGATAAAAATTGTACCTTACTTGTGTTGGTAGCCCAAGTGCCGGCGACAGGAAACGCTCCATAATGCAACATGGAAACATCACATTTTTACATTGAAAACGGACGTGTTTTTTGGAAAGTGCCTAGCTGTGGATTTAGGTGTCTAACTCACCGGTACCTAGGAACATCTACCAAACCTGTGCATTTTTTTAAACTAGACACCTAGGGGAACCCAGGATGGGGTAACTTGTGCGCGATTTCACCAGGTTCTGTTACCCAGAATCCTTTGCAAACCTCAACATTTGGCAAAAAAAACATTTTTTCCACACATTTTGGTGATAGAAAGTTTGGAATCTGAGAGGAGCCACAATTTATTTTTCCACCTAGCATTCCTGCAAGTCTCCAAATAAAAATGATACCTCACTTGTGTGGGTGGGCCTAGTGCCCATGTCAGGAATGGATCACACAACGGTCAATGTTAGTCCTTACATGATATAATATATCTATCTATCTATCTATCTATCTATCTATCTATCTATCTATCTATCTATCTATCTATCTATCTATCTATCTATCTATATCCTGGTTCAGGCACTAAGTACAGGCACTCAAGTTGGATAGCATTTTTATCAGGATAGGTAGGGAAACACTGGGTGTTAGGACTTTTGTGGCTCCCAGCATATTCTTGTACTTTGTGTGACAGAAATGCAAGATACAATAACGTTTTTATTCAACATTTCACCTTTGTAGGGTATTCTGGGTAAGAAAACACAAGTCACACTTCAGTGAACCCCCCGTGTGTCTAGTTTCCAGAAATGTCTGGGTTTGGTAGGTTTCCCTATATGGCAGTTGAGCCCGGGACCAATAATACAGGTGTCTGCCTTACAAAACCACGTTGTTTTGTGATAGATAATTTTGATGTCTCCACAATACGATTCCGGCACTAAGTACAGCCACTCAAGTTGGATAGCGTTTTTATCAGGATAGGTAGGGAAACACTGGGTGGTAGGAATCTTGTGGCTCCCAGCCTATTCCTTTACTTTGTGTGATAGAAATGCAAGAAGCAATAGAGTTTTTATTCAACATTTCACCTTTGTAAGGTATTCTGGGTAAGAAAACACAAGTCCACACAAGTCACACTTCAGTGAACCCCCCGGGTGTCTAGTTTCCAGAAATGTCTGGGTTTGGTAGGTTTCCCTATATGGCAGTCGAGCCCGGGACCAAAAACGCAGGTGCCTGCCTTACAAAACCACATTGTTTTGTGATATATAATTTTGATGTCTCTACAATACGATATGGGCGGTGGAATTTGGGGCTGAACTAAATTAGGGAGCTCCCAAGAGAGCACTCTCTCTGTACTTGCCACCACATGCTCTTGCTCTCTGGGTTGGGCTAACCCGCTACTGTCCGCTGCACAGACTGCTTGCAAACGGACAGCAGGACTGTCCTCATCACCTACCTCAGAATCCCTTGAAGAGTTGTCAGAAAAATCACTCCCAGAGTCTGCGCCATTATCCTATCCCTCAGATTCTGTCTCAGTATACGCTGTCTCATTCTCTGATCCTACATCAGATCTGCTCTCTACAACCCGAGTTAGGGCTTGAGCAGCAGTCATCCAACGGAGACACGATCTCTGTTACTGGTTAAACTCTCGCTCTAAAACATTAGCATACATAGACAGTCACAAAATTGCTGGTGGGTGTGTGTGTGTGATGCCTGCAATAGTAAAGGTCAGTCACCTTAACTTTGCGTCTTCCCTCAATCAGCATGTTCTCTCAAGACACTCAAAAAAACAAAAAAGACACTATTAATTCACCTCGTTACATACTAATCGGCACAGTCATTAGCCCCTGGCGCCGAGACCAACAATCATTATTGGTGCTCTCACTCTCTTGACCTCCTCCTTGGATTCCCTCACTATCACCCAGCAAAAGTGCCCTTCATCCTTTGTAGCAGAAACATAATCACAAGTTACTTGACTTTTTTATTGCTGTCTAAAAGCTACAGTTGAAGTATGTGCATTGCTTTGAAGACGCAAGCTGCAACTTTAAGAGAACTGGTGGCGAATATATATATATATATATACATATATATACACACACACATATATATGTGTGTGTAAAGAGATCAGTTTTATATGTGGGTCGCAGCCCCCAGGAAACCACATTGCATTGACAAAAGGGATTTATTTTTATTTATTTTTCTCTCTCTCTCTCTCTATATATATATATATATATATATATATATATATATATATATATATTAATATTATTTTAATAGCTGTATGGTTTCCCTGGGGTCCAAACGCTTCTGCCACACAACATCAGGCCTCTTCCACTGGTAATGACTCTTCAGGTCCTTCAACATCTGTGGCTGCCAGTGGAATGGAGGCGCTGCCAGGGGAAGGGCATGCCTCAGACACCCCACTCTCTGTAGCAGAGGAACCGCCATGCAAACGTGAACGTCCACCCAGATATCCAGGAGGAGAAGATGCCATGATCAAACCCACTGCCAGGAAGTGATCTTCTCCTGATTGTTAATCCTTGTGTGCCACAGATACACTCTGTTCTGAAACCTAACTCCATTTTCCTATGGTGCAAGGACAGTGTACTTGTGTTCCCAAATGGTGTAGCAGCTACCCTGATGATTTCATCCACCATAACTGAACCAATCACTGTTTAGTTTCTGTTATTCCAGTTTCAATTCATCCATATTGTATTGCACTCCTCAATAAATACCACTTCAACACAGGTACTGTGTAAGTGTCATGTATCAACCATGTAGAACTGACATGCATGACAACTCTTGTACTAATGTGTCCCTCTGTATTGTACAACCTTAATTATGGACATCACACGTGTACAGTATCACCAGGAGACCCATTATATTGGGACTGTAACATACACATATGCCAAAACAGCAGTATTGGATATCTCCACACATTATCTGATGGTTGCAAATCAAAAAATGAGAGAAGTACTGCTGGTGACTTCAGAATGTCAGCTTAGGTGTCATACACTACTACCCCACAGGATACTGTAGTTAGAACCATGTCAGTCTTTCCTCAAGCCAGGAGGCATACAGATTGGACCTTTGTATCATCCTCTGAAGCCTTATCACATACAAATACTGTTAGACCTGACAGTTTTATGGTCATCATCCCCCATCATTTTGCCTGCCTCCCTACATTTCTCTGTTTCTGCTGGTTTTAGGGCTTTGCACACTTTTCCACTGCTAGCCAGTGCTAAAATGCATATGCTCTCTTCCTTAAACATGGTAACACTGCTTCATTCCCAACTGACATATCTGATTTACTTGTAAGTCCCTAGTAAAGTGCACTACATGTGCACAGGGCCTGTAAATTAAATGCTACTAATGGGCCTTCAGCACTGATTATGCCACCCACAGAAGTAGCGCCTTAACCAGATCTTAGGCCTGCCATTGCAAGGCCTGTGTGTGCAGTTTCACTGCCACTTTGACTTGGCATTTGAAAGTACTTGCTAAGCCTTAAAATACCCCTTTTCTGCATATAAGTCACCCCTAAGTTAGGCCTAAGGTAACCCATAGGGCGGGTGCTATGTAGGTAAAAGGCACAACATGTATCTATGTGTTTTATATTTCATGGTACTGTGAGGCCTGCTCCTTTCATAGGATAGCATTAGGACTGCCCCCACACAACATAGATTGCAGCACCTAAAACAATAATGATGTGAGAAATGTTTATAGAGACATACCATTGTATTGATAATAATGTGGGATGGTCATATGTGTCTAATCAATACCAGATACTGATAATGCACATTGTATGGGGGTCTCCATTTCACACATGGGATGGCTGCAGATGGTAAATTGTGAATGTGTTTGGACAGAGGAAAAGAATGTTTGCCTACTTGCTGTGACTGAAGTGTACTGACCACTTGTGTTGGGATGGTGCATGTGGACATAACTATCTCATTTTGTCTGTGTCATCCATGCAGGTCAACGCCCATCAAAAGAAGGGAATTTGGTGTGCCATCACCAAGCAAGTGTGGACCCTGGGAGTCCACAGCTGGTAGAGCACGCACTGTAGGAAGAGGTAGGAGGACCTGAGATGTTGGGCCTGGAAGACTGCAGAGGCCCAGCTCTGAATGTCCTCTCAATGAGGAAGGGGTGCCTGTCAGACCTTAACCCCCCCACCCCCAATGGCCTGCATTTTGGTGGTGGCCTACACTGAGCTGGATGGGCATTTGAGGGCAGCACAGCAACCCAAAGGGGGTACATACTGCTTCACACAAGTACATCCCTCTTCCAGTTCAGTTTATTATGTGTAATTAATTAAGCTGTGACAATGTGGTAAGTGCTAAGGCCAAACGGTCCCCTAAGTACACCTAGGTGTACAGGTTATAGCATGTATATACATGTGTAGACATTTTTTGTGTATATGGATCTAAAACTGACCAATGTTAACCATATTGTATTGAAGCATGTGGTGATGAATGTGTGACTGTGCCAAATGTGTACCACTAAACTGCTCTATATGTGACCTGCTGACTCATCCTTTCCACCTACTGATCAATACTCCAGATATGCTGTTGGTAAGATGTCCAGGTCTTTGGTCTCTGCCCAGTCCTATTCCAATGGATCTAGCTCTATGTGCAACATAGGGTCAGACAGGTGAGAAACAGGCCACTCATTCAAGAGATGTGAACTAGATGTTAAGTTCATGTGAGGGTATGATCACAATCTGAAACTTCACATGGCATACTTTCTACACCTACTCAGAGGTTTGTGGAGGTGTCCCCATTGTTAAGTGTGGACTGTACATTGGATATTGTCATGTATAGTCAGGGTGGACATCCTACATATGTAAAATATGGTGGTATTTCTACATTCCTAGTGAAAAAAATGTAATTGAAATGCTGGTTCAGACTATTTATACCATGTACATAGCATTGTGAAGTTAAGTGGCTAACCTGCTCTTCCCTTAGCTAATGTATTGAGGGCATGCTACATAGGGCAGGACATCTAATGTGGTATGATATACCCTGTTTTTTGCCAATGTCATGTGTATATTGGCAATTCCTGTAATTTTCAGGATTTGGGATCCTTACTTTAGCTCTTCTGTATCTGTTTAGAAGGATGTTGGTATGGCTAAGCTCAATTTACACTGACTTCATTTAGTTGTTGGTTTTGTTGTTGACATTCACCTGTTGGTGGAATTGCATATCTTATCAGTCAATGTGCTGGACTCTAGGTGTATGTCTCAATTCCGGTCACTTAAGGAGTTGTCTAGCTCAGTGTAACTTTACTCCAAAAATGTAAAGTTAATCATGTCTGAAGTTCTGATAGTGATGTTGGCATTTTGAAAATGTTGATTTAAGGTTGATAATCATCAGGATTACTAGAACTGTATGTGCCCTTGATGTACATGACACGTGTCCAAGGTATAGAAGGTGTTAGTATGGTCCCTGGGGTTGTCTGTGGGTAATTTATGTGTGCTGAGTAGGCCACTATTGCTGTACAAGGTGTTGTTTACTATGTGAGAATGATTAAGCTGAGTAGGTCTACAAAGTATGTATTAACCTTTGGAAAAATACTATTGACGCACGTGTCGTTGAAATGGTTTCAAAATCAATTATACTCTAACTTTGGATATGCCAAATGGAGTAGGTGCATGTGCGGTTCTTCACATTGTGAATGTTAGGGACAAATTTATAAGTTATGAATGTGATTGCTAAGCAACATGCTGTTTTTGGAATGTGATGAGCTGCTTTCGTAGCACAATGACATCTGGTAATTGTCTGAGCAAGCATCAATTTGGAGTATGTATGAATGTGATAGCAAAGACGAGACTGATTCCCATTAATGGATTGTTTACAATATTTCTCAGTATTGGGACACACTTTTAATGTTGACAAATCTTGTGCAGGTCTAGAATGTGTTATAGCTGTACTGATGGGATGGTGACGTAGTGGCCAGTTAGTTGGCTTATGTTGTGTGGGACATTGATGTCAAACAAGGTTGTGGAAAGTATGTTCTTGTGTCATGATGTTGGCTCTAAATGGTTCCTACCAGGGAATGTTTTACACATAGATGTGATGTTACTGTTGTGTATGGCGTAATGTATGTGTATGTAAGAATGTGATGACCCTACCTCTCTCTCTGTTTCTCAGCATCAGTATCGGCAGGTGAATAAGACATGGCACAGTCGAGTGGAGCCACGGGGCCAGAAGTCATAATACCACCAACAATGGGGGACCCAGTGGCCAGGAGGACGAAGGGGGTGCCATGGGGAGACAAGATCCAGTTCTTCATCTTTGGAATCTGGGGACATGGGAGAGACAGGATCCAGTTCTTCATCTTCGGAATCCTCCTCCAGTGGACACTCCTAGCAGTAACGGACCCATCTGGGACCACCCCCAGCACATCTAAGTCCGCTCCTTACTACCACTGTACTCCCTGTAGCTCCCCACCCAGTTGGCCGTGCCCGCTCACCCGAGGGTGGGCATCTCCTTTGCCTCAGGCACCTCTGCCCATCAGCCCTGCTTCCCTCCGCAAGGAGGCTATTGACCTCCTGAGGTCGATCTCTGTGGGTCAGTTGACCACCGTGAATGCCATCCAAGGACTGGCAACTCAATTCAAACAGAGTAAAGCATTCCTGGAGGGTATTCACGGTGCACTGCCTGGCCTACAGAGATCCTTTCAGGCTCTGGCCTCCACACTGACGGTAGCTAGTCACCCATTGTCTACTGTCCCCCCCTCCACCTTCCTCTTCCCAAGCCCAAACTCCCTTCCCCAACCCAGCCAACGAACACAGACATGCATACATCCTCCTCAACATCCAAGGGTAGCTCAGACAAACATAGGCACTAAAAGACACACCACCAGCATGCACACAAGTAAAATACAGATGCAGACACAGCAACAATCACTGCCTACCCTGACACCACATCTAACACTCCTGCAGACACTAGACCAACTTTCACAGATCCAGCCACTACACCTATCCTACCCTCAGTCAGCACAATAGCACACCTTCAGACATCCACCCCAGTCACCATACTCACAGACACCTCAACCACTGACACTCCTACATCCAGCACATCCACCATACCTGCAGTCAACACCCCAATAGACAGTCACCCACCCACCACGGCATCCCCCAGCATCTTCACCCCACCTTAGTCCTGTAAACAGACATGCCCTCACTCACCCACCCAACAGACACCCACAAGTATACCTCCCACAAACATGCACCCATGACACCTAGACATACACCCCAGACAACCATTCTCTCACCCTCCACACCCAATCACCATTCTGATGACCATCCCTGTGTGCCAGAAAAGGTGTTCCTTTCATGTTTTGACCTTTTTCCTACTCTCCCCCCCCATGAGACCCCTAACTGATCTGTTTCCCTCCTCAGGCCCATCCCTTCCACCTCGAGGCCTCCCCTACCCCCTGCAAAAACTCATGCCCCTCCCCTGCAAAGACGTCTACCCCTCCTAAGAGCTGATCACTCCCCTAAATGTGGCTCTAAACCCCTATTCCCAAGCCCAATCCCAAAGAACCCCGTCCAAAGGCTAGGATCAACCCTCCCCACCCCTGATAATCCCTGAGATGCCTACCTGCCCCCTTGATGCCCCTACCTGTGGAGGTGATACGGCAGTCAGGAGTCAAGTTAGAGGCACACAGATGTGCATTGTGTGCATGTTGCACATTTTCAAATTGGACAGACCTATGGCCTTGGACATTTCGTTCCTATTTATATTAGTTAAAAGATAATTAGACCAACCAGTTGTTGGTTTCGATGTTACTTATTTGTTCTGCATTTCTTTTCTTTTCTCAGTACGGATTTGTTCATGGCTGGCATTGTTGGTGTGTGAGTATTTGAGTGTAATTGGTGCTTGAGTTACAGGCTTTGTCTGGGAAGCATGCGAGGTTGTGTGATGGGCATGTGTTTGTTGGGGACATGTTGTCATGGTATTGGTTGGTGTTTGTGTTGACATGTGTTTGTTGCAGTGTTGTGTGGCTTTGTGTGCTTTGACTGTGTGCATGTTTGGTGCATGGTATGTCAGATACGATGTGCTGTATCTTAGCTGTGTATGTCAATTCCAGCATTGTAGAGTTGTGTGTGTGTTCTTTTCCTGTTGGTGGGACGTTGTGTAGTATGTGTGATTTGTCACTGGGTAGTGTCTATTGAGGGTGCGTGTCAATGCACTGATGGTATTGCGGTTGTGGTGGTGCGTGGTGTTGTGTGTAATTGTGTGACTCGGCCAGTGCTGTGGTTCCAGGAGTTTGTGTGTGCTTTGGATATGTATGTGTGTGTGTGTGTGTGTGTTTGCGTGTGATGGCCATTGTGTGTGTACTGTGTATGTGTGACTGTGTATGTGGCTGTCTGCGAGTGTGCGTGTCAGTTTACGTGTGTGTGTGTGTGTGTCGCCCTTAGCCCCTGTTCCCGATGGTATGTTGTTTGAAGCTACTGACTTTGGCAATATACAACAGCTACAGGTAGGTGTGTGTATGTACGGTTGCTGTTATCGACTTTGGCATTGATTCCAGAGTCTCTAGCCGAGTAGGAGCACCAGGATGACATGTAGTTTGGGTTCCATGGTGGCTTTGGATGAGTATGGCTTCCTGACAGTGAGTGTCTCCTTTTATGCAGTTCTTTCTGCCTAGGTTTCCGTGGTAGTGTGAGCCTGGCAGAAACCTTGGGGGTGAGCAACCTCGTAATCTGTCCGGTGGAAGCATGGTCTCTGCCAGCCTGCGGGTGGCTACTGTCGTTTGTGGCACCCAGATCGCTGTGACGATTCCAGCAGTGCTTGGCTGTATTCTGTTTTGAATACCATCATAATCTTAATTTGGTGGTCTTCTCCACCAGCCTGTTGGTGATACGACTGCCACCACCAATATGGAGGTCTTGAGACTATCAAACTCGTAATGAGGCCCTATATTTCAACAAAAGGACTGCAAAATAACAGTTGTTCAAATTCTGTAGTTCTTGTGCATTGTAGTATAATTTATCATGATTGTGCTCTGCACAGTAAATATTTATTGTGAAGGGCAAATAATTACCTGTAGTGGCATAATGGTATATTTCTGGGAATTTAGCGTTATGAGTGTGAGGTGAAACTGCCTGAAATTGCATAAAATTAGTTATGTGATTTGTTTTTCACCCAGGCCTAGGCAGGCTGGGTGACTTTTCTATTTTGGAAAATAAATCCAAATGTAAGTGTTTCAACAGATCACCAAGAAAACTGGCAAGCAGTGACATTTGAGTTGCAAACCCAGTTTGTCTGCCAAGCAGAGAGATTTGAGAGCTCTGTAAAGAGGGGAAGAATAATTCATAACTATCAAATGTGGATGCTGACAAAATCCTAAGAATTGTTGCTGAGGGTACTAAATATGTCACAGCTTAAGTTCATTCAAGATGGGTGAGTCAAGGTTTTACCTTCAGTCTGTGTCACATTTGAGGTTTTCCAAATCCACTAGAGGATGAAGGCTTGAAACTGTAGCCATGCAGGACTCCACAAGGCCAAATACTTTCACCAAAAAGTTCTGATTAACTAGTTCTTAGCACTGCAAAAGCTCTGATTTAGACAAACAAGTATTTTTGTCTCTCTATGATTTGCCTTCTTCAAACAGGCCTCAGTCCCTTTGCTTTGGTCCTCCAGAGGAAGAAATGCTCTACTTTTATGTAACTACCACTCGGACAGTCCTAGGTCCTTACGGCAGACTTCTAGACAAGATATTTCTCTGTAGCTATGATTCCTGCAAGTTCCAATTCTTAGGAGTCAGTGTGGCCCTCTTGAAGTCAGATGTATTTCTGCTTATTTTAACCCTCAAGCAGGCAAACTGGAGGACAGCTACATGATCTTTAGGAGCAGTTTTGGTCAAAGAGAGTGAGCTGGTGTCAAAAGTGCTTCGTTCGTCTTTCTTCCAGCAAGGTCTTCAGGTGTAGTCTTCCCAGGTCCAGGAAAGTTCTGGGGAGTGGGTGGTGCATTGTCAGTATTACCCTGAGCAGCACTAGTCAGTGACTGAAGATATTTCCCACCACGTCCTGTCTACTTTCCTACTCTATATTCATTTTTTCTAGCATTTTCTTTTCACTTTACTGTGAAAATGTTCAAAAGCTCCAACTTTGAAATGGATAACCCCTTCTTGCACCAAAAGAGAATTCTGTTCTCCCTAAACTACTTCTCTTTTAAGATGAGGACTCCTCCCCTGTCGGGGTCAAGAACTGTTCTTCACTCTGCTTCAATTATTGTACCTTAAGATTTTAAGAGTACCTTAGGCATGAATAGGAACAGATCCTGTCATTTGGTACCTCAAGTTCAAAATTTATAGGGAGCTATTCACTAACAGAATCTTGTGGTAAGTTTAGTAATACCAGTAGTAGTACTGCTAAAGTACTAAACAATGCTATTTACAAACTCACCAAACCCATGACTGTAACTCTCCACCTCCATCTCTCCTATATTTTAAATGGGGAGATCCTCACATATGTAAATTGACTAATTAGTAGTAAATGTGGGTGGGACTAGAGGGACTGGCAGGAAAAAGATACATACTCTCTCTTGCTCTCCCTACCTCCATTATACTCTATGAGAAGGTGTTGCAGTATCAGTGGATGGTCATGTATTGTGGTGGACTTACAACTGTCTTTTTTGGCAGTAGTAACTTACACAAAAAGTTTGGCTGCACTCCCTTTTTCAAGTGGTGAAAACATGTAAATGCACACTTTTGAGTACATTTATAATCAATGTTTGTTGCTAGCCAAAAGTAGTACATTTACTACATGTGTAAATTATTAACAAGTTTAAGTTACCTTTGTGAACAGCCCCAATAGTTTTAAGGTTGTCCTTTGCTCCTAGATGGGTAATCATAGTTGTGTGGCCTAACTAAGGGCAAGACCCCTGCCTTCCCCGGCTCAATGTCCAAATTGGAGATCAGGGTCAGTAAGGAATGTGCTTTGAACATATGGAGATCAGATGAGTTGTAAAATTGGTTCTAAGCTTGTTTTGGCTCAGGTAGCACAAATTACACTAGCAAGTAAATGTTAGTAACAATATGATTTCACCATTAAATTTGATTTTGAAAACTGAGTGGAAACAATTTGAGTCATTTCTTAGAGTTTCCCAAGATGATATATATACATTTAAAAACAGAATTAGACCTTAAACTGTTCCTGGTGACTGTAGCTTAAACCTACATAGTTAACACCATGTGTGGACATTCATTCACTATACGGACACACTAGACCATTTTTTGCCAATCTTTATGCTAAGCATCCAGACCTGTGGACTTTCAATGCACACTTTAAGGGTGACTTATTAATATACTAATATATTCATTGAATTTCCTACATGGAAAGGTAATCTTACCATTCCTCATGTCACTGCAGTTCTACTAAACTGGAACTCAGCAGGAGCACAGCTGTCCTCCTGGCAGCCATGAAAGGCTAGAAGAAATACACAGTGCATCACACATATGACATTTAACTCCTATGGCGATTAGTGCGTTTTCTGCCCTGTATACTTTGACCCTAATGTTAAAGTTAAATAGGCTAAAAAAGAAAGGGAATCCAGTGTTCAGTATCATTTAAGGGGGAAGCACAGGTGCTACATTACTGTTTAACAGTGGCATAACACACAGTGTCATTCTACAGTCAGAAAAAAACAGGCACAAAAACAGTAGGGAAATGACAATAAAAATTATGTCTTCCCTTCCATGATCATAAAGGGCGAACAGACATCATTCCAAAAATGCAATCACAGAAGGTGGTTCATTTCATATAAAATGTATGCAAACTGCTTTAAATTGTACACTTTCAAAGAATAGCCAGTAGGTGACCCCTCTAGATTAATTACTTCCTCCCCTACAAGCACGTGTTAGGGATATTAAAATAATTTTTTATTCTACTACTCTCTTACTGCCTTTGAATTACACAACAGTTGACAGCATAACAATATGCTGACTCAGGCGGTCATTATGAACACGGTGGTAAACACCGCTGACCGTTGTGGCAACAGTGAACAGAACACCGCCAATGGTGGTCAACAGAAACCCTCCATATAATGAACCAAAAATCAGATTCCGACAAAAATGACCAGTCCACCAGTCTCCGCCAGGACCCTGTCGGTGGAAATGCTTGACCTCCCACCCTGCCACCGTCGAGCAGACCCACATCCCGCCCTCCAAATAATGATGCACAAATCACCTTGGTGGTCAGTGGAAGCCAAATTACCGTTGGCGGTGCAGACCGCCACGGGCGGCAAGTGGACCCAACAGTAAGAAGTGCACACATTGGATAAGTTAGAAACCCACACACCTGACACATCTACAACACCATAAAAACACTCACAGACACACCCCACAATCCTTTGCAACAAAAGTAGGCCAATGAAGACCGAGACCACCAGAAGCAGACACCGAATGCCACAATCCACGAAACTCACACCCAACCACAGAAGAGCACCCTCACTGAGATTCCACCACAGACACCATTCACCACACTCACCATGTGACCCCCCAAACATCCACACTTCACAGAAAGGGAGCTAAGAACCATGGCGGACGAAATTCTGAAGGTGCAACACACACCGATCGCCAGGAAGCTATGGCAGACCATTTTCAACAGGGTCAATGCAGTGGAACACCATCCACACACCAGGGACGACATCCGCAAGAGATGGAACGACCTGAGGGGGAAAGTCAGGGCCATGGCATCCAGGCACCACATTGCAGTCCAGAAGACTGGGGGAGGACCTCCACCAACACCACCTGACTACACTGACTGGGAGGAAAAGGTACTGGCCATCCTGCACCCTGAGGGACCCACTGGAGGAATGGACTCGGGTAAGTCATCTACATTTACCCCACATCCATCACACCTGGAATGCATGCACCACCCCACCCCTCCAACACCCACCAGGACCAACACCCCACCCAGCCCACAGGCACTGAATCCACCACCCCTGCAAGCTCACAAACCCACTAACAGGCCAACATCCCTCCTCCTGTGCAAAGCCACCCACCCCTGCAAGGAAACACAATGGCCTATAACACCCACAATGCAGCTCCACATACAAAGCTAAAAGCAATGCTAACCCCACTAAAGCATCCTACATGGTCCGAAAGTGTGTAAGCTGCACAAACCCCCCAAGGCCTCTACACCCCATCCGTCCATGCAAATGTAACAGACATGTCCATTTCCCCAAACAGGCACCACCACCCATGCCACCCTGACGGACAGGACAAGGAGTGCCAGTGTCCCCCAGGGAGAGGGAGGCAGCCCACAGAACACTGGGGACGGAACCCTGGACACTGGCGATCACCCTGGCCCCTAACATAGTCCTGGGCTGTCACCATCCAGCAGCCCCACCCAGGATACCACTGACACCCTTACCACCCAGGCAAGAACATCAGCCCAGGGCAACCGTCCACACACCTGTGTATCCAGGCCACAGACTGGTGGAACACAGGTACAGAGGCCACAGTCACCCCTAACCAACAGGCAGGAAGACGATGGCCCCAGTACAAGTGGCACCGCCAGGCCAGTGCAGGGGACACAGGCACAGGGGGCTAGGCCCAGTGGGAGGGCATCACTGGCCCAGGGGGAGGCCACAGGATGGATGCTGCAGCCCAGGACGTGATCTCTGAGGTCATGGGCGCCTACCAGCATACCCATGACAGATTGGCTCAGATAGTATCCACCCTGAAGCAGAATCAGAGGATGCAGCAAGCACACCATCAAGATGCCATGGAGCAGTGGAAAATGCACAACGCCACAATGCCCAGCATAGCGGGTGCGCTGCTACAGCTTGTACAAACCCAGCCTGAGGCCCACACAAGACTGGAAGCCCCCACTACAGCACAGGAGACAGACCGGAAAATGAGAGCATCAGCAGCAGCTTCACACAAACTACCCTCTGAGGAAACACAGGGAACATCCATCTCATCCCCTATAGGCCAACAGGCACCCAAACGGACCCCCAGGCCAAGATATGGGACTGGAACACCTGCCAAGAACAATGCCCCCTCAAAGAAGTGACTCTGCAATATTCTGTCCACCAACTATCCCACACAATCAGCCGCCAAACAGTGCTAACAATAATTAGGAACTTATGTAAGCATTGATGGACCTACCAATACTTACAACAATGGTGCCACCATGTTGGCATTTAGGATAACCACCCTTGACCAACTGCCATCACTGTAATTTGCACAATTCAATTCCTGCACCAAATAAAACACATATCACACCTGTAACATTGTCCCCTGTCATAATGTGTGAACAAAGTGAAGTATGGATGCAACTGGTTGATAACTACTTTATTTGCGCCTTACATTTTGTTGTGCCTAAATATGTTTAGAAAAAGAAACTCAATTTCTATTCTTTCCTCTGCAGACAGTGGCATTAGTACATTCCAACCCCCCCCCCCCCAGATGACAAGGCACACTGACAGTATGATTCACAGACACCAATCTCAGCCCTTAGTCCCACATAGTTACTGGAAGTAGAGTTGTATCAATTGGGTCCTGGAATTTACATCTTCCCCTTCCTCAGTGTCACCATCACTCTCATCCCCTCTCTTAGTGTCGCAGTAAGCCTCAGCAAGGCCTACTAGTGCAAGGGGTTCACCCTTCTCTGCACAAAGTCCTCAGACCACATAGGAAGAAGTTGGCACAGAAACTGAAATAAAAGACAAAGTTTATTAAACCTCATGAGGTGGTACCACAGTTCAAACAGCACCCTTGGGTAATGTTTGAAGTAGCAAGCTGAACTAAGAGAGCATGGTCCTTTTATACCCACGCAGGGGCTAAAAGAAGGTGGTACAATTATAGAAGCAAGACTTATATACATATAAGGTCATATGGAAATGCACAGTCGACAGGTAGGAGGGGCTAACAGTTTTCAAGGACTAGTAGACACATTACTGTCGGTTACTACTTACTAACAGCTGCAGTCCTTACTGGGGATGTGCAAAGTGGGAGATGCTAAATATAACTTGTCACTAGACAGATTTTCAAGAGTAGTTAACCGGAAGGTAGGACAGAGCACATGGCGAGCATATGGCAGAGATAATGGCTGCCATGAAATCAAAAAGGATTCCGTGAAATGTTCACAATAGTTGCTAAATACAAGATGTCTTCTGCTAAAGCTTAATCTAATTGCTGCTAAATTACAACAGACAACCCTTTCTGCATTAGCTGAAGACATTCGTCTTTCTGGGATAATCTAAATATTCATCTTGTATATTTATGCTCATCATTTCAGCTATTTCCTTATCTAACATGTGTTGTGCTTTCATTTCTGTAATATTTCTTTTGGTAGGCATACAAGCAGTAATACACATGGAGCAGAACATTGGACCACACTGACTACAGATACCGCATGTGAAAAATATTGCAATCATTACACACAGGATAGTCAGTAGTTTCCAGCCCCAAGCGGAAACAAGAGCCCCAAACCATCCAGAAAAAGTCCAAGTACCAGTCTCTGTGTTAATTTCTGCAGCAATTTTATGCAATTTAGATATTGCATCATATACTGAAGGTGAGTGATCTGGAATGAAAACGCAACAACTACTACCGATGATGCGACATGCACCACCTCGATCAGCTAATATCACATCTAGTACCATACGATTTTGTAGCGCTGCAATCCTCGCAATTTGGAGCTCCTCAGTAATATTCCCAAGTGCCAGAGATGCCTGATTGGTAACAGCTTCCACAACCCTAGTCAATCGTTTCACTTTCCTACTGTTTAACGGAGCACCCACAAAGGAGAACAACCCTAAATTAAAATCAACTTATTGTTGCAGGCTAGTGTCCATTTGGTCTACCTCATTTGTACTTATTGTCCTTTTATATCTATTTTTAATGATGTCATTGAACAGTTTAAAATCTCGGTGATATGATGCAGGTGCCAAAAACACAGGGGGTAATAGAAAAGATACATAACACACACCTGACCACCCAACAGGTAGTTGGTAATATCCATAGTTACCACAAACAAAATATGTATTATGTGAAGCTGTAAAACTACTATTATTTACACCCTCAATAGTTAAAATCAAGGTACAATCACTTGTCCCCAATGGAATTCGCCCAGTGCTAGGTATACATAAATCTGCTTTAGTTTTTGTAACAGAAATCACAAATTGTTCTTTCTTGTCAGAGTCTCTTATATTTGTGAAGACATATGGGCCCTCATTCTGACCCTGGCTGTCGGCGGAGAGGCGGCGGTCGGACCGCGAACAGACCGGCGGTCAGAAAAATGGCATTCTGACCGCGGCGGTCACCGCCGCGATCGCCCGCCACTTCCCCACTCCGACCGCCACGGCGGTCATGACCGCCGGGCTGGAGTTTGCGCACTCCGGCCCGGCGGTCGTCCCAAGACCGCCAACGGTATCATGACCCTGCCTACCGCCGCGGTTTCTTGCGGTCGGGAACCGCCATGCGAACCATGGCGGTAAGCACTATCGGGGCCAGGGAATTCCTTCCCTGGCACTGATAGGGGTCTCCCCCACCCCCCACTACCCACCCGAGTCCTCCCCCCACACCCTCCACCCCCCTGCCACTCCCCAGAGGTGGTACGAACCCCCTCCCCACCCCCACCCCGACATGCACATACATGCACCCCGACATGCACACACCCCCAACATGCACATATACACACCCCCTACACACACATACACAACGGGGACACATACCCGCACACATACATGCAGACATGCGCACCTGCCGAACAGCACACATTACCCATAGACACAGCAGCACCCCCCGCCCGCATACACGCACTCACACACCCCCTCTACACACTCACACGCACACCCCCATGCACGCCCACATCACACAACACCCCCCTCCCCCTCCCCTCACGGACGGTCAACTTACCTTGTGCGTTGGTCCTCCGGGAGGCGACGGGAGCCATGGGGAGGTGACCGCCAACAGAACACCGCCAACAGAAGACCGCCACACAGATATGTGGGTCGTAATTCTGTGGGCGGTGTTCTGCTGGCGTGGCGGTGGAGGTTGACCAGTCTCCACTTTTCCGCCGACCGCCAGTGTGGCTGCTGGCGGTTTCCCGGCGGAACGCTCCCAGCGGTCGGAATGCGCACAGCGGCATACCGCCGCGGTCGGCGGTCTTCACCGCGGCGGTAACTCGGCGGTCTCGCGAAAAGACCGCCAAGGTCAGAATGAGGGCCATGGTATTGAAACGTTGTCCGGTTGATATTCTTCCCATTCCCATTTAGTTCATTTGGCTTGGGGATACCCATCTTTGTCTTGGTAGCATACTTTATTAAGGTGAAAAAGAAGTCCGCCCTCTGTACGTTTTCCAGATGCAAACAAAAGCGTATACCAAGCTTGACAAGAACCATTGTGTGAAAAAGGAAGAGGAATGAAAGGTGTTCCTCCTTTCTTTTGATGCGCAGGTATCATTCCACATACCCAACAGTTAGTAGTATTTGTACCATTATGAGTATGATGCAACATCTGAATGAAAGTATTATTGAAGTACGATTGGCATTGCTTCTGCTCCTGATAGAGATGCGTAAAGTAATAGTGATCCTCTGGTACTGGAGTAGTGGCAACAAAAAACTCACGAGCAGGAGCCATCTTTTCAACAAACCAGGTGATTATTGCCATAACCACCAAAACAACAACAAACCCCATAGTACTAATGATCACTTTGTTATTCATTTCAGCAACAGTGATAATCGACCCTTTCAGAAATTAATTAAAAACAATCGTTGGAGCTCTTATCCCTGGGCAGCTGCTGATTTCTTCACCACGGACCAAGATGGGTGTCACTACTCTAATGCATGAATGATCCCCCCCCCTTGCCACATTGGCTCTCCGTTTCACTAACCCAGGGCTGTAGCTCAACCAGTTTTTTTCAGCACTACATATTCTTTCCTCAGTCTCAAATTATATTGCGATACTCCAGAAATTGTATGGTCCGGGAAGAACTCCGCAGATTTGTCAGGTGATATAGCACGGCCTTTCTCCGTAGTCAAAATCTCTCAATGATCGGTCAGCACAGCAGGTTCCACCAAGGTAGGTAGCACTCTATTGCAGTGAGTACTATGGACCCAATTCTTTTGGTTCGTCACTCGAACTGCTGTCCTTGTCGCAAGGAGCACCTGCTCTGGGCCTTGCCACCTTGGTTCCAAGCTTCTTGGTCTTTCAAAGGACTTAATCATCACCTGGTCACCAGGTCGGAGTTCATGGCCTTCACCTGTAGATCTGTCAGGAAGTGCTTCTCGAACCTGTTGATGAATAGAAACCAAATTGTCGGTTAACTGTGCCAAATAATCATTCATCAGGACACACGGAACATCATATACAGAATTTGGCTTAGGAACTCCCCAAATGTTCATTGGCCTTCTAAGTACTATTTCATAGGGGGTAAGGCCTGTTTGAGAGTGTGGCACTGACCTAATCGACAATAATGGCAACGGTAATGCATCCGGCCAAGTTAAAGATGTGGAAGCCTGTATCTTCTCTAACTTCATCTTCAAAGTAGCATTATACCTTTCCACCAACCCTGCTGATTGTGGGTGGAAAACCGCGTGGAACTTCTGCTTGATCCCTAATCCTTTCAGGACATACTTAATAACTTCCCCAACAAAATGAGGTCCGTTATCATTCCATAAAAGTCTGCAAACAC
Source organism: Pleurodeles waltl (assembly GCF_031143425.1). NCBI lineage: Eukaryota > Metazoa > Chordata > Amphibia > Caudata > Salamandridae > Pleurodeles > Pleurodeles waltl. The sequence goes on from NC_090443.1 coordinate 597,445,879, forward strand.
CAAACCTAGGGAAAAATTATTTCAAAAGCACCTTTGCTGTGGTAATGGCAGTATTATCCTTTGTGGGGTACACCTCTTTCCATTTACTGAAGGCACATACCACCACCAAGACATACTTTAAATTGTTGCAGCATTCAAACTGAATACAATCCATTTGTACAACTTCGAAAGGTGCAGTTGATGTAGCAAACCCTCCCGCAGGAGTTCGTGTCCCTTTTCCAGGATTGTATTGTAAACAGATCAAACAAGACTGTACTATTCTCTTAGCTGTACTGGAAATTTCTGGATGCTCCCAAACTTGCGTAAGCAACTTCGTTATTGTTGAAGCTCCAACAAGTGCCAGCCCATGTGCCATCTGAACCATAGGTTGTACAAAAGCTATAGGCAATTTCCATTTATTCATCTTCTTATTCCGCCAACAGCCCTCATCATCCAATTCTCCTTCTTCAGACCATTGCTAATGTTCTTTCCCAGAAGAAGATTTCTGTATATCTAATACGTCTTGTCTAGCATTATGCCAACGTTCAGCTTGTGACTTCACTACATACATGGAAGTAGTACTTCGCTGCATCGTAGTCTCACGTGCTACGCAGTCCGCAAGGGCATTACCTTGCCCTATCTTATCAGTCACTTTCTTGTGTGCACTACATTTTATAATAGCTATTTTCTTCGGATTTGTCAATGCAGTCAAGAGGTTATGCACTAATTCTCCTTGCATTATCTACATCCCGTGGGATGTGAGAAAGCCTCTCTCCTTGCAAAGCAAACCAAAATCATGAGCCACTCCAAAAGCATAGCGGTTGTCTGTATAAATGTTCACACATAAGTCAGTACTAAGCTCTCATGCTCGTGTCAAAGCTATTAGTTCAGCTCCTTGAGCTGACTTCTGTGGTATACGAGCTGTCTCCACTACCGTGTGTATTGTCGTGATTGCATATGCAGCAGAGGTCGTACCGGCTGGCAACTTCAAACAAGACCCATCAACCCACAATTCCCCTTCTACATCTGGAAGGGGCGTATCTTGCAAATCAATATGACCCTTTGTCTGTTCTTCGGTAAGGAATATACAATCATGTGTTTCTTGTGACTGAGGCTGAGTCACCAGATATGGAAACAAAGTGGCTGGATTTAGTGTTGCACATCTCTTCAGTGTAATGTGAGGAGCCAGCAATGTCAATTCATATCCTGTCAGGCGAGCGCTAGTTAAATGTTGCGTCTTTGTTTGATTTAAAAGAGCATCAACTGCATGGGGTACTAACACCAACAGCTTATCTGACAAAACTATCCCTTTACTATTGTATTGACACAGCTGTTGCCACAACTGAATGAAAACACCCAGGCAATGCTCGAGCAACAGGATCAAGTACTGCTGAAAAATATGCACAGGGACGCTGCTTATTGCCATGTGTCTGTACTAAAACTGACAATGCACATCCATCTTTCTCATATACGTAAAGTTCAAAAGGCTTCGTGTAATCTGGAGTACCTAACACTGGTGCTGAACAAAGGGCTTGTCGTAGCTGCTGGAAAGCAATCTCACATTCATCTGTCCATGGGAGGGGCATTGGAGTATCTTTAGTCAAAAGTGCTAGCAAGGGTTTGGCAATGTGTGAAAACCCTAATATCCATTGCCTACAAAAAGTAGTAAGACCAAAGAATGCACGAACATCTTTCTGAGTAGAGGGTACTGGTGTGTCTAAAATTGCTTGAATTCGATCTGATGTAAGTGCACGGCCCTCCTTAGACCAAAGGTAACCTATTTAGGTCACCTTTTGTCTAACAATATTGCAATTTTTTTCGTGACACTTCATGATGGTGTGAAGCAAGAAAAGAAAGAAAGGACAAAGTGCACTTTTCACATTGCTCAGGGGTATCAGCTGGCAACAAAATATCAGACATATTGTATGAGACCCCCACATTCAGGCAAAACAAAAAAATCAAGGGCCATATTTATACTCCGTCTGCGCCGATTGTGCGACAAAAATTTCGACGCACAATCAGCGCAAACATTGCCCTGTATTTAAACTTTGACGCCCGAGCCCGCGGATGACAAAATTCCACTGTGTGCGTAATTTTTTGGATGCGGCAACCCGCCTTGCGTTAATTATATGCAAGGTAGGTGTTCCCGTCCAAAAAAGGCTTAAATGGCCGTGCGTCGTATTTATGCTTTCGGGCAAAAATGACGCACGGCCAGGAGGTGGAGCCAGAAAATGACGCACAGCCTGATTTGCATCACAAATTAACGCCTGGTCAGGGCAGGGATTAAAATGGGGCAAACACACCTGTATTTAATCAGAACACACAGAACAAACAGCAGAGCAGCAACAGGGAGCCATGGAGGTGATACTAATCCAGCGTGCACGCAGATGCAGCAAAAACAGCAGCTACAACAACACCAGCAGTGACCCCAAAGGCAGCGCAGAAGGCAGGAGAGGATATTCCACCCAAGAACCACCCTTCAGGGCCTCAGGGAACACTACATCATCCAGAGGTACCGGTTGAACTGGCAGGCCATTCAGCAGCTGCTGCGCAACATTGAACAGCAGTTGGCCCCCACTTTGGTGACACCCCGCACCATCCCAACAGAAACAAAGCTGCTTGCCGTACATCATATGCTGGCAAGTGGCTCTTTCCAAACAACTGGTGCCCTGGTTGGCGGAATATCACAACCATCATTCTCCGCCTTTTTGCACAAAGTACTGGATTCCATCATTCGACTGACACCCCGCCACATCTGCTTCCCTAACACACTGCAGAAGCATCAGAAAACAAAACAGGGATTCTACCTCATCAGTGGCTTCCCACACGTCCTTGGTGCAATCGACTGCACACATGTACGCCTTGTGCCACTTGCTGCAACTAAACACCTCTACCGCAACAGGAAGCACACACATTCCACCAACGTGCAGGCCATAGTCGATCACCAGGGATTCATCACCAACATCGTGGCTAAATATCCTGGGAGTGTACATGACTCATACATCTTCCATCACTGCACCATCAATGAACACTTCCAGGATGGACGGTATGGCAATGGACTACTTGTTGGTAAGTACAAAAACCTACTTATATACACACTGCACAGCAACCCTCTAGGACACACAACACATACACCACAACAGCAACATGTGAACAGGAACACACTGAGGGTCGTGACATCGCTAGTCATGTTTCTAAAGTCACCATTAAACCTGTCACACATCGGAAATTACTGTACAGCCTAATGTTAAGACATCAATGAGTGGGGTTGCCTAAATGTCACCTTGCAAATTGTAAGTGTCCCAATGACCTTTTAATTAATCCATTGCATAAGTTTAAAGGTATGGGATGTCCAGAGTACATTGATATGAACGTGTTAACAACACTGTCAATTTTAACTGTGCATGGAAGTATCATCTCACCCTCAGTAAAGACACACGGACACCTGTATCACAAGTCACAATGCTAGGGAGGGCACACTGTACTGCAAATCCCAAAACATACTGCTGACAAACGGTTAGCAGACAAACACTCGTTCTTCCAAGGAAACAACACAATGCAGATGGTACATCCTACAAGCATAGGATGCCACATTAGTACACAAAAGAGTCACAGACAACACAAGACAACTACTGCCATTAAAGGTCTTTTCAATAGTGCCATCTACATCAATATGATCCCAATCATTTTCTCTTGCAGCTGATCAGGGGTATGGCATCCAACCATGGATCATGACACCATTTGGCAACCCAAGTACTGATGCAGAGCGTGCCTACAACGACGCTCATAGGAGGACACGCAGCATTGTCGAGCGGACCTTTGGCATCCTCAAGTTAAGGTTCCGCTGCCTCAACATCACTGGTGGTAGCCTCCTATATTCCCCGGAGATGGTCTGTGGGATCATCCTCACATTTGCAATATTGCACAACGTTTGTATAAAAATAAACATTCCCCTCCTGGAACCAGAGCCACACATGCCTGAAGAGGAGGATGCTGGCCTGCAATAGGAGGGGGAACTACAGAACACGGCCGCTGGTATACGCAGGCGGCAACAGATCGTAGATAATTTCTTTTGAATATGATCACCTTCACCACTTTAGTTAACAAATTTAAATAAACACCTATTCTAATCACCATATCATGGTCTGGTTATTTCATTTTGCACACCTTTATCTCTACTTATCAGAATAAGAGTGTTGCCTCATGGAGCATTGCTGAGACACTGAGTAGGACACGGAACATCCCAGAGCTAATGTGAAACCTAACATACAATGGTCACATACTCACACACTCTTAATGAGATATCATGTACATATCTCCTTTGAAGGCCAATAGCAGAGGACCACAACTATTTCATACATACATGTTGAAATCAAGGTCCAACGCAGCATATGGCACACAACTAAGACACCATCACTCAATAAGGGGAAAACAAGCCTCATACATGAGGCAGTCTATGTGCTTTGGCATTAGTAACAGGAATGCCGGACCAGACCCTTGACAGCAGTAGGTCCAACTGCATCCAATCTTAGCAAGGAATATCTTTGACTAGAGTTCCCTAGAAGCAGAACATAGACAGCACAAGTGCCACACATATGACAAGCATTGCGCACATTACATTCCATGTACATGTCAGCCCATTTCCTAACTCCTAACACACCCATGCACCTGGTCACAACCCACCTGTCGGAAGAGGTCCCTGGAATACTAAAATGTGTACCCTGATAATACCTCCTCTACACACACAGACCAACATTAGCAAACCAGTGTGCTACACCCTTTCCTGTGGTATGCCATTGTCATAGAACATCTAACTGCAAGGACGTCAGGTCAATTTATACACTGTCTTCTAGTTTCAAAGCCCTGTTAGCACATGTAGATTGCTTCCCCTTGTGAAAATGTCTGTTGGCCCTTAGAATGCAAGTCTCACCTACAGGAATGGTATACCCAAATACATTGCATAGCATCATCTGCGTTTTAACTGTACCATTTGAGTTACATCCTCTTGGAAAAGCAAAATTCATGGCCCATCCCTTGTCTGGGTTGCATTTATGCATGAATGACAAAGTGTGACAGTGTCCCAGGGCCATAGGCAGGGATTGTGTACGGGGCTTTCAGCACAACCAGTAACCTCTGATAATGTCCATGAATAATACACAAATGTCAGGACCCTGACAGTTCACACACAGCATCACTGTGCGCACAACATAGTGATGGGCCATGCATGGTGAATAGCTGCGAGAATAATCAGCACAGAGGCTATGATGCTCCCAGATGCAGTGGGAAAGTGCAGAGGCCAACCTGTGTACAAATGTTGTAATAACACCTGCCGGAACATGACACCTGAGACATTATCTCACTCAGCACAGCAAGGTTGCCCTGTTGACTGTCTCATTACACGTCTTTAGTGACAGGGTGGGACCATCCACATGTTGGTTCACATGTCCACATCTACTTTACTCACATTGATCAACCAAGGATACTCAGTAGATACAGGAATAGCTGCCACTGACGCATAATGAGTCCTGGACCGAACTGTGACAAATTACACCCCAAACAATCTATAGGATCATCATTGGACCACACACATGAACAAGACACCTATGTACAATTGATCACTGGAAATAAGTGGACACGTGCTGTCTTGTATGCTGGTCCACCACAGCCACTTGATAGTTGGGGCTCACTTCTATGGCCTCAACTGTGGTGTCATCATACATATGAGATTCACCCTTGTCTGTCTGTGCAAACAACACGGTACCCACTTCCTCAATGCATGTGTATTACTCACTGTGGGATTCTCCAAGTAGTGCCTAGGAAACTCTTACCAATACTCTAGGACATAGGATGTAGAAAATGTGGACCATTGACATGAACAAGCGACTGCCATCCATCTGGTGCATGCTATGTCACATGTGGTGTCTACGTGACCCTAAAACTTGGGAGTACACTTTACGGGTGTTCCATGTATGACTAACACATGCCCTCGCTCATTTCCAATATGACTTGCATCTAAGGATTGGACACAATGACGTCACATTCATACAACCATATGTACAATTATGCTTCATGTAATACACACACACTTGGTCAACCAACACATTAGTTGTCAAAGCACACAATTTGAGCCAAAGGCATTTAGGTATTGTACATATGTGCGTCACATTGCTATCCTCTCCTTATGCCAAACATGCCCAATTTGTGCAACACATATATGTAGGCCACACTTATGACCATCTATTCCGTCAGCCAACTGTAAAAATACTGTGAAGGGAGTAGTGGATCATGTTCCGCAGCATTATGATGTCACATGTGAACATACACCATCAACACCATACTGTCTTCAATTAGCCAATCTCTGATGTGTCACAAATGTAAAATAACCAAAAAACAAGTAAAAATGGCCCAAACCAGTTAATGCACTGTCATTTTGACGTCCCTAGCGTTGTGCGTCATTTTTTGACAACCAAAACTGTATTTGTGTCATTTTTTTGGACGCACAGGAGTGAAATTTAGCCCGCATCCAGATATTTGTACAGTCCATGTATCATTATGTGTATCATTATGTGGATGCAGGTTAATATTCACGTCTGTGCGTCAAAAAAAATGACACAAATACAGTTTCGGTAAACAAAAAATGACGCAGAACGCGAAAAAAGGCGGGACTTTTCATACAGGAAGTGATGTAATAGGATATCCTGTTTATAGATCATGTACAGTGGGTGTACTTTCACTTTCACTTTACAGTCTATGATCCTTCTAGACTGTGTGGCTGTGTAGAGAGTGTTGTCCTGAGATTTTGTGCTGTTTTTGTCCTGTGTGCTACCTATATTGTCAATTTGTGAAATAAATATTGTTGGTGTATACTGTACTACTGTGTTTTGTCTACATTTGTCCATTTATCTTGTGTTTTTCTTGTTTGTGGGAGTCTGTTGTGGGTAGTGTTAGTTTGGGGATAGTTGGGCTCTTTTAGTGTTTAGGTTTACTTTTTTTCTGTCTTTGTACCCCTACTTTCCCCTTTTCCCCTTTCTATTTCTTTTACCCCTATTCCATTTCACTTATAAGTATGTCTGGTAGGCCACGTCTTGGCAGGATGGGGGAAAAGGAGTTGGGGGGGTTCATCTGGCTGGTGACGCATTTCTTGCCGCTCATGATCCAGGCAGGGGGCAGGGTGATACAGGGGTATCCAACAGAGGCGCGCAGAATCAGGTGGGGAAAGGTGCTGCATCACCTGAAGCGTGTGTATGCCAGCCAGAGGAGTGACCACCAGCTGAAGCACCGGTGGGCTGACCTCATCACCAGAGAGCAGGATCTCTTGGACCACCTGGGAATCATGATTGGTGGCACTGTTGGTGAGTACTAATCGTGTAAATGTGAACGATTAAATGCTCTGTAGTGACATAAGAGGATTTGTACAATGTCTGCCAGCTAATTTGCTGACTGTGTTTAATGCTGGGGAAACATAAAGGGATAATTGATGCACTATGGCAAGGATCACAATTGCTAGCTGTCAGGTAGCACGTGCTCAGCAAACTTACAGGATACTTTTCCATGAAGTAAATTGGTGCAGCCTTTTGTCAGAAAACCAAACAAAATAGGAGCCAATCATGTCTATATAGGGTACTATTGACAGAGAAGTAAAGATGTACCAACATATTGGCTACCTGTGTTGAGGCAATAGCTAGACTGACTTTAAAATCACTACATGATGGTGAAAATGAGTGCTGCCTTCACGTCAATTGATAATAGCAAAGTGGCTCAGACATATGTCTCATGTGAGTCTGTTGAGTGTAGAAGGAAAGCATTCACGGAAGTACTATGAATTTTTGGGATTATTGTGTTCCTTGATCTTTTTGGATACATGTCAGATATGGATTTGAAAACATCGTGAAAAGGTGTAAGGTGCCCTCAGCTAACATCTTAGAATGTTTGTTGGAGTTAGTTGTGCCACATTCCAAATCTGGATGGAAGTCCAAGTGTATGCACATGGCTTCACATCTCCATGGTTGGTGCAAATCACCATAGCTGGGCCACATCAATTGAATCAAATGTAACAACAGAGGGGCTTACAAAAGTCCCTGCCCCTCCCTCTGTACATTGTACCTAAGTGTCATTAATGTGTCAATGCGACAAGGCATGTTTGACTGGTAATGCAGTCCTCAAGTAACCAGGCTTTGGATGTCTCTCTTGGATGCACATGATGAGACGATTACACTCCATATTTTTTAGTGCTCACCAATTGTGGTGCATGTTTGCAACCACATGATAGTTAGGGCCAATGTATGATTGCAGATGTGTGTAACTGTCACAGGAGACCCATCCTATTTACAAGTTGGCCGTGATATATCAGATGCAGTACCATCATGTCTGAATGGCTGCCATTTCCTTATTAAGCCTACACATTGTAAATGTTTATGAAATTGTTGCACTCTGCACAGATTTTGAGCACATTTCTTCCTTCCATACCTTACAGGTGGACCAGCACCCTACACTGTGGGAGAGGTGGCGACATTTGAGGACCCCGAACACTCCAGTAAGTGTTGATATGTCTGTTATGTGTTGTGTTTGCTGGTTATGGACTCGTGTGAGTTGGACGCATAGCAAGGTGTGATGCGTTGGGCAAGCTTTTCTCTTGTTCCATGAGTGGGAATGCAGTTCTCACATGTTTTGAGTTTGCCAATGTGTATCCAATGGTATCATGTAGGGATTTTAGGACATCCCTGTAGTCCCCACTGTGAGTACAGGGGTTAGTCATGTGTATGACACTTGTATCACCAAGAGTTGCAATGGAAGTCATCCCCAAGACCCACATTCTCTAAGATTGGCACAGCAAATAGCTTTCCAATAGACATCTGCTTCCCTATTTACCTAAGTTATTTTGAAACAGTAGGTAGTACCTCCTAGCAGCATGTACTTCCACATGTAGTGCAACAAGTCTGTTGAACCTGAGTGCAATGGCCTAGGTGTGCATGCAATTCATGATCATGGGTGTTCTAGCAACTCTGTGTCTGATGTAAGGCAGGCCTCACTGGAAGTATATGTTGTGTACCAAGTTCTGCATTTCCTGACATGTGTGGCCTTATTAGTGCTCTAGGGTTTGCTGACTCCTAATTGTTGATAGACCTTACCTGTGGTGTGTGTGTAGAGACAAACATGTGTGGAGTTTCCTATACACTCCTCGGTGTACATGTTGTTGGCAAATTATAGTTGTGTATCCACCGCCCCCCCTCAAACACGGCCATGGGTTTGTGAATGGGGTACCTAGTACTGATGCTACCAGTATGTTACACATACATGTGAATAAGTGACGTTTGGTTGCATACTAGTATACACACTCAGGTTAGACACTTGGTACTATACTGGCAAGTCCAGTTACAACTTGCAGACCATGTGCTTTAGTTTTGCTTTTCGTACACTGACATTTGTAGCCCAGGTCTTGGCGGAGGATATGTAGCATGATTCTTAGATGATAACTGGCAGAACTCAGATTGCAAGTCAAAGCCAGTTATTACCCATCTTGTAGGTTATGGATGTGCTTTGTGTGATGTGACCTTTGTAGTCTGGCCTGCCATATACTTCCTCAGGGACATTCAATGCTCTGTATTGTGATATGAGCTGTTACAAGTACAGTAGACGTAATGTCTGATTAACTTGCTGTGCCATTTCACACAATGCAGTTACTAATGTAGAATATCTGCATTTGTCTTCACAGCTGCTAACATGGCTCCAGACCAGGTCCGTGAATTTCACCGCCAGGCCATGCAATATCAGCACATCCTGCTGGTGGAGTCGGGGTTCCGGAGGATGGCCCGGCGATATCGCAATGAACAGGCCTCTGGGGCATGGAGAGCCTTCCCACAGTGTGGGCCTATTTTGCCCACCACCAGCACAACCACCAATCAGAGCCAGGCGGCCCCACCCACAGCTGCCACTGTTGGTCCAACATCTGCTGGACTTCCTGGCCCCAGCATTGCCACCAGTGCAGGACAGCCCACTAGGCCTGGCACCACACCCACACAGACATCCTCCACCGGTACCCAGACTGCCACTGCTCCTTCTGTTGACCCTGCAGCCTTCAACCGAATGGAATATAAGATGGACAAAGTGCTGCGCAAGTTGAGTCACCTGAGCCGGGACGTGCAGCACATTAACCGGTAAGTCCATTAAGAGGACCCTCCGGAGGGCCAACCTCTAGACACTTTTTTGATGGACATGATTCCCTCCCCTCCCTCCTCTTTCCTTGTTTTTATAGTTAGTGCGCTTAGGGGGCTTAGTGTTAGGTTAGTATAGGCTGTTAGTTTAGTTAGTGTTAGTGGGTGGGGGGTCCTCATTCTTTCTATTTTTACTTATTAAGTGTGTGGGTGGGGGGCTATGTTGGGATTCTTGTGTGTTAAAAAAAAATACATAACAAATATATATATTTGTATAGGATAGTATAGTATGTGTTTAGGTTAGTATGTGTTGTCCTCCATGTGTCCCGTCTCATAAGGGGGGTGGGTGGTAGATGTTTAGAACGTTTCATTACATGTGATAAGTGTAGCTTAGGTTAGTTAGGGACAGTTGTGGGTAATGAGTAGTCAGGGTAGATTAGGGTAGGTAAGACTTTTCCCTCAGTTTCCTCATCTGTGATTAGCATTTAATAAATATTTGGTTAACCCTTAATGGTATGTGTTGAATGGTACTTGATCGTGGGTTTGGATTCAATGTACATCAATTTGGTACTATAACATCTGTGTCCTATACTACAAACAAATCCCAACTGAGCTGTACGATTGGCAGCTAGCCCAGAGCTACCTTGCAAAGTGTCAACCCTTTGTTGCAACCACCAATCAATATGGATCCCAATGGGTTTCTGTTGATAAGTGTGTTTTCAAAGTCACTAACAATGCTTCCAGACTTTATATTGGGGAAACAGTTTTAGGTCTGACTGCAGTGTGATGATCATGCACACCCTTATAAGATGAGTTCTCATTGGCAATCTTGTATTCTTGGCTTCATGACCCTCATACATCATTTGTGACACAGTTCGGCATGATTACATATTTGTATGTTAACTCAGACACCTTCATTTGTGCAGTTTTTTAGTGTTTACTTAGTTTAGTGTGGCATGTTTATTGTCTTATTTTTGCATGTTGACAACATTTTGCGGCCACTATTTGATGACTTAGTTATCCCCTGAGGAAACATTATTCTGTCCAACACAGCATGGTGGTGTATGGTTTCTCACTTCATCCGATTTGTCCCTCAGGAAGGGCAGAGTATGATGCAATCATGGGCACTGTGCAGAAATTCTCTGACTACATATTATCAGGACAGTTGTATTGACAAGCTAAGTAATTTGACAGTAGGCACATTTCAGTTATCCACTTCACGGTTGATATGTCACATTACCCAGAGACAGATTTGTTGTGTAAGTGCTATTTATTAAAACTATTGCTGTAGTGCTATCTGCACATTGTCCATGATTGTGAGTCCATTATAATGACATTTTAAATTGTGATCCTACACAAGGGGTTACAGAAATGCTTTTGACATGCTGGGGTTGATGTTTCAGACAGTGCAGAGGGACAGGATTTGTCAATGAGTAGGAGAGAGACAATCACTGGGCTGGGTGACAAGATATATAGTGGTTTGCACAACAGTGCTCGATTAAAGTTGTTGCAAGACTGGCAAGTTACAATGCGCAGGACCTTTGTAAATGTGGGCCATGTGGCAGGGACTAGTGCTTCCGGGTACTTTTCCTTGTGAATGTTATCTGTTCCATGTCTTCTTCTTCTGATGTGTGTGTTGCCTGCTTTGTCCTTGTTGTTGTTGGTTGTGAAGGGGCAACACACACCTCAGTGTTAGCAGACGTGGAGTCAGACATCCCGGTCGCTGCTCCCTGTGAAGGTCTTAAGGGCAGTACTGCAGCAAGGAGGGCCAGCTGGTTCTTGAGAATAGCAGCCACATCACGATGGTAGGCAGCCAGGTCGGCCCTGAGGGAGTCATGATTGCATTCGTGCATGCAGTGGAAGGTTTGGGGTGCGAGGTGTTGTGGCAACTCCCTTACTGCAGTGGTGAATGCCTTGACAGTTTCTTGTAGTCCTTGCAGTATGGATGTTAGGGCTTGCATAGCTGCTGCCTGATCTGCAGATGACATCATGCACGAACGCATCCCCTCAAGGCTGGCTGCCATAGTTTGCATCACCACCCGCACCTCCTTGGCCAGCTCCCGCTGTACTCCAACTACAGTTCTCTCAAAGCTGGTGCCAGTGTCGTCTGAGTCCTCAGCTGTATTGGAGCTGGCAGGTCTTACAATTGGGGTGGTGGGTGGATCCTCTGCGATGGCTGCTTGTTCTGTGCTCCTCCTTGTGACTGAATGTGGGATCTGGAGGGTGTCAAGGACCGTTTGGATAGTCTCCTGGGGAATGTTTATCGGCTTGTCATCCATGTCATCAGGGAAATCTGGGACAGGCATATCGGCAGGAGATCCATCTTCCTCTGCAATGAAACAGGGTACAATTAGTGTGTCTGTGTTGTGGCAATTTTGATGTGACATGCCTGCCTTTTGATGAATTCATTTTGTGATCTTGTTTTGTGTTAATTTCTCCAGTCCTTCAGATGGGCATTCTTCCAGTCCTATGGCCCACTTGTGTGTCACATGTATGTTATTGAGTTATCAGACTTGTCAGCCTCATTGCCTGTAGGTGTTGGTTTATGCCAAATAGTGAATTGCCACCTTCTTTTCCTACTCGACCCTCCGTGTACATCCATTCTCATGGTGAGACCTTTCACTGGCTGTGGGTGTTCTGATGGCCCTGGCAGCACACTTAACAATCTGGACCTGCCCCAGTCTCTGATCTTTCACATCCACTTAAATGTAGTTGACATGTGGCATATCCTATGCATGGCAATGTTATGATCCGATATGGATGTTGACATTTGTAATGTGTCCTGCTTATGTTGGGGAATGTGTGTTACATTGGATTGCCCTGATAATTGTATCAGTGTCCTATTGCCTCCTCTGACTGTTCAGGTGTATTTCAGTGACTAGTTCCATGTGTCCCCCCCTCAATGCTGTTGTATGAGCAGTATGACATTTGGGATGTTGCATTGTTACCCAGGCAAAGGATGGACCCTGACATATGCAGCATGGGTGTGTCCTTAGTGTTGTGTAGCTCGTATTGATGTTTACATTGGCTGATGTTTGCGACAACTATAAGCATTGACATTTGAGAGTACTAGGGCCTTTGACTTGTTTCTGGGGATTGTTGAAGTTGTCATCCTCACCCCCTAATTTAGGTGTGTATGATCCATGGGGAGGTTACTGCCATTGGCTACTTGAGCTGCACACAGAGCAGAGGTGGTAGTGGCACCTGTAGTCGCAGTTACATTCCAGTTTTCGGTATGGCTAGAGGTTGTTAATAGGGCCCTAGTTAATGTAGGGGGAATGTTGGCTGACGTGTGCCGGGATGTCAGTTTGACGTAGTGGCCTTCCCTCCTTGTGTGGCTTTCCCTTTGCTCCATCGTTGGCATGACAGCATGCCCCCATGGGACTGTTGGTGTTGTGAAATGGTGTGCCTCAGGTCTTCTCAAAACGGGCCATGCCCCCCTGCCATGCCCCTTTACCCTTGCCACTCCATGTATTAGATGAGTTCCATGCATTTAGTGGTCGGTATCCCCTCCTTGCTTATGGTTAGTGCATTTAGTGCATTTTAATTCCCCATGCGACTTACCCTGCATGTACGTTGTCTCCTGGTAGTCTGCGCTGTCCTGTCCTTTAATCCCTGTGATGATCTCCTCAGGGATGACGGCTGCAACCATCTCCTCCATGTGGTCCAGGGCCTCCTGGTGTGCTGGACTCCCCCCTCCAGTCTGCAGTGCTGCCTTCCTGTTCCTGGCCATCTTTTCCTTGGTCCTGCGCTTGCAGTCATGCCAGCGTTTCTTGCACTCGATGACTGTTCTGCGTACTTCAGCCACACTGTTAATCTTGTCGACAATTTGTTGCCATATAGCCTCTCTCCTACTGATTGGAAACTTTGATGTGACAAACAGTTGGTGCTGGTGTTCCGCCACCTCTTTAACCAGAATTTCCTGCTCCTCTGCACTAAAGCAACACTTTCTTTTCTTCTTAACCCCTTCGCTGCCAGGCCTTTTCCCCCTCCTGCCCAGGCCTTTTTTTGCCTATTTAGGGCAGTTCACGCTTAGGCCCTCATAACTTTTTGTCCACATAAGCTAACCAAGCCAAATTTGCGTCCTTTTTTTCCAACATCCTAGGGATTCTAGAGGTACCCAGACTTTGTGGGTTCCCCTGAAGGAGGCCAAGAAATTAGCCAAAATACAGTGAAAAGTTTGTTTTTTTCAAAAAAATTGTAAAAAGTGGCTGCAGAAGAAGGCTTGTGGGTTTTTCCCCTGAAAATGGCATCAACAAAGGGTTTGCGGTGCTAAACTCAGCAGCTTCTCAGCTTTCAGGAACAGGCAGACTTGAATCAGAAAACCTCATTTTTCAACACAATTTTGCCATTTTACTGGGACATACCCCATTTTGCAATTGTTTGTGCTTTCAGCCTCCTTCCAGTCAGTGACAAAAATGGGCATGAAACCAATGCTGGATCCCAGAAACGTAAACATTTCTGAAAAGTAGACAAAATTCTGAATTGAGCAAGGGGTCATTTGTGTAGATCCTACAAGGGTTTCCTACAGAAAATAACAACTGAAAAAGAAAAATATTGAAATTGAGGTGAAAAAAACCTTAATTTTTCTCTACGTTTTACTCTGTAACTTTTCCCTGCAATGTCAGATTATCGAAAGCAATATACCATTACGTCTGCTGGACTCCTCTGGTTGTGGGGATATATAGGGCTTGTAGGTTCATCAAGAACCCGAGGAACCCAGAGCCAATAAATGAGCTGCACCCTGCAGTGTGTTTTCATTCTATACCGGGTATACAGCAATTCATTTGCTGAAATATAAAGAGTAAAAAATAGCTATCAAGAAAACCTTTGTTTTTCCAAAAAGGGCACAAGATAAGGTGTTGAGGAGCAGTGGTTATTTGCACATCTCTGAATTCCGGGGTGACCATACTAGCATGTGAATTACAGGGCATTTCTCAAATAGATGTCTTTTTTACACAATCTCCTATATTTGGAAGGAAAAAATGTAGAGAAAGACTAGGGGCAATAACACTTGTTTCGATAATCTATGTTCCCCCAAGTCTCCCGATAAAAATGATACCTCACTTGTGTGGGTAGGCCTAGCGCCCGCGACAGGAAACGCCCCAAAGCGCACCGTGGACACATCCAATTTTTTGAAAGAAAACAGGGGTGTTTTTTGCAAAGTGCCTACCTGTAGATTTTGTCCTCTAGCTCAGCCGGCACCTAGGGAAACCTACCAAACCTGTGCATTTCTGAAAACTAGAGACCTAGGGGAATCCAAGATGGGGTGACTTGTGGGGCTCTGACCAGGTTCTGTTACCCAGAATCCTTTGCAAACCTCAGAATTTGGCTAAAACCTCACATTTCTGTGGCAGAAAGTTCTGGAATCTGAGAGGAGCCCCAAATTTCCTTCCACCCAGCGTTTCCCCAAGTCTCCCGATAAAAATGATACCTCACTTGTGTGGGTAGGCCTAGCGCCCGCGACAGGAAATGCCCCAAAGCGCAACGTGGACACATCAAAATTTTTGAAAGAAAACAGAGGTGTTTTTTGCGAAGTGCCTACCTGTAGATTTTGGCCTCTAGCTCAGCCGGCGCCTAGGGAAACCTACCAAACCTGTGCATTTCTGAAAACTAGAGACCTAGGGGAATCCAAAATGGGGTGACTTGTGGGACTCGGACCAGGTTCTGTTACCCAGAATCCTTTGCAAACCTCAAAATTTGGCTAAAAAACACATGTTCCTCACATTTCTGTGGCAGAAAGTTCTGGAATCTGAGAGGAGCCACAAATTTCCTTCCACCCAGCGTTCCCCCAAGTCTCCCATTAAAAATGAGACCTCACTTGTGTGGGTAGGCCTAGCGCCCGTGACAGGAAACGCCCCAAAGCGCAACGTGGACACATCCAAATTTTTGAAAGAAAACAGAGGTGTTTTTTGCGAAGTGCCTACCTGTAGATTTTGGCCCTTAGCTCAGCCGGCACCTATGGAAACCTACCAAACCTGTGCATTTCTGAAAACTAGAGACCTAGGGGAATCCAAGATGGGGTGACTTGTGGGGCTCGGACCAGGTTCTGTTACCCAGAATCCTTTGCAAACCTCAAAATTTGGCTAAAAAAACACATGTTCCTCACATTTCTGTGGCAGAAAGTTCTGGAATCTGAGAGGACCCACAAATTTCCTTCCACCCAGCGTTCCCCCAAGTCTTCCGATAAAAATGATACCTCACTTGTGTGGGTAGGCCTAGCGCCCGCGACAGGAAACGCCCCAAAGCGCAACGTGGACACATCCAAATTTTTGAAAGAAAACAGAGGTGTTTTTTGCAAAGTGCCTACCTGTAGATTTTGGCCTCTAGCTCAGCCGGCACCTAGGGAAACCTACCAAACCTGTGCATTTCTGAAAACTAGAGACCTAGGGGAATCCAAGATGGGGTGACTTGTGGGGCTCGGACCAGGTTCTGTTACCCAGAATCCTTTGCAAACCTCAAAATTTGTCGAAAACAACACATGTTCCTCACATTTCTGTGGCAGAAAGTTCTGGAATCTGAGAGGAGCCACAAATTTCCTTCCACCCAGCGTTCCCCCAAGTCTCCCGATAAAAATGATACCTCACTTGTGTGGGTAGGACTAGCGCCCACAAAAGGAAATGGCCCAAAACACAACGTGGAAACATCAAATTTTTTCATAGAAAACAGTGCCTACCTCTGGATTTTGGCCTGTAGCTCAGCCGGCACCTGTGGAAACCTAGCAAACCAGTGCATTTTTGAAAACTAGAAACCCAGGGGAATCCAAGATGGGGTGACTTGCGGGGCTCTGACCAGGTTATGTTACCCAGAATCCTTTGCAAACATCAAAATTTGGCCCAAAAAACACTTTTTCCTCTCATTTCGGTGACAGAAAGTTCTGGAATCTGAGAGGAGTCACAAATTTCCTGCTACCCAGCGTTCCCCTAAGTCTTTCGATAAAAATGGTACCTCACTTCTGTGGGTAGGCCTAGCGCCCACGAAGGAAATGGCCCAAAACACAACGTGGACACAACATATTTTTTCACAGAAAACAGAGGTGTTTTTTGCAAAGTGCCTACCTGTGAAGTTTGGCCTCTAACTCAGCCGGCCCCAGGGGGGGGCAGAAATGCCCTAAAATAAATTTGACCCTCACACCCCCCCCAAACACCACCGGCCTGGGAGCGACCCTTGCCTACGGGGTCTCTCCCCCTGCGTGACATTGGCGCCAAAAAACAAATCCCCAGTGCCTAGTGGTTTCTGCCCAGGTTGGGGGCAGATTGACCTAAAATCAACCAATCTGCCCCCAAGGGGGGCAGAAATGGTCTAAATACAATTTGCCCTCCAGGGGAGCGACCCTTGCCTGATGGGTCGCTCCCCATCTCTAAAAAAACAAACAAACAAACAAACAAAAACAAAAAACAGAAAATTTGCCCTGACGCCTAGAGGTTTCTTCCCCCAGGGGGGGCCGAAATGGCCTAAAATAAATTTGCCCCCCCCAACCCCCCCCTACAGGAGCGACACTTGCCTACGGGGTAGCTCCCCCTGCGTGACATTGGCGCCAAAAAACAAATCCTCGGTGCCTAGTGGTTCTTGCCCCCTTGGGGGCAGATTGACCTAAAATCGACCAATCTGCCCTCAAGGGGGGCAGAAATGGCCTAAATATAATTTTCCCCCAAGGGGAGCGACCCTTGCCTGATGGGTCGCTCCCCACCAAAAAAAAAAAAAATAAACATTAAAAAAAAAATGGTCCCTGGTGCCTAGAGGTTTCTGCCCCCCCTGGGGGCAGATCGGCCTAATAATAGGCCGATCTGCCCCCAGGGGGGGCAGAAAAGTCCTTCCCGAAAAAATGCCCCCCCTGGGAGCGACCCTTGCCCAAGGGGTCGCTCCCTTATGTGAATTTCACACACAAAAAAAAAATCCCTGGTGTCTAGTGGGGTTTCAAAAGCCGGATTGCAAGCAATCTGGCTTTTGAAACCCTCAGTGAGACTTCAAAGGGAAGGAAATATATTTCCTTCCCTTTGAAGCCCCTCCGGGCCTCCCCCAGTGATTGAAAGAGAAATGCAAAGCATTTCTCTTTCAATCGTGCTGGAAGCAGAGCTTCCCGCGCGATGGGGGAGGCCCCTGTGACTAATCAGCGTGCGCTCGCGCGCTGACGTCACAGGGGGGGTGGAAAGGGAAGGCCTTCCCCTTCCATCCCCGCCTTGGGGGGGAGGGGGGTGCACGGGGGGCGCACTAGCGCTCCCCCAAGTTCCCCTGTGCCTTGGACGACGTGACCTCGTCCAAGGCACAGGGGAACTGTAGCCTTGGACGAGGTCACCTCGTCCAAGGCACAGAAGCGGTTAAAAGTGTCCTGGTTCTTGTGTGGGACATCGTGGCTGGTTCCTGGTCTGCTGTCATCTTCCTGGGGTCTGTAGTGGCATCTGGGATCCATTTTGCTGCTCCTCTGGTGAAATGGCTGTGTTCGCTGTTTTTTTTTACGCTATTACGTCAAAAATAAATGGTGCATATCCGGTTTGCGGTGTCATAAAACGACCCACAGTCATTTCCGCCACGTTAATGTCGTTTTCCTTTACGACTTGACGCCGCGGTGTGTTTCAAAAATAATGACTCCCACTTGTTGTTTGCGCCGCTGTGCGTCAAAGTATAAATATGACGCCCGCACGGCGCACCAAAATGGCGTTAGCCGGCGGTAATATTTTTGATGCAAAACTGCACCTGCGCAGTTTTGCGTCAAAAAGTATAAATATGGCCCCAAGTTGTTATTTTAACGCTTGACTATAAATACTAGGACTCTGAGTATAGCCTTGAGGATCTCTGCTAAATCTATATGATCGTTTATTCAAAGTATAACCAAACAAATATCGGCTGTCAGGATGAATAGGGATCAAAAAGAAAGGATTCTTCAAGTCGCTGTCAGGGGAACCAAAGTAAGAAGTGTTGTGATGTCAGATACCACAGGATATTGTGGTACCACAATCTTATTCACTTCTCGTAAATCAATAATGAATCGGTAAATCCTAGTATCAGTATCCTTTTTCAGAATAGGAAGAATTGGACTATTACAAACATTATACAGAACTTCCTCAACAACTCCAACTGCAATAGGATCATGCACAATTCGTATGAGTGCTTCTTCGCCCTCCTGTGAAATTGTGTATCGAGGCAAACGTGGCAATACAGCTCCCTCCTTGACACTAATATGTACCAGTGGAATAATCATTTGTCCCACATCAGTATCTGAAGTAGCCCACAAAGTACTAGGGAGTGAAGGTAATGCAATATCCTCTTAACAAGACAAACTCTTTCCAGCACAGGATGATTATCATTCAAAATAACACGCACCCCTTAAGGAGAGCATCGTATTGTGGCCCTGAAATACTTGAGCATATCAAGACCCACAATATTGTCTGGAGAAAGCAAAAACGGACATGGAGCAGTAAATTCATCAACATGGAATGCAAGTGGTTGTGACAATGGGCTAGGGGAAGGTGTTCCATCGAAACCTATCAATGTAATGGTTAAGCCAGACAGGAGAGCCCTTGGAACCAATTGTTTAGACAAGGCGTTACGAGTAGCTCCTGTATCAACCAGAAACTGATCAGTAGAACCCAAAGCATGTGCTGTAACATAGGGACCCCTCTGATCCATTGGAACTTCAACTGATTCCTTTCCCCATCCTAGGCAATCCTATGAATAAGCAGAATCTTGGAAATCAGGCTGCACATAATTAGACATCTGGTATTGGTTCCGTCTATCAAAAGTGTTAAACCTATCCTGCCCTCGTACATTAGCATCAACCCTAGCCTGATAATTCGTGCTTCTTCTAGCCCCTGAATATGCTGAGCGATTTCTCATTTGTCCCCAACCACATGAACACTGCTGAACACGTAGTGCTGGACAATCGGCAGCCCAATGCCCACATTTCTTACAATACGCACACTGATCAACAGACAAATTCGAATGAGTGTAAGAAAAACCATAAGATCCACGTCCACCTGTATCACTACCTCTAAAAGGCGGACCATAAGCTTGAGCCAACATAACCTTCGACTTTAATTCTTTAATCTTTTTATCCTCGCTACCTTTTGCTTCTAATTCCTGACGTTCATAATACTGAGCCATAGTCAAAAGAGAAACCGGAGTAAAGTTAGTCCATGAACTTTCACTAGCTCTTAGACAACCAGCTATTCCTGGTAACAGATTTGCGACATATTTATCAACTAACAAATGTCTGCCCATATCATCTGACAATAACTGGCCGCTAAAATCATGCAATGCTTCTTAAAAGCGTGTAAAGAAATCAGAGACTGATTCATCTTCCTTTTGCTTACAAGATGCTAAAACAGTCCAATCTATATTTTTAGGGGGAATAATCGTTTTTAACTTAACTAATATGGCTGGGGCAAGATCTAGAATCAACTGATACGGCTTTTTCGCAGGTTCCCTATCCCCGTCCATCTGTTCCAATTCTTTCCATGACACCCCAAAAACTACACGATCATCAACTTTACGAACAGTTCTCCACATATCTGGTGGTAATATCAATCCGAAAAATAAATCAATGTCAGCCAAAGTCATAGTACAAGAGCTAATTGCTCCCTCAACTTCCTCATAAAAGGTGGCTGGATTTTTCCCCGGGTCAGGTAATGCTGTTTTAAGTGCCATTACATCTGCCCTATTCCAAGGAGTATACACCCAATTATAAATAAAATAACCCTTAGCATCAACAGAAGTTTTATCATCACTTGTACCCAATCCTTTAGGAGGAACATACAAAGGTGTGGCCTCCCTCATTGGTTTCGCGTGAACTATCATAGTCTTATCTGTTCCGAAGATGGAAGCTTGCACCCCGCCGGTCTGAGATGTCCGTGCAACTACGTCCATGGCCCTTTTCTCCTCTTACAAACGGACTGCTGCAACACAATTTCACCAAACGCCTGATTGCATCAGCCACCTGGGAGAAAACAAAAAGACCATCACACATTTGCTTATGATCAGCTGCTACATCATCGGGCTCTAACTCATCAGAATATTTCCGAAATAGTTCAATAACTTCTGTGCTAAGTGTCTCAGTAAAAGATAGCTGCTCTTTTTCCGTCCACCCTTTCATGTTGTCTAAAAGTTCAGAAGCAGAGACAACGCTACAAATTGCTTTACGAGCAGTAGATCTAAGCTCAGACGCACGGTCAGCAGGCAACATAGAGCGACTGTCTCGTATCTTCTGTTGCTCCGTACCGGAGACCTCAGCTAACTCATGAGGGGCAGAAGGAATGACATACGGAGGTGGAGGGCGATCTAGTAACAAAGAATCATCGTGCGGTTTATTAAGGATAGGATAGAGAGGTTGCCTAATGGTGTATTGGCCAGTTACCTGTAATTTACGTTCTTTCTCATCTATCTCCTTTAAGTCTTTTATTTCTTCCTTTCTCATTTCCAATGCTTTCACATATACAATCTTCCACTGCTCTTTCTCAAGCATGGCTTGCTCACGCTTCACTCGTCCATGCACTTCCTTCTCCCACATTCGTACACAGTCAAACATATCTTGCCTAGACCTTTGCTTACACATTAATTGTTCCACATACTCAAGCTTTCGCAAATCAAATGACCCATGCATAGGCCAACGTAACTCAGGATCCGCACGAGTGTATTTATTCCATAATGTGCTGTACATTATAGAAGAAAGACCATGCTTAACATACATATCTCTATTGGGCGTCCCCTCTGGTGGTGCCGGTTGTGATTCTTCCAGTCCTAAATTGGTACCATTACAAAAGCAACACATCCAACGAAGTGCGCTAAAAACAGGCATGCCAAAAATAGTGCAGAATATGCAGTATTATAATCAAAGTAGCTCTTAAGGTACCGTTCAAATCAAAATTAAATTGGAGAAAATTCTCCTCATTACCTGCCTATATAAATTGCTATTTATATATCAATTCAAAGGTCACAAATTGACTAGTCACCCAAAACATAAGAGCCACCGTAAGTGGTGAAACAAATACATCAAAACCCACAGCAAGTGCCGTAAAATGGCTCTTACCAATCACAGGGCGTCCAGGTTCCAACTGCCAAGTTCTAAAATCGACCAAATGGTCACTGCACGATGAATGAAGAAAAAGGATCTCAGTCGAGGACCAGCGCCACCTGGATGGTCAAATCAGAAAGAAGGGAAAAACGCTGTGGTTGCCAAGGCTTGGGTCTCCTCAGGCATTGATCGTCCGCAGCGAGATCCCAATCCTTCGTCGCGTCCAATCCGTCGGGCGTCCGAGTCGCCGATGAGTCCCTGTTTGGGTGCCAATTTGTTGAAGTAAGCCTCAGCAAGGCCTACTAGTGCAAGGGGTTCGCCCTTCTCTGCACAAAGTCCTCAGACCATATAGGAAGAAGTTGGCACAGAAACTGAAATAAAAGACAGTTTATTAAACCTCATGAGGTGGTACTGAAGTACTGGGTTTTTCAGAACCCAGTGGTGCCAGGGAACACACCCTAAGACTTCGAGTCCTTCCTGTTTCAGACTACAGAAACACAGAGTCTTCTTGGTGAAGTCAAAGATCTTGTTTATTGGCTGCAGCCAGTAACAGGTATCCTAGAAGTACAACACGGTGTATATTCTCAGGAGACTTCTCCCTTTGCAAAGCTAACCTTCTCTTTTATACAAAATATTATGCTTTAGGCAAACATTCCTTATTTTACAGTTGACCATTCACATATTTTCACTACAAAGAAATAGCAGGTTTATGATGACAAGCCCATATTTCAGTTTGTCCAGCCCTCAATCAATTACCCGGCAAGGCTTAGTACTTTCATCAGATATCGACGGACCCCCAATATAAACGGGCACCTCCTCCTTGTAAAGCAAGTCATAAAGAAAGAAACAGGGACAGGTGTGTGTAAGATTAGGCATGGTTTGTGTGTGATGAAAGGTTTATGATGTGTTGTGCCTTGATACTAATCTCATTCGGCCACTGGGAAAGAAACTGGCCGAACAGGTTTGGCTTCAGGCAGTGGAGTCAGCTTGCCCAGGTCACAGAGGAGTCAGCAAAGATGTACGTGTCCTTCAGACTCGTTTTCAGCATTAGACATTGGCCTATGTGAGGGCAATCATAAAATGGCTGTCGTTTAAATGGAACACGAGGGTTCAGGACGGAAACTCTGATATTCGGGTGATTTCGTTACCCGAATATGAATACAATGCTTGTGCATACTATTCTAATCATTCCCGGTCTGCTGATACCAAAATCGTTGTGATACGACGACGTTTATAACACGGGTCCAGAATTTTCAGTACCACAGTACTACAGTTCAAACAGCACCCTTCGGTAATGTTTAAAGTAGCACACTGAACTAAGAGAGCATGGTCCTTTTATACCCACGCAGGGGCTAAAAGAAGGTGGTACAATTATAGAAGCAAGACTTATATAGATATGAGGTCATATGGAAATGCACAGTCGACAGATAGGAGGGGCTAACAGTTTTCAAGGGCTAGTAGACACATTACTGTCGGTTACTAATTACTAACAGCTGCAGACCTTACTGGGCATGTGCAAAGTGGGAGATTCTAAATATCACTTGTCACCAGACAGATTTTCAAGAGTAGTTAACAGGAAGGTAGGACAGAGCACATGGCAGCATGTGGCAGAGATAATGGCTGCCATGAATACAAAATGGATTCCGCGAAATGTTCACAATAGTTGCTAAATACA
Source organism: Pleurodeles waltl (assembly GCF_031143425.1). NCBI lineage: Eukaryota > Metazoa > Chordata > Amphibia > Caudata > Salamandridae > Pleurodeles > Pleurodeles waltl. The sequence goes on from NC_090443.1 coordinate 597,469,691, forward strand.
AGATGTCTTCTGCTAATGCTTAATCTAATCGCTACTAAATTACAACATGAGGAAGTTGGTCTGCATATACAGCACCGTCCACCTCCAAGAGGGGGATAGAATTTCTCACAGCCACTCTACAGCATGCAGCAAGCCACCACTATTATACACACCTTTTCAGGCCCATAGGCCAGGGAACCTCCAGAGATATGTAGACAACATCTAGCCTTCAGGAGACCTATTGTGTGCTCTATCACCTTCCTAGTACATCCATGGGCCTCATTTTAATTCTTCTCTACATCTGTCCCAGGATTTCTCACTGGTGTAAGCAGCCAACGTAAGTTTGGATAGCCAGAATCACCTGGAAAAAGGTGCAAAACAGAACTGTAATTGACAAGCCTCAGAGGCAGACAGAAGGCTGTCTGCTAGGTGGCAGTTCATGACAGACACACCTACCTATGATCCACCCGCTGTCCTCTTGTAGTTGTTCCATCTTCTGTGGCACACTACTGTTCCTCAGCAAAAATGAATCATGGACTGAACCAGGGAACATGGCATACACATGTGAGACGTACTGGTCTGCAGTACATTCCAATGAATGTTCATGAAGTGAAAGTTCTTCCGGTTTCTGTACACCTGTTCACTGACTCTTGGGGGGATTATAGGTATGTGGGTGCCATCAATGGCACCTATCACATGGGGTATGTTGGCAAAGGCATAGAAGTCCGACTTGATGGCAGGGAGGTCATTACTTTGGGGAAACCTCACATAGGACTGCAGGTGTTGTACAAATGCATTCAGGAATCTTGTCAGTATCTTGCTAAACATTGGCTGTGAAAATCCAGCACCTATGGCCACTGTCACTTGAAATGAGCCTGTGGCCAGGAAACGGAGTGCAGAGAGCACCTGCACTTCAGTAGGGATGGCATGCTGATTACGATTTGCCGGAGTCAGCGCAGGATCCAGTAATGCACAAAGTTCAAGAACAGTTGCACAGGTGAGTCTGTAATTGATAATGATGTGATGCTCCACCATGGTGCTCATATCCACAAGTGGCCTGTACACCGATGGGGCCCTTCCTTGTCACAAGGGTCAGTACCGAGGAGGAGTTGTCAACATGTGTGAGGAACACACATACATTGGCACACATTGTCAGTCATTGAGCACAGCTGACTTGATTGTAGGGACACAAATGCATAATGCATTTGACATAAAATCAACTAGACCACAATCATTGATCAGGGCTTGTCAGATGTGGTAATGTTAATGGTCACATGCATATGTGTGTTTGGTGAACTGCATTGTGCAGATGGCACTATTAATGTGTAGTTATTGCCAAAATGTCTGCCCCCTGTAATTCAGAACTGTCATGGTGGAAGTGACCCCATACCGCTAGCGGTTGACGTAACAGCGTAAGGCGGTGTTTACCCCCGTGTGCAGAGTCATTGGTTAACATGGATGTCAATGGGGAATCCTAGCATATCATGATCGCCGACGGCGGTGACTGTGCACACCGCAGTGGTGCGTACGCAAAGTCGTCACCCCAACTTCACTTGACTCCCTGATCTTGTGCAAGCAGGTACTCCACTGAGTGTACTGCTGTGTTCTGCCTCTGGTCATGGAAGTGGCTCGTGTTGCAGAGGAAAGGGCCCTGGCCTTCACCCAAGAGGAACTGGAGAGGCTGGTGGACAGGGTCCTGCCCCTGTACGCCAAGCTCTACGGGCGACCAGAGGTACAGGTGAGTAGGGAGATTGTGGGCAATGGTTGTGTGTAATGGATGGTGTTGCCAGCATAGATGTGTGCACCTCTGACCCTGGACGGGACATGGTTGTGACATGCTGCATGTGTATGTGCTGTTTGTGCTGTCCATCCCATAGTGGACGTATAGCCAGCTGTATATGTTTGCCAAGTGCCTGATCTCTGTGTTACATTTCTGTGTGTCCCTTTTAGGTGAGTGCCCACGGGCACTTTGGCATGGCATCGCCAAGTAGGTGTGGACCTTGGGGGTCCACAACCGAGGAAGCACCCACTGCAGGAAGAGGTGGGAGGACCTGCGGCACTGGGCGTGAACAATCTGTGAGGCCCAGCTGTGGAAGTCCTCCCAACGGGGAAGGGGTGCCCATCGGGCACTGACCCCCCCTTATGCTACGCATCCTGGTGGTGGCATACCTGGACGTTTGAAGGCTTCACAGCAGTCACAAGGGGGTGAGTACACATGCCATATATTAGACCTTTGATGGATGCCTGAGTGTGCATTCGGGTTTATGCTACTTAGATGCGGGACTCTGACTGATGTCCATCGACATGATGGTCCCTGTAGGGAGTAGGGGTGTTTTGGTCAGGTCTCCTATATGTCGGGTCCTTAAGTTGTTTAGGGAAGAGGTGTAGAGCAGGGTTCTGGACACTAGTCAGGGGCATGGTCATGGGTATAGTAGAAGGTGCTGCCTGTTGGAAGGACTTCTGGGTGGGTGTATGTATGAACCACTATGTTCACTCCTTTCAGCTATTTACAAGTGTCTCTCCTGTTTTGTCTCCCCATCCCTGTTCTCTTGTCTTGTCTGTGTAAATCAGCATCATCTGGCGAGGGAGCTGTGGCACTGGCGAGTGGGGATGCAGTGGCCCACGGATCCTCTGAGGCAGAGTCATCCGACGCCAAGGGGACCAGTGGGTTGGAGTGCGAGGGGAGTACCATGGGGGAGGCAACTAACACTGGAGGTAGTGACTCCGATACCGCCTCCGATGGGGGCTCCCTGGCAGTGGCAGACCCTAGTGGGCCCACACCTACTGTATCATCTTCCACCACCCCCATGCCATCACCGCCCTCCCATTTGCTCCCCACTGAGTTGCCCATGCCCGCTCACCCAGAAGGGTGGGCGTCTCCTTAGCCCCAGGCGCCTCTTCCCCTGTCCCAGTTAGCCCTGCTGCCCTCACGTAGGAGGCTATTGACCTCCTGAGAACCATCTCTGTAGGGCAGACAACCATCATCAATGCCATCCAGGGGCTAGCATCAGAGATGCAGCAGATCAATGCATATCTGGATGGCATTCATGGTGCCGTGTCTGGCATACAGAGATCTCTTCAGGCTCTGGCCTCCTCTGTGATGGCAGTCAGTGTCCCTGGTCATTCCGTCCCCCCTCCAACCTCCTCTACCCCTTCCAGCACCCCACTCCCTTCACCGGTCCAAAGCACACATTCTGACACGCAGGCACACACCTCAACACACAAGAAGAAAACTTTTAAACACAAGCACCACACCTCCCACCACAAGCATTCACACAGCAAACATACACATGCACACACAATAATATCCACTTCCCCCAGTGTGCCCACCTCTTCCACCTCCCTGTCTGTCCCCTCTACATGCACACCCCCAGGCACTGCACCTTTATTCACTGTTCCTGATCTTATTCCTGCACTCACCACAATAGCACACATCCATACATGCACCCCAGACAACACACCTGCACTCACCACAACTAATTTGGTTGACACATGCAGCACACTCACCAGACTTGCAGACACCCACACAACATACATTCACACTGGCAGCCTGTCTGTGCTGACCTCTTCCAACACACTGGCCCACCCCGTCTCATCCCTAAACGTGCACACCTCCTTGCCCTTTCCACTCCTTCCACTTCACAGCCCGCTCCTGTCCGCCCTTCACATTCCCATGCCCCTTCCTCAGAAATGAAGAAGCCCCATGCTGAGCCAATTCCATCTTACTCCACCCGGTCCAAGCACACTTCCCCAACATCCAAGGCCAAACCAAAACCCCCTCTACCTTAACACAAATCCATGGCCCAACCCTGTTGTAAATCCCCACCACCCCCTTGCCCTGTTCCCTACGGTGCCTGGATGCTCCATTGTTGCCCCTATAAGTTGGAGTACCATAGCACTTGTGGTAGTCGGGTTGGGGCCATTGTAGCCCATGGGACTCATGACCCTGTGGCCTGGACATTGGCCTTACTTTAGAATCATTTGCTCAGAGAGCTGCATTAAAAGTTTGTGTGGCCTGTGTTTTGGCGGCACACTCTTGATCCCTGGTCTCTCGTTTCATTGTTTGTGGGTGTGGGGCATTTGAATGTACTATGGTCAGGTTGAATTTGCCTGGTGCCAGGTAAGTACCTCTTGCTGTGGAGTGTATGGCTTGTGCTGCTGTGAAGGGTTGGGGGAGCGTTGCGGGGTGGGTGGAGTGGGTGGGTATGTAACTGTGCCCTTTCTTCCCTTGTTTCGTAGGTTGCGGTACTTACCGTCATCGTCTTCGTTGGTGGTCTTGGTCGTGGAGTTACATGGTAAGGAGCAGCGCTGGCATGATCTGCAGCTCTCTATCCATGTCTGCTTCGGCGTGTTATGTCAGCCTCCGGTGAGCATTTCCTTATTTGTTTCATTTCTGCCTGGCTTTGCGTGGTGGTGGCTCCCGCCCCGGAACTGACGGCGGTCTAGTGGTTCATTATTTGATGGGCGGGTTGAGCCTTTCCGTCTGCCTCTGCCGTCGTTGTCGGCACTCCTCTGCTGGCGGTGGGTGGTTTTCAGGACACCTGTGTTTCAGTTGCTTCATTATTTGGCGGTCTGGACCGCTCCTCTGTCGGCGGTTTTTACCACAACCACCGGCGGTGCTGTGCTTCCCGCTGTGTTTATAATGAGGGCCTTAGTCTTGGAAACATTCAATATATTTCCTACCTCATTTCAGACAACAAGGACCTACTAATCCTAAGGAAAACCAAGTTGAACATTCTTGGTCGATTAGTGGGGTCGACATGCACTGCTTAACATCAACAGTGACATCAACAGTGTCCAGAAAGTCCCAATTAATCAATACATATATTTTATTTCCTCTTCTGCACTCTTTCCCTTTGGTGACTCCCAAATGTCCCATTGGTAGATACCCACAAAGAGCTACAGAAATGTTATCCAAAATGTGTTCTCATTTTAGTATTTTTGCCTTGTATTTCCATTAATTTAAATATGACTACTGATCACAGTTGTATGTACTAGATCTTATGTACTGATGCTGGTTACCCATGGGTTTATTTCTGTTTGAAGAAGAGAGCAACAAACTGTAAAAAAAAAAAAAAAAAAAACACTTGTATAGAATATGAAACACAAATTAAATATGTTCATTATGCAGTAATTGTGTCAATAAGATTGTTCCTTTTTAAAAAAAAGTAGGAGAGACAATTCAGGAATATTCAAAAAGGATTTGCAGGAGAAGTTGGTGAAATATGATTAACACTTTGATTAATAATAAAAATAATTAATAATTTTATCTCTGATCTCTAGTAATCTATTCATCAGAGGCCAGTATGGAAACATCCACCAGTAAACTCAATGCCAATATATAGCCAAATTGATAGGTCACACATGGCTCAGTTTAACACCAGCCTTTTGCTGGACTGTTTCTTTGTCAGTGTATGTGGCTAACACCAGTGAGAAAACCTGAGAGCTGCTAGCATATTTTAGAGGTCCCAGTGACCCAATCTACTGTGTCTTCTTGCGGCATCTTTCATAAAGACCTACACAACTGGCGTAGGCAGTTATCTCTGTAAGCCTAGAGGATTTACGGGCAGAAAGAGCCACGTGTGTGGGAATATAGTCTACTGTACCTTCTTTCCCACTAGCCTAGACAAAGATGGATTTTTCTACGTCCCTCTCGGCCTGTAGATTGGTGACCAAAGGATACACCATCCACTAGTCCCAAGCTGCTAATAAATGCTAATGTAATACATAATATGTTCAATAATGGTTACTAGCGTGAAGCGCACACAGTTATTTACGCGCTCAGACGTCACCAGAAAAAAAAAAATCACAATAACTTGTGAAATTTATTAGAACTTAACATCCGTGATAGCGGCAACGTCATCGTATTTAGTGAAGCTTCTTACACTTCTGGAAACCTCTAAACTATCTCCCTTCTAAAAAAAGTTCCATACAACCTAATTTTTTACTTATTTATTCACTTGTTGAGATATTACGTTTCTCCTAATATGCGTTGCTGCAATTCATCGGCATTTCTAAGTAAGCATCTTTAGATCCCGACTTCCAGAGTCTGATGCTGCTATTCAGTGACGCATAGAGCAATAGGACATCACCTATCGCACATAACAGGGTAAATTCGAAACAATACTAGTCTATTTTTCATGCTTTACTGGACCATAGTCACGAAAGCAATTTGTGTGCTTTCCAAACACGAATGACGCCACATTGCTGTCCTTGAAAGCTATTCTCTTTTCCCTAGAAGTAGTTGTGGTTAGATGTTTGAAAATAATCTCTTGCCCCATTTTAAATTCAAATTAACAACGTACAGTCGCAGCCCCAGTTAAATCAACGGATTACTCCTAGGAACCCATGAGGCATGAGGTTAGTGTATGAATGTCATACTTTTCCAAAACACTACATTTATTTATTATGATCAAACAAAAAGATAAAAATTCTTGCACAATGACTGTATTCCTCTAATATGATGCACAACAGGCACACAAATCTCAATGTCTAGGGGTCTTACATGCTGCACAGCTAGGTCCTAATGTTAGGGACTCGTCTTAAGTGCCATGGCACTTATTTTTCCAACGAAGTGTTGATATGCAGTAATGATTTTTTTTTTTTTTGCTGGAGCTTTATGTGATAGCATTAGCTCTATTTTGGTTTCTTCTCTGTGCTAGACCTAGTCGCAGAATCTCTGATCCAGGCTATCCTCTCTTAGATCTCATATATGTTAGGTATTGGCCTTTTAGGTCGACCTTCTCATTGCTTAACCTTATCGTCGTGACATACAGTATAGTGAACATAGTGGCGCATAGCAATCCTCCCTACTCTTAGATGTCTGAGTAGTGAGGGGAGAAAGCAAATGGAAAGAGGACGATCTTCTTCGCATGATTAGATTTAACCCGTGGGTCAAGTTTCTCCGTCTTGGGATATTAACTTCAACACCTCGTAGCTCCCCCGAACTGCAACTAACTTGTTGCCTCCAGATCTAAAATTGTGTATGCTGGCTGCAGAGAATCTACCTGTTCTTGTGTATTCTGCATGAAAGAGGATTGAGGAGGCGTGGTTGCACCTCATAATTGGTAATTCCTAGCATAGCACAACGCCTGACTATGGTTTCAAAACTTGAGCCTGCATACATTATTATAATAAATTGGACAGGGTTAGGACAGTAGCGCTGCTCCAAGTGAAGCTGCTGGATCTTCACGGAACTCCCATCACCAGGGCATTACCATGCAAGTACAATCTCGAGATACCTGTTGTTAGCACTCTAACTTGCTGTTCATTCATTCCTAGACCTACTACTCTCGTCCAAATTGATGCCTGATCTCTGAAAACCTAACAATCCACAGTCCCTTGACACTCATAACAAAGAAATATTAGGAAATGTATTAAAATGGAAAGAAGAAATGTGCTACAGACCCCCAATAGTAATATTTTGTTTACTATGTATTGTCCTGTGATAGGGGACAGACCAACACACACTATTGGGCTTCATAAATATAATAATAGCTCGTAATTAATTCTAAGAAATCTGCTGCATGGGCATTAAGTCCAGCATGAGACTCATACATTGATACTACAGTCCAGCCACAGAATATAATGTGAAGGAAATTCAGCAGCCTCTAATTAAGTGCCTTGTAACACGTTTCATACACTTTTCAAACTCATAAAAGGTCTTATCCACACCTAAAGAACAGTTTGACTCTATTGCAAATTTGCCTTTGATGAGAAGACTCAGAAAACCATTTCTAAAACATTTCTCAGGCCTGAAAAAAGTGATATCGTGAACTGAAATTTATCGCAAAGCTCAAACGACAATAAAGAAGCCGGAGCTGCATATGAAGCTAAATGAGATGCATTTTCAAGAATTTTGGATGTGCATCAATTTGTGTTATCTTGGTTTGAAGAACTTAAAGATAATTAGCAATAAGTATGCATCCATAGAACCGATTTTTGAAAAGTAATTTTAATTGCTAACAGTGTCAGGAGTACGTGTGGGTGATTTTATTAGCTTTCATATGTTTAGTGGAGATGTCAGAAACTCCTGCTGAGTTGCTTCAGGAAGGGAGCTACAGTATTTATACCTGCTGTTCTGAATATCAATGTGTTTACTTAAAAGATAATTTTCTTGAAATAAAACTCTAACTGTAGTAATCACGTGCTGCTATTACACTACATATTATCGAATGTGTCACATTCCAAAATCTATCTATCTATCTATCTATCTATCTATCTATCTATCTATCTATCTATCTATCTATCTATCTATCTATCTATCTATCTGTTTGAGACTGTATTTCTATTTAAAAAGGCAGTTTTAATGATTTGTGTATAAATGTAGAGATATGGACGGATTTGTGAGTTCACAATCTATTTACTCAGTCGGCTAAGTTTTAATATGACAAGTTTTATGAAGATCTTCTGTCCATGGGAAAAAAAAGTAAAGGGGGGCGGGGGTGAAATCGTGTACAATTTCCCATTTCATTTTCCATAGGACGTTTTGCCAAAAATATTAAGATAAAGAAAAAAACACCAAAGGTATCTACACTAACGGTGGAATGAAGGTAGAACTTTACTGGGAAAGCATGTTTTTTGATTTGGTGTAAATTGCTCAGTAATGTTTAAGGTTCAATCATTTTTAAACGTTCTGTGTACGCTTGAAAGAATCATACTTTTGTATATCTCGACTTTAGAAAATCCATTTGTTAATTTGATTATAACTCTGGCACTATTTGGCTAATATGCCTCACATTTGGCAGAATATTAATACTTTCAGGTTACTATTGGTATTTTTGAAATTGTGCATATCCTTGAAGGAGGAGCAGTTCATTTGCTAATGAATTTGGCTAAGTTTTACGTATCTGCACAACATTTGACAGAAGCTAGGAAGGATTCGTTTTCTACTGGCGTCATATTTTGTGCAAGCCACAAATGGTACTCCTCTTTCTGGAGGCACCCCGGGTAGATACTCCCATCCCCTTGCAGAACCCTTTCAGCTGGCTGACAGTGTATGTCTCCAGCTTGGCCAGGTCAAACTCTCCCGCTCCATCGGGAGACCCAGCCAGAGACATACGGCCATATTTATACTTTTTGACGCAAAGCTGCGCCGCCGCAGTTTTGCGTCAAAGATTTTACCTCCGGCTAACGCCATTTCGATGCGCCGTGCGGGCATCAAATGTATACTTTGACGCACGGCGGCGCACCCAACAGGTGTGAGTCATTTTTTTTTACGCACATCGCGGCGTCAAGTCGTAAAGGAAAACGACGTTAACGCGACGTAAATGACTGTGGGTCGATTTACGACAGCGCAACCCAGAAAGCGCCGTTTTCTTTGACGCAATAGCGTCAAAAATACCCGCGAACACTGCCCTTTCAGCAGAGGAGAGCCAAAATGGATCCCAGATGCCACTACAGACCCCAGGAAGATGACAGCAGACCAGGAACCAGCCAGCATGATCCATACAGGAACCAGGACATATATAGAAAAAAAAGAAAGTGTCGCTTCAGTGCAGAGGAGCAGGAAATCCTGGTTAAAGAGGTGACGGAACACCAGCACCAACTGTTCATCACCTCTAAGTTGCCAATCAGTAGGAGAGAGGCCATATGGCAACATATTGTTGACAAGATCAACAGTGTGGCTGAAGTACGCAGAACAGTCACCGAGTGTAAGAAACGCTGGCATGACTGCAAACGTAGGTCAAAGGAAAAAATGGCCAGGAACAGGAAGGCAGCACTGCAGACTGGAGGGGGGAGTCCAGCACACCAGGAGGCCCTGGACCACATGGAGGAGATGGTCGCAGCCGTCATCCCTGAGGAGATAGTCACAGGGATTCAAGGACAGGACAGCACAGACTACCACGAGACAACTCACATGCAGGGTAAGTCACATGGGGAATTATAATGCAATAATGTTGACTGTAAGCAGGGGGGGGAAATGCCACTACACATTGCATGTAAGTCAGCATATACATGGAGTGGCATGGGTAAAGGGGCACCGCAGGGGGGCATGCCCTGCACATACAGAAGCTGGGGCACAACATTACACAACACCAACAACAGTCCCATGGGGGCATTCTGTCATGACAACAATGGAGCTAAGGAAAAGCCTCGACAGGAGGGAAGGCCACTACGTCAAACTTACATCCTGGCACTCGTCAGCCAAAATATCTCCTACATCAACTAGGGCCCTATCAGTAATCCAGTAGCCAAAACAACAACTGCAATGTAACTGTGACAACAGTTGACACTAACACATCTGATCTCTGTGCAGCTCAAGTAGCCAATGGCAGTAACCTCCCCATGGAACATACATACCTAAATTAGGGGGTGAGGATGACATCTGCAACAATCTCCTGAAACAAGACAAAGGCCCCAGTACACTCATATATCAATGCCCATAGTTGTCACATACATCAGCCAAAGTAAACAGCAATAGGAGCCACACAGCACTAAGGACACACACATGCTGCATATGTCAGGGTCCTTCACATGCCTGGCTAACAAGGCAACATCACAAATGTCATACTGCTCAGACAACAGCATTGAGGAGGGGACACATGCAACTGGTCACTGAAATACACCTGCACAGTCAGAGGACCATATAGGACATTGATACGATAAACAGGGCAATCCAATTAAACACATATTACCCAACATCAGCTGGACACATTAACAATGTCTACATCCATATCACATCATAACATTGCCATGCATAGGAAATGTCACATGTCCATTACAATTAAGTCAATGTGAACAATCAAGGATTGGGGCAGGCCCTGAGAGGCAAGTGTTCTGCCAGGGCAATCACAACACCCACAGCCAGTGAAAGGTCTCACCATAAGAATAGATATACACAGAGGATCGAGTAGGACAAAAAGATGGCTATTCCCTATTTGGTACAAAGCAACACCTAGAGGTGATTAGGCAGACAAGTCAGATAACTATATATCATACATGTGACACACAGGTGGGCCATAGGCCTATAACAATGCCCATATGAAGGACAGCAGATACCAATACCAAACAAGATCACAAAGTGAATTCATCAAAAGACTGGCATGTTACGTAAAAATTGTCACAACACAGACACACTAATTGTACCCTGTTTCATTGCAGAGGAACATGGATCTCCTGCCGATATGCCTGTCCCTGATTTCCCTGATGACATGGATGACGAGCCCATAAACATTCCCCAGGAGACCATCCAAAAGGTCCTTGAAACCCTCCAGACCCCACCTTCAGTCACAAGGAGGAGCATAGAACAAGCAGCCATCACAGAAGAACCACCCACCACCCCAATTGCAAGACCTGCCAGCTCCAATACAGCTGAGGACTCAGACGACACTGGCACCAGCTTTGAAAGAACTGTAGTTAGAGTACAGCGGGAGCTGGCCAAGGAGGTGCGGGGGGGGATGTAAACTATGGCAGCCAGCCTTGAGGGGGTGCGCTCGTGCATGATGTCATCTGCAGATCAGGCAGAAGCTATGCAAGCCCTAACATCCATACTGCAAGGACTACAAGAAACTATAAAGGAATTCACCACTGCAGTAAGGGAGTTGCCACAACACCTCGCACCCCAAACTTTCCACTGCATGCACGAATGCAATCATGACTCCCTCAGGGCCGACCTGGCTGCCTACCATCGTGATGTAGCTGCTATTATTAAAAACCAGCAGGGCCTCCTTGCTGCAGTACTGCCCTTAAGAACTTCACAGGGAGCAGCCACCGGGATGTCTGACTCCACATCTTCTAACACTGAGGTGTGTGTTGCCCCTTCACAACCAACAACAACAAGGACAAAGCAGGCAACACATACATCAGAAGAAGACATGGAACAGATCACATTCACACGGAAGAGTACCCAGAAGCACTAGTCCCTGCACCCTGGCCTACTTTGACCAAGGTCCTACGTTTTTTCAATTGCCAGTCTCAGTACAACTATACTCAATGACTGTTCTGCTAACCACTGTATGACTTGTCAGCATTGCCAGTGAATGTCTCTCTCCTACTAATCGGCAAATCCTGTCCCTCTGCACTGTCTGTAACATCACCCCAGCATGTCAGGAGTATCATCCACACCCCTTCTGTAGGATCACCATGTAAGAATGCAATAGAACAGACTCAGCAAACATGGACAATGTACATTTTGCACTACAGCACCTATCAATAAATAGCACTTGCCCAACTAATATGTCTCTGTGGTTTTTGACACATCAACTGTGCAGTAGATAACTCTAAAGTGCCTGTGTGACAACCATGTAGCTTGTCAATACAACTGTCCTGACATCATGTAGTCTGAGACATCTGTGCAGTGGCCAGGATTGCATCATAGCCTGACCATCCTGAGGAGAATAACTGATGAAGGGAGAAACCACACACAATCATGCTGTGTTGGACAGAATAATGCTCCATCAATAGCAATCAAAGTCAACTAATGGTGGCTGATAAATGTGGGCACCATACAATACTAAAACATGAAATTATGCAGTATAATCTAAGCAAACACAACTAAACATAGCATCAATCACCCTTTCTGAGTATACTTCCATGAAGGGAAGTAATGCTGAATTTTTGCACACATGATCTATGTCAGCAATGAAGACAACAAGACAAGAGTGTTAACAACACCTCATCTACAAAGATGTCCCTGAACATCACACTGCAGTCCGACCTAATAAATTACCCACAATACCAAGTCTGGAAGCACACTTTGTGATGTAGAAAACATACTCATCAACACAATTCCTTGGTGATCCATGTAAACTACAAATGGTGGTTCTATCAAATGGTGGATACTTACCAAGCTAGCACAGGGGTAGCTGCCATTTTAAACCTCTATTTTCTTCGGTGCGTAGCATAGGACACAAATGTCATAGAAAAACAATCACCTACACTGATGTCAAGGCCATGATCAAGTAGCAGGTAACACATAATGCAAAGGGTTAACTATATATTTATTCATATGTATTCACACCAGAGGCAACTAAGGGAAAAGTCATACCTACACTAATCTAACCTGACTACTCCTTACCCACAACTGTCCCTAACCAACCTAATCTAAACTTACCCTACACATATAACGAATCGATCTAAACATCAACCCCCCACCCACCATTATGAGGCAGGACACATGCAGGACAACACATACTAACCTACACACATATTATACTATCCTAAACAATCATATATATATATATATTTTTTTTTTTTTTCTAAACAGACAGGAATCCCAACATTGACCCCCACCCACCCACACACTCAAAAATGAAAACTAGAAAGAATAAGGACCCCCCACCCTCCTCCCTAACACTAACTAAGCTAACAACCTATACTAACCTAACACTAATCCCCAAAACCCACCTATCATGATAAAAAGGAAAGAGGAGTGAGGGGAGAGATAAATTTAAATGAACCAATTAAGTCCTAGAGGTTGGCCCTCCGTAGGGTCCGCCTGATGGACCTGACCCGCTTCTTAATGTACGCCACTTCCTGGCTCAGCTTGTCCACCTTCCGAATGAACTTGTCCATTTTCCGGTCTAAAGCCTAGAATGCCGCAGGGTCAATTGGAGGTGCTGCTGCTGTCTGTGTGCTGGCAGAGGTGCTCGGTGTGGGAGTTGTTTGTAGCCCACTGGACTGTCCTGCAGCTCTGAAATTGCTGGGTCCAGGTCATGCTGCAGAGGCAGGGACAACTGTCCCCGCCGTTGCTGGGGCCACTTGGGGAGAACTGGTGGATGTGGTGGTGGTGGCTGTAGTGGGCAACGTTGGGCCACCCTGTGGTGAGGCCCACCATGCTCCGGAGGCCCGATCCGCCTGGTATTTTCGGGCCATCCGTCGGAACCCCGACTGCACCTGCAGGATGTGCCGGTATCTCATTGCCCGCCTTTCAAAATCATGCCTCTGTGCGGCACTCATGTTTGCAGCTGTGAAGAGAAAGGGCAACTATTTACCATAGGAAATGCATTGGGTGGAATAGCACAATGGGTCAATTGGAAATTACTTTTAATGTAGTTGTAACAGCTAATTTCACCACATAGATCATTGAAAGTCTCAGAGGAAGTGAATGGGAAGCCTGCATACAAAAGGGCATCTCACACCTAGCATATACATGTCTATACATGATGGATGACATCAGCCTAAACTTCTCATCAAAATAATTGGTAATGCAGCTGACATTATGGCTGCACCTCCTCCGCCTATTGCCTTGACTACATATGTCAGTCTATGTGATAACAATCACAACCCTCAATATCTGCCATTTGTAATTGTTTTTGCTAGTATAGAACTCATGTGCCATAACCGAGTGTGTACACTAGGTTCAAAACAAAGTTGCAAATGGTCACAAGTATGTGTAACATACTGGTTGCTACAGTCCTAGGTACCCTATTCCCAAACACATGGCAGTCTTTGAGGGTGGGGTGGGAAGAACAACTAACAATCCCATAATCAATGCACACCCAGGAGTGTCTAGAAAGCTCAACAAGTTTTTGCCTCCACACACACAACACCAGTGAAGGGCTAGCAACAAATCGGAGTCAGCTAAACCTAGTCCTATCCAAGGTCCACACATGTCAAAATGTACTGACTTAGGCCAACATCACATACTACCAGTGAGGCATATTTTACTACACACACAGAGGAGCAAGAACACCCATGATCATGAGTAGAATGTACACCTAGGCCATTGCACTCTAGTCCCACACACTTCTAGTTCAACTTGTGGAAGTACATGCCCCCGGAAGAGCCAACCTACAGTGTACTCAGTCCATCGTTAACTAGGGAAGCAGCATATTTCAGACAAGCCTTTTGCAGAAGCTATCTGGGAGAATGTAAGTCTGAAATGCAGACTCAGTCCGAGACAAGTCCCAGAGCAACTCTTATATTAACCAGTGTATTCCACATGACTCACCCCATTCCCCATAGCGGGCCCTACTGGAATGGCCTACAGATCCAAAATCTGAGAAATGGATAAGCATAGGTCTACTCAAAATGAAGTGATAATTGAAATCCCACTAATGGAACAATACTAATGAATAGGCAGCGCATCAAACCTTGAATTCTGTTGAACACACAGTAGTCCATCATGCATCACCAGCAAACATTAAAAATAGCACACATGCAACACTCACTCACTGTAGGTGGCGGGGTCCGCAAAATGAGCCACCTCTCCAACAGTGTACGGTGCAGGTCCACCTGTAAAGCATGGAAGGAAGAATATACTCAGAATCCGTGCACTGACAAACAATTGCAATTACAAAGACAATGTGAGAATATGACATGAGTAATGAAACACTTTCACACATGCTCATACTGCAAGGAATTATTCTTGAGCAACATTTTCATTGGATGAGTGTCCTGCTACAGTTACACACCCTACTACACACATGCAGTGGCCTGGCGAGTCATGTGGTGTCAAAGATGCACTTCCATTATTATGCCCCAACAATATAGGGGTGCATTCCTCTCATCATGTGCATCCAAGAGAGACATCCAAAAGCTGGTTACTTGAGGACTGCATGACCTCTCAAACTCAAACAGCCTATGTGGTCATTCTCCCTACACACCAACCAGACACCCATGTGACATATGTGTGGACAACATTGCTAACTTCAATTGACGTGAAGGCAGCACTCATTTATAGCATCATGTTGGGTTTACAAATGTCAGTCTAGCTATGGCGTCTACATATGTAGGTATGATGTTTCAACATCCATTTTTCAATGGCTATTGTGACCTGTAGAGTTCTAATT
Organism: Pleurodeles waltl; assembly: GCF_031143425.1. Taxonomy (NCBI): domain Eukaryota; kingdom Metazoa; phylum Chordata; class Amphibia; order Caudata; family Salamandridae; genus Pleurodeles; species Pleurodeles waltl. The sequence continues at coordinate 597,485,404 of NC_090443.1, forward strand.
GAGTCATTAACGTGTTGCTTGTCTGACACAAAGGCAGCACTACATTACATACTGCTACAGGCAACTGGTATGTGTCGAAAACATGAGCTACCTGACTGTTAGCATTTGTCTTCCTTCACATTGTGCAACAATTACCCAGTAGGTTTCCCTAGCATTACACACAGTCAGCTACTTATCTGGCAGATTGAGTAACAATCATCACATGTCGCCACACAGCTTTAAATTGTTAACATGTAATTGAGGTGTACTCACCAACATGGCCACCAATCCTGATTCCCAGGTGGTCCAGCAGATCTTGCTCCCTGGATATCAGATCAGCCCAGCGGTGCTTCAGTTGATGTTCCCCCACCGGACTTTACGGGCCTCCGTGTGATACCCCTGTATCACCCTACCCCCAGCCTCCTGCATTATCTGCACTCCTATGCGTCAAAAATTATGACACACAAGCTGTATGCGTGGAAATATGACGCATTATGGAAAAAAATGGTGGCCATGTAATGCTGGATAGTATTATAACTATTTTTAAGATATTTTTTTGAATCAGCATTATCTGCACTCCTGTGCGTCAAAAATTATGACGCACAAGCTGTATGCGTGGAAATATGACGCATTATGACAAATATGTCTTTAATTTGTCAAATTGTGAAAAGAATTTTGTCATGACCAAACGGTGCTAGGTGATACACATTTGGGGTTAGCTATGGCAAATGTCCCTTATAGGATGTATAGAAGGTATTCACAGTGCAATAGTAATGATTGGTCAGAATGGATATTACTCATAATTGTACACATATGTGGGTAATTGCTGATGGCTAATTTCAAAATATGAATGGGATACCAGGATGTATTCCTTAGCAAAAATGTGTCCACATTTATCACGGTAATCAAAATGATATAATGGCCAGATAGGTAGTGCAATTGTCGCCTACACTTTTTAAGGGGGAAACCATGTCCTAATTACGAGTTAATGTATCTTAAATGTGTTTTACTTTTGACATGTAGGCCACACATGCGCCTTATGCATGTGTGTGCTTCACATGTGCATATATAATGTATATTTGGGGGGCAGTAGAGGTGGACTTAGGCCCCCAGCACCCTAGGGTTTGCTCTTCCAGACTTGCAAATGTATCCAAGGTTTTCCCAAATTCAGTAAAGCTAAACCTGCAGCAGCAGGCTCATGGAAGCAAATAGGGTATGATTCACTGTTTGCCATTCTGTAATCCCATTTGCCCATTTGACATTTGCCCTATTGATTCTTTGGAGAAATCTGACATACCATTTTGCATTGATATTTTTTGCTAAATCTCAACGTTCTTCATGTCCTGATGGCAAATAGGTTGTTGATGTATGTGGCCCTTTATGCATTACCTGGTTTAGTGGCATGTTTCATTCTTCCTGCTAGGTTACAACTGGGACACTACTGTGATCGGCTGCTTGCAAATATTTTGTTGATTGGATGGTACATGTTTATGTTTGTGGTCCAATATTGATCCAGTATCAACTGTCAGGGTGTATGTTGTCACTGTAACTTCCAGGTCTCCTCATGAGTTAGTGGCAGCTAATCTTGTTTCAATTGGGTATTGTTTGTAGCAAAATTTGAGAGAAGCCATTGAGGACATGGTCACCTACACATGGATGGTCCCACCCGGTCACTGAAAACGTGTAATGAGACTTTCAACTGGGCAACCTTGGTGTGCTGAGTGAGAGAACATCTCAGGTGTCTGGATCCGGCATGTGTCATTGCAACATTTCTACTCCATTTGGCCTCTGTGGATGGTAATGTATCAGGAAACATCATAGCCTCTGTGCAGAAGTAAATGGCTGGTATTCAACACACGACTCATCTTTATCATTTGAAAAATGTTACTCAGCGTTTAAACAGTCAGGGTCCTCATATGTGTTACCTTTTCATGGACATTATTTGAGGTTGCTGGCTTTGATGGAGGCCATTTACACCATCATACACTATGGTCCTGGTCCACTGTCACACTTTGTAGTTTAGGCATTAATGAGGGCCAGACAACGGAAGGGCCAAGATTTGGCTATTCAAGGGCACTGTCACAAATCGGATGCAAATAACAGACAGATGATGCAATACTATGTATTTGAGTATACATTGATGAGGCTAATTACAAATTAGTGTCTGAGGTACAAGAGGTTTTGGACAGCACATGTGGTCCATAGGTGGACCCCAGGTATCTGTAGAGTGACCCACGGACAGGTGCCAGTCAGGCTGACAGGATGCTGGGTCAATCAGGAGCAAGTTCTTTCAGTAATCACATGATCAGTGTTCTGACTAGGACTGGTCAGAGGGAGCAGTAGACAGTTGAGATGTCACACTGTGTATGTCCTGTGTTGTTTTGAAGGGGACACATGAACCCTGATAAAGTTTTCTACGGCAACATTAGTGTCAAAGCTTAATGATGTAATAGCTCAAATTCAAACATGTATGCAGTAGGAGGCATCAGCAAGGACGGGGCATGTACATTTTGGTGGTGTGCATGGAGGGGAATCACTGGTGTGGCCTCCATCTGTGCCTCACTAGTCCTGTCAGATGGGATTTGCTGATAAATTGCCTACAGTACCTTTCACAGAAGAATCAATCTACAGGTGATACCAGGCCTTATAAACTCCAAGCCAGTGTATTATATGAGCTGAGTTCCATGCAGTGAGATGGTAGTATGACAATGGTAGGCATAGGAAAGGGTGTGGCACACTGGATGACTCTTGTGAGTGTGTGTGTGTAGATGAGGGAATCTCAGTGTACACAAATCTGCATTCCAGGGACCTCTTCAGACAGGTGGGGTGTGAGCAGCTGCAAGTGTGTGTAATGTTTTTAGAAAAGGGCTGACATGTAGATGGGATGTGATGTGCTGGATGCTTGTCATAGGTGTAGCACTTGTGCTGTGTATGTTCTGCTTATGTGTAACTCTAGTGACAGATAGTCATTGCAATGATAGTAAGTAGTTGGAATTACTGTTGGCAAGAGTCTAGTACTACATTCCTGTTCCTGAAGCATTAGCATGTGAACTGCCTGATGTATGAGGCCTGTTTTCCCCTAGTTGAGTGATGGTGTTTTAGTTGTGTGCCATCTGCTGCGATGATCCATGATTACTACATGTATGTGAGTCATATGTGTGGTCCTCAGCTATTGCCCTTCAAAGGTGAACTGTACAGGAAGTCTGTCATTTACATTGTGTGTGTCTTTGACCATTGTATGGTGGCCATTACATTTGTGGTGTATTTGTTTGTGTCATGAGTGTTATATCATTCTTGCTTAATGAGACGACATTCTTCTTCAGATATTTCAAGCTAAAAGTGGGCAGAAATGAATAGGCCAAACCATGATGTGGTGTTTGTTATCAGTGTTTATTTACAATAGTGCATTAAGTGGTGATGGTGATAATTATGAAAAGAAATTATTTACAATCTGTTGGCGCCTACGTACTCCAGCCGTGTTTGGTTGTTCCCCCTCCTGTTGCAGGCCAGCATCCTCCTCTTCTTCGTCTTCAGGCATGTATGGGTCTGGTTCGAGGAGGGGAATGTTCCTTTTTACACAAATGTTGTGCAATATTGCACATGTGAGTTCGATCCTACAGACCATCTCGGGGGAATATAGTAGGCTACCGCCAGTGATGTCAAGGCAGCGTAACCTTGACTTGAGGATCCCAAAGGTGCGCTCAACAATGCTGCGTGTCCTCTTATGGGCGTCGTTGTATGCCCGCTCTGCAGCAGTACTTGGGTTCCCAAATGGTATCGTTAGCCATGGCTGGATGCCATACCCCTGATCAGCTGAAAGAAAAACACAGAATGGGATCATGTAGATGTAGCTGGCACTATTGAAAAGACCTTTAATGGCAGTAGTTGTCTTGTCTGTGACTCTTTTGTGTACTAATGTGACATCCTATACTTGTAGGCTATACCATCTGCATTGTGTTGTTTCCTTGGCTGAACGAGTGTTTGTCTGCTAACCGTTTGTCATCAGTATGTTTTGGGATTTGCAGTACAGTGTGCCCTCCCTAGCATTGTGACTTGTCATACAGGTGTCCGTGTGTCTGCACTGAGGGTGAGATGATAGTTCCATGCACATTTAAATTTGGAAGTGTTGTTAACACGTTCATATCAAAGTACCCTGTACATCCCATACCTTGAAATGTATGCAATGTATTAATGTAAAGGTCATTGTGACACTTACAATTTGCAAGGTGACATTTAGGCAACCACACTCATTAATGTCTTCACATTAGGCTGTACAGTAAATTCCAATGTGTGACAGGTTCAATGGTGACTTAAGAAACATGGCTAGTGATGTAAGGACCTCAGTGTGTTCCTGTCCAGATGTTGCTGTTGTGGTGTATGTGTTGTGTGTTCTAGAGGGTTGCTGTGCAGTGTGTATATAAGTAGGTTTCTGTACTTACCAACAAGTAGTCCATTGCCATACCGTCCATCCTGGAAGTGTTGGTTGATGGTGCTGTGACGGAAGATGAATGAGTCATGTACACTCCCAGGATATTTAGCCACGATGTTGCTGATCAATCCCTGGTGATCGACTATGGCCTGCACGTTGATTGAATGTGTGTGCTTCCTGTTGCGGTAGAGGTGTTCTGTTGCAACAGGTGGCACAAGGCGTACGTGTGTGCAGTCGATTGCACCAAGGACGTGTGGGAAGCCACTTATTGCGTAGAACCCCTGTTTTGTTTCCTGCTGCTTCTGCAGTGTGTTAGGGAAGCAGATGTGGAGGGGTGTCAGGCGAATGATGGCATCCAGTACTTTTGGCAGAAATGCAGAGAATGATGGTTGTGATATTCCGCCAACCAGGGCACCAGTTGTTTGAAATGAGCCACTTGCCAGCAGGTGAAGTACGGCAAGCAGCTTTGTTTCTATTGGGATGGTGCGGGGTGTCACTAAAGTGGGGGCCAACTGCGGTTCAATGTTGCGCAGCAGCTGCTGAATGGCCTGCCAGTTCAACCGGTACCTCTGTATGATGTCGTGTTCCCTGAGGCCATGCAGGGTTGTTCTTGGGCGGAATGTTCTCTCCTGCCTTCTGCGCTGCCTTTGGGGTCCCTGCTGGTGTTGTTGTAGCTGCTGTTGTTGCTGCTGGGCTCTGCATCTACGTGCACGCTGGATAAAAATCACCTCCATGTCTCCCTGTTGCTGCTCTGCTGCTCTGCTGTTTGTTCTGTGTGTTCTGATTAAATACAGGTGTGTTTGCCCCATTTTAACGCCTGCCCTGACCCAGGCATTAAATTTTGACGCAAATCGGGCTGTGCGTAATTTTTTTGCTCCGCCTCCCGGCGAGAGTCATTTTTGCCCAGAAGCATAAATACGACGCACGGCCGTTTGCGTCGTTTTTTGGACGGGAACGCCTACCCTGCATATCATTAACGCAGGGCGGGTTGCCGCATCCAAGAAATGACGCACACAGCGGAATGTTGTCGTCCGCGAGCTCGGGCGTCAGAGTTTAAATATGGGGTAACGTTTGCGCTGATTGTGCGTCACATTTTTTGACGCACAATCGTCGCAAACGGAGAATAAATATGCCCCATATTGTTAAGGATTTAGATTAAAATGTCAAGCAGGAAAAACTGCACAAAAAAGAGAAAAATGAAACTGACCTTTTACTGTGGGTAGGTAGTGTGCACATTGCTATTGTATGTCACTGCACAAACACAAGTCCTATCCCCACCGCTAATCACTAATGTTAGAAATGAGGTCTCTAGTTGGCAGAGGTATATATCCTGTCCAAGTAGGGACCACAATCAGGGTAAGACACACAATCCAAATGATCCTGTGCCCACCCTATGGTAGCTTGGCACTGGACAGTCAGGCTTATCTTACAAGGCAATGTATAAAGTATTTGTGCAATAAATCACACAGTAACACAGTGAAAACACAACAAAAATACACCACACAGGTTTAGAAAAAGATATGATATTTATCTGATTAAATGAAGGTCAAAATGATAAAGATTGAATAAACACAAGTTGAGATATCACTTTTTCAAGATTAAAAAGAGTCTGAAATCAAGTATCTATTTTGCGTCAATAATAACACACATGGAGACCGCAGAGGAGGGGGATGCGTGAAGAAACATGGTGTGCATCGGAATTTCTGGCGCAGCACAGATGATGCGTTGTTTCTTTCCACGCTGCAAGGGGCATTGCGTTGATTTCCAGTGCAGAGCCTTGGTTCCTCACTACGATGCAGCTTTCTCTTTGATGCCAGGGATGATGCGTGGAAATCTTTGACATGTGGGACAAAGTCACCGGCGTTGCGTTCATCTGGTAGGAGATGCGGTGGAGTTTTTGTCACATGGCAGGTGCTGTGTCCATTCTTCACTCAGGAAGTCAGACTGCATCACTCCAGCTTGGCTGTGTATCGATCCGGTAGGACTGTGTGTAGAATTTCTGTTTGCAACGGCGGCACTACATCGATTTTCGCTCAGGTAGTCGGGCTGTGTCCTTGCGGTTTGGCTGTATGGCGATTTTCTCAATGCAGGGCAGGGTGTGCATCCATTTTTGACTCACATGGAGTTCTCTGAAGAGATAAATGGGGTAATTTTGACCTTGGCGGTCTTTTCACAAGACCGCCGTGCTGAAGACCGCCAGTGGTGGCGGTTTTCCGCTCGGCGTATTATGACTGCTGGCAGCCCTCCGTCCTTTTCTGGACGGAGAGACGCCAGCAGCCATACTGGCGGGCGGCGGGGAAGTGAAGGTTGCTCCACCTCCACCGCCACGTCAACAGAACACCGTCCACCGAATCACGTTGGGGGAGGGGGGAGGGGGGTGTTGTGTGATGTGTGGGTGCATGGAGGTGTGCGTATGAGTATGTAGAGAGGGTGTGTGAGTGCATGTATGCATGCGGGGGTGTAGTGTGAATGGAAATGTGTTTGTGTGTCTGTATGCATGTCTGTATGGATGTGTGCATGTATGTCTGAATGAGGGTGTGCGTGTATGACTGTGTGTGTGTCTGTTGGCATGTTTGTTCATGTGTGTTGGTGGTGTCTGCATGCGTGTCGGGTGTGTGTCTGTTGTGATGTCGGGGGTAGGGGTGAGGAGGGGGCTCCTGCCACCTTTGGGGGGTGGGGGTGTTGGAAACCCCTATCAGTGCCAGGGAAGGAATTCCCTGGCACTGATAGTGCTTACTGCCATGGATTTCATGGCGGTTCCAAACCCCATGAACTCCATGGCGGTAAGCCGGGTCATGATACCGCCGGCGGTCTAGTGACTGCCGCCGGGCTGGAGACCCAAGTCTCCAGCCCAGCGGTCGTCTCCGCCATGGCGGTCTGATCGGAGAAGTGACGGATGACCATGGCGGTAACCGCCATGGTCATAATTCTAAAGTTTTTACCGCCAGCCTGTTGGCGGTAAAACCGCCACTTCTCCGTCAACTGCCAGGGTCGTAATGACCCCCAAAGTCTTTTGGGCTCTGAGACTTCAGAAAACAGGAGGCAAACTCAATCCAAGCCCTTGGAGAGCACTTCTCAGCAAAGCCACAGGCCAGCAAGGCAGCAGGGCAGCAGGGCAGCAGCAAGGCCTCAGTCCTTCACAGCAAAGCAGTCCAGGTGAGTCATTTGGGCAGCCAGGCAGTTCCCCTTGACAGGTTGCAGGATCTGGTCCAGAAGTGTGTGATTTGGTGGTGTCAGGGACCTAGTTTATATACCCAAAAGTGCCTTTGAAGTGAGGGTGACTTCAAAGAGTGGCTTTCAAGTGCACAAGGTCCACTTTCAGTAGAGGTCTGTCTGCCAGGGTCCCAGCAGGGGGCTTGCAGTCCATTGTGTAGGGCAGGCCACTAGCCTTTAAATTGTAAGTGTCAGGCTCTCCACTCTTCAGCCCAGGAAGACCCATTCACTATGCAGATGACTGCAGGTGTGACTGAGTATCCTGTGTTTGGGGTTGTCTGGGTGAAATGCACAAGGAAGCTGTCAACCAGCCCAGCCAGAAGTGGATTGGAGACAGGTAGTAGGCACAGATAGATTTTAAGAGCAGAGAAATTCTCACTTTCTAAAAGTGGCATTTCTAAAATAGTAATATAAAGTCCAACTTCACTGTTAGACCTGAAAGCCTTAGGGTGGTCACCCCTAACTTTTTGCCTGCCTCCCTCCACTTTTTAGAAACTGTTTTTGCTAGTTTTTAGACTCTGCACACTTTACCAGTGCTGAAGTGCATATGCTCTCTCCCTTTAAACATGGTAACATGGGATCATACCCAAGTGGACTATTTAATTTACTTATAAGTCCCTAGTAAAGTGCACTATAGGTGCCCAGGGCCTGTAGATTAAATGCTACTAGTGGGCTGCAGCACTGAATGTGCCACCCATTTAAGTAGCCCCTTAACCTTGTCTCTGGCCTGCCATTGCAAGGCCTGTGTGTGCAGTTTCACTGCCAATTCGACTTGGCATTTAAAAGGACTTGCCAAGTCTAAAACTCCCCTTTTTCTACATATAAGACACCCCTAAGGTATGCCCTAGGTAACCCATAGGACAGGGTGCTATGTAGGCAAAAGGCAGGACATGTACCTGTGTAGTTTACATGTCCTGGTAGTGTAAAACTCCTAAATTCATTTTTACACTGCTGTGAGGCCTGCTCCCTTCATAGGCTAACATTAGGGCTGCCATCATACAGTGTTTGAGTGGTAGCTGCTGAGCTGAAAGGGGTAGTAAGGTCATATTTAGTATGGCCAGAATGGTAATAGAAAATCCTGCTGACTGGTGAAGTTGGATTTAATATTACTATTTTAGAAATGCCACTTTTAGAAAGTGACCATTTCTCTGCACTTAAATCTTTCTGTACCTTACAGTCCATGTTTGGCTGGGTTTAGTTGACAGTTCCTTCTGCATTCACTCAGACACACCCCAAACACAGGATACTCAGCCTCACTTGCATACATCTGCAGTTGAATGGGTCTTCCTGGGCTGGGAGGGTGGAGGGCCTGACACTTACATGACAATGGACAGTAGCCTGCCCTCGCACAAAGGACTGCCACACCCCCTACTGGGACCCTGGCAGACAGGATTGAACTGAAAGGGGAACTTGTGCACTTCTGAGCCACTCTTTGTAGTCTCCCCTACTTCAAAGGCACTGTTGGGTATAAAAACAGGGCCCTTGCCCTACCAAGACACACACTCCCTGGAGAAGAAACCTGAACCAGAACCTGCATCCTGCCAAGAAGAACTGCCTTGCTACTCGAAGGACTCACCTGACTGCTTTCTGTGAAGGACTGCTGCCTTGCTGTTGCCCTGCTCTCTTGCTGCTCTCTTGCTGTGCTGCAGAAGTGCTCTCCAAGGGCTTGGATTGAGCTTGCCTCCTTTTCCCTCAAGGCTCAGGGCCAGAAAAGACTTCATCTCTGCAAGAAATTCCTTGTGTGCCGAAAAACGGTGCACACCCTGTGAAAAACGCACAGCCTGCACCGCTGTGAAAAATCACCGCACACCGAATCCGGAACAATGCTGCCCGACTCCGCAACAGAAAGATCGACGCAGCGCCTGCGTCGCAACTGGACCTTCGACGCACGGCCCACTGGATCAACGCACAGCCAACCTGGAACGACACGGCCTGACTTCCAGAGAGGAATAGACGCCGCGCCTGTCCTGCGGGAGAAATTTCCATGCGTCGCCCACAGGAATCAACATGGTGCTTGTGACTGCGATGCAAGCCCGGGATTTTCCACGCATCGACCCCGTGGTGTCTGAAAACCCCGCAACCCGAAGAGGAACTGAAATCAACGCACAGCTTCCCCACATGGAAAATATCCACGCAAGTCCATGTGCGAAGGGGCAAAACCGACGCACACCTACCTGTTTTCCACGCATCTCCTCCTCTGCGGCCCCTTGCGAGGATTTTTCAACGCAAACTAGGTACTTTGCCCTGCAAGTGACACTTGTTTCTAGAAGACTTTAAGACACTTTATATTGCTTTTGCAGTAATATTACAATTCTAAAGACATTTTTATAGTAATATTTCAACGTATACTGATTGCATTCTAATCGTTTTTGACTTGCAATTATTCAGATAAAGATTCTATATTTTTACAAACACTGTGTGGTGTGTTCTTGTAGTACTATATGGTGTTATTGTATGATTTATTGCACAAATACTTTACACATTGCCTTCTAAGTTAGCCTGATCGCTCAGTGCCAAGCTACCAGAGGGTGGGCACAGGATAATTTTGATTGTGTGTGACTTACCCTGACTAGAGTGAGGGTCCTTGCCTGGACAGAGGATAAACTGACTGCCAACCAAAGACCCCATTTCTAACATTCACCAATAAGCAGTATTTTGTATTACCACTCTGGCCATACAAAATATTACCTGGTTACCCCTTACTGATCAGAATCTGCCACTCAAACAGTATATGAGGGTAGCCCTAATGCTAACTGATGAAAGGAGCAGGCCTCACAGTAGTGGAAAATGAATTTAGGATTTTTACACTACAAGGACATGTAAAACCCACATGTACATGTCCTGTCTTTAACCTACATTACACCCTGCCCTATGTGTTACCTACGGCCTACCTTAGGGGTAACTTATATGTAGAAAAAGGGGGGTTTAAGGACTGGCAAGTACTTTTAAGTGCCAAGTCGAAGTGGCAGTGAAACTGCACACCCAGGGCTTGCAATGGAAGGCCTGAGAAATGGTTAAGGGGCTACTTATTTGTGGGGCACAACCAGTGCTGGACGCCCACTACTAGCATTCAATCTCAAGGCCCTAGGCACAAGTAGTGCACTTTACAAGGGATTTAAAAGTAAATGAAATATGGCAATTGGATATGAACCAATGTTACCATGTTTAAGGGAGAGAGCATGTGTACCTTAGCAACGGTTAGCAGTGGTAAAGTATGCAAATCCCTAAAACCAGCAAAAGCAATGTCAGAAAAGTGGAGGTAGGCAGACAAAACGTTTTGGGATGACCACCCAAAGGCTGTCAGGTCTAACAGTCCTTCTGGATCAGGATTGAGGGGGGCAGATAAAAGGACAAGATTAGACAAGAAAAGATTTTGGGGCACATGGGAACAGCAATCAGAAGGGGGTCAGGATTTGCAGGTTGATGGAGTGGTTGTAGGCTGTGTAGATGTGTAGATGTGGGTGTCATGGGTATTTGTTGTTGGGAGGTATGCTTGTGTGTTGTGGCTGTCTGCTGGGTGTGTGTGTGTGGGCGTTTGTGTGTTTTGGTGCGATAAGAGTAGGAGGTGCTTGGGATATGGGAGTGGTGGGTGTGTGTGTCTTTTGGGGTGGTGACTGCAGTTTAGCTGGATGTGGTAGATGTATGTGTCTCTAGTTGTGATGTCGGCGGTAGTGGTGTTTGTGGTGGATGTCTGCAGGTCTGCTGGGGTCAAATCAAAATCAAATCAGGGTTTATAAAGCACAACTACTCACCCGTAGGGGTCTGAAGGTGCTGAGAGGGTTAGTCCTCTGAGCTTCAGCTTAAGAGCCAGGTTTAAGGTCCTTCCTGAATTGAAGGAAAGATGGTGACTGCCTGAGGTGCAGGAGCAGGGTGTTCTAGTTCTTTACTGTGAGGAAGGCGAAGGATTTCCCACTAGTCGAGGTCTTCCGTATGCAGGGTATTGAGGCTAGTGCTAGAGAGGAGCGGTCTAGTGGGGGAGTAGAAAAGGTGGTGTCTGTGGGTTTGATGGGTGTACTGGGTGTGCCTGTAGGTATGCTTGATATAGTATCTGTGATGCTGGGAGTGGTGGGAGTGTAGGAAGGGGAAGTAGGGAGTATTGTTGTGTCTGTATGTATGCCAGTGCGTTTTGTGGTGCTTATGTTTGTATGAACTACTTTTGTGGGCTACTTTTGGGTGTTAAAGTGGATATCGGCTGCTCTGTTTGTGTGCCTTGGGTAGGTAAGGTGAGGGGGGATTTGGATTGGAAAGAGGGAGGTGGAGGGGGGACGGAAGGTGGGGGTGACTGGCTGCTGTCATTGAGGAGGCCAGAGCCTGAAAAGATCTCTGTAGGCCAGCCATTGCAGCATGAATGCCTTAGAAAGGAATGCATTTGTCCATTGTAGCTGACTTGCCAATCTTTGGATGGCATTCATGATGGCTGACTGACCCACAGAGATTCCCCTCAAGAGGTTACTAGCCTCCTCATGGCGGGCAGCAGCGGTAACAGGGGCTGAGGTGGAGGTGTCTGCGGTGAAGGAGGCACCCAACTTCTTAGGTGAGCGGGCACGGCAATCTCGGTGGGGAGCAACAGGAAGGACGGTGATAGAACGGGGGTGGCAGGCAAAGATGGTACAGGGGGTTGCTCTGATGGATCCACCACCACTAGGAAGTGGTCACTAGAGGAGGCACACAAGGATGATGAGGTTGTAGATCCTGCCTCCCCCAAGGCACTCCCGATTGCCCTTCAGGTCACTCGGTCCCCCTGTGTCAGTGGTGTCTTAACCTGAGGTCCTGTGGCCAGATGCTTCCCCACTTGTCTCGGCCACGTCTCCTCCTCTTGCTGGTGCTGATGCTTCAAGGGCAGAGAGGGATTTGGTCTTCACATGTCCATGATAACACTTGACGCACAACTCTGCCTAACAAACAATACCATTATGTCAAGCAGGCCCCAGCAAAAACGTGCACCTAAGTGGCACATGCATGTGCCATTACATATGCATGCATGCGGATTTCCGAAAGTTGCCCACAGGAAAATCAGGATCTCAGACAACTACAATTACATGGCTGAACCCTTTGAACCACAATAACCATATAACAACTAGGAGACCTCTTAATCCTCAAAGATCTCCCACATGCAGTTGACCTCAGTCAAATAATGGCACCATTGTTTAGTCCATTCCCACATATCCCACTCAAGGTCATCCACACATTTCTCTGGCACATATGTCATGACCCAACAATGAGAAATGATGCCCTGACATCCTGCAATGCTGCTTACAAAATTACAATATCCTGGAGAAGGTGACATGGAGATACCTATGTCACACTGGAAACATATCAATACTGTACACTTCTTCAAGTGACATCTCTCCCAATAGAGGCAAGGATGTAGTATCAAGTCACTCAGATTGTCCACACATGAGGCATTGAAAGGAACACTGTTGAGGACAGGTTCAAAATGTTAGGAAGAAATGTCTCCAGAATACACAAAACAATGAATCAGCACAATGTCTGACACACATTACAATGACATCCTCTGAGTGTGTCTGTTGAAGCCATCTGTCCTTTGCATGTTGGAGACACACCAAACTTGCAAGGACTAATAGAAGCCCCTCAACCTGTTGCCCAATAGGAAGCCACAACACTATCCACTTCTTGGACATGGCAACCCTGGTGCCTGTCTGTGGATGGATCACTGTACCTAAACATATGTTATGTCAGCATCGCTGCAAATCACTCCATGATGTATGCCAACATGCTGGCCACCCTCCTCAACCATTACACAGGTGCAGTGCACTCTTCCACATGATTCCACATCAAGAACATAGATATATACACAAAGTGGTTACACACTCTGGGCCTACCTATCATGCCCCTCATTGCTACTGAAGTCCTACATGACAAATGACATACTATGATGCATGAAGTTATTTGTCAACAAAAAACAACGATGACACACTCCTGGCTGTGGCACAAGATTAAATATAACTCCATTGTAAATATGCAATTCCACAAGCAGGTTGCAATGCACATGTATGTGAGGGAATAAAGACATCATCCTATCAACATAGGTAGAACATGCATGAAACTGCAGCTTACAAATGTTTCCCAAAGTGAAAGGGACATGCTGACATGTAGGAACAAGAACTGTTGGAAACAGTGATGGCACATTAATCCAGCCAATTAACATTCCACACTTACTAAAGCAACGTGATCTGCTACACCAGCAAACAGTTACCAATGCAAGACATGCCACACGTACAATAGACACCTACACATCACACACTGCAATGAGGCACCAGCACACATCATACACTGAAGATAAGTAGCTTTTCTGTGACAGATGTCTACATACACAAATACACAGACACATGGCAGAGTACAGAGATCCATAGCCTACTTATATTTGGGCCTGTACAATGTAGGAGTAGTGAGCTCTTAGATACAAATTACACCCACTATACCAACAAGCAGTACATGAAAATAATCACTTTACACAGCCATTTGTGTTCCCTGCAAAGCAAGTGGTTTGTGGATTCACCTCAGTTTTGTCCTAGGTCCCAGATCCAAAAGGTCAGGAACACCAGTTTAATACACTTGACGTGTCAACACAAACAATTTCCCATCTACTGTGTGAAACATGACTCTTCCCTCATTGTCAGAGGGAGCAGTCAGTACCTCACTCAAACACCTAACAATGGGACAGACAGGAATTTGCTATGTACTCACCACCTTGTGGCTGCTTTGCTGTCTTCAAATGCACATCAAGCTCTGGGTAGGTCACCACAAGAATGCGGGCCATTGGGGGGGGGGTCATGGCCTGACTGGCAACCCCCCACGTTGGGAGGACAGCCCCAGCTCGGCCTCTGCAATCTTCCGGGCCCAGCATCTCAGGTCCTCCCACCTCTTCTGACAGAGGGCTATCTGCCGACTATGGACTCCCAGGGTCTGCACCTTCTTGGTGATGGCTCTCCATATCCCTTTCTTCTGATGGCGGTTGACCTGGATGGATGCAATTCACAAGACAAGAATTTATGTCCACAGGTCACATTCAAAATGTCTGAGTAACATACATGTCAGTACATCAAGCTGATAACATTCTGTTTTGCCCATACTGCCCAAGTGTGGCATATACCAGCCACTGAGTACAGGGACATGACTATATACATTTCCCAATCTGCAGACCATCCCATCACCCTGCTCAGGCCCTGCACTTAACAGGTAGGTCAACTGACGTCTTGTGGGACATGATATAGCAATCTAACTGAGATCTGATAAACCATGTGATACATCAAACCTCTCTGGCTTCTGAAAGGTAGCCATATTAAGCATGAATGCATCAAAATACTCACAATCTGTGAGAATGGCCCTCTGCACACAGTCCATAAAAGCTACTGCCAGGGTACAAACTCAAACATTACACATGGGTAACAACGAAGAAACTGGCAAAATGAGTATAGAAAGAGTCTAGCCTGTCAATCTGTGGACATGTGCTGATACAAATGCAGACTCATTCCACTTCGGGGGCGGGGTTCTGTGTGTCTTATCATTTACACATAGACACATTTGAATATATGTGTCCATATTACATAGATTGCAGCCAAAACAACATAGTGTGCATTGTCCATTTCCAGCACTATGACTAGGCTACTAAATCACACATCATGGGTTTCCAGGAAACAGCACACAGTTTGCACTTCTGAAATGTCAGAAATGGAATAAGCCTGCACAAGACATATGTGACCTATGTAAAGGTAAAAACAGGGCTGTGGGATTAAGGGACCTGTCAGGGGTCGGAGACACACATTGACAATGATGGCAAGTGCACATCAGTCACAGATCATTAACTGTGCCCTAAAACCAATTACATTCTTAGAGAAAAGAACCTGATTAAGCTGTATATTAGCACGTAACCAAGATATGGCCTCTACCATGTGGTAGTGTTTGAAATAGGGTCTCTGGTTAGCAGTCAGTTTGCACACTGTCCAAGCAGGGACCCTCACTCTGGTCAGAGCAATTGAGATACACACTTAGATAATCCCTGCTCATCCCCCTTGGTTGCTTGGCAAAAGCAGTTAGGCTTATCTCGGAGGCAATGTGTTAAATATTTGCACCAACACACACAGTGATACAGTGAAAACACTTCAAAATGAACACCACACCAATTTAGTAAAAATAGGCAAAATTTATCTAAATCAAACAAGACCAAAACAACAAAAATCCAACATACACATGTAAAGTTATGAATTTTCAAAGTGAAAGAGTCTTACTCCATAGAAAACAACCAAAATTTTTATACTGCACAAAGTACCTGTTTTGCGTCAAAAATAAAGCCGCCTGGGTATACGGGAGTCGAAAAGTCAGTGATTTGTCATTTCTCACAAGTGAGGCGTGCATCGTTTTCCAGATGGGGCACCTAGGGTGTGCTCAAGTTTATGCTGATTTTTGATGCCCAGGAATGATGCATGAGAAATCCGGCCACACAGTGATGGAAAACCACGATGCGTGGGGTTTGCGTCATTTACAGCAGCCACAAGTGGGTGTTGGGCTGTTTCTCCAGCCGCAATGCAGGTGGGGCGTCAATTTCAGCCGCAAGGGAGTAGGAGCATCATTTTCACAGCTGCGCTGCAGGTGGTGCATCAAAGTTTACACCGCACAGCATCCTGTGCGTGGATTTCAGCCTTTTACTGCCAGCGTTACCCTTCAGGGGCCAAGGCACTGGATAGGGCACCACTTGGAAGGGCAGGAGTCTCAGCAGAGTCCATGTGCTGGCAAAGGGAGTCTTGGATGGCCCTGAGAGTTCAACACAGGAGGCATTCTCAGTCTAAGCCCTTGGAGATACTTCACAAGCAGGAATATACCACAAAATCCAGTCTTTGTCCTCTTTCAGGCAGAAGCAGCAACTGCAGGCCAACCTAGCAAAGTAGAAATACAGGCAAAGGGGCAGTACAACTCCAGCTCTTCAGCACCTCTCCTTGGCAGAGGTTCCTCTTGGTTCCAGGGGTAATCTGAAAATCAGGGTTTTTGAGTCCACTACTGTAAGGAAATGCCTCCTTGGCATAGTTACCCCCTGACTTTTTGCCTTTGCTGATGCTAAGTTTTGATTTGAAAGTGTGCTGAGGTCTGCTAACCAGGCCCCAGCACCAGTGTTCTTTCCCTAACCTGTACTTTTGTTTCCACAATTGGCACACCCTGGCATCCAGGTAAGTCCCTTGCAACTGGTACACCTGGTACCAAGGGCCCTGATGCCAGGGAAGGTCTCTAAGGGATGCAGCATGTCTTATGCCACCCTGGGGACCCCTCACTCAGCACAGACACACTGCTTGCCAGCTTGTGTGTGCTGGGGAGGACAAAACGAGTAAGTTGACATGGCACTCCCCTCAGGGTGCCATGCCAACCTCACACTGCCTGTGCAGTATAGATAAGTCACCCCTCTAGCAGGCCTTACAGCCCTAAGGCAGGGTGCACTATGCCATAGGTGAGGGCAGCAGTGCATGAGCACTGTGCCCCTACAGTGTCTAAGCAAAACCTTGGACATTGTAAGTGCAGGGTAGCCATAAGAGTATATGGAGTGGGAGTCTGTCATGCACAAACTCCACAGCACCATAATGGCTACACTGAAAACTGTGAAGTTTGGTATCAAACTTCTCAGCACAATAAATGCACACTGATGCCAGTGTACATATTATTGTAACATATACCCCAGAGGGCACCTTAGAGGTGCCCCCTGAAACCTTAACCAACTACCCCTGTAGGCTGACTGGTTTTAACAGCCTGCCACACTAGGGACATGTTGCTGGCCAGATGGGGAGAGTGCCTTTGTCACTCTGTGGCTAGTAACAAAGCCTGTACTGGGTGGAGGTGCTTCACACCTCCCCCTGCAGGAACTGTAACACCTGGCGGTGAGCCTCAAAGGCTCACCCCCTTTGTTACAGCACCACAGGGCACTCCAGCTAGTGGAGTTGCCCGCCCCCTCCGGCCACGGCCCCACTTTTGGTGGCAAGGCCGGGGGAGATCATGAGAAAAACAAGGAGGAATCACTGGCCAGTCAGGACAGCTCCTAAGGTGTCTTGAGGTGACTCTGACTTTTAGAAATCCTCCATCTTGCAGATGGAGGATTCCCCCAATAGGGATAGGAATGTGACCCCCTCCCCTTGGGAGGAGGCACAAAGAGGGTGTACCCACCCTCAGGGCTAGTAGCCATTGGCTACTAACCCCCCAGACCTAAACACGCCCTTAAATTTAGTATTTAAGGGCTCCCCAGAACCTAGGAACTCAGATTCCTGCAACCTAAGAAGAAGAGGACTGCTAAGCTGAAAAACCCTGCAGAGAAGACCGACACCAACTCCTTTGGCCCCAGCTCTACCGGCCTGTCTCCCCCCTTCTTAAGACACTGATTCAGCAACGCTTTCCCCAGGGACCAGCGACCTCTGAATCCTCAGAGGACTGCCCTGCTCTAGAAGGACCAAGAACTCCCGAGGACAGCGGCTCTGTTCACCCAAGACAGCAACTTTGTTACAAAGGAGCAACTTTAAACCAACTTGCTTTTCCCGCCAGAAGCGTGAGACTTGCTACTCTGCACCCGACGCCCCCAGCTCGACTTGTGGAGAACAAACACTTCAGGGAGGACTCCCCAGCGACTGCGAGACGGTGAGTAGCCAGAGTTGCCCCCCTGAGCCGCCACAGCGACGCCTGCAGAGGGAATCCCGAGTCTCCCCCTGACGGCGACTGCCTGCTCCTCAGATCCCGACGCCTGGTAAAGACTCTGCACCCGCATCCCCCAGGACCTGAAGGATCCGAACTCCAGTGCAGGAGTGCCCCCCGGAGGCCCTCTCCCTTGCCCAGGTGGTGGCTACCCCGCAGAGCACCCCCCTTGCCTGCATCGCTGAAGAGACCCCTTGGTCTCCCATTGAAAACTATTGAAAACCCGACGTGTGTTTGCACACTGCACCCGGCCGCCCCGTGCTGCTGAGGGTGTACTTTCTGTGCTGACTTGTGTGTCCCCCGGTGCCCTACAAAACCCCGCTGGTCTGCCCTCCGAAGACGCGGGTACTTACCTGCTGGCAGACTGGAACTGGGACACCCCCTTCTCCATTAAAGCCTATGCGTTTTGGGCACCACTTTGACCTCTGCACCTGAGCGGCCCTGAGCAGCTGGTGTAGTAACCTTGGGGTTGCTCTGAACCCCCAACTGTGGGCTACCTTGGACCCAAACTTGAACCCCGTAGGTTGTTAGCTTTTGCAGGTAAGTAAACCAACTCTTACTCCCCCTAGGGACTGTGAAAATTGTACTGTCTAGTTTTAAAATAGCTATATGTGATTTATGTGAAAAGTGTATATGCTATTTTGATTATTCAAAGTTCCTTAAGTACCTACCTGCAATACCTTTCATTTGAATTATTACATGTAAAATTTGAACCTGTGGTTCTTAAAATAAACTAAGAAAAGATATTTTTCTATACAAAAACCTATTGGCCTGGAATTGTCTCTGAGTGTGTGTTCCTCATTTATTGCCTGTGTGTGTACATCAAATGCTTAACACTACTCCTTTGATAAGCCTGCTCGACCACACTACCACAAAATAGAGCATTAGAATTATCTCTTTTTGCCACTATCTTACCTCTAAGGGGAACCCTTGGACTCTGTGCATACTATTCCTTACTTAGAAATAGTACATACAGAGCCAACTTCCTACAACTACTTAAACCCCGTTCTGCCTTTCAAGTAGGCAAAGTTCAAAGGAAAGTCTGTTGTTCATAAAATCCTGCCATGCTCAGGCCTTGCTTCAGACTAACACCAGGGGGCTGGATACTGCATTGTGTGAGGGTAGGCACAGCCCTTTCAGGTATAAGTGACCACTCCTCCCTCCACTCCAGCCCAGATGGACCATTAGGATATGCAGGCTACATTCCAGCTCACTTTGGGGCATATTTATACTCTGTTTGCGCCAGAATTGCGTCGTTTTTTTTTTACGCAAAGCTAACTCCATATTTATACTTTGGCGTTAGACCCGTCTAGCGCCAAAGATCTTGGAGTTTGCGTCATTTTTTAGCGTGGACACCGACCTTGCGTTAATGATATGCAAGGTAGGCGTTCCCATCTAAAAAATGACTCCAAGGCATGTGCTCCTTATTTAAACTCCCGTGCAAAAATGACGCACGGGAGTGGGTGGGTAAAAAAAAATGATGTCCAGCCGCTTTTGCGTCATTTTTTAACGCCTGGTCAGGGCAGGCGTTAAAGGACCTGTGGGCTCGGAAGGAGCCCAGAGGTGCCCTCCCATGCCCCCAGGGACACCCCCTGCCACCCTTGCCCACCCCAGGAGGACACCCAAGGATGGAGGGACCCATCCCAGGGAACTTAAGGTAAGTTCAGGTAAGTATTTTTTTTATTTTATTTTTGTGGCATGGGGGGCCTGATTTGTGCCCCCCTACATGCCACTATGCCCAATGACCATGCCCAGGGGACTTAGGTCCCCTGGGCATGGTCATTGGGCAAGGGGGCATGACTCCTGTCTGTGCTAAGACAGGAGTCATTGCAATGGGGGTTGGGAGTCAAAAAGAATGGCGCAAATCGGGCTGAGGCCAATATTTTGCCTCAGACCTGACTTGCCCCATTTTTTTACGCCCAAGCTCCATTTTCCCCTTCGCCGGCGCTGCCTGGTGTGGGTCATTTTTTTTTACGCACACCAGTCAGCTGCGCCGGCTAACGTCATTCCATAAATAAGGTGCCCGAATGGCGCTTTGGAATGGCGTTAGCCGGCGTTAAAACTTTTGACGCACAACTGCGTTGGCGCAGTTGTGCGTCAAAAAGTATAAATATGGCCCTTTGTGTCACTGTCTAGAGGGGATTCACAAACAGCCCAACTGTCAGCCTGACCCAGGCACGGAATACACAAGCATGCAGAGGCATAGAAAGGTTTAAGCAAGACAATGCCCACATTTTCAAACTGAAAATTTAAAAAACAACTTTACTAAAACATGTATTTTTAAATTGTCAGTTCAGAGACCCCAAACTCCAGAATTCTATCTGCTCCTAAAGAGGCACATCTGCCACGTATGCGGCCGTCACTGTCGTCATACACTGCCATT
The DNA here is from genome assembly GCF_031143425.1 of Pleurodeles waltl. Taxonomy (NCBI): domain Eukaryota; kingdom Metazoa; phylum Chordata; class Amphibia; order Caudata; family Salamandridae; genus Pleurodeles; species Pleurodeles waltl. The sequence goes on from NC_090443.1 coordinate 597,506,091, forward strand.
GGCCTGCAACCACCACTGGCAACAACATTAGCCTATGACGACTGCTCCCAGCGGTCTTGGGCAGTTTCTATTGTCCAGTGGAGTAAGTTAGGCAGCTGCCTATTAATAGTCTAGAAATGCATTCTATTGATCCGAATGATGTGTCACACTGCCGAAAATGTTTGAATTTGCAGTAATGAGTGCTTGTCTTGTTCTGTAATGTAGTTCCTACTACTCACACACCATTGTTGTAAATTTCTAGGCACATACGTCATTTTGCATTGGGGCACACCTCCCTTCAACCAACAAAGGGCATTTTTAAGCTTGGTACATCCAGTTACAGTCCAAGTGACATTTTGCTTACAGAAAATGTTGATTACCAGATGCATGGTGTGTACCCATGTGTTGCAAAGCAAGGGGGTAAAATGTGACTACTGTGTGAATATCGGTTGTGATGTGTATTGTGTATCATGGCCACACCTTACCACATGCCTTGTCACATTTTATCATTGACATGCATCCTGAATGTTGGAAGGGACACATTGGATAATGGCAATACCCATTCCTTGTCATACAAAGGTATCCAGGGAGGGAGAGGATGCAACAACCTCCAGTCTATCATCTATTGCCAGACCTTCAGACCATGGAAGAATTCTACATCATCCAAATCTACCGTCTAACTAGGCAAAGCATCATGGACCTGTGTCGTCAGTTGGAGCCAGATCTGATGCCTACCATTTATCATCCAACAAGCATGCCACCCATTGCACAAGTCATTGCAGTGTTGCACTTCTTGGCCAGGGGGTCCTTCCAAAATACAGTGGCCCTATCTGCTGGGATGTCCCAGCCCATGTTCAGCCTAGTTTAAGGATGTACTCTTACCAATGTTGAAACACCTGGACAGCTATATCAGGTTTCCTCAACATTAGGGTTTTGCCCATTTGAAGGCTGACTTCTATGGTTTGGCACACTTCGCATATGTTGTGGGAGCCAATGATGGTATACATGTTGCCTTGGTCCCACCATATGGCAATGAACAAGTGTATCGCAACAATAAGAGCTTCCATTTCATCAATGTCCAAGTAGTTTTTTGGGGGATCTCTACATTTCACAGGTCTGTGCCCATTTCATGGGTTCAGTCCATGAATCCTTCATTATGCGGAATAGCTCAATTCCCCAGCTGATGTCACGACTGAACCCAGAGAGGGCCTGGCTGATTGGTAATCACATCTGTCCTGTTTGTGGGTGTGCAATGTCTGTTGCAACAAATCCGATGAGAGAGACTAATACTTGCACTCATGTCCCATTTCATAACAGAGGACTCTGCATACCCAAACCGTCCATGGTTGTTGACGCCGTTGAGGAATCCATCTACACCAGCGGAAGGCCGCTTCAACGATGCCCATGGCAGAACACTGTGTTTTGTAGCGGGCTTTTGGGTTCTACTCACCCAAAAAAGGGTGTAAGATTCTTGTGGCCTGCTGCATGCTCCACAACATTGCCCTGCGGATGAATATCCCATACATCCCAGATGAGGCGAAGCTAGCAGTGCCACCAGGTAGGAATCTGAAATCCCAAGTGAGGATGACAGTGATGACTTGTGGGCATATCTCTATCACTACTTTACCTGACTAAGTATGTAATGTGATGTGATTACTGTGACTGTATGGGGAACTCTAGTTGTCAGGATGTGTGGAATAGGGTGTTCCTCCAGATAGATAGGGGATCTCATGCTTTGCAGTATGCAGCCAAGGTTTACTTGCTAACTCAGAAGTGAACATTTCACTACCTTGATTATCTGCTGGGTTTGTGTTAGTCTTATTGCAATGTAAGTGTATCAACTGATGTTTGATATGAGCTTTTGGTCATAGGTATGAATTTCCAACCTAAATTCCTTGTATGGGTTTTATCCATGTACCTTCAACCTGACATCTTCATGGGGCATTTCAGTGTTGTGACATAGGCAGGTGTCTGATGCTGTTCTGACATTGGAAGTGGACATGGATTGATCCAATCCAGGTAATGTTGGCCCCAGATTTGGGGTGTATAAGTCCTGTGCCAAACCTGCTTGCACAGTGAGTGGGTGGAAGTCTGAAGTCAATCAATGAAACAAAATATTTATTAAGCGCACTACTCACCCGTTAGGGTCTCAAAGCACTGAGGGGGGAGGGTTGCAGTTTATTACTCAAAAAACCATGTCTTGAGGCACTTTCTGAAAGTTAGGAGGTCCTGGTTCTTGCGTAGGTTGGTGGGGAGGGAGTTCCAGGTCTTGGCGGTGAGGTGGGAGAAGGATCTGCCGCCAGAAGTGGTGCGTTGGATGCAGGGGACTGTGGTGAGGGCGAGGTCAGCGGAGCGAGGAAGTCGAGTAGGTGTGTGAAAGTTTACTCGTTCATTAAGGTAGGGTGGTCTAGTGTCGTGGAGGGATTTGTGAATATGTAGGATATGCACAATATGCAGGTTTGATGTGAGGTGTTGGTCCAATTGTCTCATGTGTGTGGTCATAAGGCTTTGAGGAATGTTAGTATCTCGTGCAATTCATGCATTCTCCCTTCACATTGTGTAGACAATAATCTTGTATGACTTGTATGACTTGTATGTAGCTGTTGATGTGTTTCATCATTGCAGGCCACATGACCGTGCTACAACACTGACAGATTTGTGTTTTACCACCAAATGCTTGGTCATTATAATGGGATGAACCTATGATCAGGGACCGTTGTATTGCCCTCTCTGTGCCATTGCTTATATTATGTTGTCAGACCTGGATTTGGTATATGATAAGGCTCAAGCTGACGACAACATCCTCAATTCTTAGGGCCTATTCTATGGGACGGGGTCTGACAAAGCCATTTTGTCTGTGGTCTGGGGTACTGTACCTTGGTATATCAACCTGAATCAGTATTGTTCATCTATCCTTGGCTATGACAGTCCAGTCATTTGGCAGCCTATGTGCTGTACAGTGCAATAATATGTTTGGTGTGACCAGACACTTGTATCAGTATGTTGCTAGTAATCCTCAGTGTGCACTACCTCTGACAGATCCCTCCTTCCATTACCATCTTGTGTCTTCCTCATGTGCATCACATGGACTTACATCTCAACATATCAAAATGTGGAACCGAAGCAGGCAGGAAATGATTTTCTGATAGATGAGTTTATTGACATAGGTGCAGGAAATAATAATGCCATTCAACACAAAAGGAATGTGAAGGGATCAGTCATGGTGGTTGTCATAAATTTAAAAGATGCTACAACATTTGAAGTCCAAAATCCAGTCTCCTACTACCATGAAAATCGAAGGTGGTTGAAGAACAGTCAGAGTGAATATATAGCACACAAATAATTTCCTTCAGGGAGAGGTCAGTGCTGACAGTGGTTGGTGTCTTACCATCCGATGCCCCTAGATTCTTGGCCATATATCTGTTCTGCTTCTACAGAGGCAGGAATGTCTGAGGTGGGTCCTTCCACTGATAGGGCCTCCCTTTCAGAGACTGCCACTTATGTTGAACAAACTGGTGTTACTTGGACAAAGAAAGGGGTGTGGAGTTGCTCATGGTCCCTGATTAGGATATTGCTTATCTCCCTGAACACCCTTGATAGGGAAGCCAGGATGGTGTTGGTGACCTCTCACTTTTTCAGTCACTCACGATGGAGGTTGCTTTGCAGCTAGTTAATTTCCCTGAGTTTGGCAAGTACCTGGCAAATCATACCTTGAGATTCTTGATGGGCTCCCAAGACTTGGCTGATGGTGTCATGGCCAGGACTATCCCCAGTGGCCTCATGCTGCTGGGCAACAACATCCCTCCCACACACTCTACCCCCACGTGCCTGCACCCTTGCCACAGATTGCCTTCTACCACTGGTTCCAGGACCATCATTGTCGGAGGTGTGTTGCTGTGACTCGGATTCCTGGACTGGGGGGCACAAGATTGATGTCAGTGTCCTAGGGACACAGGTTGGGGGAAGAATGGCTGCCTGCAATGTTGATGCTACTGGTCTGGGAGTAGTTGATGCAGTCATGGCGAGGCTCACTGGGGTCATCTGACCAGGTTGCCCTGATGGGCCAGAAACATCCTCAATATCCAAACATCCAGGAGTGTTGTCCTTGATGAGGGCTTCTTCCATGGGCATAGTGGAAGTCTCTTCAGTAGTCTCAGTGTTCTCAGTGGCAGTTCAAACTGTTGATGTGAGAGATACAATGTTACAGGTTGTATTTTGACATCTACCTCCAATAGTTGATAGTGACACATAGCAAAAGCTGTGTACACAATGGATTAGCAGGTTTCTCTTAAGTGACAGTTGCACATGGTATAATTTGTAGTGACCTAGCATTTCTGAAACACACGAATTCCATTTCATCTAATCAGCTACAAGATGTATGAATTCTTTAGCACTTGGGAGGAAGGGCATAGACGTACATCTTGCCACCAGTGCAGACAAACCAGTGGCTGGGCAGGATGTAGCTTTGAACCATCGACGGCCTAGATGACTATTATGCAGACAGAGCCAGCACTTTGTTTAAATGTGATTGAAGTCATCATGTGGTCAATGCATTTTGAATTTATCTGCTGCCAATGTAATTCAGGTGTTGAATCTGGCAATGTTTGGTTCTTGTGTTTTCACACAGGTTGAGCTGTCCTTCATGCTCACAATATTTTCATCTCGGATTAGCTGCTCAAGATGTATGTAGGTGGTTAGCCACATCACAGAGTGTACCATGATCTATACCCTGGTCCTTCTCATGTGAGTAAACTTCATTTATGAGTTCGCAGACATTTGCGATATGGCATATGGATACTGCCCTGGTGATTGGCATTACACAGAGTGGCCCTCCTGTGATTTACAGTCATGTTACTCCATGTACTACACATTATAAATAAGTAATCCTCCCATGTGAGTTAACTTCCATTGTGAGTTGACAAACAAGGATATTTGAAAAGTGCACACTGGGCTTGCATTTGGAGTTGGAGAGACAGAGCCTCCTGTACTTGCCAATCATGTCACTTTTCTATACTTCATCCACTTGTTATATGTTATCCCCCCAGGTGAGCTGACTTCATGTGTAAATTTCCAAAGAAGGGTATATTTGCAAGTGTACACTGGACTAGTAGTTGGCGTGACAGTATAGGAGCCTCCCGTGATTTGCAGCCATTTTACTTCCTTTATTACACATACTATACTTATGGTTTCCTCCCAGGTGAGTACATCTCAATGATGATTTGGTACACATGGGTATTTTGGGGAGAACACTGTTTTGCTTGGAGGTGGGTGAACGGTGCCTGCTGTGAGTTGCAGTCCTGTCACTCTCACTGCTTCATAATACCTGACTGATACCTACTCCCCCAGTGAGTACACATCATATGAGATTTAAAAGTATTGTGGACTTCAGAGAAAAGGACACTCTTTGGTGTTTGTAGTGACAGTACCAGTGCCTCCTGGCCTTAGAAGCCTTGCCAGTCCCTGTATTACACAGAACACAGATGTTATCCACCCAGGTGAATAGACATCAGAGGGTTGTGACGCAGGGGTCTTTGCTGCAGAGGACACTGGGCTAGCTGAGTGGTGTAACAGTAACAGCACTTCCTGGCCTTAGAAGTCATGTCAGTCCCTGTACTACACCCAGTATAGAAATGTTATCCTCCCAGGTGATTACACTTCAATTGGAAATTGACAATCAGAGGTCTCTGTTACAAAGGACACTGAACTGGCTGAGTGGAATAACAGTGACGGAGCCTCCTGGCATTAGCAGTCTTGTCAGTCACTGTACTACACCCACTATACAAATGTTATCCTCCCAGATGAGTAGACTTCAACAGAGGGTTCTAACACAGGGGTCTTTGTTGCAGGAGACACTGGGCTGGCTGATTGGAGTAACAGTAACAGACCCTCCTGGTTTTAGCAGTCATGAGAGTCCCTGTATTATACACAGTTTACAAATGTTATCCACCCAGGTGGCTCCACTTCAATGTGGAGTTGAAAAACATGGGTCTTTGTTGCATAGGAAACTGAGCTGGCTGGCATGAATAACCTTGGCAATGCCTTCTGGCCTTAGAAGTGTTGTCAGTCCCTGTACCACACCCACTGCACAAATGTTATCCTACTAAGTGAGTAGACTTCATCAAAGGGTTGTGACACAGGGCTCTTTGTTGCAGGGGACACTAGCTGGCTGGGTGTAGTAACAGTACACTGCCTCCTGGCCTTAGCAGTCCTGCCAGTCCCTGTACTAGACCTGCTGTACCAATCTTATCTTCCCAAGAGAGTAAACTTCAGAGGGTTGTGACACAGAGGTCTTTGTTGCGGGGGGGACACTGGGCTGGCTCAGTGGACTAACAGTAACAGAGCCTCCTTGCCTTAGCAGAAATGGCAGCCCCTTTTCTACACCCACTGCACAAATGATGTTGTCCCAGGTGAGGAGACTTCGGAGGGTTGTGACACAGGGGTCTTTATTGCAGGGGACACTGGGCTGACCTAAGTGCAGTAATAGCAACAGAGCATCCTGGCCTTAGCAGTCATGTCAGTCCCTGTACTATACACACTTTACAAATGTTATCCACCCAGGTGAGTCCACATCAATTGAAAGTTGACAAACAAGGGTCTTTGGAGTAGCTGTCACTGGGCTGAGTGGTGTAACAGTGACAGAGCCTCCTGGCCTTAGCAGTCATGTCAGTCCCTGTACTACACACAGTATACAGATGTTATTCTTCAAGGTGAGGAAACTTCAATTGGGAGTTGAGTGACAAGGGTCTTTGGTGCATTGGTGTAGGAGGCTGGCCTGGCTTATAGTGGGTACCAATGGTATTTACACCTTGTGCCAGGTCCAGTTATCCCTTATTAGCAGATTAGTAGTGTTCTATCAGCAGTTGAAGTCAATCTACCTTCATACCAAACATGTGTTGCATTCATGTCCCCATCTCCCCATCTCATTCCAGTTAGACATGGTTAGCAGTTGTAGTCAATGTACCTTCATACCACACATGTGTTGCATTCATCTCCCCATCTCCCCATCTCATTCCAGTTAGATGTGGTTAGCAGTTGAAGTCAATGTACCTTCATACCAAACATGTGTTGCATTCATGTCCCCATCTCCCCATCTCATTCCAGTTAGACGTGGTTAGCAGTTGAAGTCAATGTACCTTCATACCAAACAGGTGTTGCATTCATGTCCCCATCTCCCCATCTCATTCCAGTTAGACGTGGTTAACAGTTGTAGTCAATGTACCTTCATACCACACATGTGTTGCATTCATCTCCCCATCTCATTCCAGTTAGATGTGGTTAGCAGTTGAAGTCAATGTACCTTCATAACACACATGTGTTGCATTCATGTCCCCATCTCCCCATCTCATTCCAGTTAGACGTGGTTAGCAGTTGAAGTCACTGTACCTTCATACCACACATGTGTTGCATTCATGTCCCCTTCTCCCCATGTCCCCATCTCCTCATGTCCCCATGTCATTCCAGTTAGACGTGGTTAGCAGTTGAAGTCAATGTACCTTCATACCACACATGTGTTGCATTCATGTCCCCATCTGCCCCTCTCATTCCAGTTAGACATGGTCAGCAGTTGAAGTCAATGTACCTTCATACCACACATGTGTTGCATTCATGTCCCCATGTCATTCCAGTTAGACGTGGTTAGCAGTTGAAGTCAATGTACCTTCATGCCACACATGTGTTGCATTCAAGTCCCCATCTCCCCATCTCATTCCAGTTAGACCTGGTTAGAAGTTGAAGTCAATGTACCTTCATACGACACATGTGTTGCATTCATGTCCCCATCTCCCCATCTCCCCCTCTCATTCCAGATAGACGTGGTTAGCAGTTGAAGTCAATGTACCTTCATACCACACATGTGTTGCATTCATGACCCCATGTCCCCATGTCATTCCAGTTAGACGTGGTTAGCAGTTGAAGTCAATGTACCTTCATATCACACATGTGTTGCATTCATGTCCCCATCTCATTCCAGTTAGACGTGGTTAGCAGTTGAAGTCAATGTACCTTCATACCACACGTGTTGCATTCATGTCCCCATCTCCCCCTCTCATTCCAGTTAGACGTGGTTAGCAGTTGAAGTCAATGTACCTTCATACCACACACGTGTTGCATTCATGTCCCCATGTCATTCCAGTTAGATGTGGTTAGCAGTTGAAGTCAATGTACCTTCATACCTCACATGTGTTGCGTTGATGTCCCCATCTCCCCATCTCATTCCAGTTAGACGTGGTTAGCAGTTGAAGTCAATGTACCTTCATACGACACATGTGTTGCATTCATGTCCCCATCTCCCCCTCTCATTCCAGTTAGACGTGGTTAGCAGTTGAAGTCAATGTACCTTCATACCACACATGTGTTGCATTCATGTCCCCATGTCATTCCAGTAAGACGTGGTTAGCAGTTGAAGTCAATGTACCTTCATACCACACATGTGTTGCATTAATGTCCCAATCTCCCCATCTCATTCCAGTTAGACGTGGTTAGCAGTTGAAGTCAATGTACCTTCATACCACACATGTGTTGCATTGATGTCCCCATCTCCCCATCTCATTCCAGTTAGACGTGGTTAGCAGTTGAAGTCAATGTACCTTCATACCACACATGTGTTGCATTCATGTCCCCATCTCCCCATCTCCCACTCTCATTCCAGTTAGACGTGGTTAGCAGTTGAAGTCAATATACCTTCATACCACACATGTGTTGCATTCATGTCCCCATGTCATTCCAGTTAGACGTGGTTAGCAGTTGAAGTCAATGTACCTTCATACCACACATGTGTTGCATTCATGTCCCAATCTCCCCATCTCATTCCAGTTAGACGTGGTTAGCAGTTGAAGTCAATGTACCTTCATACCACACGTGTTGCATTGATGTCCCCATCTCCCCATCTCATTCCAGTTAAAGGTGGTTAGCAGTTGAAGTCAATTTACCTTCATACCACACATGTGTTGCATTCATGTCCCCATCTCCCCATCTCCCCCTCTCATTCCAGTTTGACGTGGTTAGCAGTTGAAGTCAATGTACCTTCATACCACACATGTGTTGCATTCATGTCCCCATGTCATTCCAGTTAGACGTGGTTAGCAGTTGAAGTCAATATACCTTCATACCACACATGTGTTGCATTCATGTCCCAATCTCCCCATCTCATTCCAATTAGACGTGGTTAGCAGTTGAAGTCAATGTACCTTCATACCACACGTGTTGCATTGATGTCCCCATCTCATTCCAGTTAGACCTGGTTAGAAGTTGAAGTCAATGTACCTTCATACACACATGTGTTGCATTCATGTCCCCATCTCCCCATCTCCCCCTCTCATTCCAGTTTGACGTGGTTAGCAGTTGAAGTCAATGTACCTTCATACCACACATGTGTTGCATTCATGTCCCCATGTCATTCCAGTTAGACGTGGTTAGCAGTTGAAGTCAATATACCTTCATACCACACATGTGTTGCATTCATGTCCCAATCTCCCCATCTCATTCCAATTAGACGTGGTTAGCAGTTGAAGTCAATGTACCTTCATACCACACGTGTTGCATTCATGTCCCCATCTCCCCATCTCATTCCACTTTGACATGGTTAGCAGTTGAAGTCAATGTACCTTCATACCACACGTGTTGCATTCATGTCCCCATCTCCCCATCTCATTCCAGTTAGACGTATTTAGCAGTTGAAGTCAATGTACCTTCATACCAAACATGTGTTGCATTCATGTCCCCATCTCCCCATCTCATTCCAGTTAGACGTGGTTAGCAGTTAAAGTCAAAGTACCTTCATACCACACATGTGTTGCATTCATGTCCCCCTCTCATTCCAGTTAGACGTGGTTAGCACTTGAAGTCAATGTACCTTCATACCACAAATGTGTTGCATTCATGTCCCCATCTCCCCATCTCATTCCACTTAGACGTGGTTAACAGTTGAAGTCAATGTACTGTCAAAGCCCAGCTCACCTGAGTCCTTGTTCAGTTCTGATGGAGGTTGAAGACAATCCGACCCCACCCCGAAACTGCTTGTTCCAGCACACTAGTTTTTAAAACAGTGCACTAAGAACAGAAGCTCAAGGGAAGGGGGGAAGTGGATAAAATAAAATAAAGAGACAACAGCGTTCTTGCGTTTCCACTGTTGAAGTGCTGCACAAATCTGCGGCCCTCTCTGACTTCTGTAGAAACTGGTGCCTAATGAAACATAAACAAAGAACAGATAAGGACATCCTATTCCTAACTGGGTTCCTGACTATCCCTTTATTTATTAGAAATTTTGTTCTAAAAGTACCTCTTGGATCCTGGTCTCTAGTTTCCAGGTTTGGAATGTGTTACTGCTCTGGGATGTGCTTTCTATTACTCTAAAGCTTCTAAAACATTAAACAAATACCATTAACAGAATTATCAATATCAAACATTCATCTTAATATAACTAAAGCCTAAATTGCCAATAGCAGACTCACTTTTCCCATATTTCCAGAATCTTTTATAAAACAAATACTGTACTTTTACGTCAAAATACAGCATGTAATTTGTGCAAGTCCTTGATTTACTGTTTGCTTTGCTGTTAATGGTTTCCACGGTTCGATTCTTAAAAGTTCCATAAAAAAATGTTTGCTTCACAAAGTTCCGCAAAGTATTGTTGTAACAAAGAGTTTGAATCACAATGTTCGTGGAAGGTATCTTGTTTCAAATTGTCTATACACGAATCCAGAAATTGTAGTCAAAGTTCTTTCAGGTAATAAAAGTTTTGCTGGCAAGAGATACTGATCAGTCTAACCTTGTCTTCTTTCTCTTTTGCAGGTTGCTTGTAGGAGAGAGGCTGAGGCAAGGAGGAACCGGAAACCGGAAGAAGGAAGAGCCAGCAGCTGCGCCCATTGAAGCCAATGAAAGTCTGTAGAGAGCAGGAGTGCCAGCGCCGAGGGATCTGTCCTCAGGTAAGCGGGAGGTAGACGAGCACAAGCACTGGGCGAGGCTCGGGGGCTGCCTTTTATAGACAGGGCTGGGTGTGGTCCTCACATGCTGCACATGTTCTTGAAAGGTGTGCAGAGCTGGGTGTGGTTTGAAGAGCTGGGTGTGGTCCTCACATGCTGCAAATGTTCTTGAAAGGTGTGCAGAGTTTCAGTTATTATGCAAATGAGTTAAATTAACACATGGCCTAGAGAGGAGTGTTTTAAAGAAGCCTTGGTAAAAGCAAGGCCCAATGTGTAAACAAAACAGCACATTAAACAACATACACAGAAGCCTAGGGGGGGGGAGGTGAGATAACAAGAAAGGCTTTCAATAGTAAGTTTAAAAGGGAGCTATTGCAGAACCCACTAGTGCAGTGAGAGGGGACATGCTCTTTGCTGTGCACAAACCCTAACATGTACCTTCATACCACACATGTGTTGCATTCATGTCCCCATCTCCCCATCTCATTCCAGTTAGACGTGGTTAGCAGTTGAAGTCAATGTACCTTCATACCACACATTTGTTGCATTCATCTCCCCATCTCATTCCAGTTAGATGTGGTTAGCAGTTGTAGTCAATGTACCTTAATACCACACATGTGTTGCATTCATATCCCCATCACCCCATCTCATTCCAGTTACACATGGTTAGCCGCTGAAGTCAATGTACCTTCATACCACACATGTGATGCATTCATGTACCCAGCTCCCCATCTCATTCCAGTTAGACGTGGTTAGCAGTTGAAGTCTATGTACCTTCATACCACACGTGTTGTATTCATGTCCCCATCTCCCCATCTCATTCCAGTTAGACGTGGTTAGCAGTTGAAGTCAATGTACTTTCATACCACACATGTGTTGCATTCATCTCCCATCTCATTCCAGTTAGACGTGGTTAGCAGTTGAAGTCAATGTACCTTCATACCACACATGTGTTGCATTCATGTCCCCATCTCCCCATCTCATTCCAGTTAGATGTGGTTAGCAGTTGAAGTCAATGTACCTTCATACCACACATGTGTTGCATTCATCTCCCCATCTCCCCATCTCATTCCAGTTAGAAGTGGTTAGCAGTTGAAGTCAATGTACCTTCATACCACACATGTGTTGCATTCATCTCCCCATCTCCCCATCTCATTCCACTTAGACGTGGTTAGCAGGTGAAGTCAATGTACCTTCATACCACACATGTGTTGCATTCATGTCCCCATCTCCCCATCTCATTCCAGTTAGACGTGGTTAGCAGTTGAAGTCAATGTACCTTCATACCACACGTGCTGCATTCATGTCCCCATCTCCCCATCTCATTCCAGTTAGACGTGGTTAGCAGTTGAAGTCAATGTACCTTCATACCACACGTGTTGCATTCATGTCCCCATCTCCCCATCTCATTCCAGTTAGACGTGGTTAGCAGTTGTAGTCAATGTACCTTCATACCACACATGTGTTGCATTCATATCCCCATCTCCCCATCTCATTCCAGTTAGATGTGGTTAGCAGTTGAAGTCAATGTACCTTCATACCACACATGTGATGCATTCATGTCCCCATCTCCCCATCTCATTCCACTTTGACATGGTTAGCAGTTGAAGTCAATGTACCTTCATACCACACATGTGTTGCATTCATGTCCCCATCTCCCCATCTCATTCCAGTTAGATGTGGTTAGCAGTTGAAGTCAATGTACCTTCATACCACACATGTGTTGCATTCATCTCCCCATCTCCCCATCTCATTCCAGTTAGAAGTGGTTAGCAGTTGAAGTCAATGTACCTTCATACCACACATGTGTTGCATTCATCTCCCCATCTCCCCATCTCATTCCACTTAGACGTGGTTAGCAGGTGAAGTCAATGTACCTTCATACCACACATGTGTTGCATTCATGTCCCCATCTCCCCATCTCATTCCAGTTAGACGTGGTTAGCAGTTGAAGTCAATGTACCTTCATACCACACGTGCTGCATTCATGTCCCCATCTCCCCATCTCATTCCAGTTAGACGTGGTTAGCAGTTGAAGTCAATGTACCTTCATACCACACGTGTTGCATTCATGTCCCCATCTCCCCATCTCATTCCAGTTAGACGTGGTTAGCAGTTGTAGTCAATGTACCTTCATACCACACATGTGTTGCATTCATATCCCCATCTCCCCATCTCATTCCAGTTAGATGTGGTTAGCAGTTGAAGTCAATGTACCTTCATACCACACATGTGATGCATTCATCTCCCCATCTCATTCCAGTTAGACGTGGTTAGCAGTTGAAGTCAATGTACCTTCATACCACACATGTGTTGCATTCATGTCCCCATCTCATTCCAGTTAGACGTGGTTAGCAGTTGAAGTCAAGGTACCTTCATACCACACATGTGTTGCATTCATGTCCCCATCTCCCCATCTCATTCCAGTTAGACGTGGTTAGCAGTTGAAGTCAATGTACCTTCATACCACAAATGTGTTGCATTCATCTCCCCATCTCCCCATCTCATTCCAGTTAGACGTGGTTAGCAGTTGAATTCAATGTACCTTCATACCACACATGTGTTGCATTCATGTCCCCATCTCCCCATCTCCCCCTCTCATTCCAGTTAGACGTGGTTAGCAGTTGAAGTCAATGTACCTTCATACCACACATGTGTTGCATTCATGTCCCCATCTCCCCATCTCCCCATCTCATTCCAGTTAGACGTGGTTAGCAGTTGAAGTCAATGTACCTTCATACCACACATGTTTTGCATTCACGTCCCCATCTCCCCCTCTCATTCCAGTTAGACGTGGTTAGCAATTTAAGTCAATGTAACTTCATACCACACGTGTTGCATTCATCTCCCCATCTCCCCCCAGTTAGACGTGGTTAGCAGTTGAAGTCAATGTACCTTCATACCACACATGTGTTGCATTCATGTCCCCATCTCCCCCTCTCATTCCAGTTAGACGTGGTTAGCAGTTGAACTCAATGTACCTTCATACCACACATGTGTTGCATTCATCTCCCCATCTCCCCCTCTCATTCCAGTTAGACGTGGTTAGCAATTGAAGTCAATGTAACTTCATACCACACGTGTTGCATTCATGTCCCCATCTCCGCATCTTCCCCTCTCATTCCAGTTAGACGTGGTTAGCAGTTGAAGTCAATGAACCTTCATACCACAATTGTGTTGCATTCATGTCCCCATCTCCGCATCTTCCCCTCTCATTCCAGTTAGACGTGGTTAGCAGTTGAAGTCAATGTACCTTCATACCACACATGTGTTGCATTCATGTCCCCATCTCCCCATCTCCCCCTCTCATTCCATTTAGACGTGGTTAGCAGTTGAAGTCAATGTACCTTCATACCACACACGTGTTGCATTCATGTCCCCATCTCCCCCTCATTCCAGTTAGACGTGATTAGCAGTTGAAGTCAATGTACCTTCATACCACACATGTTTAGCATTCAAGTCCCCATCTCCCCCTCTCATTCCAGTTAGACGTGGTTAGCAGTTGAAGTCAATGTACCTTCATACCACACATGTGTTGCATTCATCTCCCCATCTCACCCTCTCATTCCAGTTAGACGTGGTTAGCAGTTGAAGTCAATGTACCTTCATACCACACATGTGTTACATTCATGTCCCAATCTCCCCATCTCATTCCAGATAGACGTGGTTAGCAGTTGAAGTCAATGTACCTTCATACCACACATGTGTTGCATTCATGTCCCCATCTCCCCATCTCATTCCAGTTAGACGTGGTTAGCAGTTGAAGTCAATGTACCTTCATACCACACGTGCTGCATTCATGTCCCCATCTCCCCACCTCCCCATCTCTCCATCTCCCCCTCCCATTCCAGTTAGACGTGGTTAGCAGATGAAGTCAATGTACCTTCATACCACAAATGTGTTGCATTTGTGTCCCCATCTCCCCATCTCCCCTCTCATTCCAGTTAGACGTGCTTAGCAGTTGAAGTCAATGTACCTTCATACCACACATGTGTTGCATTCATCTCCCCATCTCCCCCTCTCATTCCAGTTAGACGTGGTTAGCAATTGAAGTCAATGTAACTTCATACCACATGTGTTGCATTCATGTCCCCATCTCCGCATCTTCCCCTCTCATTCCAGTTAGACGTGGTTAGCAGTTGAAGTCAATGTACCTTCATACCACAATTGTGTTGCATTCATGTCCCCATCTCCCCATCTCCCCCTCTCATTCCAGTTAGACGTGGGTAGCAGTTGAAGTCAATGTACCTTCATACCACACATGTGTTGCATTCATGTCCCCATCTCCCCATCTCCCCCTCTCATTCCATTTAGACGTGGTTAGCAGTTGAAGTCAATGTACCTTCATACCACACACGTGTTGCATTCATGTCCCCATCTCCCCCTCATTCCAGTTAGACGTGATTAGCAGTTGAAGTCAATGTACCTTCATACCACACATGTTTAGCATTCACGTCCCCATCTCCCCCTCTCATTCCAGTTAGACGTGGTTAGCAGTTGAAGTCAATGTACCTTCATACCACACATGTGTTGCATTCATCTCCCCCTCTCATTCCAGTTAGACGTGGTTAGCAGTTGAAGTCAATGTACCTTCATACCACACATGTGTTACATTCATGTCCTAATCTCCCGATCTCATTCCAGATAGACGTGGTTAGCAGTTGAAGTCAATGTACCTTCATACCACACATGTGTTGCATTCATGTCCCCATCTCCCCATCTCATTCCAGTTAGACGTGGTTAGCAGTTGAAGTCAATGTACCTTCATACCACACGTGTTGCATTCATGTCCCCATCTCCCCACCTCCCCATCTCTCCATCTCCCCCTCTCATTCCAGTTAGACGTGGTTAGCAGTTGAAGTCAATGTACCTTCATACCACAAATGTGTTGCATTTGTGTCCCCATCTCCCCATCTCCCCTCTCATTCCAGTTAGACGTGCTTAGCAGTTGAAGTCAATGTACCTTCATACCACACGTGTTGCATTCATGTCCCCATCTCCCCATCTCATTCCAGTTAGACGTGGTTAGTCAATCTACCTTCAAACCACATGTGTTGCATTCATGTCCCCATCTCCACATCTCATTCCAGTTAGACGTGGTTAGCAGTTGAAGTCAATGTACCTTCATACCACACATGTTGTATTCATGTCCCCATCTCCCCATCTCATTCCAGTTAGACGTGGTTAGCAGTTGAAATCAATGTACCTTCATACTACACATGTGTTGCATTCATGTCCCCAAATCAAATCAAATCAAATCAAATCATTAACATTTATAAAGCGCGCTACTCACCCGTGCGGGTCTCAAGGCGCTAGGGGGGAAAGGGGGGGTTATCGCTGTTCGAACAGCCAAGTCTTTAGGAGTCTCCGGAAAGCGGAGTGGTCCTGGGTGGTCCTGAGGCTGGTGGGGAAGGAGTTCCAGGTCTTGGCCGCCAGGAAGGAGAAAGATCTCCCACCCGCCGTGGAGCGGCGGGTGCGAGGGACGGCAGCAAGTGCGAGGCCAGCGGAGCGGAGGGGGCGGGTGGGGACGTAGAAGCTGAGGCGTCTGTTGAGGTATTCCGGTCCCTTGTTGTGGAGGGCTTTGTGTGCGTGGGTGAGAAGACGGAAGGTGATCCTTTTGCTGACTGGGAGCCAATGCAGGTGTCTCAGGTGTGCGGAGATGTGGCTGTTGCGGGGTACGTCGAGGATGAGGCGGGCCGAGGCGTTTTGGATGCGTTGCAGGCGGTTTTGGAGTTTGGCTGTGGTCCCGGCGTAGAGGGTGTTGCCGTAGTCCAGGCGGCTCGTGACGAGGGCGTGGGTCACGGTTTTTCTGGTGTCGGCGGGGATCCAGCGGAAGATCTTACGGAGCATGCGGAGAGTGAGGAAGCAGGCGGAGGACACGGCGTTGACTTGCTTGGTCATGGTGAGAAGAGGGTCCAAGATGAAGCCGAGGTTGCGGGCGTGGTCTGCGGGGGTCGGTGCGGTGCCGAGGGCCGTGGGCCACCAGGAGTCGTCCCAGTCGGACGGGGTGTTGCCGAGGATGAGGACTTCCGTTTTTTCAGAGTTCAGCTTTAGGCGGCTGAGCCTCATCCAATCTGCGACGTCCTTCATACCCTCTTGTAGGTTGGTCTTGGCGCTGGCGGGGTCCTTGGTGAGGGAGAGTACAAGTTGGGTGTCGTCGGCGTAGGAGGTGATGATGATGTCGTGCTTGCGTACGATGTCGGCGAGGGGGCTCATGTAGACATTGAAGAGTGTCGGGCTGAGCGATGAGCCTTGAGGTACGCCGCAGATGATCTTGGTGGGTTCTGAGCGAAACGGAGGGAGGTAAACTCTTTGGGAGCGGTTAGCGAGGAAGGAGGCGATCCAGTCCAGGGCCTGGCCTTGGATCCCGGTGGAGCGTAGGCGGGTGATTAGGGTGCGGTGACAGACGGTGTCAAAGGCAGCCGAGAGGTCGAGGAGAATGAGGGCGACTGTTTCACCGTTGTCCATCAGGGTTCTGATGTCGTCTGTGACTGAGATGAGGGCGGTTTCCGTGCTGTGGTTGGTTCGGAATCCGGTTTGTGAAGGGTCGAGCAGGTTGTTGTCTTCCAGGAAGGTGGTCAGCTGTTTGTTGACGGTCTTTTCTATTACCTTGGCTGGGAAAGGTAGAAGAGAGATGGGGCGGAAGTTTTTCAGGTCGCTTGGGTCAGCCGTAGGTTTCTTTAGTAGGGCGTTGACTTCAGCGTGCTTCCAGCATACGGGGAAGGTAGCAGAAGAAAAAGAAGAGTTGATGACGGTCTGGAGGTGCGGGGCGATGATGTCGTCGGCTTTGTTAAAGATGAAGTGCAGGCAGGGGTCCGAAGGGGCGCCGGAGTGGATAGAGTTCATGATGGATTTGGTTTCTTCCGTGTTGATGTGGGTCCAGTTGTTGAGGGTGATGTCTGGGGAAGCGGGTTCAGTGGTGTATGGTTGGGTCTGGTGTCCGAAGCTGTCGTGGAGGTCGCTGATCTTGCGATGGAAGAAAGTGGCGAGGGATTCGCACAAATCCTGTGAGGGCGTGACGGCGTTGGCGCTGGCGCTGGGGTTGGAGAACTCTTTGACGATGCTGAAGAGTTCTCTGCTGTTGTGGCTGTTTTTGTCTAGTCTGTCAGTGAAAAAGTTCCTTTTGGCAGTGCGGATCAGGTGGTGGTGTTCGCGTGTAGCGTTCTTGAGGGCGGTCATGTTGTCAGCGGTGTGGTCCTTGCGCCAGGCCTTCTCAAGGGCACGACAAGTTTTCTTTGATTCTTTGAGGGTGTCAGAGAACCAGAGAGGTTTTTTGGTGTTGGTCTGTCGATGCGTGCGTTTGAGGGGAGCAAGGTTGTCAGCGCAGTTGGAGATCCAGTTTGTGAGGTTGAGAGCTGCGTCGTTGGGGTCGGTGGTGAGGGTGGGTTGGTGGCGGCGAGAGCGGAGAAGAGTTGCTCTTCAGGGATCTTGTTCCACTGTCGATGAGGGATGGGTTGAGTGCGGAGGTGGGAGGTCTCGCGTCGGAATGTGAAGTGGACGCAGCTGTGGTCGGTCCAGTGTAGGGCAGAGGTGTGGCTGAAGAAGACGTGTTTGCTGGCGGAGAAGATAGGGTCGAGCGTGTGTCCGGCGATGTGGGTGGCGGTGTTCACCAGTTGTTTGAGGCCGAGGTTGGCGAGGTTGTCGAGCAGGGTGGTGGTGTTGGGGTCGTTGTTTTGTTCCAGATGGAAGTTGAGGTCGCCTAGGAGGATGTAGTCCGGTGAGGCGAGGGCGTGCGGGGAGATGAAGTCGGCGATGGCGTCGCTGAAAGAGGCGCGAGGTCTGGGAGGACGGTAGACGAGGGATCCTCTGAGAGTGGTCCTTGGGTCGGTGCGAATCTGAAAATGCAGGTGTTCAGCGGCGAGGGGGGGGTCTTCGGTTGAGGTGGTGACGCTGATGGAGTCTTTGAAGATGATGGCGACACCTCCTCCTACTTGGTTGGTGCGGTCTTTTCTGGAGATCTTGTAGCCTTCGGGGATGGCGGGTAGCGATGTCTGGAGCAGAGGAGGCGTTCATCCATGTCTCCGTGATGAAGGCGACGTCCGAGACTGTGGAGTCCAGGAGGTCCCAAAGTTCAACGGCGTGCTTGTGGACGGAACGAGCGTTGATCATGATGCACTTGAGGTGGTTGATGGCGCGTGGGCTTGTGGTCGTGGTAGTTGCGTGGTGGAAGATGCGTTTGCAGGAGTTGCAGGCGAAGGGTCCATGGGTGCGTTTGGGGTGAGCTAGGAAGCAGGTTTTGGAGCGCCCTGGGTTGAGGGCGTGGAGGGTGGTGGGGTCGTAGCGGATCAGCGGGCTTGGGGGAGCTGGGGACCAGGGGTCGTGGCGCTGGGCGCGGGCCAGGCGCGGACGGGCGCAGACGGGCTTGCCTCTGGCGCGCCTCCGGCGCGCCCGCTGCGCAGTCGCGCAGCGGCCGCCATAAGAGGTAGGAGGGGGGTCAGCTGGGGGCGAATGGGAGCTGGGGGGCGGGGGCGTGCAGGAGGTCGCGGCGGGAAAGCGCGAGGGAGGGGGGGGGACAGGTAGAGTGAGAGGAGCTGGGGGAGGGGGTTTAGGGTGGAGGAGGGTGAGTGTTAGGAGGTTTGGAGATTAGGGAGAGAGATAGGAGTAGGGTTGTGAAGATAGGGGAGGGGGGGTTGTAGAGGTGGGTGAGGGAGAGAGGTAGAGTGAGAGGATAGGGAGATAGGTAGTAGAGGGGGTGGCGGGGAGGGGGGGAGAGATAGAGAAATAGATAGAGAAAATAGATAAAGAAGTCGATAGATAGGGAAATAGATAGATAGACAGATAGGTAGGTGGGAGGAGGTGGAGAGTGGGGGAGTTAGATAGTGAGATAGGGAGCTAGAGAGATAGGAAGATAGGAGGAGGGAGGGAGGTAGATAGCGAACGGGTTAGCTAGGGGTGAGAGAGGGGGAGGCGAGTGAGGGAGGGGGATGAGGAAGGAGCAGGAGGGCAGGCTCGGGGGAAGAAGACGGAGGAGGTAGAAGAGCCGAAGACAGGAGAACAGAAGACAGAAGAACAGAAGACAGAAGAACAGAAGACCGGAAGAGCAGAAGACAGAAAAACAGAAGAACAGAAGAACAGAAGAACAGAAGACAGAAGCACAGAAGATCGGAAGAGCAGAAGAACAGAGAAGAACAGAGAAGAACAGAGAAGAACAGAGAAGAAGAACACAGAAGCACCGAGAAGAACAGAGCAGAAGAACACAGAAGAACAGAAGGGAAGAACAGAAGAACAGAAGAGAAGAACAGAAGAACACAGAAGAAGATTGCAGAGGGGGGGCGAGGAGGAAGAGACAGAGAGGAGGAAAAGAAGCAGGAGCAGGAGAGAAGGTGAGTGGCGCGGGGCAGGGCAAGGGGCTGGGAGGAGGGGGGTACTTACAGTTAGGTGGGTCTCAGGAACACAGGAACTCGGGAACTTGGAGGAGCTGCAGCGGCAGGGGGAGCGACCTACCCTTGGGTCAAGGGTCGCTACCACTGTCGCGCAGCGGCCGCCATAAGAGGTAGGAGTTGGGGGGAGGGGTCAGCTGGGGGCGAATGGGAGCTGGGGGGCGGGGGCGTGCAGGAGGTCGCGGCGGGAAAGCGCGAGGGAGGGGGGGGACAGGTAGAGTGAGAGGAGCTGGGGGAGGGGGTTTAGGGTGGAGGAGGGTGAGTGTTAGGAGGTTTGGAGATTAGGGAGAGAGATAGGAGTAGGGTTGTGAAGATAGGGGAGGGGGGGTTGTAGAGGTGGGTGAGGGAGAGAGGTAGAGTGAGAGGATAGGGAGATAGGTAGTAGAGGGGGTGGCGGGGAGGGGGGGAGAGATAGAGAAATAGATAGAGAAAATAGATAGAGAAGTCGATAGATAGGGAAATAGATAGATAGACAGATAGGTAGGTGGGAGGAGGTGGAGAGTGGGGGAGTTACATAGTGAGATAGGGAGCTAGAGAGATAGGAAGATAGGAGGAGTGAGGGAGGTAGATAGCGAACGGGTTAGCTAGGGGTGAGAGAGGGGGAGGCGAGTGAGGGAGGGGGATGAGGAAGGAGCAGGAGGGCAGGCTCGGGGGAAGAAGACGGAGGAGGTAGAAGAGCCGAAGACAGGAGAACAGAAGACAGAAGAACAGAAGACAGAAGAACAGAAGACCGGAAGAGCAGAAGAACAGAAGAACAGAAGAACAGAAGAACAGAAGAACAGAAGAACAGAAGACAGAAGCACAGAAGATCGGAAGAGCAGAAGAACAGAGAAGAACAGAGAAGAACAGAGAAGAACACAGAAGAACCGAGAAGAAGAACACAGAAGCACCGAGAAGAACAGAGAAGAAGAACACAGAAGACCGGAAGAACACAGAAGAACAGAAGGGAAGAACAGAAGAACAGAAGAGAAGAACAGAAGAACACAGAAGAAGATTGCAGAGGGGGGGCGAGGAGGAAGAGACAAAGAGGAGGAAAAGAAGCAGGAGCAGGAGAGAAGGTGAGTGGCGCGGGGCAGGGCGAGGGGCTTGGAGGAGGGGGGTACTTACAGTTAGGTGGGTCTCAGGAACACAGGAACTCGGGAACTTGGAGGAGCTGCAGCGGCAGGAGGAGCGACCTACCCTTGGGTCAAGGGTCGCTACCACTGTCGCGCAGCGGCCGCCATAAGAGGTAGGAGGGGGGGGGAGGGGTCAGCTGGGGGCGAATGGGAGCTGGGGGGCGGGGGCGTGCAGGAGGTCACGGCGGGAAAGCGCGAGGGAGGGGGGGGGACAGGTAGAGTGAGAGGAGCTGGGGGAGGGGGTTTAGGGTGGAGGAGGGTGAGTGTTAGGAGGTTTGGAGATTAGGGAGAGAGATAGGAGTAGGGTTGTGAAGATAGGGGAGGGGGGGTTGTAGAGGTGGGTGAGGGAGAGAGGTAGAGTGAGAGGATAGGGAGATAGGTAGTAGAGGGAGTGGCGGGGAGGGGGGGAGAGATAGAGAAATAGATAGAGAAAATAGATAGAGAAGTCGATAGATAGGGAAATAGATAGATAGACAGATAGGTAGGTGGGAGGAGGTGGAGAGTGGGGGAGTTAGATAGTGAGATAGGGAGCTAGAGAGATAGGAAGATAGGAGGAGTGAGGGAGGTAGATAGCGAACGGGTTAGCTAGGGGTGAGAGAGGGGGAGGCGAGTGAGGGAGGGGGATGAGGAAGGAGCAGGAGGGCAGGCTCGGGGGAAGAAGACGGAGGAGGTAGAAGAGCCGAAGACAGGAGAACAGAAGACAGAAGAACAGAAGACAGAAGAACAGAAGACCGGAAGAGCAGAAGACAGAAAAACAGAAGAACAGAAGAACAGAAGAACAGAAGACAGAAGCACAGAAGATCGGAAGAGCAGAAGAACAGAGAAGAACAGAGAAGAACACAGAGAACACAGAAGAACCGAGAAGAAGAACACAGAAGCACCGAGAAGAACAGAGAAGAAGAACACAGAAGACCGGAAGAACACAGAAGAACAGAAGGGAAGAACAGAAGAACAGAAGAGAAGAACAGAAGAACACAGAAGAAGATTGCAGAGGGGGGGCGAGGAGGAAGAGACAGAGAGGAGGAAAAGAAGCAGGAGCAGGAGAGAAGGTGAGTGGCGCGGGGCAGGGCGAGGGGCTGGGAGGAGGGGGGTACTTACAGTTAGGTGGGTCTCAGGAACACAGGAACTCGGGAACTTGGAGGAGCTGCAGCGGCAGGGGGAGCGACCTACCCTTGGGTCAAGGGTCGCTACCACTGTCGCGCAGCGGCCGCCATAAGAGGTAGGAGGGGGGGGGAGGGGTCAGCTGGGGGCGAATGGGAGCTGGGGGGCGGGGGCGTGCAGGAGGTCGCGGCGGGAAAGCGCGAGGGAGGGGGGGGACAGGTAGAGTGAGAGGAGCTGGGGGAGGGGGTTTAGGGTGGAGGAGGGTGAGTGTTAGGAGGTTTGGAGATTAGGGAGAGAGATAGGAGTAGGGTTGTGAAGATAGGGGAGGGGGGGTTGTAGAGGTGGGTGAGGGAGAGAGGTAGAGTGAGAGGATAGGGAGATAGGTAGTAGAGGGGGTGGCGGGGAGGGGGGGAGAGATAGAGAAATAGATAGAGAAAATAGATAGAGAAGTCGATAGATAGGGAAATAGATAGATAGACAGATAGGTAGGTGGGAGGAGGTGGAGAGTGGGGGAGTTAGATAGTGAGATAGGGAGCTAGAGAGATAGGAAGATAGGAGGAGTGAGGGAGGTAGATAGCGAACGGGTTAGCTAGGGGTGAGAGAGGGGGAGGCGAGTGAGGGAGGGGGATGAGGAAGGAGCAGGAGGGCAGGCTCGGGGGAAGAAGACGGAGGAGGTAGAAGAGCCGAAGACAGGAGAACAGAAGACAGAAGAACAGAAGACAGAAGAACAGAAGACCGGAAGAGCAGAAGACAGAAAAACAGAAGAACAGAAGAACAGAAGAACAGAAGACAGAAGCACAGAAGATCGGAAGAGCAGAAGAACAGAGAAGAACAGAGAAGAACAGAGAAGAACACAGAAGAACCGAGAAGAAGAACACAGAAGCACCGAGAAGAACAGAGAAGAAGAACACAGAAGACCGGAAGAACACAGAAGAACAGAAGGGAAGAACAGAAGAACAGAAGAGAAGAACAGAAGAACACAGAAGAAGATTGCAGAGGGGGGGCGAGGAGGAAGAGACAGAGAGGAGGAAAAGAAGCAGGAGCAGGAGAGAAGGTGAGTGGCGCGGGGCAGGGCGAGGGGCTGGGAGGAGGGGGGTACTTACAGTTAGGTGGGTCTCAGGAACACAGGAACTCTGGAACTTGGAGGAGCTGCAGCGGCAGGGGGAGCGACCTACCCTTGGGTCAAGGGTCGCTACCACTGTCGCGCAGCGGCCGCCATAAGAGGTAGGAGGGGGGGGGGAGGGGTCAGCTGGGGGCGAATGGGAGCTGGGGGGCGGGGGCGTGCAGGAGGTCGCGGCGGGAAAGCGCGAGGGAGGGGGGGGACAGGTAGAGTGAGAGGAGCTGGGGGAGGGGGTTTAGGGTGGAGGAGGGTGAGTGTTAGGAGCTTTGGAGATTAGGGAGAGAGATAGGAGTAGGGTTGTGAAGATAGGGGAGGGGGGGTTGTAGAGGTGGGTGAGGGAGAGAGGTAGAGTGAGAGGATAGGGAGATAGGTAGTAGAGGGGGTGGCGGGGAGGGGGGGAGAGATAGAGAAATAGATAGAGAAAATAGATAGAGAAGTCGATAGATAGGGAAATAGATAGATAGACAGATAGGTAGGTGGGAGGAGGTGGAGAGTGGGGGAGTTAGATAGTGAGATAGGGAGCTAGAGAGATAGGAAGATAGGAGGAGTGAGGGAGGTAGATAGCGAACGGGTTAGCTAGGGGTGAGAGAGGGGGAGGCGAGTGAGGGAGGGGGATGAGGAAGGAGCAGGAGGGCAGGCTCGGGGGAAGAAGACGGAGGAGTTAGAAGAGCCGAAGACAGGAGAACAGAAGACAGAAGAACAGAAGACAGAAGAACAGAAGACCGGAACAGCAGAAGACAGAAAAACAGAAGAACAGAAGAACAGAAGAACAGAAGACAGAAGCACAGAAGATCGGAAGAGCAGAAGAACAGAGAAGAACAGAGAAGAACAGAGAAGAACACAGAAGAACCGAGAAGAAGAACACAGAAGCACCGAGAAGAACAGAGAAGAAGAACACAGAAGACCGGAAGAACACAGAAGAACAGAAGGGAAGAACAGAAGAACAGAAGAGAAGAACAGAAGAACACAGAAGAAGATTGCAGAGGGGGGGCGAGGAGGAAGAGACAGAGAGGAGGAAAAGAAGCAGGAGCAGGAGAGAAGGTGAGTGGCGCGGGGCAGGGCGAGGGGCTGGGAGGAGGGGGGTACTTACAGTTAGGTGGGTCTCAGGAACACAGGAACTCGGGAACTTGGAGGAGCTGCAGCGGCAGGGGGAGCGACCTACCCTTGGGTCAAGGGTCGCTACCACTGTCGCGCAGCGGCCGCCATAAGAGGTAGGAGGGGGGGGAGGGGTCAGCTGGGGGCGAATGGGAGCTGGGGGGCGGGGGCGTGCAGGAGGTCGCGGTGGGAAAGCGCGAGGGAGGGGGGGGACAGGTAGAGTGAGAGGAGCTGGGGGAGGGGGTTTAGGGTGGAGGAGGGTGAGTGTTAGGAGGTTTGGAGATTAGGGAGAGAGATAGGAGTAGGGTTGTGAAGATAGGGGAGGGGGGGTTGTAGAGGTGGGTGAGGGAGAGAGGTAGAGTGAGAGGATAGGGAGATAGGTAGTAGAGGGGGGTGGCGGGGAGGGGGGGAGAGATAGAGAAATAGATAGAGAAAATAGATAGAGAAGTCGATAGATAGGGAAATAGATAGATAGACAGATAGGTAGGTGGGAGGAGGTGGAGAGTGGGGGAGTTAGATAGTGAGATAGGGAGCTAGAGAGATAGGAAGATAGGAGGAGTGAGGGAGGTAGATAGCGAACGGGTTAGCTAGGGGTGAGAGAGGGGGAGGCGAGTGAGGGAGGGGGATGAGGAAGGAGCAGGAGGGCAGGCTCGGGGGAAGAAGACGGAGGAGGTAGAAGAGCCGAAGACAGGAGAACAGAAGACAGAAGAACAGAAGACAGAAGAACAGAAGACCGGAAGAGCAGAAGACAGAAAAACAGAAAAACAGAAGAACAGAAGAACAGAAGAACAGAAGACAGAAGCACAGAAGATCGGAAGAGCAGAAGAACAGAGAAGAACAGAGAAGAACAGAGAAGAACAGAGAAGAACCGAGAAGAAGAACACAGAAGCACCGAGAAGAACAGAGAAGAAGAACACAGAAGACCGGAAGAACACAGAAGAACAGAAGGGAAGAACAGAAGAACAGAAGAGAAGAACAGAAGAACACAGAAGAAGATTGCAGAGGGGGGGCGAGGAGGAAGAGACAGAGAGGAGGAAAAGAAGCAGGAGCAGGAGAGAAGGTGAGTGGCGCGGGGCAGGGCGAGGGGCTGGGAGGAGGGGGGTACTTACAGTTAGGTGGGTCTCAGGAACACAGGAACTCGGGAACTTGGAGGAGCTGCAGCGGCAGGGGGAGCGACCTACCCTTGGGTCAAGGGTCGCTACCACTGTCGCGCAGCGGCCGCCATAAGAGGTAGGAGGGGGGGGGAGGGGTCAGCTGGGGGCGAATGGGAGCTGGGGGGCGGGGGCGTGCAGGAGGTCGCGGCGGGAAAGCGCGAGGGAGGGGGGGGACAGGTAGAGTGAGAGGAGCTGGGGGAGGGGGTTTAGGGTGGAGGAGGGTGAGTGTTAGGAGGTTTGGAGATTAGGGAGAGAGATAGGAGTAGGGTTGTGAAGATAGGGGAGGGGGGGTTGTAGAGGTGGGTGAGGGAGAGAGGTAGAGTGAGAGGATAGGGAGATAGGTAGTAGAGGGGGTGGCGGGGAGGGGGGAGAGATAGAGAAATAGATAGAGAAAATAGATAGAGAAGTCGATAGATAGGGAAATAGATAGATAGACAGATAGGTAGGTGGGAGGAGGTGGAGAGTGGGGGAGTTAGATAGTGAGATAGGGAGCTAGAGAGATAGGAAGATAGGAGGAGTGAGGGAGGTAGATAGCGAACGGGTTAGCTAGGGGTGAGAGAGGGGGAGGCGAGTGAGGGAGGGGGATGAGGAAGGAGCAGGAGGGCAGGCTCGGGGGAAGAAGACGGAGGAGGTAGAAGAGCCGAAGACAGGAGAACAGAAGACAGAAGAACAGAAGACCGGAAGAGCAGAAGACAGAAAAACAGAAGAACAGAAGAACAGAAGAACAGAAGACAGAAGCACAGAAGATCGGAAGAGCAGAAGAACAGAGAAGAACAGAGAAGAACAGAGAAGAACACAGAAGAACCGAGAAGAAGAACACAGAAGCACCGAGAAGAACAGAGAAGAAGAACACAGAAGACCGGAAGAACACAGAAGAACAGAAGGGAAGAACAGAAGAACAGAAGAGAAGAACAGAAGAACACAGAAGAAGATTGCAGAGGGGGGGCGAGGAGGAAGAGACAGAGAGGAGGAAAAGAAGCAGGAGCAGGAGAGAAGGTGAGTGGCGCGGGGCAGGGCGAGGGGCTGGGAGGAGGGGGGTACTTACAGTTAGGTGGGTCTCAGGAACACAGGAACTCGGGAACTTGGAGGAGCTGCAGCGGCAGGGGGAGCGACCTACCCATGTCCCCCTCTCATTCCAGTTAGACGTGGTTAGCAGTTGAAGTCAATGTACCTTCATACCACACATGTTGCATTCATTTCCCCATCTCCCCCTCTCATTCCAGTTAGACGTGGTTAGCAGTTGAAGTCAATGTACCTTCATACCACACATGCGTTGCATTCATCTCCCCATTCCCCCATCTCCTTCCAGTTAGACGTGCTTAGCAGTTGAAATCAATGTACCTTCATACAACACATGTGTTGCATTCATGTCCCCATCTCCCCATCTCCCCCTCTCATTCCAGTTAGACATGGTTAGCAGTTGAAGTCAATGTACCTTCATACCACACGTGTTGCATTCATGTCCCCATCTCCCCATCTCCCCCTCTCATTCTAGTTAGACGTGGTTAGCAGTTGAAGTCAATTTACCTTCATACCACACGTGTTGCATTCATGTCCCCATCTCCCCATCTCATTCCAGTTAGACGTGGTTATCAGTTGAAGTCAATGTACCTTCATACCACACATGTGTTGCATTCATGTCCCCATCTCCCCATCTCATTCCAGTTAGACGTGGTTAGCAGTTGAAGTCAATGTACCTTCATACCACACATGTGTTGCATTCATGTCCCCATCTCCCCATCTCATTCCACTTAGTCGTGGTTAGCAGTTGAAGTCAATGTACCTTCATACCACACATGTGTTGCATTCATGTCCCCATCTCCCCATGTCCCCATCTCCGCATCTCCCCATGTCATTCCAGTTAGACGTGGTTAGCAGTTGAAGTCAATGTACCTTCATACCACACATGTGTTGCATTCATGTCCCTATCTCCCCATCTCTCTTCAGTTAGACGTGGTTAGCAGTTGAACTCAATGTACCTCATTCCACACGTGTTGCATTCATGTCCCCATCTCCCTCCAGTTAGACGTGGTTAGCAGTTGAAGTCAAAGTACCTTCATACCACACATGTGTTGCATTCATGTCCCCATCACCCCCCAGTTAGACGTGGTTAGCAGTTGAAGTCAATGTACCTTCATACCACACATGTGTTGCATTCATGTCCCCATCTCCCCATCTCTCTCCAGTTAGACGTGGTTAGCAGTTGAAGTCAATGTACCTTCATACCACACATGTGTTGCATTCACGTCCCCATCTCCCCATCTCATTCCAGTTAGACGTGGTTAGCATTTGAAGTAAATGTACCTTCATACCACACATGTGTTGCATTCATGTCCCCATCTCCCGCTCTCATTCCAGTTAGACGTGGTTAGCAGTTGAAGACAATGTACATTCATACCACACATGTGTTGCATTCATGTCCCCATCTCCCCATCTCCCCATGTACCCATCTCCTTCCAGTTAGACGTGGTTAGTCAATCTACCTTCAAACCACATGTGTTGCATTCATGTCCCCATCTCCCCATCTCATTCCAGTTAGATGTGGTTAGCAGTTGAAGTCAATGTACCTTCATACCACACATGTGTTGCATTCATGTCCCCATCTCCCCATCTCATTCCAGTTAGAAGTGGTTGGCAGTTGAAGTCAATGTACCTTCATACCACACATGTGTTGCATTCATCTCCCCATCTCCCCATCTCATTCCACTTAGACGTGGTTAGCAGGTGAAGTCAATGTACCTTCATACCACTCATGTGTTGCATTCATGTCCCCATCTCCCCATCTCTCTCCAGTTAGACGTGGTTAGCAGTTGAAGTCAATGTACCTTCATACCACACATGTGTTGCATTCATGTCCCCATCTCCCCATCTCATTCCAGTTAGACGTGGTTAGCAGTTGAAGTCAATGTACCTTCATACCACACATGTGTTGCATTCATGTCCCCATGTCCCCCTCTCATTCCAGTTAGACGTGGTAAGCAGTTGAAGTCAATGTACCTTCATACCACACGTGTTGCATTCATTTCCTCATCTCCCCCTCTCATTCCAGTTAGACGTGGTTAGCAGTTGAAGTCAAGGTACCTTCATACCACACATGCGTTGCATTCATCTCCCCATTCCCCCATCTCCTTCCAGTTAGACGTGCTTAGCAGTTGAAATCAATGTACCTTCATACCACACATGTGTTGCATTCATGTCCCCATCTCCCCATCTCATTCCAGTTAGACGTGGTTAGCAGTTGAAGTCAATGTACCTTCATACCACACGTGTTGCATTCATGTCCCCATGTCCCCCTCTCATTCCAGTTAGACGTGGTTAACAGTTGAAGTCAATGTACCTTCATACCACACGTGTTGCATTCATGTCCCCATCTCCCCCTCTCATTCCAGTTAGACGTGGTTAGCAGTTGAAGTCAATGTACCTTCATACCACACATGTGTTGCATTCATGTCCCCATCTCCCGCTCTCATTCCAGTTAGACGTGGTTAGCAGTTGAAGTCAATGTACCTTCATACCACACATGTGTTGCATTCATGTCCCCATCTCCCCATCTCATTCGAGTTAGACGTGTTTAACAGTTGAAGTCAATGTACCTTCATACCACACATGTGTTGCATTCATGTCCCCATCTCCCCATCTCCGCATCTCCCCATGTCATTCCAGTTAGACGTGGTTAGCAGTTGAAGTCAATGTACCTTCATACCACACATGTGTTGCATTCATGTCCCTATCTCCCCATCTCTCTTCAGTTAGACGTGGTTAGCAGTTGAACTCAATGTACCTCATACCACACGTGTTGCATTCATGTCCACATCTCCCTCCAGTTAGACGTGGTTAGCAGTTGAAGTCAAAGTACCTTCATACCACACATGTGTTGCATTCATGTCCCCATCACCCCCCAGTTAGACGTGGTTAGCAGTTGAAGTCAATGTACCTTCATACCACACATGTGTTGCATTCATGTCCCCATCTCCCCATCTCTCTCCAGTTAGACGTGGTTAGCAGTTGAAGTCAATGTACCTTCATACCACACATGTGTTGCATTCACGTCCCCATCTCCCCATCTCATTCCAGTTAGACGTGGTTAGCATTTGAAGTAAATGTACCTTCATACCACACATGTGTTGCATTCATCTCCCCATCTCATTCCAGTTAGACGTGGTTAGCAGTTGAAGACAATGTACATTCATACCACACATGTGTTGCATTCATGTCCCCATCTCCCCATCTCCCCATGTACCCATCTCCTTCCAGTTAGACGTGGTTAGTCAATCTGCCTTCAAACCACATGTGTTGCATTCATGTCCCCATCTCCCCATCTCATTCCAGTTAGATGTGGTTAGCAGTTGAAGTCAATGTACCTTCATACCACACATGTGTTGCATTCATGTCCCCATCTCCCCATCTCATTCCAGTTAGAAGTGGTTAGCAGTTGAAGTCAATGTACCTTCATACCACACATGTGTTGCATTCATCTCCCCATCTCATTCCACTTAGACGTGGTTAGCAGTTGAAGTCAATGTACCTTCATACCACACATGTGTTGCATTCATGTCCCCATCTCCCCATCTCATTCCAGTTAGACGTGGTTAGCAGTTGAAGTCAATGTACCTTCATACCACACGTGCTGCATTCATGTCCCCATCTCCCCATCTCATTCCAGTTAGACGTGGTTAGCAGTTGAAGTCAATGTACCTTCATAGCACACGTGTTGCATTCATGTCCCCATCTCCCCATCTCATTCCAGTTAGACGTGGTTAGCAGTTGTAGTCAATGTACCTTCATACCACACATGTGTTGCATTCATGTCCCCATCTCATTCCAGTTAGACGTGGTTAGCAGTTGAAGTCAAGGTACCTTCATACCACACATGTGTTGCATTCATGTCCCCATCTCCCCATCTCATTCCAGTTAGACGTGGTTAGCAGTTGAAGTCAATGTACCTTCATACCACACATGTGTTGCATTCATCTCCCTATCTCCCCATCTCATTCCAGTTAGACGTGGTTAGCAGTTGAATTCAATGTACCTTCATACCACACATGTGTTGCATTCATGTCCCCATCTCCCCATCTCATTCCAGTTAGACGTGGTTAGCAGTTGAAGTCAATGTACCTTCATACCACACATGTGTTGCATTCATGTCCCCATCTCCCCATCTCATTCCAGTTAGACGTGGTTAGCAGTTGAAGTCAATGTACCTTCATACCACACATGTGTTGCATTCATGTCCCCATCTCCCCATGTCCCCATCTCCGCATCTCCCCATGTCATTCCAGTTAGACGTGGTTAGCAGTTGAAGTCAATGTACCTTCATACCACACATGTGTTGCATTCATGTCCCTATCTCCCCATCTCTCTTCAGTTACACGTGGTTAGCAGTTGAAGTCAATGTACCTCATACCACACGTGTTGCATTCATGTCCCCATCTCCCTCCAGTTAGACGTGGTTAGCAGTTGAAGTCAAAGTACCTTCATACCTCACATGTGTTGCATTCATGTCCCCATCACCCCCCAGTTAGACGTGGTTAGCAGTTGAAGTCAATGTACCTTCATACCACACATGTGTTGCATTCATGTCCCCATCTCCCCATCTCTCTCCAGTTAGACGTGGTTAGCAGTTGAAGTCAATGTACCTTCATACCACACGTGTTGCATTCATGTCCCCATCTCCCCATCTCCCCATCTCATTCCAGTTAGACGTGGTTAGCAGTTGAAGTCAATGTACCTTCATACCACACATGTGTTGCATTCACGTCCCCATCTCCCCATCTCATTCCAGTTAGACGTGGTTAGCATTTGAAGTAAATGTACCTTCATACCACACATGTGTTGCATTCATCTCCCCATCTCATTCCAGTTAGACGTGGTTAGCAGTTGAAGACAATGTACATTCATACCACACATGTGTTGCATTCATGTCCCCATCTCCCCATCTCCCCATGTACCCATCTCCTTCCAGTTAGACGTGGTTAGTCAATCTACCTTCAAACCACATGTGTTGCATTCATGTCCCCATCTCCCCATCTCATTCCAGTTAGACGTGGTTAGTCAATCTACATCCAAACCACATGTGTTGCATTCATGTCCCCATCTCCCCATCTCATTCCAGTTAGACGTGGTTAGCAGTTGAAGTCAATGTACCTTCATACCACAAATGTTGCATTCATGTCCCCATCTCCCCATCTCATTCCAGTTAGACGTGGTTAGCAGTTGAAATCAATGTACCTTCATACCACACATGTGTTGCATTCATGTCCCCATCTCCCCATCTCCCCATCTCATTCCAGTTAGACGTGGTTAGCAGTTGAAGTCAATGTACCTTCATACCACACATGTGTTGCATTCATGTCCCCATGTCCCCCTCTCATTCCAGTTAGACGTGGTAAGCAGTTGAAGTCAATGTACCTTCATACCACACGTGTTGCATTCATTTCCCCATCTCCCCCTCTCATTCCAGTTAGACGTGGTTAGCAGTTGAAGTCAAGGTACCTTCATACCACACATGCGTTGCATTCATCTCCCCATTCCCCCATCTCCTTCCAGTTAGACGTGCTTAGCAGTTGAAATCAATGTACCTTCATACCACACATGTGTTGCATTCATGTCCCCATCTCCCCATCTCATTCCAGTTAGACGTGGTTAGCAGTTGAAGTCAATGTACCTTCATACCACACGTGTTGCATTCATGTCCCCATGTCCCCCTCTCATTCCAGTTAGACGTGGTTAACAGTTGAAGTCAATGTACCTTCATACCACACGTGTTGCATTCATGTCCCCATCTCCCCCTCTCATTCCAGTTAGAAGTGGTTAGCAGTTGAAGTCAATGTACCTTCATACCACACATGTGTAGCATTCATGTCCCCATCTCCCGCTCTCATTCCAGTTAGACGTGGTTAGCAGTTGAAGTCAATGTACCTTCATACCACACATGTGTTGCATTCATGTCCCCATCTCCCCATCTCATTCCAGTTAGACGTGGTTAGCAGTTGAAGTCAATGTACCTTCATACCACACATGTGTTGCATTCATGTCCCCATCTCATTCCACTTAGACGTGGTTAGCAGTTGAAGTCAATGTACCTTCATACCACACATGTGTTGCATTCATGTCCCCATCTCCCCATGTCCCCATCTCCGCATCTCCCCATGTCATTCCAGTTAGACGTGGTTAGCAGTTGAAGTCAATGTACCTTCATACCACACATGTGTTGCATTCATGTCCCTATCTCCCCATCTCTCTTCAGTTAGACGTGGTTAGCAGTTGAAGTCAATGTACCTCATACCACACGTGTTGCATTCATGTCCCCATCTCCCTCCAGTTAGACGTGGTTAGCAGTTGAAGTCAAAGTACCTTCATACCACACATGTGTTGCATTCATGTCCCCATCTCCCCATCTCATTCCAGTTAGACGTGGTTAGCAGTTGAAGTCAATGTACCTTCATACCACACGTGTTGCATTCATGTCCCCATGTCCCCCTCTCATTCCAGTTAGACGTGGTTAACAGTTGAAGTCAATGTACCTTCATACCACACATGTGTAGCATTCATGTCCCCATCTCCCCATCTCTCTCCAGTTAGACGTGGTTAGCAGTTGAAGTCAATGTACCTTCATACCACACATGTGTTGCATTCATGTCCCCATCTCCCCATTGTAGGAAAGTACCATCTTGCCTGGCATGTTACCCCCATTTTTCACTGTATATATGTTGTTTTAGTTGTATGTGTCACTGGGACCCTGGTAACCCAGGGCCCCAGTGCTCATAAGTGTGCCTGAATGTGTTACCTGTGTAGTGACTAACTGTCTCACTGAGGCTCTGCTAATCAGAACCTCAGTGGTTATGCTCTCTCATTTCTTTCCAAATTGTCACTAACAGGCTAGTGACCATTTTTACCAATTTACATTGGCTCACTGGAACACCCTTATAATTCCCTAGTATATGGTACTGAGGTACCCAGGGTATTGGGGTTCCAGGAGATCCCTATGGGCTGCAGCATTTCTTTTGCCACCCATAGGGAGCTCTGACAAATCTTACACAGGCCTGCCACTGCAGCCTGAGTGAAATAACGTCCACGTTATTTCACAGCCATTTTACACTGCACTTAAGTAACTTATAAGTCACCTATATGTCTAACCTTTACCTGGTAAAGGTTAGGTGCAAAGTTACTTAGTGTGAGGGCACCCTGGCACTAGCCAAGGTGCCCCCACATTGTTCAGAGCCAATTCACTGAACTTTGTGAGTGCGGGGACACCATTACACGCGTGCACTACATATAGGTCACTACCTATATGTAGCTTCACCATGGTAACTCCGAATATGGCCATGTAACATGTCTATGATCATGGAATTGCCCCCTCTATGCCATCCTGGCATTGTTTGTACAATTCCATGATCCCAGTGGTCTGTAGCACAGACCCTGGTACTGCCAGACTGCCCTTCCTGGGGTTTCTCTGCAGCTGCTGCTGCTGCCAACCCCTCAGACAGGCAGCTGCCCTCCTGGGGTCCAGCCAGGCCTGGCCCAGGATGGCAGAACAAAGAACTTCCTCTGAGAGAGGGTGTGACACCCTCTCCCTTTGGAAAATGGTGTGAAGGCAGGGGAGGAGTAGCCTCCCCCAGCCTCTGGAAATGCTTTGTTGGGCACAGATGTGCCCAATTCTGCATAAGCCAGTCTACACCGGTTCAGGGACCCCTTAGCCCCTGCTCTGGCGCGAAACTGGACAAAGGAAAGGGGAGTGACCACTCCCCTGACCTGCACCTCCCCTGGGAGGTGTCCAGAGCTCCTCCAGTGTGCTCCAGACCTCTGCCATCTTGGAAACAGAGGTGCTGCTGGCCCACTGGACTGCTCTGAGTGGCCAGTGCCACCAGGTGATGTCAGAGACTCCTGCTGATAGGCTCCTTCAGGTGTTAGTAGCCTTTCCTCTCTCCTAGGTAGCCAAACCCTCTTTTCTGGCTATTTAGGGTCTCTGTCTCTGGGGAAACTTTAGATAACGAATGCATGAGCTCAGCCGAGTTCCTCTGCATCTCCCTCTTCACCTTCTGATAAGGAATCGACCGCTGACCGCGCTGGAAGCCTGCAAACCTGCAACATAGTAGCAAAGACGACTACTGCAACTCTGTAACGCTGATCCTGCCGCCTTCTCGACTGTTTTCCTGCTTGTGCATGCTGTGGGGGTAGTCTGCCTCCTCTCTGCACCAGAAGCTCCGAAGAAATCTCCCGTGGGTCGACGGAATCGTCCCCCTGCAACCGCAGGTACCAAAAAGCTGCATTACCGGTCCCTTGGGTCTCCTCTCAGCACGACGAGCGAGGTCCCTCGAATCCAGCGACACCGTCCAAGTGACCCCCACAGTTCAGTGACTCTTCAGCCCAAGTTTGGTGGAGGTAAGTCCTTGCCTCACCTCGCTGGGCTGCATTGCTGGGAACCGCGACTTTGCAAGCTACTCCGGCCCCTGTGCACTTCCGGCAGAAATCCTTCGTGCACAGCCAAGCCTGGGTCCACGGCACTCTAACCTGCATTGCACGACTTTCTAAGTTGGTCTCCGGCGACGTGGGACACCTTTGTGCAACTTCGGCGAGCACCTTTTCACGCATCCTCGTAGTGCCTGTTTCTGGCACTTCTCCAGGTGCTACCTGCTTCAGTGAGGGCTCTTTGTCTTGCACGACGTCCCCTCTCTCTGCAGGTCCAATTTGCGACCTCCTGGTCCCCAGCAGCGTCCAAAAACGCCAAACGCACGATTTGCGTGTAGCAAGGCTTGTTGGCATCCATCTGGCGGGAAAACACTTCTGCACGACTCTCCAAGGCGTGGGGGATCCATCCTCCAAAGGGGAAGTCTCTAGCCCTTGTCGTTTCTGCAGTATTCACAGTTCTTCAGCCTAGTAAGAGCTTCTTTGCACCAACCGCTGGCATTTCTTGGGCATCTGCCCATCTCCGAGTTGCTTGTGACTTTTGGACTTGGTCCCCTTGTTCCACAGGTACCCTCAGTCAGGAATCCATCGTTGTTGCATTGCTGATTTGTGTTTTCCTTGCATTTTCCCTCTAACATGACTATTTTGTCCTTAGGGGAACTTTGGTGCACTTTGCACTCACTTTTCAGGGTCTTGGGGAGGGTTATTTTTCTAACTCTCACTATTTTCTAATAGTCCCAGCGACCCTCTACAAGGTCACATAGGTTTGGGGTCCATTCGTGGTTCACATTCCACTTTTGGAGTATATGGTTT
The DNA here is from genome assembly GCF_031143425.1 of Pleurodeles waltl. Lineage (NCBI taxonomy): Eukaryota > Metazoa > Chordata > Amphibia > Caudata > Salamandridae > Pleurodeles > Pleurodeles waltl. The sequence continues at coordinate 597,542,172 of NC_090443.1, forward strand.
GTGTTGCCCCTATCCCTATGTTTCCCCATTGCATCCTATTGTAACTATACATTGTTTGCACTGTTTTCTAAGACTATACTGCATATTTTTGCTATTGTGTATATATATCTTGTGTATATTTCCTATCCTCTCACTGAGGGTACACTCTAAGATACTTTGGCATATTGTCATAAAAATAAAGTACCTTTATTTTTAGTATAACTGTGTATTGTGTTTTCTTATGGTATTGTGCATATGACACTAAGTGGTACTGTAGTAGCTTCACACGTCTCCTAGTTCAGCCTAAGCTGCTCTGCTAAGCTACCATTATCTATCAGCCTAAGCTGCTAGACACCCTATACACTAATAAGGGATAACTGGGCCTGGTGCAAGGTGCAAGTACCCCTTGGTACTCACTACAAGCCAGTCCAGACTCCTACACCCATCTCCCCATCTCATTCCAGTTAGACGTGGTTAGCAGTTGAAGTCAATGTACCTTCATACCACGCATGTGTTGCATTCACGTCCCCATCTCCCCATCTCATTCCAGTTAGACGTGGTTAGCTTTTGAAGTAAATGTACCTTCATACCACACATGTGTTGCATTCATCTTCCCATCTCATTCCAGTTAGACGTGGTTAGCAGTTGATGACAATGTACATTCATACCACACATGTGTTGCATTCATGTCCCCATCTCCCCATCTCCCCATGTACCCATCTCCTTCCAGTTAGACGTGGTTAGTCAATCTACCTTCAAACCACATGTGTTGCATTCATGTCCCCATCTCCCCATCTCATTCCAGTTAGATGTGGTTAGCAGTTGAAGTCAATGTACCTTCATATCACACATGTGTTGCATTCATGTCCCCATCTCCCCATCTCATTCCAGTTAGAAGTGGTTAGCAGTTGAAGTCAATGTACCTTCATACCACACATGTGTTGCATTCATCTCCCCATCTCCCCATCTCTCTCCAGTTAGACGTGGTTAGCAGTTGAAGTCAATGTACCTTCATACCACACATGTGTTGCATTCACGTCCCCATCTCCCCATCTCATTCCAGTTAGACGTGGTTAGCATTTGAAGTAAATGTACCTTCATACCACACATGTGTTGCATTCAGGTCCCCATCTCCCGCTCTCATTCCAGTTAGACGTGGTTAGCAGTTGAAGACAATGTACATTCATACCACACATGTGTTGCATTCATGTCCCCATCTCCCCATCACCCCATGTACCCATCTCCTTCCAGTTAGACGTGGTTAGTCAATCTACCTTCAAACCACATGTGTTGCATTCATGTCCCCATCTCCCCATCTCATTCCAGTTAGATGTGGTTAGCAGTTGAAGTCAATGTACCTTCATACCACACATGTGTTGCATTCATGTCCCCATCTCATTCCAGTTAGAAGTGGTTAGCAGTTGAAGTCAATGTACCTTCATACCACACATGTGTTGCATTCATCTCCCCATCTCCCCATCTCATTCCACTTAGACGTGGTTAGCAGGTGAAGTCAATGTACCTTCATACCACTCATGTGTTGCATTCATGTCCCCATCTCCCCATCTCTCTCCAGTTAGACGTGGTTAGCAGTTGAAGTCAATGTACCTTCATACCACACATGTGTTGCATTCATGTCCCCATCTCCCCATCTCATTCCAGTTAGACGTGGTTAGCAGTTGAAGTCAATGTACCTTCATACCACACATGTGTTGCATTCATGTCCCCATGTCCCCCTCTCATTCCAGTTAGACGTGGTAAGCAGTTGAAGTCAATGTACCTTCATACCACACGTGTTGCATTCATTTCCCCATCTCCCCCTCTCATTCCAGTTAGACGTGGTTAGCAGTTGAAGTCAAGGTACCTTCATACCACACATGCGTTGCATTCATCTCCCCATTCCCCCATCTCCTTCCAGTTAGACGTGCTTAGCAGTTGAAATCAATGTACCTTCATACCACACATGTGTTGCATTCATGTCCCCATCTCCCCATCTCATTCCAGTTAGACGTGGTTAGCAGTTGAAGTCAATGTACCTTCATACCACACGTGTTGCATTCATGTCCCCATGTCCCCCTCTCATTCCAGTTAGACGTGGTTAAGAGTTGAAGTCAATGTACCTTCATACCACACGTGTTGCATTCATGTCCCCATCTCCCCCTCTCATTCCAGTTAGACGTGGTTAGCAGTTGAAGTCAATGTACCTTCATACCACACATGTGTTGCATTCATGTCCCCATCTCTCCATCTCATTCCAGTTAGACGTGGTTAACAGTTGAAGTCAATGTACCTTCATACCACACATGTGTTGCATTCATGTCCCCATCTCCCCATCTCCGCATCTCCCCATGTCATTCCAGTTAGATGTGGTTAGCAGTTGAAGTCAATGTACCTTCATACCACACATGTGTTGCATTCATGTCCCTATCTCCCCATCTCTCTTCAGTTAGACGTGGTTAGCAGTTGAACTCAATGTACCTCATACCACACGTGTTGCATTCATGTCCACATCTCCCTCCAGTTAGACGTGGTTAGCAGTTGAAGTCCAAGTACCTTCATACCACACATGTGTTGCATTCATGTCCCCATCACCCCCCAGTTAGACGTGGTTAGCAGTTGAAGTCAATGTACCTTCATACCACACATGTGTTGCATTCATGTCCCCATCTCCCCATCTCTCTCCAGTTAGACGTGGTTAGCAGTTGAAGTCAATGTACCTTCATACCACACATGTGTTGCATTCACGTCCCCATCTCCCCATCTCATTCCAGTTAGACGTGGTTAGCATTTGAAGTAAATGTACCTTCATACCACACATGTGTTGCATTCATCTCCCCATCTCATTCCAGTTAGACGTGGTTAGCAGTTGAAGACAATGTACATTCATACCACACATGTGTTGCATTCATGTCCCCATCTCCCCATGTACCCATCTCCTTCCAGTTAGACGCGGTTAGTCAATCTACCTTCAAACCACATGTGTTGCATTCATGTCCCCATCTCCCCATCTCATTCCAGTTAGATGTGGTTAGCAGTTGAAGTAAATGTACCTTCATACCACACATGTGTTGCATTCATGTCCCCATCTCCCCATCTCATTCCAGTTAGAAGTGGTTAGCAGTTGAAGTCCATGTACCTTCATACCACACATGTGTTGCATTCATCTCCCCATCTCATTCCACTTAGACGTGGTTAGCAGTTGAAGTCAATGTACCTTCATACCACACATGTGTTGCATTCATGTCCCCATCTCCCCATCTCATTCCAGTTAGACGTGGTTAGCAGTTGAAGTCAATGTACCTTCATATCACACGTGCTGCATTCATGTCCCCATCTCCCCATCTCATTCCAGTTAGACGTGGTTAGAAGTTGAAGTCAATGTACCTTCATAGCACACGTGTTGCATTCATGTCCCCATCTCCCCATCTCATTCCAGTTAGACGTGGTTAGCAGTTGTAGTCAATGTACCTTCATACCACACATGTGTTGCATTCATGTCCCCATCTCATTCCAGTTAGACGTGGTTAGCAGTTGAAGTCAAGGTACCTTCATACCACACATGTGTTGCATTCATGTCCCCATCTCCCCATCTCATTCCAGTTAGACGTGGTTAGCAGTTGAAGTCAATGTACCTTCATACCACACATGTGTTGCATTCATCTCCCTATCTCCCCATCTCATTCCAGTTAGACGTGGTTAGCAGTTGAATTCAATGTACCTTCATACCACACATGTGTTGCATTCATGTCCCCATCTCCCCATCTCATTCCAGTTAGACGTGGTTAGCAGTTGAAGTCAATGTACCTTCATACCACACATGTGTTGCATTCATGTCCCCATCTCCCCATCTCATTCCAGTTAGACGTGGTTGGCAGTTGAAGTCAATGTACCTTCATACCACACATGTGTTGCATTCATGTCCCCATCTCCCCATCTCATTCCACTTAGACGTGGTTAGCAGTTGAAGTCAATGTACCTTCATACCACACATGTGTTGCATTCATGTCCCTATCTCCCCATCTCTCTTCAGTTAGACGTGGTTAGCAGTTGAAGTCAATGTACCTCATACCACACGTGTTGCATTCATGTCCCCATCTCCCTCCAGTTAGACGTGGTTAGCAGTTGAAGTCAAAGTACCTTCATACCACACATGTGTTGCATTCATGTCCCCATCACCCCCCAGTTAGACGTGGTTAGCAGTTGAAGTCAATGTACCTTCATACCACACATGTGTTGCATTCATGTCCCCATCTCCCCATCTCTCTCCAGTTAGACGTGGTTAGCAGTTGAAGTCAATGTACCTTCATACCACACATGTGTTGCATTCATGTCCCCATCTCCCCATCTCCCCATCTCATTCCAGTTAGACGTGGTTAGCAGTTGAAGTCAATGTACCTTCATACCACACATGTGTTGCATTCACGTCCCCATCTCCCCATCTCATTCCAGTTAGACGTGGTTAGCATTTGAAGTAAATGTACCTTCATACCACACATGTGTTGCATTCATCTCCCCATCTCATTCCAGTTAGACGTGGTTAGCAGTTGAAGACAATGTACATTCATACCACACATGTGTTGCATTCATGTCCCCATCTCCCCATCTCCCCATGTACCCATCTCCTTCCAGTTAGACGTGGTTAGTCAATCTACCTTCAAACCACATGTGTTGCATTCATGTCCCCATCTCCCCATCTCATTCCAGTTAGACGTGGTTAGTCAATCTACATTCAAACCACATGTGTTGCATTCATGTCCCCATCTCCCCATCTCATTCCAGTTAGACGTGGTTAGCAGTTGAAGTCAATGTACCTTCATACCACAAATGTTGCATTCATGTCCCCATCTCCCCATCTCATTCCAGTTAGACGTGGTTAGCAGTTGAAATCAATGTACCTTCATACCACACATGTGTTGCATTCATGTCCCCATCTCCCCATCTCCCCATCTCATTCCAGTTAGACGTGGTTAGCAGTTGAAGTCAATGTACCTTCATACCACACATGTGTTGCATTCATGTCCCCATGTCCCCCTCTCATTCCAGTTAGACGTGGTAAGCAGTTGAAGTCAATGTACCTTCATACCACACGTGTTGCATTCATTTCCCCATCTCCCCCTCTCATTCCAGTTAGAGGTGGTTAGCAGTTGAAGCCAAGGTACCTTCATACCACACATGCGTTGCATTCATCTCCCCATTCCCCCATCTCCTTCCAGTTAGACGTGCTTAGCAGTTGAAATCAATGTACCTTCATACCACACATGTGTTGCATTCATGTCCCCATCTCCCCATCTCATTCCAGTTAGACGTGGTTAGCAGTTGAAGTCAATGTACCTTCATACCACACGTGTTGCATTCATGTCCCCATGTCCCCCTCTCATTCCAGTTAGACGTGGTTAACAGTTGAAGTCAATGTACCTTCATACCACACGTGTTGCATTCATGTCCCCATCTCCCCCTCTCATTCCAGTTAGACGTGTTTAGCAGTTGAAGTCAATGTACCTTCATACCACACATGTGTAGCATTCATGTCCCCATCTCCCGCTCTCATTCCAGTTAGACGTGGTTAGCAGTTGAAGTCAATGTACCTTCATACCACACATGTGTTGCATTCATGTCCCCATCTCCCCATCTCATTCCAGTTAGACGTGGTTAGCAGTTGAAGTCAATGTACCTTCATACCACACATGTGTTGCATTCATGTCCCCATCTCATTCCACTTAGACGTGGTTAGCAGTTGAAGTCAATGTACCTTCATACCACACATGTGTTGCATTCATGTCCCCATCTCCCCATGTCCCCATCTCCGCATCTCCCCATGTCATTCCAGTTAGACGTGGTTAGCAGTTGAAGTCAATGTACCTTCATACCACACATGTGTTGCATTCATGTCCCTATCTCCCCATCTCATTCCAGTTAGACGTGGTTAGCAGTTGAAGTCAATGTACCTTCATACCACACGTGTTGCATTCATGTCCCCATGTCCCCCTCTCATTCCAGTTAGACGTGGTTAACAGTTGAAGTCAATGTACCTTCATACCACACATGTGTAGCATTCATGTCCCCATCTCCCCATCTCTCTCCAGTTAGACGTGGTTAGCAGTTGAAGTCAATGTACCTTCATACCACACATGTGTTGCATTCATGTCCCCATCTCCCCATTGTAGGAAAGTACCATCTTGCCTGGCATGTTACCCCCATTTTTCACTGTATATATGTTGTTTTAGTTGTATGTGTCACTGGGACCCTGGTAACCCAGGGCCCCAGTGCTCATAAGTGTGCCTGAATGTGTTACCTGTGTAGTGACTAACTGTCTCACTGAGGCTCTGCTAATCAGAACCTCAGTGGTTATGCTCTCTCATTTCTTTCCAAATTGTCACTAACAGGCTAGTGACCATTTTTACCAATTTACATTGGCTCACTGGAACACCCTTATAATTCCCTAGTATATGGTACTGAGGTACCCAGGGTATTGGGGTTCCAGGAGATCCCTATGGGCTGCAGCATTTCTTTTGCCACCCATAGGGAGCTCTGACAAATCTTACACAGGCCTGCCACTGCAGCCTGAGTGAAATAACGTCCACGTTATTTCACAGCCATTTTACACTGCACTTAAGTAACTTATAAGTCACCTATATGTCTAACCTTTACCTGGTAAAGGTTAGGTGCAAAGTTACTTAGTGTGAGGGCACCCTGGCACTAGCCAAGGTGCCCCCACATTGTTCAGAGCCAATTCACTGAACTTTGTGAGTGCGGGGACACCATTACACGCGTGCACTACATATAGGTCACTACCTATATGTAGCTTCACCATGGTAACTCCGAATATGGCCATGTAACATGTCTATGATCATGGAATTGCCCCCTCTATGCCATCCTGGCATTGTTTGTACAATTCCATGATCCCAGTGGTCTGTAGCACAGACCCTGGTACTGCCAGACTGCCCTTCCTGGGGTTTCTCTGCAGCTGCTGCTGCTGCCAACCCCTCAGACAGGCAGCTGCCCTCCTGGGGTCCAGCCAGGCCTGGCCCAGGATGGCAGAACAAAGAACTTCCTCTGAGAGAGGGTGTGACACCCTCTCCCTTTGGAAAATGGTGTGAAGGCAGGGGAGGAGTAGCCTCCCCCAGCCTCTGGAAATGCTTTGTTGGGCACAGATGTGCCCAATTCTGCATAAGCCAGTCTACACCGGTTCAGGGACCCCTTAGCCCCTGCTCTGGCGCGAAACTGGACAAAGGAAAGGGGAGTGACCACTCCCCTGACCTGCACCTCCCCTGGGAGGTGTCCAGAGCTCCTCCAGTGTGCTCCAGACCTCTGCCATCTTGGAAACAGAGGTGCTGCTGGCACACTGGACTGCTCTGAGTGGCCAGTGCCACCAGGTGATGTCAGAGACTCCTGCTGATAGGCTCCTTCAGGTGTTAGTAGCCTTTCCTCTTTCCTAGGTAGCCAAACCCTCTTTTCTGGCTATTTAGGGTCTCTGTCTCTGGGGAAACTTTAGATAACGAATGCATGAGCTCAGCCGAGTTCCTCTGCATCTCCCTCTTCACCTTCTGATAAGGAATCGACCGCTGACCGCGCTGGAAGCCTGCAAACCTGCAACATAGTAGCAAAGACGACTACTGCAACTCTGTAACGCTGATCCTGCCGCCTTCTCGACTGTTTTCCTGCTTGTGCATGCTGTGGGGGTAGTCTGCCTCCTCTCTGCACCAGAAGCTCCGAAGAAATCTCCCGTGGGTCGACGGAATCGTCCCCCTGCAACCGCAGGTACCAAAAAGCTGCATTACCGGTCCCTTGGGTCTCCTCTCAGCACGACGAGCGAGGTCCCTCGAATACAGCGATACCGTCCAAGTGACCCCCACAGTCCAGTGACTCTTCAGCCCAAGTTTGGTGGAGGTAAGTCCTTGCCTCACCTCGCTGGGCTGCATTGCTGGGAACCGCAACTTTGCAAGCTACTCCGGCCCCTGTGCACTTCCGGCGGAAATCCTTCGTGCACAGCCAAGCCTGGGTCCACGGCACTCTAACCTGCATTGCACGACTTTCTAAGTTGGTCTCCGGCGACGTGGGACTCCTTTGTGCAACTTCGGCGAGCACCTTTTCACGCATCCTCGTAGTGCCTGTTTCTGGCACTTCTCCAGGAGCTACCTGCTTCAGTGAGGGCCCTTTGTCTTGCACGACGTCCCCTCTCTCTGCAGGTCCAATTTGCGACCTCCTGGTCCCTCCTGGGCCCCAGCAGCATCCAAAAACGCCAAACGCACGATTTGCGTGTAGCAAGGCTTGTTGGCATCCATCTGGCGGGAAAACACTTCTGCACGACTCTGCAAGGCGTGGGGGATCCATCCTCCAAAGGGGAAGTCTCTAGCCCTTGTCGTTTCTGCAGTATTCACAGTTCTTCAGCCTAGTAAGAGCTTCTTTGCACCAACCGCTGGCATTTCTTGGGCATCTGCCCATCTCCGAGTTGCTTGTGACTTTTGGACTTGGTCCCCTTGTTCCACAGGTACCCTCAGTCAGGAATCCATCGTTGTTGCATTGCTGATTTGTGTTTTCCTTGCATTTTCCCTCTAACACGACTATTTTGTCCTTAGGGGAACTTTGGTGCACTTTGCACTCACTTTTCAGGGTCTTGGGGAGGGTTATTTTTCTAACTCTCACTATTTTCTAATAGTCCCAGCGACCCTCTACAAGGTCACATAGGTTTGGGGTCCATTCATGGTTCACATTCCACTTTTGGAGTATATGGTTTGTGTTGCCCCTATCCCTATGTTTCCCCATTGCATCCTATTGTAACTATACATTGTTTGCACTGTTTTCTAAGACTATACTGCATATTTTTGCTATTGTGTATATATATCTTGTGTATATTTCCTATCCTCTCACTGAGGGTACACTCTAAGATACTTTGGCATATTGTCATAAAAATAAAGTACCTTTATTTTTAGTATAACTGTGTATTGTGTTTTCTTATGGTATTGTGCATATGACACTAAGTGGTACTGTAGTAGCTTCACACGTCTCCTAGTTCAGCCTAAGCTGCTCTGCTAAGCTACCATTATCTATCAGCCTAAGCTGCTAGACACCCTATACACTAATAAGGGATAACTGGGCCTGGTGCAAGGTGCAAGTACCCCTTGGTACTCACTACAAGCCAGTCCAGCCTCCTACACCCATCTCCCCATCTCATTCCAGTTAGACGTGGTTAGCAGTTGAAGTCAATGTACCTTCATACCACGCATGTGTTGCATTCACGTCCCCATCTCCCCATCTCATTCCAGTTAGACGTGGTTAGCATTTGAAGTAAATGTACCTTCATACCACACATGTGTTGCATTCATCTTCCCATCTCATTCCAGTTAGACGTGGTTAGCAGTTGAAGACAATGTACATTCATACCACACATGTGTTGCATTCATGTCCCCATCTCCCCATCTCCCCATGTACCCATCTCCTTCCAGCTAGACGTGGTTAGTCAATCTACCTTCAAACCACATGTGTTGCATTCATGTCCCCATTTCATTCCAGTTAGATGTGGTTAGCAGTTGAAGTCAATGTACCTTCATACCACACATGTGTTGCATTCATGTCCCCATCTCCCCATCTCATTCCAGTTAGAAGTGGTTAGCAGTTGAAGTCAATGTACCTTCATACCACACATGTGTTGCATTCATCTCCCCATCTCCCCATCTCATTCCACTTAGACGTGGTTAGCAGGTGAAGTCAATGTACCTTCATACCACACATGTGTTGCATTCATGTCCCCATCTCCCCATCTGTCCTGCTATTTGATGGAGTTTTGTTTTGACCAATGACTTTGTGTTTCACCACTGCGCATATTAGTTGCTCAATGTTCACCAGTAGCACATGGTATGTTTTGTTCAGTTGAGCCGCCTATTGGTTTTGACATGGCATTAGCCATTACTTTCTGTATTCAGTTGAGCCGCCTATGGGCTTTGACATTGCATTAGCCATTACATTCTGTATTCTGCCTATTGGCTTTGACATGCTGTATCCAGTCTAGCCGCCTATTGGCTTTGACATTGCATGCCTATTGACTTTGACATGATGTATTCAGTTTAGCTGCCTATTGACTTTGACATGCTATTAGATATTCTGCCTATTGGCTTTGACATGATATCATATGTTACACTTTGTATTCAGCTCCGCTGCCTATTGGCTTTGACATGATATTATATATTGCATTTTATATTCAGCTTAACTGCCTATTGGCTTTGACATGATATTCAGCTCCGCTGCCTATTGGCTTTGACATGATATTATACATTGCATTTTATATTCAGCTCAGCTGCCTATGGGCTTTGACATGATATAAGACATTGCATTTTGTATTCAGCTTAGATGCCTATTGGCTTTGACATGACACTAGACATTGCATTTGATATTTAGGTTAGCTGCCTATTGCCTTTAACATGACATTGCATTTGATATTTAGGTTAGCTGCCCATTGCCTTTAACGTGGAGTTAGACATTGCAGTTGAGAATCCAAGCTGTATTTTTCCAAGCTGTGTTTTTGCACCAGATGAACCAAGATGTTTTGCTCTCACAGTAGACTAGACCTGATAAGAGAGGGTACATGGGCGTTGTTTTTCCTTCGCTTGAGCTTGGGAACAGGAGTAGTCTTGGAGACCTGGCCAGTCTCCAAAAGGCTTGCTCAGTTTCCCAGGTCTGAGAGGAGGGGGCACACCTTTGTAACGAATGTAACAGGCTGCAGAGAGTGAGATTCGAATCTGCCGGACCTCGTGCTGGAGCTTGGCGCCAGCTGCCAGCATCCCGTGTGGGTAGATGAAACTCTTTCTCGCGGCTGACAGGGGTCATCAGCTTGCAGACCTTAGAAAGATGTAGCTGTAAATAGTTCCTACACGGTGAAGTATTTGTTTTGCTTTGCATTCAATATCTTATAAATATAACCTGCTGTGTATATTGCAAACTGATATATTTTGTTTGATTAACGCGGACTGGAAAGCTACTAATTCGTCATTCATATAACAACAATAAAAGTCTTCTTTGACCTCAGAAGTGCATTTCTGTTGTGTTATGTTAGTGCTTAGAAACTAAATAAGAGGATAGCACTACAATTGACACACATTGATTTCATAACCTTTCACATCAGATGCATCTACATAGAAAAGACTGGGCAATTTTTTTATACTCTGAGTGAGTCTCTAATTCAACAGTGTTAGCAATTTGATGTGGCATGAGTTCTGCTCATGTAAAGGTGCACGGTCCACCTGAAAGGTTTTCTGGAAGGTAAGCAAAAGTCAGAGTTCCATACGAGAGGGAAAAAAAAAAAAAACACAGCAAACAAGTTGAACTTGAACTGAAGGCGCAGTTTGCGCAAAATGGATCCATGGTGCTGGCACTTTACTCAGCCAGGTTCAGGTTGGGGATTCGGTCCCTTCCCCGACCCCACACGCACACACCGGAAGGGGGACCACACAGCACACTCAGGGACAGTGGCGAAACGTGGTAGGATCTGCAAAAGAAACAAGTATGACTTTTCTTGCAAATAACATTTTTCATTTAAACTGCACCCTTCCTCTTTCTTTCCCTGTTTTATAATCAGCAGGACGTTTTTGGGGCCCTTTGTTATATTTTCTGCAGGTTCTGGAGGGTCACTTGGGGCTTCAGCCCACACATCAGCACTGAGGTTTTTATCTGCTGCGCCACAGCTTCCCTTTTCTTGCACTGTCAGAAGGGCTGGGGCAGACTCATTCTTTACCAAACCTCCATTCACTGCATTTTTGTCAATTTGGGCCATTCTGTCTCCAATTTGTATCAATGAATCAGATTATTTTCTAGGTATCAGCATAATTTCGATTTTTCCTTGGTAATTTGCAGCAATCACTCTCCCTAAAACCTGATCAATTTGCCATTTCTGATCTGTTAACTTTCCTCTCCCCAACTGCTCTGTGACTGCTTGCATGACAGATTGCTTTTGTGCGTGCTACACAGTTTTTATCAAATCTAGGGGAATGTGCATCTCTCTCATCTCTGCCCACCTGTAAGTGGCTTTTTCTCTCAGTTGTTCACATTTCTGGGGCACCCACTTAGCCATCCCCACTAAGGCAGAATTCTGAGTGAACACTTCTCTCTCTGCATTTTTCTCATTAACATCTGCCATGTAATTGAACCAGTTAGGTGCAAGCCATGTGGCTAAAACATTATCAAAGAACCAAAAATCAGCATAAAAATGACATCTCACGTAGCTCTTGCTTTAAAATCTGACACACATTATACAACGCTGTTCCTTCTACTGTGCCAGAAAGCAACATTTCAGTCAATGAATCATTAGTAAAACAAATCTTCAGTGGACACGAATTCAAATGGTGCATACAATTTCATCGGTAATTCTTTTATCTGTGGTACTCTAGCCCTGTCTTGCAAGTACCAGATCCATTGTATGATTCTAGCTAGGGGCACTATTTTCTTTCCTTGTTCATGATTTAAATATACATCAGTTTTTTCTTCTTGCACTGCGCAGAAACCTAAAGTCTGCATTATTTCATTTGCCAAATCACAAGCGCGCAGCTGCATATTATTTTTCACAGTGACCATATACAAAAGTGTTAGGATTTCTCTCAAATGAGGGCTATTCATCTGGTCTCTCTCGTCCCTGTTATCAGTTAAGGAATGCATTTTGGCTGCCAAAAACCCTGGCTCACACGAAAACTCAGTGCAGCTCGGAGCTGTCTTAACCCCCTCATTACTGGAATGGGACAAGAAAGATTCTTCAAAAACAGCCCTTTTATAACTTTCAGTCGGGCTAATTTGCTCACGTAAATTCCTATTTTCATGTTCCAACTGCCTACATTTCTCCTGCATTTCTCTGTAAGCAGATAAAGGTATCCAGACCTTTCTGTCATCATTACTTCCAAAAGACACGTTTTCTACATAAATACAACAGGAATTATTTCTCAAAACATTATCAGGCCTTTTAGCTACACATGCATTTTCTTCTGTAATTCCCCAAACAGAAAACAATTCACAGTTTTTCTTAGCACCATCAGGCAGTTTATCAACACATGTCTCAGACATGGTCTGCCGTGCTACTGCGATTCTCCAAACAGAAAACAATTTCTGTAATTCTCCAAACAACAAAAAACAATTACACTTTTAAAGTGTGCACTTAGAAATCTACTAACTCGTCAAACCCCTTCTTAATCACCTCTTAATGACCGACCCCACGACTCCAGGTACCAATTGTAGTGCTTTCCTCTTATCTAGTTTCTAAGCACTAACATAACACAACAGAAATGCACTTCTGAGGTCAAAGAAGACTTTTATTGTTGTTATATGAATGACGAATTAGTAGCTTTCAAGTCCGCGTTAATCAAACAAAATATATCAGTTTGCAATATACACAGCAGGTTATATTTATAAGATATTGAATGCAAAGCAAAACAAATACTTCACCGTGTAGGAACTATTTACAGCTACATCTTTCTAAGGTCTGCAAGCTGATGACCCCTGTCAGCCGCGAGAAAGAGTTTCATCTACCCACACGGGATGCTGGCAGCTGGCGCCAAGCTCCAGCACGAGGTCCGGCAGATTCGAATCTGACTCTCTGCAGCCTGTTACATTCGTTACAAAGGTGTGCCCCCTCCTCTCAGACCTGGGAAACTGAGCAAGTCTTTTGGAGACTGGCCAGGTCTCCAAGACTACTCCTGTTCCCAAGCTCAAGCGAAGGAAAAACAACGCCCATGTACCCTCTCTTATCAGGTCTAGTCTACTGTGAGAGCAAAACATCTTGGTTCATCTGGTGCAAAAACACAGCTTGGAAAAATACAGCTTGGATTCTCAACTGCAATGTCTAACTCCACGTTAAAGGCAATGGGCAGCTAACCTAAATATCAAATGCAATGTCATGTTAAAGGCAATAGGCAGCTAACCTAAATATCAAATGCAATGTCTAGTGTCATGTCAAAGCCAATAGGCATCTAAGCTGAATACAAAATGCAATGTCTTATATCATGTCAAAGCCCATAGGCAGCTGAGCTGAATATAAAATGCAATGTATAATATCATGTCAAAGCCAATAGGCAGCGGAGCTGAATATCATGTCAAAGCCAATAGGCAGTTAAGCTGAATACAAAATGCAATATATAATATCATGTCAAAGCCAATAGGCAGCGGAGCTGAATACAAAGTGTAACATATGATATCATGTCAAAGCCAATAGGCAGAATATCTAATAGCATGTCAAAGTCAATAGGCAGCTAAACTGAATACATCATGTCAAAGTCAATAGGCATGCAATGTCAAAGCCAATAGGCGGCTAGACTGGATACAGCATGTCAAAGCCAATAGGCAGAATACAGAATGTAATGGCTAATGCAATGTCAAAGCCCATAGGCGGCTCAACTGAATACAGAAAGTAATGGCTAATGCCATGTCAAAGCCAATAGGCGGCTCAACTGAACAAAACATACCATGTGCTACTGGTGAACATTGAGCAACTAATATGCGCAGTGGTGAAACACAAAGTCATTGGTCAAAACAAAACTCCATCAAATAGCAGGACACCATCTCATTCCAGTTAGACGTGGTTAGCAGTTGAAGTCAATGTACCTTCATACCACACGTGCTGCATTCATGTCCCCATCTGCCCATCTCATTCCAGTTAGACGTGGTTAGCAGTTGAAGTCAATGTACCTTCATACCACACGTGTTGCATTCATGTCCCCATCTCCCCATCTCATTCCAGTTAGACGTGGTTAGCAGTTGTAGTCAATGTACCTTCATACCACACATGTGTTGCATTCATGTCCCCATCTCCCCATCTCATTCCAGTTAGATGTGGTTAGCAGTTGAAGTCAATGTACCTTCATACCACACATGTGATGCATTCATGTCCCCATCTCCCCATCTCATTCCAGTTAGACGTGGTTAGCAGTTGAAGTCAATGTACCTTCATACCACACATGTGTTGCATTCATCTCCCCATCTCCCCATCTCCCCATCTCATTCCAGTTTGACGTGGTTAGCAGTTGAATTCAATGTACCTTCATACCACACATGTGTTGCATTCATGTCCCCATCTCCCCATCTCATTCCAGTTAGACGTGGTTAGCAGTTGAAGTCAATGTACCTTCATACCACACATGTGTTGCATTCATGTCCCCATCTCCACATCTCCCCATCTCATTCCAGTTAGACGTGGTTAGCAGTTGAAGTCAATGTACCTTCATACCACACATGTTTTGCATTCACGTCCCCATCTCCCCCTCTCATTCCAGTTAGACGTGGTTAGCAATTTAAGTCAATGTAACTTCATACCACACGTGTTGCATTCATTTCCCCATCTCCCCCCAGTTAGACGTGGTTAGCAGTTGAAGTCAATGTACCTTCATACCACACATGTGTTGCATTCATGTCCCCATCTCCCCATCTCATTCTAGTTAGACGTTGTTAGCAGTTGAAGTCAATGTACCTTCATACCACACATGTGTTGCATTCATGTCCCCATCTCCCCCTCTCATTCCAGTTAGACGTGGTTAGCAGTTGAACTGAATGTACCTTCATACCACACATGTGTTGCATTCATCTTCCCATCTCCCCCTCTCATTCCAGTTATACATGGTTAGCAATTGAAGTCAATGTAACTTCATACCACACATGTTGCATTCATGTCCCCATCTCCGCATCTTCCCCTCTCATTCCAGTTAGACGTGGTTAGCAGTTGAAGTCAATGTACCTTCATACCACACATGTGTTGCATTCATGTCCCCATCTCCCCCTCTCATTCCAGTTAGACGTGGGTAGCAGTTGAAGTCAATGTACCTTCATACCACACGTGTTGCATTCATGTCCCCATCTCCCCATCTCATTCCATTTAGACTTGGTTAGCAGTTGAAGTCAATGTACCTTCATACCACACATGTGTTGCATTCATGTCCCCATCTCCCCCTCTCATTCCAGATAGACGTGATTAGCAGTTGAAGTCAATGTACCTTCATACCACACATGTTTAGCATTCACGTCCCCATCTCCCCCTCTCATTCCAGTTAGACGTGGTTAGCAGTTGAAGTCAATGTACCTTCATACCACACATGTGTTGCATTCATCTCCCCATCTCCCCCTCTCATTCCAGTTAGACGTGGTTAGCAGTTGAAGTCAATGTACATTCATACCACACATGTGTTACATTCATGTCCCAATCTCCCCATCTCATTCCAGATAGACGTGGTTAGCAGTTGAAGTCAATGTACCTTCATACCACACGTGTTGCATTCATGTCCCCATCTCCCCATCTCATTCCAATTAGACGTGGTTAGCAGTTGAAGTCAATGTACCTTCATACCACACATGTTGCATTCATGTCCCCATCTCCCCACCTCCCCATCTCTCCATCTCCCCCTCTCATTCCAGTTAGACGTGGTTAGCAGTTGAAGTCAATGTACCTTCATACCACAAATGTGTTGCATTTGTGTCCCCATCTCCCCATCTCCCCTCTCATTCCAGTTAGACGTGCTTAGCAGTTGAAGTCAATGTACCTTCATACCACACGTGTTGCATTCATGTCCCCATCTCCCCATCTCCTTCCAGTTAGACGTGGTTAGTCAATCTACCTTCAAACCACATGTGTTGCATTCATGTCCCCATCTCATTCCAGTTAGATGTGGTTAGCAGTTGAAGTCAATGTACCTTCATACCACACGTGTTGCATTCATGTCCCCATCTCCCCATCTCATTCCAGTTAGAAGTGGTTAGCAGTTGAAGTCAATGTACCTTCATACCACACATGTGTTGCATTCATCTCCCCATCTCCCCATCTCATTCCACTTAGACGTGGTTAGCAGGTGAAGTCAATGTACCTTCATACCACACATGTGTTGCATTCATGTCCCCATCTCATTCCAGTTAGACGTGGTTAGCAGTTGAAGTCAAGGTACCTTCATACCACACATGTGTTGCATTCATGTCCCCATCTCCCCATCTCATTCCAGTTAGACGTGGTTAGCAGTTGAAGTCAATGTACCTTCATACCACACGTGTTGCATTCATCTCCCCATCTCATTCCAGTTAGACGTGGTTAGCAGTTGAATTCAATGTACCTTCATACCACACATGTGTTGCATCCATGTCCCCATCTCCCCATCTCCCCATCTCATTCCAGTTAGACGTGGTTAGCAGTTGAAGTCAATGTACCTTCATACCACACATGTGTTGCATTCATGTCCCCATCTCCACATCTCCCCATCTCATTCCAGTTAGACTTGGTTAGCAGTTGAAGTCAATGTACCTTCATACCACACATGTTTTACATTCACGTCCCCATCTCCCCCTCTCATTCCAGTTAGACGTGGTTAGCAATTTAAGTCAATGTAACTTCATACCACACGTGTTGCATTCATCTCCCCATCTCCCCCCAGTTAGACGTGGTTAGCAGTTGAAGTCAATGTACCTTCATACCACACATGTGTTGCATTCATGTCCCCATCTCCCCATCTCATTCCAGTTAGAAGTGGTTAGCAGTTGAAGTCAATGTACCTTCATACCACACATGTGTTGCATTCATCTCCCCATCTCCCCATCTCATTCCACTTAGACGTGGTTAGCAGGTGAAGTCAATGTACCTTCATACCACACATGTGTTGCATTCATGTCCCAATCTCCCCATCTCATTCCAGTTAGACGTGGTTAGCAGTTGAAGTCAATGTACCTTCATACCACCCGTGCTGCATTCATGTCCCCATCTCCCCATCTCATTCCAGTTAGACGTGGTTAGCAGTTGAAGTCAATGTACCTTCATACCACACATGTGTTGCATTCATCTCCCCATCTCATTCCAGTTAGACGTGGTTAGCAGTTGAATTCAATGTACCTTCATACCACACATGTGTTGCATCCATGTCCCCATCTCCCCATCTCCCCATCTCCCCATCTCATTCCAGTTAGACGTGGTTAGCAGTTGAAGTCAATGTACCTTCATACCACACATGTGTTGCATTCATGTCCCCATCTCCACATCTCCCCATCTCATTCCAGTTAGACGTGGTTAGCAGTTGAAGTCAATGTACCTTCATACCACACATGTTTTACATTCACGTCCCCATCTCCCCCTCTCATTCCAGTTAGACGTGGTTAGCAATTGAAGTCAATGTAACTTCATACCACACGTGTTGCATTCATGTCCCCATCTCCGCATCTTCCCCTCTCATTCCAGTTAGACGTGGTTAGCAGATGAAGTCAATGTACCTTCATACCACACATGTGTTGCATTCATGTCCCCATCTCCCCCTCTCATTCCAGTTAGACGTGGTTAGCAGTTGAAGTCAATGTACCTTCATACCACACATGTGTTGCATTCATGTCCCCATCTCCCCCTCTCATTCCAGTTAGACGTGGTTAGCAGTTGAAGTCAATGTACCTTCATACCACACGTGTTGCATTCATGTCCCCATCTCCCCACCTCCCCATCTCCCCCTCTCATTCCAGTTAGACGTGTTTAGCAGTTGAAGTCAATGTACCTTCATACCACAAATGTGTTGCATTCGTGTCCCCATCTCCCCATCTCCCCTCTCATTCCAGTTAGACGTGCTTAGCAGTTGAAGTCAATGTACCTTCATACCACACGTGTTGCATTCATGTCCCCATCTCATTCCAGTTAGACGTGGTTAGTCAATCTACCTTCAAACCACATGTGTTGCATTCATGTCCCCATCTCCACATCTCATTCCAGTTAGACGTGGTTAGCAGTTGAAGTCAATGTACCTTCGTACCACACATGTTGCTTTCATGTCCCCATCTCCCCATCTCATTCCAGTTAGACGTGGTTAGCAGTTGAAATCAATGTACCTTCATACCACACATGTGTTGCATTTATGTCCCCCTCTCATTCCAGTTAGACGTGGTTAGCAGTTGAAGTCAATGTACCTTCATACCACAAGTGTTGCATTCATTTCCCCATCTCCCCCTCTCATTCCAGTTAGACGTGGTTAGCAGTTGAAGTCAATGTACCTTCATACCACACATGCGTTGCATTCATCTCCCCATTCCCCCATCTCCTTCCAGTTAGACGTGCTTAGCAGTTGAAATCAATGTACCTTCATACAACACATGTGTTGCATTCATGTCCCCATCTCCCCATCTGTAGGAGGCTGGACTGGCTTGTAGTGAGTACCAAGGGGTACTTGCACCTTGCACCAGGCCCAGTTATCCCTTATTAGTGTATAGGGTGTCTAGCAGCTTAGGCTGATAGATAATGGTAGCTTAGCAGAGCAGCTTAGGCTGAACTAGGAGACGTGTGAAGCTACCACAGTACCACCTAGTGTCATATGCACAATATCATAAGAAAACACAATACACAGTTATACTAAAAATAAAGGTACTTTATTTTTATGACAATATGCCAAAGTATCTTAGAGTGTACCCTCAGTGAGAGGATAGGAAATATACACAAGATATATATACACAATAGCAAAAATATGCAGTATAGTCTTAGAAAACAGTGCAAACAATGTACAGTATAGTTACAATAGGATGCAATGGGGAAACATAGGGATAGGGGCAACACAAACCATATACTCCAAAATTGGAATGCGAACCACGAATGGACCCCAAACCTATGTGACCTTGTAGAGGGTCACTGGGACTATTAGAAAATAGTGAGAGTTAGAAAAATAACCCTCCCCAAGACCCTGAAAAGTGAGTGCAAAATGCACTAAAGTTCCCCTAAGGACAAAAGAGTCGTGTTAGAGGAATAATGCAGGAAAGACACAAACCAGCAATGCAACAACTGTGGATTTCCAATCTAGGGTACCTGTGGAAGAAGGGGACCAAGTCCAAAAGTCACAAGCAAGTCGGAGATGGGCAGATGCCCAGGAAATGCCAGCTGCGGGTGCAAAGAAGCTTCGACTGGACAGAAGAAGCTGAGGTTTCTGCAGGAACAAAAAGGGCTAGAGACTTCCCCTTTGGTGGACGGATCCCTCTCGCTTTGGAGAGTCGTACAGAAGTGTTTTTCCGCCGGAGGGACGCCAACAAGCCTTGCTACACGCAAATCGTGCGTTTAACGTTTTTGGACGCTGCTGGGTCCCAGGAGGGACCAGGAGGTCGCAAATTGGACCTGCAGAGAGAGGAGACGTCGCGCAAGAAAATGAGCCCTCACTGAAGCAGGTAACACCCGGAGAAGTGCCAGAAACAGGCACTACGGGGATGCGTGAAATGGTGCTCGCCGAAGTTGCACAAAGGGGTCCCACGTCGCCGGAGACCAACTTAGAAAGTCGTGCAATGCAGGTTAGAGTGCCGTGGACCCAGGCTTGGCTGTGCACAAAGGATTTCCGCCGGAAGTGCACAGGGGCCGGAGTAGCTGCAAAGTCACGGTTCCCAGCAATGCAGCCCAGCGAGGTGAGGCAAGGACTTACCTCCACCAAACTTGGGCTGAAGAGTCACTGGACTGTGCGGGTCACTTGGACAGTGTCGCTGGATTCGAGGGACCTCGCTCGTCGTGCTGAGAGGAGACCCAAGGGACCGGTGATGCAGCTTTTTGGTGCCTGCGGTTGCAGGGGGAAGATTCCGTCGACCCACGGGAGATTTCTTCGGAGCTTCTGGTGCAGAGAGGAGGCAGACTACCCCCACAGCATGCACAAGCAGGAAAACAGTCGAGAAGGCGGCAGGATCAGCGTTACAGAGTTGCAGTAGTCGTCTTTGCTACTATGTTGCAGGTTTGCAGGCTTCCAGCGCGGTCAGCGGTCGATTCCTTATCAGAAGGTGAAGAGAGAGATGCAGAGGAACTCGGCTGAGCTCATGCATTCGTTATCTAAAGTTTCCCCAGAGACAGAGACCCTAAATAGCCAGAAAAGAGGGTTTGGCTACCTAGGAGAGAGGAACGGCTACCAACACCTGAAGGAGCCTATCAGCAGGAGTCTCTGACGTCACCTGGTGGCACTGGCCACTCAGAGCAGTCCAGTGTGCCAGCAGCACCTCTGTTTCCAAGATGGCAGAGGTCTGGAGCACACTGGAGGAGCTCTGGACACCTCCCAGGGGAGGTGCAGGTCAGGGGAGTGGTCACTCCCCTTTCCTTTGTCCAGTTTCACGCCAGAGCAGGGGCTAAGGGGTCCCTGAACCGGTGTAGACTGGCTTATGCAGAATTGGGCACATCTGTGCCCAACAAAGCATTTCCAGAGGCTGGGGGAGGCTACTCCTCCCCTGCCTTCACACCATTTTCCAAAGGGAGAGGGTGTCACACCCTCTCTCAGAGGAAGTTCTTTGTTCTGCCATCTTGGGCCAGGCCTGGCTGGACCCCAGGAGGGCAGCTGCCTGTCTGAGGGGCTGGCAGCAGCAGCAGCTGCAGTGAAACCCCAGGAAGGGCAGTCTGGCAGTACCAGGGTCTGTGCTACAGACCACTGGGATCATGGAATTGTACCAACAATGCCAGGATGGCATAGAGGGGGCAATTCCATGATCATAGACATGTTACATGGCCACATTCGGAGTTACCATGGTGAAGCTACATATAGGTAGTGACCTATATGTAGTGCACGCGTGTAATGGTGTCCCCGCACTCACAAAGTTCAGTGAATTGGCTCTGAACAATGTGGGGGCACCTTGGCTAGTGCCAGGGTGCCCTCACACTAAGTAACTTTGCACCTAACCTTTACCAGGTAAAGGTTAGACATATAGGTGACTTATAAGTTACTTAAGTGCAGTGTAAAATGGCTGTGAAATAACGTGGACGTTACTTCACTCAGGCTGCAGTGGCAGGCCTGTGTAAGAATTGTCAGAGCTCCCTATGGGTGGCAAAAGAAATGCTGCAGCCCATAGGGATCTCCTGGAACCCCAATACCCTGGGTACCTCAGTACCATATACTAGGGAATTATAAGGGTGTTCCAGTAAGCCAATGTAAATTGGAAAAAATGGTCACTAGCCTGTCAGTGACAATTTGGAAAGAAATGAGAGAGCATAACCACTGAGGTTCTGATTAGCAGAGCCTCAGTGAGACAGTTAGTCACTACACAGGTAACACATTCAGGCACACTTATGAGCACTGGGGCCCTGGGTTACCAGGGTCCCAGTGACACATACAACTAAAACAACAATTATACAGTGAAAAATGGGGGTAACATGCCAGGCAAGATGGTACTTTCCTACACCATCTCCCCCTCTCATTCCAGTTAGACATGGTTAGCAGTTGAAGTCAATGTACCTTCATACCACACATGTGTTGCATTCATGTCCCCATCTCCCCATCTCCCCCTCTCATTCTAGTTAGACGTGGTTAGCAGTTGAAGTCATTTTACCTTCATACCACACATGTGTTGCATTCATGTCCCCATCTCCCCATCTCATTCCAGTTAGACGTGGTTAGCAGTTGAAGTCAATGTACCTTCATACCACATGTGTTGCATTCATGTCCCCATGTCCCCCTCTCATTCCAGTTAGACGTGGTTAACAGTTGAAGTCAATGTACCTTCATACCACACATTTGTTGCATTCATGTCCCCATCTCCCCCTCTCATTCCAGTTAGACGTGGTTAGCAGTTGAAGTCAATGTACCTTCATACCACACGTGTTGCATTCATGTCCCCATGTCCCCCTCTTATTCCAGTTAGACGTGGTTAACAGTTGAAGTCAATGTACCTTCATACCACACATGTGTTGCATTCATGTCCCCATCTCCCCCTCTCATTCCAGTTAGACGTGGTTAGCAGTTGAAATCAATGTACCTTCATACCACACATGTGTTGCATTCATGTCCCCATCTCCCGCTCTCATTCCAGTTAGACGTGGTTAGCAGATGAAGTCAATGTACCTTCATACCACACATGTGTTGCATTCATGTCCCCATCTCCCCATCTCATTCCAGTTAGACGTGGTTAGCAGTTGAAGTCAATGTACCTTCATACCACACATGTGTTGTATTCATGTCCCCATCTCCCCATCTCATTCCACTTAGACGTGGTTAGCAGTTGAAGTCAATGTACCTTCATACCACACATGTGTTGCATTCATGTCCCCATCTCCCCATGTCACCATCTCCGCATCTCCCCATGTCATTCCAGTTAGACGTGGTTAGCAGTTGAAGTCAATGTACCTTCATACCACACATGTGTTGCATTCATGTCCCTATCTCCCCATCTCTCTTCAGTTAGACGTGGTTAGCAGTTGAAGTCAATGTACCTTCATACCACACATGTGTTGCATTCATGTCCCCATCTCCCCATCTCTCTCCAGTTAGACGTGGTTAGCAGTTGAAGTCAATGTACCTTCATACCACACATGTGTTGCATTCACGTCCCCATCTCCCCATCTCATTCCAGTTAGACGTGGTTAGCATTTGAAGTAAATGTACCTTCATACCACACATGTGTTGCATTCATCTCCCCATCTCATTCCAGTTAGACGTGGTTAGCAGTTGAAGACAATGTACATTCATACCACACGTGTTGCATTCATGTCCCCATCTCCCCATCTCCCCATGTACCCATATCCTTCCAGTTAGACGTGGTTAGTCAATCTACCTTCAAACCACATGTGTTGCATTCATGTCCCCATCTCCCCATCTCATTCCAGTTAGACTTGGTTAGTCAATCTACCTTCAAACCACATGTGTTGCATTCATTTCCCCATCTCCCCATCTCATTCCAGTTAGACGTGGTTAGCAGTTGAAGTCAATGTACCTTCATACCACAAATGTTGCATTCATGTCCCCATCTCCCCATCTCATTCCAGTTAGACGTGGTTAGCAGTTGAAATCAATGTACCTTCATACCACACATGTGTTGCATTCATGTCCCCATCTCCCCATCTCCCCATCTCATTCCAGTTAGACGTGGTTAGCAGTTGAAGTCAATGTACCTTCATACCACACATGTGTTGCATTCATGTCCCCATGTCCCCCTCTCATTCCAGTTAGACGTGGTAAGCAGTTGAAGTCAATGTACCTTCATACCACACGTGTTGCATTCATTTCCCCATCTCCCCCTCTCATTCCAGTTAGACGTGGTTAGCAGTTGAAGTCAAGGTACCTTCATACCACACATGCGTTGCATTCATGTCCCCATTCCCCCATCTCCTTCCAGTTAGACGTGCTTAGCAGTTGAAATCAATGTACCTTCATACAACACATGTGTTGCATTCATGTCCCCATCTCCCCATCTCCCCCTCTCATTCCAGTTAGACGTGGTTAGCAGTTGAAGTCAATGTACCTTCATACCACACGTGTTGCATTCATGTCCCCATGTCCCCCTCTCATTCCAGTTAGACGTGGTTAACAGTTGAAGTCAATGTACCTTCATACCACACATGTGTTGCATTCATGTCCCCATCTCCCCCTCTCATTCCAGTTAGACGTGGTTAGCAGTTGAAGTCAATGTACCTTCATACCACACGTGTTGCATTCATGTCCCCATCTCCCCATCTCATTCCAGTTAGACGTGGTTAGTCAATCTACCTTCAAACCACATGTGTTGCATTCATGTCCCCATCTCCACATCTCATTCCAGTTAGACGTGGTTAGCAGTTGAAGTCAATGTACCTTCATACCACACATGTTGCATTCATGTCCCCATCTCCCCATCTCATTCCAGTTAGACGTGGTTAGCAGTTGAAATCAATGTACCTTCATACCACACATGTGTTGCATTCATGTCCCCATGTCCCCCTCTCATTCCAGTTAGACGTGGTTAGCAGTTGAAGTCAATGTACCTTCATACCACACGTGTTGCATTCATTTCCCCATCTCCCCCTCTCATTCCAGTTAGACGTGGTTCGCAGTTGAAGTCAATGTACCTTCATACCACACATGCGTTGCATTCATCTCCCCATTCCCCCATCTCCTTCCAGTTAGACGTGCTTAGCAGTTGAAATCAATGTACCTTCATACAACACATGTGTTGCATTCATGTCCCCATCTCCCCATCTCCCCCTCTCATTCCAGTTAGACATGGTTAGCAGTTGAAGTCAATGTACCTTCATACCACACATGTGTTGCATTCATGTCCCCATCTCCCCATCTCCCCCTCTCATTCCAGTTAGACATGGTTAGCAGTTGAAGTCAATGTACCTTCATACCACACATGTGTTGCATTCATGTCCCCATCTCCCCATCTCATTCCAGTTAGACGTGGTTAGCAGTTGAAGTCAATGTACCTTCATACCACACATGTGTTGCATTCATGTCCCCATCTCCCCATCTCATTCCACTTAGACGTGGTTAGCAGTTGAAGTCAATGTACCTTCATACCCCACATGTGTTGCATTCATGTCCCCATCTCCCCATCTCATTCCACTTAGACGTGGTTAGCAGTTGAAGTCAATGTACCTTCATACCACACATGTGTTGCATTCATGTCCCCATCTCCCCATCTCCCCATGTCATTCCAGTTAGACGTGGTTAGCAGTTGAATGAAGTCAATGTACCTTCATACCACACATGTGTTGCATTCATGTCCCTATCTCCCCATCTCTCTTCAGTTAGACGTGGTTAGCAGTTGAAGTCAATGTACCTCATACCACACGTGTTGCATTCATGTCTCCATCTCCCTCCAGTTAGACGTGGTTAGCAGTTGAAGTCAAAGTACCTTCATACCACACATGTGTTGCATTCATGTCCCCATCACCCCCCAGTTAGACGTGGTTAGCAGTTGAAGTCAATGTACCTTCATACCACACATGTGTTGCATTCATGTCCCCATCTCCCCATCTCTCTCCAGTTAGACGTGGTTAGCAGTTGAAGTCAATGTACCTTCATACCACACATGTGTTGCATTCATGTCCCCATCTCCCCATCTCATTCCAGTTAGACGTGGTTAGCAGTTGAAGTCAATGTACCTTCAAACCACATGTGTTGCATTCATGTCCCCATCTCCCTATCTCATTCCAGTTAGACGTGGTTAGCAGTTGAAGTCAATGTACCTTCATACCACAAATGTTGCATTCATGTCCCCATCTCCCCATCTCATTCCAGTTAGACGTGGTTAGCAGTTGAAATCAATGTACCTTCATACCACCACACATGTGTTGCATTCATGTCCCCATCTCCCCATCTCATTCCAGTTAGACGTGGTTAGCAGTTGAAGTCAATGTACCTTCATACCACACATGTGTTGCATTCATGTCCCCATGTCCCCCTCTCATTCCAGTTAGACGTGGTAAGCAGTTGAAGTCAATGCACCTTCATACCACACGTGTTGCATTCATTTCCCCATCTCCCCCTCTCATTCCAGTTAGACGTGGTTAGCAGTTGAAGTCAAGGTACCTTCATACCACACATGCGTTGCATTCATCTCCCCATTCCCCCATCTCCTTCCAGTTAGACGTGGTTAGCAGTTGAAATCAATGTACCTTCATACAACACATGTGTTGCATTCATGTCCCCATCTCCCCATCTCCCCCTCTCATTCCAGTTAGACGTGGTTAGCAGTTGAAGTCAATGTACCTTCATACCACACATGTGTTGCATTCATGTCCCCATCTCCCCATCTCCACCTCTCATTCTAGTTAGACGTGGTAAGCAGTTGAAGTCAATTTACCTTCATACCACACATGTGTTGCATTCATGTCCCCATCTCCCCATCTCATTCCAGTTAGACGTGGTTAGCAGTTGAAGACAATGTACATTCATACCACATATGTGTTGCATTCATGTCCCCATCTCCCCATCTCCCCATGTACCCATCTCCTTCCAATTAGACGTGGTTAGTCAATCTACCTTCAAACCACGTGTTGCATTCATGTCCCCATCTCCCCATCTCATTCCAGTTAGACGTGGTTAATCAATCTACCTTCAAACCACATGTGTTGCATTCATGTCCCCATCTCCCCATCTCATTCCAGTTAGACGTGGTTAGCAGTTGAAGTCAATGAACCTTCATACCACAAATGTTGCATTCATGTCCCCATCTCCCCATCTCATTCCAGTTAGACGTGGTTAGCAGTTGAAATCAATGTACCTTCATACCACACGTGTTGCATTCATGTCCCCATCTCCCCATCTCATTCCAGTTAGACGTGGTTAGCAGTTGAAGTCAATGTACCTTCATACCACACATGTGTTGCATTCATGTCCCCATGTCCCCCTCTCATTCCAGTTAGACGTGGTAAGCAGTTGAAGTCAATGTACCTTCATACCACACGTGTTGCATTCATTTCCCCATTCCCCCATTTCCTTCCAGTTAGACGTGCTTAGCAGTTGAAATCAATGTACCTTCATACAACACATGTGTTGCATTCATGTCCCCATCTCCCCATCTCCCCCTCTCATTCCAGTTAGACGTGGTTAGCAGTTGAAGTCAATTTACCTTCATACCACACATGTGTTGCATTCATGTCCCCATCTCCCCATCTCATTCCAGTTAGACGTGGTTAGCAGTTGAAGTCAATGTACCTTCATACCACACGTGTTGCATTCATGTCCCTATGTCCCCCTCTCATTCCAGTTAGACGTGGTTAACAGTTGAAGTCAATGTACCTTCATACCACACATGTGTTGCATTCATGTCCCCATCTCCCCCTCTCATTCCAGTTAGACGTGGTTAGTAGTTGAAGTCAATGTACCTTCATACCACACATGTGTTGCATTCATGTCCCCATCTCCCCCTCTCATTCCAGTTAGACGTGGTTAGCAGTTGAAGTCAATGTACCTTCATACCACACATGTGTTGCATTCATGTCCCCATCTAATTCCAGTTAGACGTGGTTAGCAGTTGAAGTCAATGTACCTTCATACCACACGTGTTGCATTCATGTCCCCATTTCCCCATCTCATTCCACTTAGACGTGGTTAGCAGTTGAAGTCAATGTACCTTCATACCACACATGTGTTGCATTCATGTCCCCATCTCCCCATGTCCCCATCTCCCCATGTCATTCTAGTTGGTCGTGGTTAGCAGTTGAAGTCAATGTACCTTCATACCACACATGTGTTGCATTCATGTCCCTATCTCCCCATCTCTCTTCAGTTAGACGTGGTTAGCAGTTGAAGTCAATGTACCTCATACCACACGTGTTGCATTCATGTCCCCATCTCCCTCCAGTCAGACGTGGTTAGCAGTTGAAGTCAAAGTACCTTCATACCACACATGTGTTGCATTCATGTCCCCATCACCCCCCAGTTAGACGTGGTTAGCAGTTGAAGTCAATGTACCTTCATACCACACATGTGTTGCATTCATGTCCCCATCTCTCTCCAGTTAGACGTGGTTACCAGTTGAAGTCAATGTACCTTCATACCACACATGTGTTGCATTCATGTCCCCATCTCCCCATCTCATTCCAGTTAGACGTGGTTAGCAGTTGAAGACAATGTACATTCATACCACACATGTGTTGCATTCATGTC
Organism: Pleurodeles waltl; assembly: GCF_031143425.1. NCBI lineage: Eukaryota > Metazoa > Chordata > Amphibia > Caudata > Salamandridae > Pleurodeles > Pleurodeles waltl. The sequence goes on from NC_090443.1 coordinate 597,570,437, forward strand.
CCCATCTCTCCATCTCCCCATGTACCCATCTCCTTCCAGTTAGACGTGGTTAGCAGTTGAAGTCAATGTACCTTCATACCACAAATGTGTTGCATTCATGTCCCCATGTCCCCATCTCCCCATCTCCCCATCTCATTCCAGTTAGACGTGGTTATCAGTTGAAGTCAATGTACCTTCATACCACACGTGTTGCATTCATGTCCCCATCTCCCCATCTCATTCCAGTTAGACGTGGTTAGCAGTTGAAGTCAATGTACCTTCATACCACACATGTGTTGCATTCATGTCCCCATCTCCCCATCTCATTCCAGTTAGACGTGGTTAGCAGTGGAAGTCAATGTACCTTCATACCACACATGTGTTGCATTCATCTCCCCATCTCCCCATCTCATTCCACTTAGACTTGGTTAGCAGGTGAAGTCAATGTATCTTCATACCACACATGTGTTTCATTCATGTCCCCATCTCCCCATCTCATTCCAGTTAGAAATGGTTAGCAGTTGAAGTCAATGTACCTTCATACCACACATGTGTTGCATTCATGTCCCCATCTCACCATCTCCATCCAGTTAGCCGTGGCTGGCAGTTGAAGTCAATGTACCTTCATACCACACATGTGTTGCATTCATGTCCCCATCCCCCCCCCACGTCTAACTGAAATGAGAGGGGGAGATGGGGACATGAATGCAACACATGTGTGGTATGAAGGTACATTGACTTCAACTGCTAACCACGTCTAACTGGAATGAGATGGGGAGATGGGGACATGGGGAGATGGGGAGATGAATGCAACACGTGTGTGGTATGAAGGTACATTGACTTCAACTGCTAACCACATCTAACTGGAATGAGATGGGGAGATGGGGAAATGAATGCAACACGTGTGTGGTATGAAGGTACATTGACTTCAACTGTTAACCACGTCTAACTGGAATGAGAGGGGGAGATGGGGACATGAATGCAACACGTGTGTGGTATGAAGGTACATTGACTTCAACTGCTAACCAAGTCTAACTGGAATGAGAGGGGGAGATGGGGACATGAATGCAACACGTGTGTGGTATGAAGGTACATTGACTTCAACTGCTAACCACGTCTAACTGGAATGAGATGGGGAGATGGGGACATGAATGCAACACGTGTGTGGTATGAAGGTACATTGACATCAACTGCTAACCACGTCTAACTGAAATGAGATGGGGACATGGGGAGATGAGTGCAACACGTGTGTGGTATGAAGGTACATTGACTTCAACTGCTAACCACGTCTAACTGGAATGAGATGGGGAGATGGGGACATGGGGAGATGGGGACATGAATGCAACACATGTGTGGTATGAAGGTACATTGACTTCTACTGCTAACCACATCTAACTGGAATGAGATGGGGAGATGGGGACATGGGGAGATGAATGCAACACGTGTGTGGTATGAAGGTACATTGACTTCAACTGCTAACCACGTCTAACTGGAATGAGATGGGGAGATGAATGCAACACGTGTGTGGTATGGAGGTACATTGACTTCAACTGCTAACCACGTCTAACTGGAATTAGATGGGGAGATGGGGACATGGGGAGATGGGGAGATGAATGCAACACGTGTGTGGTATGAAGGTACATGGACTTCAACTGCTAACCACGTCTAACTGGAATGAGATGGGGAGATGGGGAGATGAATGCAACACGTGTGTGGTATGAAGGTACATTGACTTCAACTGCTAACCATGTCTAACTGGAATGAGATGGGGAGATGAATGCAACACGTGGGTGGTATGAAGGTACATGGACTTCAACTCCTAACCACGTCTAACTGGAATGAGATGGGGAGATGGGGAGATGGGGACATGAATGCAACACGTGTGTGGTATGAAGGTACATTGACTTCAACTGCTAACCATGTCTAACTGGAATGACAAGGGGTACATGAATTCAACACATGTGTGGTATGAAGGTACATTGACTTCAACTGCTAACCACATCTAACAGGAATGAGATGGGGAGATGGGGAGATGGGAACATGAATGCAACACGTGTGTGGTATGAAGGTACATTGACTTCAACTGCTAACCACGTCTAACTGGAATGAGAGTGGGAGAAGGGGAGATGGGGACATGAATGCAACACATGTGTGGTATGAAGGTACATGGACTTCAACTGCTAACCACGTCTAACTGGAATGAGATGGGGACATGGGGACATGAAGGCAACACGTGTGTGGTATGAAGGTACATGGACTTCAACTGCAAACCATGTCTAACTGGAATGAGATGGGGAGATGGGGACATGAATGCAATATGTGTGTGGTATGAAGGTACATGGACTTCAACTGCTAACCACGTCTAACTGGAATGAGATGGGTACATGAATGCAACACGTTTGTGGTATGAAGGTACATGGACTTCAACTGCTAACCACGTCTAACTGGAATGAGATCAGGAGATGGGGACATGAATGCAACACGTGTGTGGTATGAAGGTACATTGAGATCAACTGCTAACCACGTCTAACTGGGGGGAGATGGGGAGATGAATGCAACACGTGTGTGGTATGAAGGTACATTGACTTCAACTGCTAACCACGTCTAACTGGAATGAGATGGGGAGATGGGGAGATGGGGACATGAATGCAACACATGTGTGGTATGAAGGTACATTGACTTCAACTGCTAACCACGTCTAACTGGAATGAGATGGGGACATGGGGACATGAATGCAACACGTGTGTGGTTTGAAGGTACATTGACTTCAACTGCTAACCACGTCTAACTGGAATGAGATGGGGACATGAAGAGATGGGGACATGAATGCAACACGTGTGTGGTATGAAGGTACATTGACTTCAACTGCTAACCACGTCTAACTGGAATGAGATGGGGACATGGGGACATGAATGCAACACGTGTGTGGTATGAAGGTACATTGACATCAACTGCTAACCACGTCTAACTGAAATGAGATGGGGACATGGGGAGATGAGTGCAACACGTGTGTGGTATGAAGGTACATTGACTTCAACTGCTAACCACGTCTAACTGGAATGAGATGGGGAGATGGGGACATGGGGAGATGGGGACATGAATGCAACACATGTGTGGTATGAAGGTACATTGACTTCTACTGCTAACCACATCTAACTGGAATGAGATGGGGAGATGGGGACATGGGGAGATGAATGCAACACGTGTGTGGTATGAAGGTACATTGACTTCAACTGCTAACCACGTCTAACTGGAATGAGATGGGGAGATGAATGCAACACGTGTGTGGTATGGAGGTACATTGACTTCAACTGCTAACCACGTCTAACTGGAATTAGATGGGGAGATGGGGACATGGGGAGATGGGGAGATGAATGCAACACGTGTGTGGTATGAAGGTACATGGACTTCAACTGCTAACCACGTCTAACTGGAATGAGATGGGGAGATGGGGAGATGAATGCAACACGTGTGTGGTATGAAGGTACATTGACTTCAACTGCTAACCATGTCTAACTGGAATGAGATGGGGAGATGAATGCAACACGTGGGTGGTATGAAGGTACATGGACTTCAACTCCTAACCACGTCTAACTGGAATGAGATGGGGAGATGGGGAGATGGGGACATGAATGCAACACGTGTGTGGTATGAAGGTACATTGACTTCAACTGCTAACCATGTCTAACTGGAATGACAAGGGGTACATGAATTCAACACATGTGTGGTATGAAGGTACATTGACTTCAACTGCTAACCACATCTAACAGGAATGAGATGGGGAGATGGGGAGATGGGAACATGAATGCAACACGTGTGTGGTATGAAGGTACATTGACTTCAACTGCTAACCACGTCTAACTGGAATGAGAGTGGGAGAAGGGGAGATGGGGACATGAATGCAACACATGTGTGGTATGAAGGTACATGGACTTCAACTGCTAACCACGTCTAACTGGAATGAGATGGGGACATGGGGACATGAAGGCAACACGTGTGTGGTATGAAGGTACATGGACTTCAACTGCAAACCATGTCTAACTGGAATGAGATGGGGAGATGGGGACATGAATGCAATATGTGTGTGGTATGAAGGTACATGGACTTCAACTGCTAACCACGTCTAACTGGAATGAGATGGGTACATGAATGCAACACGTTTGTGGTATGAAGGTACATGGACTTCAACTGCTAACCACGTCTAACTGGAATGAGATCAGGAGATGGGGACATGAATGCAACACGTGTGTGGTATGAAGGTACATTGAGATCAACTGCTAACCACGTCTAACTGGGGGGAGATGGGGAGATGAATGCAACACGTGTGTGGTATGAAGGTACATTGACTTCAACTGCTAACCACGTCTAACTGGAATGAGATGGGGAGATGGGGAGATGGGGACATGAATGCAACACATGTGTGGTATGAAGGTACATTGACTTCAACTGCTAACCACGTCTAACTGGAATGAGATGGGGACATGGGGACATGAATGCAACACGTGTGTGGTTTGAAGGTACATTGACTTCAACTGCTAACCACGTCTAACTGGAATGAGATGGGGACATGAAGAGATGGGGACATGAATGCAACACGTGTGTGGTATGAAGGTACATTGACTTCAACTGCTAACCACGTCTAACTGGAATGAGATGGGGACATGGGGACATGGGGAGATGGGGAGATGAATGCAACACGTGTGAGGTATGAAGGTACATTGACTTCAACTGCTAACCACGTCTAACTGGAATGAGATGAGGACATGGGGACATAGGGAGATGGGGACATGGGGAGATGGGGACATGAATGCAACACATGTGTGGTATGAAGGTACATTGACTTCAACTGCTAACCACGTCTAACTGGAATGAGATGGGGACATGGGGAGATGGGGAGATGGGGACATGAATGCAACACGTGTGTGGTATGAAGGTACATTGACTTCAACTGCTAACCACGTCTAACTGGAATGAGATGGGGACATGGGGACATGAATGCAACACGTGTGTGGTATGAAGGTACATTGACTTCAACTGCTAACCACGTCAAACTGGAATGAGATGGGGACATGGGGACATGGGGACATGAATGCAACACGTGTGTGGTATGAAGGTACATTGACTTCAACTGCTAACCACGTCTAACTGGAATGAGATGGGAACATGGGGAGATGGGGAGATGGGGACATGGGGAGATGGGGAGATGGGGACATGAATGCAACATGTGTGTGGTATGAAGGTACATTGACTTCAACAGCTAACCACGTCTAACTGGAATGAGATGGGGACATGGGGAGATGGGGACGTGGGGAGATGGGGACATGAATGCAACACGTGTGTGGTATGAAGGTACATTGACTTCAACTGCTAACCACGTCTAACTGGAATGAGATGAGGACATGGGGACATGGGGAGATGGGGACATGAATGCAACACGTGTGTGTATGAAGGTACATTGACTTCAACTGCTAACCACGTCTAACTGGAATGAGATGGGGAGATGGGGACATGGGGAGATGGGGACATGAATGCAACACATGTGTGGTATGAAGGTACATTGACTTCAACTGCTAACCACGTCTAACTGGAATGAGATGGGGACATGGGGAGATGAATGCAACACGTGTGTGGTATGAAGGTACATTGACTTCAACTGCTAACCACGTCTAACTGGAATGAGATGGGGACATGGGGACATGAATGCAACACGTGTGTGGTATGAAGGTACATTGACTTCAACTGCTAACCACGTCTAACTGGAATGAGATGGGGAGATGGGGAGATGAATGCAACACGTGTGTGGTATGAAGGTACATGGACTTCAACTGCTAACCACGTCTAACTGGAATAAGATGGGGAGATGGGGACATGAATGCAACACGTGTGTGGTATGAAGGTACATGGACTTCAACTGCTAACCACGTCTAACTGGAATGAGATGGGGAGATGGGGACATGAATACAACACGTGTGTGGTATGAAGGTACATGGACTTCAACTGCTAACCACGTCTAACTCGGGGGCTATGGGGAGATGGGGAGATGGGGAGATGAATGCAACACGTGTTTGGTATGAAGGTACATGGACTTCAACTGCTAACCACGTCTAACTGGGGGGAGATGGGGAGATGAATGCAACACGTGTGTGGTATTAAGGTACATGGACTTCAACTGCTAACCACGTCTAATTTGGGGGAGATGGAGACATGGGGAGATGGGGAGATGAATGCAACACATGTGTGGTATGAAGGTACATGGACTTCAACTGCTAACCACGTCTAACTGGGGGGAGATGGGGAGATGAATGCAACACGTGTGTGGTATTAAGGTACATGGACTTCAACTGCTAACCACGTCTAATTTGGGGGAGATGGAGACATGGGGAGATGGGGAGATGGGGAGATGAATGCAACACGTTTGTGGTATGAAGGTACATGGACTTCAACTGCTAACCACGTCTAACTGGAATGAGAGGGGTAGATGGGGACATGAATGCAACACGTGTGTGGTATGAAGGTACATTGACTTCAACTGCTAACCACGTCTAACTGGAATTCGATGGGGAGATGGGGACATGAATGCAACACGTGTGTGGTATGAAGGTACATTGACTTCAAATGCTAACCACGTCTAACTGGAATGAGATGGGGAGATGAGGACATGAATGCAACACGTGTGTGGTATGAAGATACATTGACTTCAACTGGTAACCACGTCTAACTGGAATGAGATGGGGAGATGGGGAGATGGGGACATGAATGCAACACGTTTGTGGTATGAAGGTAAATTGACTTCAACTGCTAACCACGTCTAACTGGAATGAGATGGGGAGATGTGGACATGAATGCAACACATGTGTGGTATGACGGTACATTGACTTCAACTGCTAACCACGTCTAACTGGAATGAGATGGGGAGATGGGGACATGAATGCAACACGTGTGTGGTATGAAGGTACATTGACTTCAACTGCTAACCACGTCTAACTTGAATGAGATGGGGAGATGGGGACATGAATGCAACACATGTGTGGTATGAAGGTACATTGACTTCAACTGCTAACCACGTCAAACTGGAATGAGGGGGAGATGGGGACATGAATGCAACACGTATGTGGTATGAAGGAACATTGACTTCAACTGCTAACCACGTCTAACTGGAATGAGATGGGGACATGGGGAGATGGGGACATGAATGCAACACGTGTGTGGTATGAAGGTACACTGACTTCAACTGCTAACCACGTCTAACTGGAATGAGATGGGGACATGGGGACATGAATGCAACACATGTGTGGTATGAAGGTACACTGACTTCAACTGCTAACCACGTCTAACTTGAATGAGATGGGGACATGGGGACATGAATGCAACACGTGTGTGGTATGAAGGTACACTGACTTCAACTGCTAACCACGTCTAACTGGAAAGAGATGGGGAGATGGGGACATGGGGACATGAATGCAACACGTGTGTGGTATGAAGGTACATTGAATTCAACTGCTAACCACGTCTAACTGGAATGAGATGGGGAGATGGGTACATGGGGACATGAATGGAACACGTGTGTGGTATGAAGGTACATTGACTTCAAGTGCTAACCACGTCTAACTGGAATGAGATGGGGAGATGGGGACATGAATGCAACACGTGTGTGGTATGAAGGTACATTGACTTCAACTGCTAACCACGTCAAACTGGAATGAGATGGGGAGATGGGGACATGGGGACATGAATGCAACACGTGTGTGGTATGAAGGTACATTGACTTCAACTGCTAACCACGTCTAACTGGAATGAGATGGGGAGATGGGGACATGAATGCAACACGTGTGTGGTATGAAGGTACATTGACTACAACTGCTAACCACGTCTAACTGGAATGAGATGGGGAGATGGGGACATGAATGCAACACGTGTGTGGTATGAAGGTACATTGACTTCAACTGCTAACCACGTCTAACTGGAATGAGATGGGGAGATGGGGACATGGGGAGATGAGGAGATGGGGACGTGAATGCAACACGTGTGTGGTATGAAGGTACATTGACTTCAACTGCTAACCATGTCTAACTGGAATGAGTTGGGGAGACGGGGACATGGGGAGATGGGGACATGAATGCAACACGTGTGTGGTATGAAGGTACATGGATTTCAACTGCTAACCACGTCTAACTGGAATGAGATGGGGAGATGGGTACATGAATGCAACATGTGTGTGGTATGAAGGTACATGCACTTCAACTGCTAACCACGTCTAACTGGAATGAGATGGGGACATGGGGACATGAATGCAACATGTGTGTGGTATGAAGGTATATGGACTTCAACTGCTAACCACGTCTAACTGGAATGAGATGGGGACATGGGGACATGAATGCAACACGTGTGTGGTATGAAGGTACACTGACTTCAACTGCTAACCACGTCTAACTGGAATGAGATGGGGTCATGGGGACATGGGGACAGGAATGCAACACGTGTGTGGTATGAAGGTACACTGAATTCAACTGCTAACCATGTCTAACTGGAATGAGATGGGGACATGGGGACATGAATGCAACACGTGTGTGGTATGAAGGTACATGGACTTCAACTGCTAACCACGTCTAACTGGAATGAGATGGGGACATGGGGACATGAATGCAACACGTGTGTGGTATGAAGGTACATGGACTTCAACTGCTAACCACGTCTAACTGGAATGAGATGGGGACTTGGGGACATGGGGACATGAATGCAACACGTGTGTGGTTTGAAGGTACATGGACTTCAACTGCTAACCACGTCTAACTGGAATGAGATGGGGACATGGGGACATGATTGCAACACGTGTGTGGTATGAAGGTACATTGACTTCAACTGCTAACCACGTCTAACTGGAATGAGATGGGGACATGGGGACATGAATGATACACGTGTGTGGTATGAAGGTACATTGACTTCAACTGCTAACCACGTCTAACTGGAATGAGATGGGGAGATGGGGACATGGGGACATGAATGCAACACGTGTGTGGTATGAAGGTACATTGACTTCAACTGCTAACCACGTCTAACTGGAATGAGATGGGGAGAAGGGGACATGGGGACATAAATGCAACACGTGTGTGGTATGAAGGTACATTGACTTCAACTGCTAACCACGTCTAACTGGAATGAGATGGGGACATGGGGAGATGGGGACATGAATGCAACACGTGTATGGTATGAAGGTACATTGACTTCAACTGCTAACCACGTCTAACTGGAATGAGATGGGGAGATGGGGACATGAATGCAACATGTGTGTGGTATGAAGGTACATTGACTTCAACTGCTAACCACGTCTAACTGGAATGAGATGGGGACATGGGGACATGAATGCAACACATGTGTGGTATGAAGGTACATTGACTTCAACTGCTAACCACGTCTAACTGGAATGAGATGGGGAGATGGGGACATGGGGACATGAATGCAACACGTGTGTGGTATGAAGGTACATTGACTTCAATTGCTAACCACGTCTAACTGGAATGAGATGGGGAGATGGGGACATGGGGAGATGGGGAGATGGGGACATGAATGCAACACGTGTATGGTATGAAGGTACATTGACTTCAACTGCTAACCACGTCTAACTGGAATGAGATGGGGACATGGGGAAATGGGGAGATGGGGACATGGGGAGATGGGGACATGAATGCAACACGTGTGTGGTATGAAGGTACATTGACTTCAACTGCTAACCACGTCTAACTGGAATGAGATGGGGAGATGGGGACATGAATGCAACACGTGTGTGGTATGAAGGTACATTGACTTCAACTGCTAACCACGTCTAACTGGAATGAGATGGGGAGATGGGGACATGAATGCAACATGTGTGTGGTATGAAGGTACATTGACTTCAACTGCTAACCACGTCTAACTGGAATGAGATAGGGACATGTGGACTTGGGGACATGGGGACATGGGGACATGAATGCAACACGTGTGTGGTATGAAGGTACATTGACTTCAACTGCTAACCACGTCTAACTGGAATGAGATGGGGAGATGGGGACATGAATGCAACACGTGTGTGGTATGAAGGTACATTGACTTCAACTGCTAACCACGTCTAACTGGAATGAGATGGGGACATGGGAGATGGGGAGATCGGGACATGAATGCAACACGTGTGTGGTATGAAGGTACATTGACTTCAACTGCTAACCACGTCTCACTGGAATGACATGGGGACATGAATGCAACACGTGTGTGGTATGAAGGTACATTGACTTCAACTGCTAACCACGTCTAACTGGAATGAGATGGGGACATGGGGAGATGGGAGATGGGGAGATGAATGCAACACGTGTGTGGTATGAAGTTACATTGACTTCAACTGCTAACCACGTGTAACTGGAATGACATGGGGAGATGGGGACATGAATGCAACACGTGTGTGGTATGAAGGTACATTGACTTCAAGTGCTAACCACGTCTAACTGGAATGAGATGGGGACATGGGGAGATGAATGCAACACGTGTGTGGAATGAAGGTACATTGACTTCAACTGCTAACCACGTCTAACTGGAATGAGATGGGGACATGGGGAGATGGGGACATGGGGACATGAATGCAACACGTGTGTGGTATGAAGGTACATTGACTTCACCTGCTAACCACGTCTAACTGGAATGAGATGGGGACATGGGGAGATGGGGAGATGGGGAGATGGGGAGATGAATGCAACACGTGTGTGGTATGAAGGTACATTGACTTCAACTGCTATTCACGTCTAACTGGAATGAGATGGGGAGATGGGGACATGGGGACATGAATGCAACACGTGTGTGGTATGAACGTACATTGACTTCAACTGCTAACCACGTCTAACTGGAATGAGATTGGGAGATGGGGACATGGATGCAACACGTGTGTGGTATGAAGGTACATTGACTTCAAGTGCTAACCACGTCTAACTGGAAACAGATGGGGACATGGGGACAAGAATGCAACACGTGTGTGGTATGAAGGTACATTGACGTCAACTGCTAACCACGTCTAACTGGAATGAGATGGGGAGATGGGGACATGAATACAACACGTGTGTGGTATGAAGGTACATGGACTTCAACTGCTAACCACGTCTAACTCGGGGGCTATGGGGAGATGGGGAGATGGGGAGATGAATGCAACACGTGTTTGGTATGAAGGTACATGGACTTCAACTGCTAACCACGTCTAACTGGGGGGAGATGGGGAGATGAATGCAACACGTGTGTGGTATTAAGGTACATGGACTTCAACTGCTAACCACGTCTAATTTGGGGGAGATGGAGACATGGGGAGATGGGGAGATGAATGCAACACATGTGTGGTATGAAGGTACATGGACTTCAACTGCTAACCACGTCTAACTGGGGGGAGATGGGGAGATGAATGCAACACGTGTGTGGTATTAAGGTACATGGACTTCAACTGCTAACCACGTCTAATTTGGGGGAGATGGAGACATGGGGAGATGGGGAGATGGGGAGATGAATGCAACACGTTTGTGGTATGAAGGTACATGGACTTCAACTGCTAACCACGTCTAACTGGAATGAGATGGGGAGATGGGGACATGAATGCAACACGTGTGTGGTATGAAGGTACATTGACTTCAACTGCTAACCACGTCTAACTGGAATGAGATGGGGAGATGAGGACATGAATGCAACACGTGTGTGGTATGAAGATACATTGACTTCACCTGCTAACCACGTCTAACTGGAATGAGATGGGGAGATGGGGACATGAATGCAACACGTGTGTGGTATGAAGGTACATTGACTTCAACTGCTAACCACGTCTAACTGGAATTCGATGGGGAGATGGGGACATGAATGCAACACGTGTGTGGTATGAAGGTACATTGACTTCAACTGCTAACCACGTCTAACTGGAATGAGATGGGGAGATGAGGACATGAATGCAACACGTGTGTGGTATGAAGATACATTGACTTCAACTGGTAACCACGTCTAACTGGAATGAGATGGGGAGATGGGGACATGAATGCAACACGTTTGTGGTATGAAGGTAAATTGACTTCAACTGCTAACCACGTCTAACTGGAATGAGATGGGGAGATGTGGACATGAATGCAACACATGTGTGGTATGACGGTACATTGACTTCAACTGCTAACCACGTCTAACTGGAATGAGATGGGGAGATGGGGACATGAATGCAACACGTGTGTGGTATGAAGGTACATTGACTTCAACTGCTAACCACGTCTAACTTGAATGAGATGGGGAGATGGGGACATGAATGCAACACATGTGTGGTATGAAGGTACATTGACTTCAACTGCTAACCACGTCAAACTGGAATGAGGGGGAGATGGGGACATGAATGCAACACGTATGTGGTATGAAGGAACATTGACTTCAACTGCTAACCTCGTCTAACTGGAATGAGATGGGGACATGGGGAGATGGGGACATGAATGCAACACGTGTGTGGTATGAAGGTACACTGACTTCAACTGCTAACCACGTCTAACTGGAATGAGATGGGGACATGGGGACATGAATGCAACACATGTGTGGTATGAAGGTACATTGACTTCAACTGCTAACCACGTCTAACTGGAATGAGATGGGGAGATGGGGACATGAATACAACACGTGTGTGGTATGAAGGTACATTGACTACAACTGCTAACCACGTCTAACTGGAATGAGATGGGGAGATGGGGACATGAATGCAACACGTGTGTGGTATGAAGGTACATTGACTTCAACTGCTAACCACGTCTAACTGGAATGAGATGGGGAGATGGGGACATGGGGAGATGAGGAGATGGGGACGTGAATGCAACACGTGTGTGGTATGAAGGTACATTGACTTCAACTGCTAACCATGTCTAACTGGAATGAGATGGGGAGACGGGGACATGGGGAGATGGGGACATGAATGCAACACGTGTGTGGTATGAAGGTACATGGATTTCAACTGCTAACCACGTCTAACTGGAATGAGATGGGGAGATAGGTACATGAATGCAACATGTGTGTGGTATGAAGGTACATGCACTTCAACTGCTAACCACGTCTAACTGGAATGAGATGGGGACATGGGGACATGAATGCAACATGTGTGTGGTATGAAGGTACATGGACTTCAACTGCTAACCACGTCTAACTGGAATGAGATGGGGACATGGGGACATGGGGACAGGAATGCAACACGTGTGTGGTATGAAGGTACATGGACTTCAACTGCTAACCACGTCTAACTGGAATGAGATGGGGACATGGGGACATGAATGCAACACGTGTGTGGTATGAAGGTACATGGACTTCAACTGCTAACCACGTCTAACTGGAATGAGATGGGGACTTGGGGACATGGGGACATGAATGCAACACGTGTGTGGTTTGAAGGTACATGGACTTCAACTGCTAACCACGTCTAACTGGAATGAGATGGGGACATGGGGACATGAATGCAACACGTGTGTGGTATGAAGGTACATTGACTTCAACTGCTAACCACGTCTAACTGGAATGAGATGGGGACATGAATGATACACGTGTGTGGTATGAAGGTACATTGACTTCAACTGCTAACCACGTCTAACTGGAATGAGATGGGGAGATGGGGACATGGGGACATGAATGCAACACGTGTGTGGTATGAAGGTACATTGACTTCAACTGCTAACCACGTCTAACTGGAATGAGATGGGGAGAAGGGGACATGGGGACATAAATGCAACACGTGTGTGGTATGAAGGTACATTGACTTCAACTGCTAACCACGTCTAACTGGAATGAGATGGGGAGATGGGGACATGGGGAGATGGGGACATGAATGCAACACGTGTATGGTATGAAGGTACATTGACTTCAACTGCTAACCACGTCTAACTGGAATGAGATGGGGAGATGGGGACATGAATGCAACATGTGTGTGGTATGAAGGTACATTGACTTCAACTGCTAACCACGTCTAACTGGAATGAGATGGGGACATGGGGACATGAATGCAACACGTGTGTGGTATGAAGGTACATTGACTTCAACTGCTAACCACGTCTAACTGTAATGAGATGGGGAGATGGGGACATGAATGCAACACGTGTGTTGTATGAAGGTACATTGACTTCAACTGCTAACCACGTCTAACTGGAAGGAGATGGGGACATGGGGAGATGGGGAGATGGGGACATGAATGCAACACGTGTATGGTATGAAGGTACATTGACTTCAACTGCTAACCACGTCTAACTGGAATGAGATGGGGAGATTGGGACATGAATGCAACACGTGTGTGGTATGAAGGTACATTGACTTCAACTGCTAACCACGTCTAACTGGAATGAGATGGGGACATGGGGAAATGGGGAGATGGGGACATGGGGAGATGGGGACATGAATGCAACATGTGTGTGGTATGAAGGTACATTGACTTCAACTGCTAACCACGTCTAACTGGAATGAGATGGGGAGATGGGGACATGAATGCAACACGTGTGTGGTATGAAGGTACATTGACTTCAACTGCTAACCACGTCTAACTGGAATGAGATGGGGAGATGGGGACATGAATGCAACATGTGTGTGGTATGAAGGTACATTGACTTCAACTGCTAACCACGTCTAACTGGAATGAGATGGGGACATGTGGACTTGGGGAGATGGGGACATGGGGACATGGGGACATGAATGCAACACGTGTGTGGTATGAAGGTACATTGACTTCAACTGCTAACCACGTCTAACTGGAATGAGATGGGGAGATGGGGACATGAATGCAACACGTGTGTGGTATGAAGTTACATTGACTTCAACTGCTAACCACGTCTAACTGGAATGAGATGGGGACATGGGAGATGGGGAGATGGATGCAACACGTGTGTGGTATGAATGTACATTGACTTCAACTGCTAACCACGTCTAACTGGAATGAGATGGGGAGATGGGGACATGGGGAGATGGGGACATGGGGAGATGGGGACATGGGGACATGAATGCAACACGTGTGTGGTATGAAGGTACATTGACTTCAACTGCTAACCACGTCTAACTGGAATGAGATGGGGAGATGGGGACATGGAGACATGAATGCAACACGTGTGTGGTATGAAGGTACATTGACTTCAACTGCTAACCACGTCTAACTGGAATGAGATGGGGACATGGGAGATGGGGAGATCGGGACATGAATGCATCACATGTGTGGTATGAAGGTACATTGACTTCAACTGCTAACCACGTCTAACTGGAATGACATGGGGACCTTGGGACATGGGGACATGAATGCAACACGTGTGTGGTATGAAGGTACATTGACTTCAACTGCTAACCACGTCTAACTGGAATGAGATGGGGACATGGGGAGATGGGAGATGGGGAGATGAATGCAACACGTGTGTGGTATGAAGGTACATTGACTTCAACTGCTAACCACGTCTAACTGGAATGAGATGGGGACATGGGGACATGAATGCAACACATGTGTGGTATGAAGTTACATTGACTTCAACTGCTAACCACGTCTAACTGGAATGACATGGGGACATGAATGCAACACGTATGTGGTATGAAGGTACATTGACTTCAAGTGCTAACCACGTCTAACTGGAATGAGATGGGGACATGGGGAGATGGGGACATGGGGACATGGGGAGATGAATGCAACACGTGTGTGGTATGAAGGTACATTGACTTCAACTGCTAACCACGTCTAACTGGAATGAGATGGGGACATGGGGAGATGGGGACATGGGGACATGAATGCAACACGTGTGTGGTATGAAGATACATTGACTTCAACTGCTAACCACGTCTAACTGGAATGAGATGGGGACATGGGGACATGGGGACATGGGGACATGGGGAGATGGGGAGATGAATGCAACACGTGTGTGGTATGAAGGTACATTGACTTCAACTGCTATTCACGTCTAACTGGAATGAGATGGGGAGATGGGGACATGGGGACATGAATGCAACACGTTTGTGGTATGAAGGTACATTGACTTCAACTGCTAACCACGTCTAACTGGAATGAGATTGGGAGATGGGGACATGGATGCAACACGTGTGTGGTATGAAGGTACATTGACTTCAACTGCTAACCACGTCTAACTGGAATGAGATGGGGAGACGGGGACATGAATGCAACACGTGTGTGGTATGAAGGTACATTGACTTCAACTGCTAACCACGTCTAACTGGAATGAGATAGGGAGATGGGGACATGAATGCAACACGTGTGTGGTATGAAGGTACATTGACTTCAACTGCTAACCACGTCTAACTGGAATGAGATGGGGAGATGGGGACATGGGGAGATGGGGACATGGGGACATGAATGCAACACGTGTGTGGTATGAAGGTACATTGACTTCAACTGCTAACCACGTCTAACTGGAATGAGATGGGGAGATGGGGACATGGGGAGATGGGGACATGGGGACATGGGGACATGAATGCAACACGTGTGTGGAATGAAGGTACATTGACTTCAACTGCTTACCACGTCTAACTGGAATGAGATGGGGACATGGGGAGATGGGGACATGGGGACATGGGGAGATGGGGACATGGGGAGATGGGGACATGGGGACGTGAATGCAACACATGTGTGGTATGAAGGTACATGGACTTCAACTGCTAACCACGTCTAACTGGAATGAGATGGGGACATGGGGAGATGGGGAGATGGGGACATGAATGCAACACGTGTGTGGTATGAAGGTACATGTACTTCAACTGCTAACCACGTCTAACTGGAATGAGATGGGGACATGGGGAGATGGGGATATGGGGACATGAATGCAACACGTGTGTGGTATGAAGGTACATGGACTTCAACTGCTAACCACGTCTAACTGGAATGAGATGGGGAGATTGGGACATGAATGCAACACGTGTGTGGTATGAAGGTACATGGACTTCAACTGCTAACCACGTCTAACTGGAATGAGATGGGGAGATGGGGACATGAATGCAACACGTGTGTGGTATGAAGGTAAATGGACTTCAACTGCTAACCACTTCTAACTGGAATGAGATGGGGAGATGGGGAGATGGGGACATGAATGCAACACGTGTGTGGTATGAAGGTACATGGACTTCAACTGCTAACCACGTCTAACTGGAATGAGATGGGGAGATGGGGACATAGGGACATGGGGACATGGGGAGATGGGGAGATGGGGAGATGAATGCAACACGTGTGTGGTATGAAGGTACATGGACTTCAACTGCTAACCACGTCTAACTGGAATGAGATGGGGAGATGGGGACATGAATGCAGCACGTGTGTGGTATGAAGGTACATGGCCTTCAACTGCTAACCACGTCTAACTGGAATGAGATGGGGACATGGGGAGATGTGGAGATGGGGACATAGTGAGATTTGGACATGGGGAGATGGGGAGATGGGGAGATGGGGACATGGGGACATGGCGAGATGGGGACATGGTGAGATGGGGACATGGCGAGATGGGGGATGGGGGGATGGGGACATGAATGCAACACGTGTGTGGTATGAAGGTACATGGACTTCAACTGCTAACCACGTCTAACTGGAATGAGATGGGGAGATGGGGACATAGGGACATGGGGACATGAATGCAACACGTGTGTGGTATGAAGGTACATTGACTTCAACTGCTAACCACGTCTAACTGGAATGAGATGGGGGGATGGGGAGATGGGGAGATGAATGCAACACGTGTGTGGTATGAAGGTACATTGACTTCAACTGCTAACCACGTCTAACTGGAATGAGATGGGGACATGGGGAGATGGGGAGATGGAGAGATGGAGAGATGGGGGGTGGGGGGATGGGGACATGGGGAGATGGGGAGATGAATGCAACACGTGTGTGGTATGAAGGTACATTGACTTCAACTGCTAACCACGTCTAACTGGAATGAGATGGGGAGATGGGGAGATGAATGCAACATGTGTGTGGTATGAAGGTACATTGACTTCAACTGCTAACCACGTCTAACTGGAATGAGATGGGGACATGGGGAGATGGGGAGATGGATGCAACACGTGTGTGGTATGAATGTACATTGACTTCAACTGCTAACCACGTCTAACTGGAACGAGATGGGGACATGGGGAGATGGGGAGATGGATGCAACACGTGTGTGGTATGTAGGTACATTGACTTCAACTGCTAACCACGTCTAACTGGAATGAGATGGGGAGATGGGGAGATGAATGCAACACGTGTGTGGTATGAAGGTACATTGACTTCAACTGCTAACCACGTCTAAATGGAATGAGATGGGGACATGGGGAGATGAATGCAACACGTGTGTGGAATGAAGGTACATTGACTTCAACTGCTAACCACGTCTAACTGGAATGAGGTGGGGAGATGGGGAGATGGGGACATGGGGAGATAGGGAGATGGGGACAAGGGGACATGGGGACATGGGGAGATAGGGAGATGGGGACATGGGGACATGGGGAGATGGGGAGATGGGGAGATGGGGAGATGAATGCAACACGTGTGTGGTATGAAGGTACATTGACTTCAACTGCTAACCACGTCTAACTGGAATGAGATGGGGAGATGGGGACATGGGGAGATGGGGAGATGGGGAGATGGGGAGATGAATGCAACACGTGTGTGGTATGATGGTACATTGACTTCAACTGCTAACCACGTCTAACTGGAATGAGATGGGGAGATGGGGACATGGGGACATGAATGCAACACGTGTGTGGTATGAAGGTACATTGACTTCAACTGCTAACCACGTCTAACTGGAATGAGATGGGGACATGAATGCAACACGTGTGTGGTATGAAGGTACATGGACTTCAACTGCTAACCACGTCTAACTGGAATGAGATGGGGAGATGGTGACATGGGGAGATGGGGAGATGAATGCAACACGTGTGTGGTATGAAGGTACATTGACTTCAACTGCTAACCACATCTAACTGGAATGAG
Source organism: Pleurodeles waltl (assembly GCF_031143425.1). Taxonomy (NCBI): domain Eukaryota; kingdom Metazoa; phylum Chordata; class Amphibia; order Caudata; family Salamandridae; genus Pleurodeles; species Pleurodeles waltl. Next base: position 597,589,365 of record NC_090443.1, read on the forward strand.
ATGGGGAGATGGGGACATGGGGACATGGGGAGATGAGGACATGGGGAGATGGGGAGATGAATGCAACACGTGTGTGGTATGAAGGTACATTGACTTCAACTGCTAACCATGTCTAACTGGAATGAGATGGGTACATGGGGAGATGAATGCAACACGTGTGTGGTATGAAGGTACATTGACTTCAACTGCTAACCACGTCTAACTGGAATGAGATGGGGACATGGGGAGATGAATGCAACACGTGTGTGGAATGAAGGTACATTGACTTCAACTGCTAACCACGTCTAACTGGAATGAGATGGGGAGATGGGGACATGAATGCAACACGTGTGTGGTATGAAGGTACATGGACTTCAACTGCTAACCACGTCTAACTGGAATGAGATGGGGAGATAGGGACATGAATGCAACACGTGTGTGGTATGAAGGTACATGGACTTCAACTGCTAACCACGTCTAACTGGAACGAGATGGGGACATGGGGAGATGGGGAGATGGATGCAACACGTGTGTGGTATGAAGGTACATTGACTTCAACTGCTAACCACGTCTAACTGGAATGAGATGGGGAGATGGGGAGATGAATGCAACACGTGTGTGGTATGAAGGTACATTGACTTCAACTGCTAACCACGTCTAACTGGAATGAGATGGGGACATGGGGAGATGAATGCAACACGTGTGTGGAATGAAGGTACATTGACTTCAACTGCTAACCACGTCTAACTGGAATGAGATGGGGAGATGGGGAGATGGGGAGATGGGGACATGGGGAGATAGGGAGATAGGGAGATGGGGACAAGGGGACATGGGGACATGGGGAGATAGGGAGATGGGGACATGGGGACATGGGGACATGGGGAGATGGGGAGATGGGGAGATGGGGAGATGGGGAGATGGGGAGATGAATGCAACACGTGTGTGGTATGAAGGTACATTGACTTCAACTGCTAACCACGTCTAACTGGAATGAGATGGGGAGATGGGGACATGGGGAGATGGGGAGATGGGGAGATGAATGCAACACGTGTGTGGTATGATGGTACATTGACTTCAACTGCTAACCACGTCTAACTGGAATGAGATGGGGAGATGGGGACATGGGGACATGAATGCAACACGTGTGTGGTATGAAGGTACATTGACTTCAACTGCTAACCACGTCTAACTGGAATGAGATGGGGACATGAATGCAACACGTGTGTGGTATGAAGGTACATGGACTTCAACTGCTAACCACGTCTAACTGGAATGAGATGGGAAGATGGTGACATGGGGAGATGGGGAGATGAATGCAACACGTGTGTGGTATGAAGGTACATTGACTTCAACTGCTAACCACATCTAACTGGAATGAGATGGGGACATGGGGACATGGGGAGATGAGGACATGGGGAGATGGGGAGATGAATGCAACACGTGTGTGGTATGAAGGTACATTGACTTCAACTGCTAACCATGTCTATCTGGAATGAGATGGGTACATGGGGAGATGGGGAGATGAATGCAACACGTGTGTGGTATGAAGGTACATTGACTTCAACTGCTAACCACGTCTAACTGGAATGAGATGGGGAGACGGGGACATGAATGCAACACGTGTGTGGTATGAAGGTACATTGACTTCAACTGCTAACCACGTCTAACTGGAATGAGATGGGGAGATGGGGACATGAATGCAACACGTGTGTGGTATGAAGGTACATTGACTTCAACTGCTAACCACGTCTAACTGGAATGAGATGGGGAGATGGGGACATGGGGAGATGGGGACATGGGGAGATGGGGACATGGGGACATGGGGAGATGGGGAGATGGGGAGATGGGGAGATGGGGAGATGAATGCAACAAGTGTGTGGTATGAAGGTACATTGACTTCAACTGCTAACTACGTCTAACTGGAATGAGATGGGGACATGGGGACATGGGGACATGGGGAGATGAATGCAACACGTGTGTGGTATGAAGGTACATTGACTTCAACTGCTAACAACGTCTAACTTGAATGAGATGGGGACATGGGAACATGGGGACATGGGGAGATGAATGCAACACGTGTGTGGTATGAAGGTACATTGACTTCAACTGCTAACCACGTCTAACTGGAATGAGATGGGGACATGGGGAGATGGGGAGATGGGGACATGGGGACATGGGGAGATGGGGACATGGGGACATGGGGAGATGGGGACATGGGGACATGGGGAGATGAATGCAACACGTGTGTGGTATGAAGGTACATGGACTTCAACTGCTAAACACGTCTAACTGGAATGACATGGGGAGATGGAGAGATGGGGAGATGGGGAGATGGGACATGGGGAGATGAATGCAACACGTGTGTGGTATGAAGGTACATTGACTTCAACTGCTAACCATGTCTAACTGGAATGAGATGGGGAGATGAATGCAACACGTGTGTGGTATGAAGGTACATTGACTTCAAATGCTAACCACGTCTAACTGGAATGAGATGGGGAGATGGGGAGATGAATGCAACACGTGTGTGGTATAAAGGTACATTGACTTCAACTGCTAACCACGTCTAACTGGAATGAGATGGGGAGATGGGGACATGGGGAGATGAATGCAACACGTGTGTGGTATGAAGGTACATTGACTTCAACTGCTAACCACGTCTAACTGGAATGAGATGGGGACATGGGGAGATGAATGCAACACGTGTGTAGTATGAAGGTACATTGACTTCAACTGCTAACCACGTCTAACTGGAATGAGATGGGGAGATGGGGAGATGAATGCAACACGTGTGTGGTATGAAGGTACATTGACTTCAACTGCTAACCACGTCTAACTGTAATGAGATGGGGAGATGGGGAGATAAATGCAACACGTGTGTGGTATGAAGGTATATTGACTTCAAATGCTAACCACGTCTAACTGGAATGAGATGGGGAGATGGGAGATGAATGCAACACGTGTGTGGTATGAAGGTACATTGACTTCAACTGCTAACCACGTCTAACTGGAATGAGATGGGGAGATGGGGAGATGAATGCAACACGTGTGTGGTATGAAGGTACATTGACTTCAACTGCTAACCACGTCTAACTGGAATGAGATGGGGAGATGGGGAGATGAATGCAACACGTGTGTGGTATGAAGGTATATTGACTTTGTGAGAAGGTAGCCTCTTTCTAGCATTGTTACCCCCACTTTTGGCCTGTTTGTGAGTGTATGTCAGGGTGTTTGTCACTGTTTTCACTGTCTCACTGAGATCCTGATGGCCAGGCCCCAGTGCTCATAGTGAAAACACTATGTTTTCAGTATGTTTGTTATGTGTCACTGGGACCCTGCTAGTCAGGACCCCAGTGCTCATAAGGTTGTGGCCTATATGTATGTGTCACTGGGACCCTGTCACACAGGGCCCCAGTGCTCATAGGTGTGCATGTATGTGTTCCCTGTGTGGTGCCTAACTGTCTCACTGAGGCTCTGCTAACCAGAACCTCAGTGGTTATGCTCTCTCATTACTTTTAAATTGTCACTAACAGGCTAGTGACCAATTTTACTAATTTACATTGGCTTACTGGAACACCCTTATAATTCCCTAGTATATGGTACTGAGGTACCCAGGGTATTGGGGTTCCAGGAGATCCCTATGGGCTGCAGCATTTCTGTTGCCACCCATAGGGAGCTCTGACAATTCTTACACAGGCCTGCCACTGCAGCCTGAGTGAAATAACGTCCACGTTATTTCACAGCCATTTTACACTGCACTTAAGTAACTTATAAGTCACCTATATGTCTAACCTTTACCTGGTAAAGGTTAGGTGCAAAGTTACTTAGTGTGAGGGCACCCTGGCACTAGCCAAGGTGCCCCCACATTGTTCAGAGCCAATTCCCTGAACTTTGTGAGTGCGGGGACACCATTACACGCGTGCACTACATATAGGTCGCTACCTATATGTAGCTTCACAATGGTAACTCCGAATATGGCCATGTAACATGTCTATGATCATGGAATTGCCCCCTCTATGCCATCCTGGCATAGTTGGCACAATCCCATGATCCCAGTGGTCTGTAGCACAGACCCTGGTACTGCCAAACTGCCCTTCCTGGGGTTTCACTGCAGCTGCTGCTGCTGCCAACCCCTCAGACAGGCATCTGCCCTCCTGGGGTCCAGCCAGGCCTGGCCCAGGATGGCAGAACAAAGAACTTCCTCTGAGAGAGGGTGTGACACCCTCTCCCTTTGGAAAATGGTGTGAAGGCAGGGGAGGAGTAGCCTCCCCCAGCCTCTGGAAATGCTTTGTTGGGCACAGAGGTGCCCAATTCTGCATAAGCCAGTCTACACCGGTTCAGGGACCCCTTAGCCCTGCTCTGGCGCGAAACTGGACAAAGGAAAGGGGAGTGACCACTCCCCTGACCTGCACCTCCCCTGGGAGGTGTCCAGAGCTCCTCCAGTGTGCTCCAGACCTCTGACATCTTGGAAACAGAGGTGCTGCTGGCACACTGGACTGCTCTGAGTGGCCAGTGCCACCAGGTGACGTCAGAGACTCCTGCTGATAGGCTCCTTCAGGTGTTAGTAGCCTATCCTCTCTCCTAGGTAGCCAAACCCTCTTTTCTGGCTATTTAGGGTCTCTGTCTCTGGGGAAACTTTAGATAACGAATGCAAGAGCTCATCTGAGTTCCTCTGCATCTCTCTCTTCACCTTCTGATAAGGAATCGACTGCTGACCGCGCTGGAAGCCTGCAAACCTGCAACATAGTAGCAAAGACGACTACTGCAACTCTGTAACGCTGATCCTGCCGCCTTCTCGCCTGTTTTCCTGCTTGTGCATGCTGTGGGGGTAGTCTGCCTCCTCTCTGCACCAGAAGCTCCGAAGAAATCTCCCGTGGCTCGACGGAATCTTCCCCCTGCAACCGCAGGCACCAAAAAGCTGTATTACCGGTCCCTTGGGTCTCCTCTCAGCACGACAAGCGAGGTCCCTCGAATCCAGCGACTCTGTCCAAGTGACCCCCACAGTCCAGTGACTCTTCAGTCCAAGTTTGGTGGAGGTAAGTCCTTGCCTCACCTCGCTGGGCTGCATTGCTGGGAACCGTGACTTTGCAGCTACTCCGGCCCCTGTGCACTTCTGGCGGAAATCCTTTGTGCACAGCCAATCCTGGGTCCACGGCACTCTAACCTGCATTGCACGACTTTCTAAGTTGGTCTCCGGCGACGTGGGACTCCTTTGTGCAACTTCGGCGAGCACCGTTTCACGCATCCTTGTAGTGCCTGTTTCTGGCACTTGTCCAGGTGCTACCTGCTTCAGTGAGGGCTCTTTGTCTTGATCAACGTCCCCTCTCTCTTCAGGTCCAATTTGCGACCTCCTGGTCCCTCCTGGGCCCCAGCAGCGTCCAAAAACGCCAAACGCACGATTTGCGACTAGCAAGGCTTGTTGGCGTCCTTTCGGCGGGAAAACATATCTGCACGACTCTCCACGGCGAGAGGGATCCGTCCACCAAAGGGGAAGTCTCTAGCCCTTTTCGTTCCTGCAGAAACCTCAGCTTCTTCTGTCCAGTCGAAGCTTCTTTGCACCCGCAGCTGGCATTTCCTGGGCATCTGCCCATCTCCGACTTGCTTGTGACTTTTGGACTTGTTCCCCTTGTTCCACAGGTACCCTAGATTGGAAATCCACAGTTGTTGCATTGCTGGTTTGTGTCTTTCCTGCATTATTCCTCTAACACGACTTCTTTGTCCTTAGGGGAACTTTAGTGCACTTTGCACTCACTTTTCAGGGTCTTTGGGAGGGTTATTTTTCTAACTCTCACTATTTTCTAATAGTCCCAGCGACCCTCTACAAGGTCACATAAGTTTGGGGTCCATTCGTGGTTCGCATTCCACTTTTGGAGTATATGGTTTGTGTTGCCCCTATCCCTATGTTTCCCCATTGCATCCTATTGTAACTATACATTGTTTGCACTGTTTTCTAAGACTATACTGCATATTTTTGCTATTGTGTGTATATATCTTGTGTATATTTCCTATCCTCTCACTGATGGGTACACTCTAAGATACTTTGGCATATTGTCATAAAAATAAAGTACCTTTATTTTTAGTATAACTGTGTATTGTGTTTTCTTATGGTATTGTGCATATGACACTAAGTGGTACTGTAGTAGCTTCACACGTCTCCTAGTTCAGCCTAAGCTGCTCTGCTAAGCTACCATTATCTATCAGCCGAAGCTGCTAGACACCCTATACACTAATAAGGGATAACTGGGCCTGGTGCAAGGTGCAAGTACCCCTTGGTACTCACTACAAGCCAGTCCAGCCTCCTACAGACTTCAACTGCTAACCACGTCTAACTGGAATGAGATGGGGACACGGGGAGATGGGGAGATGGGGAGATGAATGCAACACGTGTGTGGTATGAAGGTACATTGACTTCAACTGCTAACAACGTCTAACTTGAATGAGATTGGGACATGGGAGATGTATGCAACACGTGTGTGGTATGAAGGTACATTGACTTCAACTGCTAACCACGTCTAACTGGAATGAGATGGGGACATGGGGAGATGGGGACATGGGGAGATGGGGAGATGAATGCAACACGTGTGTGGTATGAAGGTACATTGACTTCAACTGCTAACCACGTCTAACTGGAATGACATGGGGACATGGGGAGATGGGGACATGGGGACATGGGGACATAGGGAGATGAATGCAACACGTGTGTGGTATGAAGGTACATTGACTTCAACTGCTAAACACGTCTAACTGGAATGACATGGGGAGATGGAGAGATGGAGAGATGGGGAGGTGGGGAGATGGGGAGATGGGACATGGGGAGATGAATGCAACACGTGTGTGGTATGAAGGTACATTGACTTCAACTGCTAACCACGTCTAACTGGAATGAGATGGGGAGATGGGGAGATAAATGCAACACGTGTGTGGTATGAAGGTACATTGACTTCAAATGCTAACCACGTCTAACTGGAAAGAGATGGGGAGATGGGAGATGAATGCAACACGTGTGTGGTATGAAGGTACATTGACTTCAACTGCTAACCACGTCTAACTGGAATGAGATGGGGAGATGAGGAGATGAATGCAACACGTGTGTGGTATGAAGGTACATTGACTTCAACTGCTAACCACGTCTAACTGGAATGAGATGGGGAGATGGGGAGATGGGGACATGGGGAGATGAATGCGACACGTGTGTGGTATGCAGGTACATTGACTTCAACTGCTAACCACGTCTAACTGGAATGAGATGGGGAGATGGGGACATGGGGAGATGGGGAGATGGGGAGATGGGGAGATGGGGAGATGAATGCAACACGTGTGTGGTATGATGGTACATTGACTTCAACTGCTAACCACGTCTAACTGGAATGAGATGGGGAGATGGGGACATGGGGACATGAATGCAACACGTGTGTGGTATGAAGGTACATTGACTTCAACTGCTAACCACGTCTAACTGGAATGAGATGGGGAGATGGGGACATGAATGCAACACGTGTGTGGTATGAAGGTACATGGACTTCAACTGTTAACCACGTCTAACTGGAATGAGATGGGGAGATGGGGACATGGGGAGATGGGGAGATGAATGCAACACGTGTGTGGTATGAAGGTACATTGACTTCAACTGCTAACCACATCTAACTGGAATGAGATGGGGAGATGGGGACATGGGGAGATGAATGCAACACGTGTGTGGTATGAAGGTACATTGACTTCAACTGCTAACCACGTCTAACTGGAATGAGATGGGAACATGGGGAGATGAGGACATGGGGAGATGGGGAGATGAATGCAACACGTGTGTGGTATGAAGGTACATTGACTTCAACTGCTAACCACGTCTAACTGGAATGAGATGGGGACATGGGGAGATGAATGCAACACGTGTGTGGTATGAAGGTACATTGACTTCAACTGCTAACCACGTCTAACTGGAATGAGATGGGGACATGGGGAGATGAATGCAACACGTGTGTGGAATGAAGGTACATTGACTTCAACTGCTAACCACGTCTAACTGGAATGAGATGGGGACATGGGGACATGGGGAGATGGGGAGATGAATGCAACAAGTGTGTGGTATGAAGGTACATTGACTTCAACTGCTAACCACGTCTAACTGAAATGAGATGGGGACATGGGGACATGGGGACAAGGGGACATGGGGAGATGAATGCAACACGTGTGTGGTATGAAGGTACATTGACTTCGACTGCTAACAAAGTCTAACTTGAATGAGATGGGGAAATGGGAACATGGGAACATGGGGACATGGGGAGATGAATGCAACACGTGTGTGGTATGAAGGTACATTGACTTCAACTGCTAACCACGTCTAACTGGAATGAGATGGGGACATGGGGACGTGGGGAGATGGGGAGATGGGGACATGGGGACATGGGGACATGGGGACATGTGGACATGGGGAGATGAATGCAACGCATGTGTGGTATGAAGGTACATTGACTTCAACTGCTAAACACGTCTAACTGGAATGACATGGGGAGATGGAGAGATGGGGAGATGGGGAGATGGGACATGGGGAGATGAATGCAACACGTGTGTGGTATGAAGGTATATTGACTTCAAATGCTAACCACGTCTAACTGGAATGAGATGGGGACATGGGGACATAGGGAGATGAATGCAACACATGTGTGGTATGAAGGTACATTGACTTCAACTGCTAAACACGTCTAACTGGAATGACATGGGGAGATGGAGAGATGGGGAGATGGGGAGATGGGACATGGGGAGATGAATGCAACACGTGTGTGGTATGAAGGTATATTGACTTCAAATGCTAACCACGTCTAACTGGAATGAGATGGGGAGATGGGGACATGGGGAGATGAATGCAACACGTGTGTGGTATGAAGGTACATTGACTTCAACTGCTAACCACGTCTAACTGGAATGAGATGGGGAGATGGGGAGATGAATTCAACACGTGTGTGGTATGAAGGTACATTGACTTCAACTGCTAACCACGTCTAACTGGAATGAGATGGGGAGATGGGGACATGGGGAGATGAACGCAACACGTCTGTGGTATGAAGGTACATTGACTTCAACTGCTAACCACGTCTAACTGGAATGAGATGGGGAGATGGGGAGATGAATGCAACACGTGTGTGGTATGAAGGTACATTGACTTCAACTGCTAACCACGTCTAACTGGAATGAGATGGGGAGATGGGGAGATGGGGAGATGAATGCAACACGTGTGTGGTATGAAGGTACATTGACTTCAACTGCTAACCACGTCTAACTGGAATGAGATGGGGACATGGGGACATGGGGACATGGGGAGATGAATGCAACAAGTGTGTGGTATGAAGGTACATTGACTTCGACTGCTAACAAAGTCTAACTTGAATGAGATGGGGAAATGGGAACATGGGAACATGGGGACATGGGGAGATGAATGCAACACGTGTGTGGTATGAAGGTACATTGACTTCAACTGCTAACCACGTCTAACTGGAATGAGATGGGGACATGGGGACGTGGGGACATGGGGACATGGGGACATGGGGACATGGGGAGATGAATGCAACGCATGTGTGGTATGAAGGTACATTGACTTCAACTGCTAAACACGTCTAACTGGAATGACATGGGGAGATGGAGAGATGGGGAGATGGGGAGATGGGACATGGGGAGATGAATGCAACACGTGTGTGGTATGAAGGTATATTGACTTCAAATGCTAACCACGTCTAACTGGAATGAGATGGGGACATGGGGACATAGGGAGATGAATGCAACACATGTGTGGTATGAAGGTACATTGACTTCAACTGCTAAACACGTCTAACTGGAATGACATGGGGAGATGGAGAGATGGGGAGATGGGGAGATGGGACATGGGGAGATGAATGCAACACGTGTGTGGTATGAAGGTATATTGACTTCAAATGCTAACCACGTCTAACTGGAATGAGATGGGGAGATGGGGACATGGGGAGATGAATGCAACACGTGTGTGGTATGAAGGTACATTGACTTCAACTGCTAACCACGTCTAACTGGAATGAGATGGGGAGATGGGGAGATGAATTCAACACGTGTGTGGTATGAAGGTACATTGACTTCAACTGCTAACCACGTCTAACTGGAATGAGATGGGGAGATGGGGACATGGGGAGATGAACGCAACACGTCTGTGGTATGAAGGTACATTGACTTCAACTGCTAACCACGTCTAACTGGAATGAGATGGGGAGATGGGGAGATGAATGCAAAACGTGTGTGGTATGAAGGTACATTGACTTCAACTGCTAACCACGTCTAACTGGAATGAGATGGGGAGATGGGGAGATGGGGAGATGAATGCAACACGTGTGTGGTATGAAGGTACATTGACTTCAACTGCTAACCACGTCTAACTGGAATGAGATGGGGAGATGAATGCAACACGTGTGTGGTATGAAGGTACATTGACTTCAACTGCTAACCACGTCTAACTGGAATGAGATGGGGAGATGAGGAGATGGGGAGATGGGGAGATGGGGAGATGAATGCAACACGTGTGTGGTATGAAGGTACATTGACTTCAACTGCTAACCACGTCTAACTGGAATGAGATGGGGAGATGGGGAGATGAATGCAACACGTGTGTGGTATGAAGGTACATTGACTTCAACTGCTAACCACGTCTAACTGGAATGAGATGGGGAGATGAATGCAACACGTGTGGTATGACGGTATATTGACTTCAACTGCTAACCACGTCTAACTGGAATGAGATGGGGACATGGGGAGATGGGGAGATGAATGCAACACGTGTGTGGTATGAAGGTACATTGACTTCAACTGCTAACAACGTCTAACTTGAATGAGATTGGGACATGGGAGATGAATGCAACACGTGTGTGGTATGAAGGTACATTGACTTCAACTGCTAACCACGTCTAACTGGAATGAGATGGGGACATGGGGACATGGGGAGATGGGGACATGGGGACATGGGGACATGGGGACATGGGAGATGAATGCAACACGTGTGTGGTATGAAGGTACATTGACTTCAACTGCTAACCACGTCTAACTGGAATGACATGGGGACATGGGGAGATGGGGACATGGGGACATGGGGACATAGGGAGATGAATGCAACACGTGTGTGGTATGAAGGTACATTGACTTCAACTGCTAAACACGTCTAACTGGAATGACATGGGGAGATGGGGAGATGGGACATGGGGAGATGAATGCAACACGTGTGTGGTATGAAGGTACATTGTCTTCAACTGCTAACCACGTCTAACTGGAATGAGATGGGGAGATGGGGAGATAAATGCAACACGTGTGTGGTATGAAGGTACATTGACTTCAAATGCTTACCACGTCTAACTGGAATGAGATGGGGAGATGGGGAGATGAATGCAACACGTGTGTGGTATGAAGGTACATTGACTTCAACTGCTAACCACGTCTAACTGGAATGAGATGGGGAGATGGGGACATGGGGAGATGAATGCAACACGTGTGTGGTATGAAGGTACATTGACTTCAACTGCTAACCACGTCTAACTGGAATGAGATGGGGAGATGGGGAGATGAATGCAACACGTGTGTGGTATGAAGGTACATTGACTTCAACTGCTAACCACGTCTATCTGGAATGAGATGGGGAGATGGGGACATGGGGAGATGAATGCGACACGTGTGAGGTATGCAGGTACATTGACTTCAACTGCTAACCACGTCTAACTGGAATGAGATGGGGAGATGAATGCAACACGGGTGTGGTATGAAGGTACATTGACTTCAACTGCTAACCACGTCTAACTGGAATGAGATAGGGAGATGGGGAGATGAATGCAACACGTGTGTGGTATGAAGGTACATTGACTTCAACTGCTAACCACGTCTAACTGGAATGACATGGGGACATGGGGAGATGGGGACATGGGGAGATGGGGACATGGGGACATGGGGAGATGAATGCAACACGTGTGTGGTATGAAGGTACATTGACTTCAACTGCTAACCACGTCTAACTGGAATGACATGGGGACATGGGGAGATGGGGACATGGGGACATGGGGACATAGGGAGATGAATGCAACACGTGTGTGGTATGAAGGTACATTGACTTCAACTGCTAAACACGTCTAACTGGAATGACATGGGGAGATTCAGAGATGGAGAGATGGGGCGGTGGGGAGATGGGGAGATGGGACATGGGGAGATGAATGCAACACGTGTGTGGTATGAAGGTACATTGACTTCAACTGCTAACCACGTCTAACTGGAATGAGATGGGGAGATAAATGCAACACGTGTGTGGTATGAAGGTACATTGACTTCAAATGCTAACCACGTCTAACTGGAATGAGATGAGGAGATGGGAGATGAATGCAACACGTGTGTGGTATGAAGGTACATTGACTTCAACTGCTAACCACGTCTAACTGGAATGAGATGGGGAGATGGGGACATGGGGAGATGAATGCAACACATGTGTGGTATGAAGGTACATTGACTTCAACTGCTAACCACGTCTAACTGGAATGAGATGGGGAGATGGGGAGATGAATGCAACACGTGTGTGGTATGAAGGTACATTGACTTCAACTGCTAACCACGTCTAACTGGAATGAGATGGGGAGATGGGGAGATGAATGCAACACGTGTGTGGTATGCAGGTACATTGACTTCAACTGCTAACCACGTCTAACTGGAATGAGATGGGGAGATGGGGACATGGGGACATGGGGACATGGGGAGATGGGGAGATGGGGAGATGAATGCAACACGTGTGTGGTATGATGGTACATTGACTTCAACTGCTAACCACGTCTAACTGGAATGAGATGGGGAGATGGGGACA